>NC_067164.1:22930059-23670059 GCF_903995435.1 Acomys russatus | reverse complement strand
AGGGGGTGAGAAAAACCGAAAAGAGGGAACCTCTGCCTCAAGTGGAAAAGCAAAGGTGACTGGCTCCTGAGGACCGACACCTGAGGTTGATCTCTGATCTCCAAAGGCAGTGTGCATGCTCATGCGCACACACACACACACACACACACACACACACACACACACACACACAACACACAACACAACACAACACACATGCATGCAGTCACTCACGCATGCACAAGAAGACATGATGGACTGGGCCAGGCTAGTCTAAGCTATTCAAGACAGGTCCTGCCTGAGCTTGCTTACCTGAAGCTGCGGGCCTATCAGCTCCCTTTTCTTTGTCTACATTAACCAATCCAAAATCAGGACAAGGGACTTTATCTCAAGGGTGATGGTTTCATTTTTTATTTTTTCCGGAGACAGGGTTTCTCTGTGTAGCCTTGGCTGTCCTGGAACTCACTCTGTAGACCAGGCTGGCCTCAAACTCACAGAGATCCACCTGTCTCTGCCTCCCAAGTGCTGGGATTAAAGGCATGCGCCACCACGCACCGGCTGTAAGTGTCGTGGTTTTGATGAGAATGGCACCCATAGGCTCATAGATTTGAGTACTTGTCATCAGGGAGTGGCATGATTTAAAATGATTAGGAAGTGTGGCCTTGTTGGAGGAAGTGTGTCAATGGAGGGTGGGCCAGGCCAAGTGTCTCTCTTCCTGCTGCCTGTGGATCCAGATGTAGAACTCTCAGCTCCTCCTCCAGCACTGTGTCTGCCTGCGTGCTGCCATGCTTCCCTCCATGATGATGCCATTTATATGAGTTGCCATGGTCATGGTGTCTCCTGACGCAACAGAGCACTGACTAAGACACTAGGCCACAAAAAAAAAAAAAAAAAAAAAAAAAAATCCTTGAAGTTCCAAGCCCTGGAGGGAAATGAATTTCAATTCCAGATCCTCTTCCATGGGGATTTGCTCTCCTGCTCTCTCTAACCGCCCCCCCCACCTCTCTCTCACTCGCTCTCTCTCAATCTCTCACTCTTGCTCCCTCACTCTCTGTGTATCTTGTGTGTATGAGGGAGTGGGTGTGCGTACATGCTGCCTTCTCTGTCTGAGACTTGAGGTTTCCCTTGCCTTTTAATTCTTTAATAGTTGAAGAAAATTAACCTAATCAAAACCCTTAGATAGCAATATTTTTGTGAGTCTCCTTAATAGAGTGAATGCTTAGCATGCAGGTTCATCCTGTCACCATGAACACACACACACACACACACACACACACACACACAAATGAACAGGGAGAATGTCACACAAGACAGAGGCAGAGAGGTAGGAAGGTTGTGTCTACAACCCAGGATGGCCTCTCTAACACTGACTTTGCTCTTCACGTCACCAGAGCCATACAGAATACATTCGCACTGTTTTAAGCCTTGCAGGTCAAAGCACTTTAACATCGCACTTAGGGTACGCTGATAGCAGTGTCGCCTTCTTCATGCTGCTGTTCCCCTCTGGGTAGCCGGGAAGCTCTGCGATCTTGATGTCCTTGTCTCGCTCTCTCCCCATCTCATCACACCCTTCACCCAGAGGAGTAAGTAATAACTGCTGAGTTTAGGGGAATAATTGTTAATAATAAATCAATTGTTAGTATTCAGCATTGACTTTGTACCCCAGCTCCGTCCTCTTCCACCGTGCTCTCAGAAGGCCTCCTCCTGTTCAGCTCCGCCAGGCCATGGTGTGATGATTTCCAGAGAAGTGGAGCCTGTGACAGTATCTGAGGCTTACAGGAGAGCCGCCGCCATCTTCCCAGGACCCTCCTCTCTGACGTATCCACCTGTCTATTTTCAAACTGGTTTGATTTACAACTTTGCTCTGCTGCTGTAAAGCTTCATGAAGTTCTGCTTTCCTGTTGGGACATGGAACGTGCGGGAACCTAGCTTCCGGTTTCCAGGGCTGTGGCCACCCAAACTTGGCTCCACAATAAACTCTGTCTTTGTAAGAAGCATTAAATATGAGTGTTTTATCAAATATTATAAAACCTGTGTTTAGGACAAGAAATTCAAGTATTTTTATCTTCCTCACCTCCATAAGGCTTTTGTGCCATTAAAAAAAATTTCTCCTTGCCAGGCGGTGGTGGGAGGCAGAGGCAGGTGGATCCCTGTGAGTTCAAGGCCAGGCTGGTCTAAAATGAGAGTCCAGGACAGCCAAGGCTACACAGAGAGAACCCCTTTATATGTTGTATACCTTTAATTCCAGTATTTATTTTGGAAGCAGAGGCAGGAGGATCTCAAAAAACAAAAACAAAACCAAAAACAAAAAATAAATAAATAAAAATAAAAAATCCTCACCCATCCAGTAGAAGCTTTGTTACACAACAGCCCTGCGACATCCTCAGCTGAAGTGACTTCCCGCCCCTGCTTGGTTTCCTCTGCACTTATCCTTTTAAAACTAATGGAGACTGTGAGGTCGGCCCCATCCAATGGAAAAAGGACAGTCAACCACCTGTGTTAGAATAAAAACCAGTGACTTCCCGTCTCTGCGGGTTCCTCTTGATCAAGAGTAAAATTTTGTGGTGTTGAGACACTTCAATGGAGTGGTGATCTCTTTTTTTTGCAAACCCCAAACTTATTTCTAACCCCTTTGTTGTGAGAGCTGCAACAGTCTTTGCAAAGGAGGTAACAGTGAGTTTGTTCCTGAAATACGAAGGAAACCTACGGACAGCCATTGAGCTTGTAATTTATATTTAGGGTTTGTTTTTTGTTTGTTTGTTTGTTTGCTTTTGAAAGAAAACATTTCTTTTTAAAATTAATTAATTAATTTCTTGAACACAGATTGCTGTTTTGCCTGCATGTCTGTCTGTGTGAGGGTGTTGGATCCTTTGGTGCTGGAGTTACGACACTCATAAACTGACAGGTGGGTGTGAGAATTGACCATAGGTCCTCTGGAAGAGCAGCCAGTGCTCTTAACCCCTGGGCAGTCTCTCCAGGCCCAAAGAAAGCATTTCTTATTGTGCCAGAAACCAGTAAAGCTGAAGCATCAAAATTAATATTAAATTTGTAATCCCCAAGCACAGAATAAAAGCAGTCAACAAGCCAATTTCAGCCTCCTCCTTCCTCCGCCTCCTCTTCCTCTTCTTTAGTATCAGCGTTTTTTGTTTTTTTTTTGAGATGGGATTCATCTTCAAACTCGTGTAGACGAGAAGAGCTTGAACTCCTGACTTCTGCCTTGACCCTCCTCCTGCTGAGATGACAGGTATGTGTCACTGTCCTGGGGGCTTGTGCTTGCCCTACTCAGACAGAAATACGCACCAGCGACAATCCAGACCCGGCAAATTGCTGTGATAGGCTTCTGTGGTGAGCTTATCTTAGTGCAACAGATAACATGCAGATTGGAGGCTCCACCACTGACTGTTGCTGCGGCATTTTGCTGTGGCAAGCCTGGTTCTGCAGCTGCTGCTAGCAGATGGATAGGGCCGGCAGCTGCGCAGCTACATACGCTACACACCTAGCGTGCTCAAAAGCAGCAGCGGCAAGTAAACCAAAATCCCCTACTTTAAGGATGGGCGTGATGCCTTTAATTCCAGTATCTACTTGGGAAACAAAGGCAGGAGGATCTCTGAGTTTTCCGAGGCCAGCTAGGTCTACAGATTCCAGGTTGGCCAGGGAGACACAGTAAGACTCTGTTCCCCCAACCCCACCCCACCCCCACTCCCGTCACTGTGACAGGGTTTCTCTGTGTAGCCTTGGCTGTCCTGGACTCACTTCGTAGACCAGGCTGTCCTCAAACTCACAGCAATCCAAGACTCTGTCTAAAAACATTAATAACAACAAAACTCCACATTGCTTATAGCAAGGTAGCTTACACCAAGGGGGCTCATGCACATCTCTACTGCTGTTTGCAACCCATGTGACATTCTGATTACTCTCTGACATCAGCTTCCTTGTCCTACAATGAGGTTAATAACTGAATTGGGGGGGGGGTGTGAAATAAAAGGAATAGAGCATGACCACTCTTAAAGTATAGAGATGGTTTTTAATTGTAAATACAAGGAAGAAAGCAGGCAGAAGAGAGTTCAGGCTGAACATGGCTGGCAGACTAAACGGGACCATAGGGTCGGGGTGGGGGAGGGGAAGCAAGAAAGGAGCAGATACAACAAGAGCCCAGAGGCCAAGAGACTGGTGTAGGCAAAATGGCTGAGTTATACAGGGATCTGTTGGGGCCCCCCGGGTGAGAAGTGCTAGGTGGAATCATCATCGGTACTGAGGGATGCTGGGGGAGCTGGCCAGCATCAGCTTTGATATGCTAATAGGCATCTTAGCCATTAGTGCCAGCTCACAAGAACAGTATCAGCCTCAGTTACATAAGAACTGCATCTGTTATACAATCTCTTTTGCTGGGTAAGTGGTATCCTTACACCTTAGTTTTATTAGAGTCTCTCTCAATGTCACTGTGTTCTACAGTGGGAGTGAGGACGGATGAAGCCATTTCCCTGTGACACTGACCCTTTGGCAAGTGCCATGATGGTTCTCCTGAGGGCCAAGTCTGCCTCGTTCCTCGGAATCATCCCAGAGGACTAGCTTTGAGCCTCTTTTCTAGCTCCCTAAACAATCTTGAAAGTACCTTAATTACCTCTATAAAAAGTTTCTGAGGCTGGAGAGATGGCTTAAGTGGGTAGGAGCAGCTGCTGTGAAAAAGGAAGGACCTGAGTTCAAATCCCCGGCACCCATTCAAAAAAGCCAAATGTGACCAGACCCATTTATTATTTCTGTGGATCTTCCTGGCTGCCAGCCCTGGATAATACATGAGTGGGTAGAACAGGACACTTGATGTCCTCCGTGGGCCTCCGTGAGCACAAGCAACTGCACACATACATACACACAGTCACATTCTTAAAACACGATGATGCGCATCTTCTGCAAAGAGACCCTGCGCACCCTAAGCAAGAGAGTCCCTGTCTTAGTTACTGTTCTACTGCTGCGAAGGGACACCGTGACCGAGATGCCTTGTAAACGAAAGCATTTAACTGGGGCTTGCTTACAGCTTTAGAAGGTGAACCCATGACCATCCCGTGGCAGGAAGTGTGGTGGCAGGTAGGCAGGCGTGGTGCTGGAGGCAGAGACAGACACTGGGCCCAGCATAGGCATTCGAAAGGCCAGCGTGGCTTCAGATCTCCATTCTGGGTGGTGCTTTTGTGTTGCTGGCTCAGCCTCAGAGGACTCTAGCAGACCAGCTAGCTTATCCTTGACCACTCCCATCTCCACATTAGCAAAGAAATGGAAGGAAGAAACTTACAGAGACCTCAGTGCTGTACAGGGAACCTACCTGGACCTCATCAGCCGCTCTATCCAAGCACCACGGACTGCACAGCTTATAAATAGCAGTCATTTACCAGCCCCCAATTGGCCGGGGTTAAGATCTAGGTCGCCATAGGCTCGGTGCCTGGTGAGAAGCTTCTGTTTTGGGCCACAGTTCTCTGGGGTTTAGGTTTTGTTTTGTTTTGTTTTCATGGTAGGAGAGCACTCTTAAGAGTGCCTTTTTTTTTTTTTTTTTTAAAGACACTCTTTAAAGACATTATGTATTTATTATTATGTACACAGTGCTCTGTCTGTGTGTACACCTGCAGGCCAGAGGAGGGCATCAGATCACATTGTAGATGGTTGTGAGCCACCCTGTGGGTGCTGGGAATCGAACTCAGGACCTCTGGAAGAGCAGACAGTGCTCTTAACCTCTGAGCCATCTCTCCAGTCCCTAAGAGTGCCTTTCTAAGAACACTAATTTCGTTTGGAAGAACTCTGCCTCTGTGGCCCACCCACACCACGCTTCTACCTCCTCGCCATCACTTTTGGCATTTGGGTTCAGTGTGTGAATTTTGGATACAAGCCTTTAGTATGTTGCAATGGTATTCTCTATTTGCCAGCACACCCTTTAGATAGTGGGGAGACTATCTGTGTCTCTAGTTAACACAGCCTGTCATTGGCATACTAAATGTCTGTGCTCTCCAGCTCAGGGTATGATGGGATTTATAAATCTCCACCAAAAAGGAAAAGTTTGCGAGATAATCAAAGAGAAAGTATAGCACGGTTATCTCTGCATGTCTAGTGCAGTGTTATGCTTTATTTCATTTTATGTATTTTTATTTTGTTGTTTGTGAGTTTTTACTTGTGTATATGTATTTCCTTGCATATGTGTATGTGTACCGTGTGTGTGCTTGCTGTCCACAGAGGCCAGAAGAAGTCACTGATCTGCTGGAGATGGAGTTACGGGTGGTGAGAACTGTCTAATATCGGTGCTGGGAATTGAACTCAGGTCCTCAACAAAAGCAGCCAGAGCGCTTAGCCATGGGCCAGCTTCTCTCCAGCTCCCCATAAGAAGGCCTTTACCTCACAGGTTGTAGCAAGTGACAGCTAAGCAGTGTGGGCTGAGATAAAGGTCAGGCTTTGCTGTGAACGCAGCATGGCTCTTAGATCCGACCAGCTGTGCACTCAGGCTCACAGGGCCTGGACCAAGGAAACAGAAGGCTGTGAGAAGCCAGCTGCGTTGTCTCTCCGCCACACCCCCAAGCTTGATCTACCTTCACTGGGCATGCCTGGTTCTGTCTCTGCAGAGGGGCTCCTCAGCCTCAACAGACACAATGCTGGGGGGTTGGGGTGCTCCCCAGCAGCGCCTTCAGATTCCTCAGTACAAGACCTGGCATACACATACCAACAGGAGCTCATAGGACAAACTTCCCACCCAGAATCCCTTCTGTATGAGTCGGGTGGAGGGGTGGGGAGGCGGTGTAGCTTTGAAGGCATGGGACCAGGTAGACACTGTGGCGTGATGGTAACAAAACTTCAGGAAGCAACCCTTGTAAGCTTAAAACAGCTTTTCATACAAGTAAGTATTGTACATTGGGCCTAGTCTTCATCTCTACCTTCCCTTTTCTCACAAGACTTCTTTTTTTACTTTAATAGAAAAACAGTGTGATGGTTATGCCTGCATATAAGAACATTATGACCTTCCCATTTAAAACAGATACTCTTTGCATATAATACGTACTTCCATATAGCCACTAGAAATAGCTCACAGCTAAAGCTCAGTGGCTTTAGAGCTGTCCTTATCCAAAAATACCATCTGGTTACTCTGAGAAGTTATCAAAGTAGCTGCAAAGATAATAATGAGATAAATAAAAATAGAAGCCTGGAAGCTGTCCAGTGGCCAAGTCTGGATGCTATTAGGCCATTCGAGAGGGGCCTCCACTCGCTCGAGCCACTAGGGCACCATTAAAGGGACCTTACTCCAGTAAATGAGGGTAAATAGGACCCTAGTGACTGGAAAACTTGAGGCTGTTTTCAAAAGTTCTAATTTGCACCCAGGGAGTACAAGGGAGAATCTGGGTAGAATAAATGGCCAGATAAATAATGAATGCAAGAGCCAAGTCTGGGCCTCGGTGGAGGCTGGGGTTGAGAGGCTTGGTGCTGACAGACATTTCTGAGTGTATGTATGCCACAGGCAGGTGCTCACAGCACTCTGGTCAGCTTTTGCTCTGGGGCGAGTATGCATGTGAGTTCATATATATGTATATATATATATATATTCCTTGCTCAAGCCAGGCTGAACTGAGGACGGAGACCCCAGCAATGAGAAGCATGGAGCTTGGAGAAGAGGGGTGTCACAGGTCCCTCCTGGGGCCCCTGCTTTGTACACCTGCTCTCCTCACTGCTGACCCAGAAGAACGCCTCCTCTGAGGCACATACAGCCACTCACTGTAAGGAGTTTTTGTGCGTCTCTATGCATAGTTTGTGTTCTCAGAGAGAATGTTGTTTTCATGTTACAAGCTAGTATTTGGGGACAGGGAGAGACCTCGGTGGATAAAAACACTTGATGAACAACCTGAATTTAATCTTATAGGAGAGGAAGAGAAAACAGTCCTGGGAGCTGTCCTCTGACCTCCATTCCTGTGATGTGACCCACACTCACACACACACACAAACACACACTACACACTACAACAACAAATAAAACTAAATAGTAAATAATGCCGACATTTTAAAGAATTTTTAATTAAGTAAGTAAAAGTCCCCTTGGCTATTTCTAGGTAGACCAGTACACTCACTATATTTGATTTTCTTTACCATTACTATGTAAACAAGCAAGCCTTCCCCTGTTCTTGGATATCTGAAACCCTAACAAACAGTTAACATGTCAACTCAAAAATACCAGCTGTTGCCAGGTGACAGTGGCACTCGTCTTTAATCCCAAGAATGAGGAGGCAGAGGCAGGTGGATCTCTGAATTTGAGGCCAGCCTGGTCTACAGACAGAGTGAGTTCCAGGACAGCCAAGACTACACAGAGAAACCCTATCTTGAAAAGTCAAAAGAAAACAAAGACAAAAACAAGCTGTCACTTGTTCAAGTGCTCAGATAATCTGGATAACAAAGCTAAAATATTACTCTGATAGGTCAAATCATTTTAAGCTTCTCTTTATCAAAAATGGGTATTCCAGGGGCTGGAGAAGTGGCTTGACAGTTAAAAGCACTGGCTGCTCTTTCAGACAGCCCAGGTTCAGTTCTCAGCACCACAGGGCAGCTCATAGCACCTGTAACTCTGGTTCCAGAGGATCTGACACCCTCTTCTGGCCTCAGCAGGCATGAGGCATGTGTGTGGTGCACAGACATACTTGCAGGCAATGCTCAGTCACGTAAAATAAAATAAGCACAGCTTTTAAGAACTGCACACCTCTGGTAGCCTGAAATACTCCTCACTGGGACCTACTTTTTTTTTTTTTAAGTTTTTTTTCAAATACATTTCTGATGAGTTTTATTTTGATATTCCAACACAATTACAAGGAATTTTTATACACACACACACCACAGAGAGGGGGAGGAAAAAGGGAGGGAGGGAGGGAGGGGTGAAGGGGGGAGGTAGAGGTAACAAGGTACTAGAATTCAGTGGGTCCTTCATGTGGCAACAGTGCTTTTTGTCGAATCTGTGAAAACTTCTCCAGCTTCAGGGACATTAAACCCAACGTCCTCAATTCCAATGCAAATAATGAGCAGATTATAGGTAGACTGCTCTGTTGGAGTTAAGGGTTCTTGTTCCACTCATCCTGTACTTTTCAACATGACCCCTGAGAAACCTCGCTCTCCTGCACACACACTCATCACCCAAGTGCAGCCAGAGCTTGTACCACGCCTTCCGCAGAGCCAAGAGAAACAGCCAGCTCCTACTGGCCATCTTCTAGGCATGAATACATATTGCCATGTGCTTAGTTTTCCTGTCATTTTATCCTGACTACGTCACTGTAGAGTAGAGTAGTCTTATTTCTACTTCAAAACCATGGCAGGAGGCCTTGAGCGCTAGGCTCTAATCCCATAGCCAGAGGCAATAGAGTCAAATTCAAGCCTCGCCTTGCAGGCTATCCAGCTGTTCCACGGGACCACTGACTTTGATGGGTAGGTAATCTGAATCTCATTCTCTGCTTCCCCTTCCCCCTCATCTTCCTCTTTGGAAAGCACAATCTTACATCCCGCTTCCTTGAGGCATCTCGTATACTGAATGTAATGCCGTTTTCATGTCAGCCTTTCAACCTGGTCTTCATGTCACAATGCTCTCTTTGATGGCAACTTAGTCCAATGTTACAATTATTCAGACCCTTTTTGCTGCTAAAATGTAATCCAAGAGAGTTTAAACTACCCTCCCATACCAAATTCTGAGCACTGTTCTCTACAAACTGGCTGCGGGAGAACTGGAGGGACATAAGCCAGGCTCCTCTCCCAAAACTCCTGACCTGCATTGGGACAGGAGTGAGAAACAGAGAGCCAGAAGTTTCTAGTTAATTCTGGTTTCCTACCTAGATAAGGCAAAGAAAAGAAAACACCTCCCGGCCCTATTCCAGCCCTGGGAATAATCCCAGGGCCTCCACTGTCTCAACCCTGACCCAGGCCTCCTAGGCTGTTTCTATCCAGGAGGCTAAGGCAGGTCTGTTCTACGGAGGCTTCCAGTCGAAACGCACATTATATTATATGAATGGTGTCCGGCTCATCCTAGTGTGTTCTCTTTATAAAAGACCCAAGAGGAGTCTTCCCTTGGCTGCCCAGGTTTTATGTACACCCTCAGGTTGGACATCCCTAAACTTGATCCAGACAACCCAGTCAACTTCCTGGGACCTACTTCTTAAATCAGCTCACAGGACTCTGTCATCCACCTAGAATGAGCAACCAAGCCAAGATATTTTGCACTTCCTGGTCTCTTCTTGCACCATCCGAATTCACAGAATTTAAGTTTTTTGTTTTGTTTTTATCTTGAGGGATGTATAATCCTCTCACACATTAAAATGCTATCCAATGAGAGAGGGAAAAAAAAAAAATAAGTCAATAGTCATGCATTCCATAAAGGAACCTATTCAAATGGTAAATAAGCACACACAAGTCATCATTAGTCACAAGAGAGATGGAAATTAAAGCCACAGTGAGGAAGGATCGCACACAGCCACCAGGAAAGCTAGAGTGTTTTAAACTAACAAAACACAAAGTGGTGACGCTTTAAAATTTGTTTTGGGGCTGAGTGTGATGGCTCCTGTCTTTAATCCCAGCATTCAGGAGGCAGAGACGGGTGGAATCTCTGTGAATTCAAGGCCAGCCTGGTCTACATAGTGAGTTCCAGGATAGCAGGGGCTAAGTAGGGAGACCTTGTCTCAAACCACCACCACCAACAACAACAAAAAAATTGTTTTGTCGGTTTCATAGCAATTCTTCGCCCAGCAATAACTCTATTTGCCCCCAGAGAAAACGTGAGGGTGGTTCAGCCTTGCTGGAGAAAGTGGTCACTGGAGGTGGCCTTAGAAGATTTCTCTGCTTCATTTCACTTCCTCTCGTGCTTTCTCTGTTTCCTCTGTGTGGTTGAGTCGTTCTCACTCAGCTTCCTGTTCCCAGGCCTCCTGCGGCTGTGCCATTCCCACACTTATGGACCCCTAGCTCTCTGGAACCATAAACGAAAATGAACTCTTTCCTTTCTCAATTGCTTTTGGTCATGGTGTTTTATTACAGCAACAGAACTGTAACTAATATGATGCTGAACAAATTTGTATATTTTTCTCCTGCTGATGGGTCCAGATGAGATAGTTGAGGGCCACCATGGGATAAGAGAGAGATAAATTCCTAGGCTTTGATCCATAATGTGTTACCCACTAAAAGCAATGCTGTGTCTTTTTCCCCTCTACCTTTGACCCACCTATGGAGTGTACCCTTCCTAGCACTCTTACCTTGACTCAGAATGGCACTGTGAAGTCTCTAGGAATGAAGCAGACTTCAGTATAGGCACAGTAATGTAGCAGGATGTGGCGGGCTGTTATTTTAGCAAAATCTCAATTGTTCAAATCTACCAGTCAAGACTCAGGAGCCAGATGCTGAGGTGAAAGGCTGCTAGTCAGAGAGGCAGAGAGAGCATACAGCTGACCTTCCTCCTCCCCTGACGTCCAGAAGAAATCCCCCTTCCACATGCTGCCTCAAAAAACCTTTCAACTGAATGTCCCTCCCTTCTACTTATTTCTCTATCCGTCCTCCTGACTTCTTACTCTCTGTTTTTTTTCCTCTGTTCACTCCCTGTCAACTGGTTGTTTGCACCACCTCTTGACCTATAGTTGACTTTATGTAGTACTGTTTACAATATTCAAGCAGAAAGCTCCTGGGTTAAAGATGTTAGGGCTGAGCCACACAACAACTAGAAACAAGTTTTTTCCAGTAAATAACACAATCTCGAGGTTCACAGTGTGACCAAATATTCTACAACATTTCCCCCTTTTTGTCTAAATAAAAAGGAAAGGTTTTTAATTCTAACACAGTAAAACTATTTACACTATTGGAACTAGATGTTCTAAGCTTTCCACAAGCTCCAGCCTGTTTGTATTTGACTGTCTTAGGATTAACTGTTTTTGAGTTCAAAGTTCTGTAAAATGTTCATGTCAGCCTCCTATGAACTCCCCAATTCAAATGTCCTGAGCAGTTTGTGGTCCAAAGCTGATCTTTGGGTGGTGTTTGTCATCTTAGTGGCAATCCTGTCTAGGTAGGAGACAGCAGTCAACTCAAAGGTGCCCACTGTTTGTGCAGAACCAGGTGGCAGTAGAGGCATGGGACAGTTTTTCCCAGTGCTTAGCATTACCATAATCCACGTGGATTCCTCATTGCAGGGCCCCATCATCTTCTTGGAGACCTCAAAGGTTACTGCTAGGAATGGTCATGCTTTGTTGTAGAAAACATAAACCCTTTCAACACCATATCCAGCAGATCTCCAAAAGGTTTGAGGACCACAAACTGTTAAGTATATCCAAGGTACAAAAACTGAGCTCCTAGTTCCCTGCTTCACACTCAAACCTGAAAGCACACACAGGAAGTTAGATGAAGCTTGTTTCTAGAATTAGCTGGCATGCTGTATGACAACTAGTATATAACAACAGAAAGTTTATATATACATAGACATCTTGCAGGTTTTGAAATAATGTTTATACCTTAAGAAAGGTTTTAGAAGCTGGGCACGGTGGCACAGGCCTGTAACTCCAGCACTCACGGAAGGCAGAGGTAGGCAGATCACTGTGAGTTCAAGGTCAGCCTCGTCTACAAAGCGAGTCCAGGGCAGCCAAGGCTACACAGAGAAACCCTGTCTTGAAAAACAACAACAACCAAAAAAAAATAAAATAAAATAAAACCTTTTGGAGAGTCAAATGAAACCAAAAGATTATGAGCTTAGTGACAATAGAATATTCCCTTACTTTTTGTTTCCCTCTGTCCCATACTGGATGGCTCTTCTGATATGATACAGAGATTTTGGGTTTTCCTTACACAAGCATGCATGGGTTTAGAGAAAGAGAGAGCCTTGTTCCAACCCCAAAGCCAGCTTTAATTTTTTATCGAATTGGGACCACATAAAGACCATTTGCCACTTATGTCTGTACAGGGCATCAGAGACAACCATGTGGGAATCCTCCATGGCTGAGCCAGCGGCATGGTGTGAATTAAGGAGGGAGCATCTGGGATCTCCCACCCTCAGCCCACATCAGGCGGTTGTCCTGCGGGAAGGGGAGGCCACTTGGGCAAGATGGTGATGTGGAACACCAGCCACTGTGACTACATCTTGCTGCTAGATTTCATCTTGGGCCTGTCCTCAAGTTCACCCCAGTTACTATAAAAAATGCAAACTGTTCCAGGAAAAGAACCATCCTAGGCCTGAACCAATCAGGGGACAGCAGGAAAGCACCCAATGTCCCCAGATGTTAAGCATTTCATGGTCAGGCTAGATCAATGCCCTAGCACCACCTCAACCAATCCTGTACCTGCCAAACTGGAAATTTGTTCTTTGTCGTAACCATGATTTAAAAACAAAACAAAACAAAACCCTACCTAACAGTGGTCCGGGGCTCTCCTACTGATCCACTGCCTCAGTGAGGTTTAAGAGCCCTCTGGCTCAAGTTTAAATAAAGATCCATTGCTTTTCCATATGGCTTTGGATATAGCAATCTCGGTATAACAGTGGCATAAGTGCCCTGCCCGCACTAGTCCACAGCTCTGAGCCAGGATTTCAGGCCAGGTCAGCTGGAGGTGGGAGAAATCACTTGGTCAATTACTTTTCCCTTGGGACATTTTCACTTGATGATTCATCCTTTTTCTTCAGATTTCTCGCTTGTCCAGTGGTCTCCAGATTCCTTAGTTGGATGGTTTTATTCTCTTGGAAAGATAAAAACAAAACATTGACCCAACCTTAACTCTGTGCAGTTCCTTTTTTGGCAGGTTATATCTTTCTTAAGGCAAAATGTTTCTGGCAACAGAAAAATTGAAATTAAAAATTTAAAAATTCTTTTAAAATTTGAAGCTAAATATACCTTAGTATGTGTGGATAAATATACCTTTATTTCCCTTTCTTTTTATATAACTTGCCACATATGGCTTTAAATTTCTTATTCGTCCTTATGGCCCTGTACACCTATCTTGAACTTTGTTTTACCTGAAATAAAGTTCCAATCCCTAGAAGCTGAATATTTACCTCCTGAAGAGGCCAATCTGGGATGCCAAGATTTTGGTGAAATTATTGTTGCATCTGCTTCTCTGTCAACTACACCTTCAATTTCAATGCCATTTATTTGTATTTTTAGCTTTGGTCTCTGATCATTTGTAGCCGTTTGCAAAACACTCGTTTTGTGGTCTCTCCTGAGGTTTTTTGTTGTATCTATTGAAGCTGTTCTGCCCTTGATTACATCCAGAGCAGTGTTGCTTTAACAACAGACATTAAGTCTTTTGGTTGCTCTGTGTGTGAGTTTCTGCCACACTGACAGGGAATGATTGAACCAAATTTGATATCAGGCTCTGTGGGAGGCTCCCTAGAGCATTTCCTGATGGCAAATGGTTACCTTGCATGTCTCTTGTTGATTTGCATCCAGTAGTCCAATGTCGACCTTTGTCACACCTTCTGTGTACTCTAGAAGGCTGGGACCTTCTTTTTTTATTATTATTATTAGCTCTAGAAAAACAAACAACAACAACAACAAAAAAAAAAAACCGTTGTTTTTAGGAAAGCCTTGCCTTTTCAAATGACCTTGCTTACCACAATTAAAACATCTGACATTTTCATTTTTCTTAAAACTTTTAGAAATTATGTCTCCTATGAGAGTAGCAATATAAATGTGAGATCCGGTATCAGCCATATTTCTAATCTATTCATATATTATTGGCGCTGATCTTGCCTTTAAAAGACTAACCGTCCTTTTGCATTCTGAATTAGCATTTTCAAGAGCCACTGACTCAATCAATATTTGTTTAGCTTCTGAATTTGATACTATTCTATTTACAGCTGAAGTCAGTCTTTGCAAAATACCAGTGAAGACGTCTTTTGGTCCTTGTATAATTTTAGTAAATGACTCAGATATCTTTCTGGTTCTTCGAGCCTTTAAAGCTGCTAAGTAGCATAGCACCAAGGTGTGGTCATCAAATTCAAGCTGCCTTTGTAACCTAGCATATTGACCTTCATCCAGCAGCTGATCCTGGGAACTATCAATACCTCTAGTCCTGTTTTACTATTCTATGGCCCTAGCTTCCTCTTTCTACCATGTTCGACATTGTAACTGAGGACCAGCTTCCAATATTGCTGTTGCTAAATCTTTCCAGTCTTTGGAGGATAATTCTGTTCTGAGTTGCCCATGAATTTAATATCTGCCTCACACAGGATGAGTGCATACCCTAAGAAATACTTGCTTCCTTAAATTTCCTCAAATCTAATGTTTCTATAGGATTCCATTTAACTTCTTCAAGACCTTGAGGGTGCCCATTGTGTTCTGGTAGTTCTTGCACAGTAACTGGATGAACTAACGTTGGTTTTCTTACAGCCTTGGGACATCCCTCTCCCATTTCATCATGCGGTGGCGTGGTAGGTTATTGTCTAAACTCCTGTCTGTGTCTGAGCAATTTTCTTATTTTCATTTATAAGTCTTTCTAAAGTTTGTATCTTATCGATCCACTTTCCATGCCTGGCACAATTATCAAACCACTTTTCATATTTGACACAAAAAAACCACTATGTCTAGTAAGGATAAAATATGATTTACCAGACTGATAGTAATTATAATCAGTATTAAATCAATTTTAGTTAAGTCATTTATCTTTTCATTTTCTGCTTCTATTTTAAAGCTACCTAAAGTAGCTCTATACAGGATCCTAATGCCCTATATTATGATATTTCTTATGCCTGACATGGGAAAGATTTTTCCTTTTAATATTATTTAACTCTCTCCTTGAAGGCATCTCAGATGACTTTACCAAATCTGATGGCTTCTCAGTTTGTCCACAGCTGGCATGTTTTCTCTGTTGGTGTGGTTGTGCCGTGAGTTGGAGTGCCAAATGTTGTTTTTAGCAAAATCTCGATCGTTCAGTTTTACCAATAAAGACCCAAGTAAAAGTCCGTTAGCTCAGAGATTAGAGAAAGCACCCATCTGAACTTCCTCCTCCTGGATATCTCAGTAGGTATCCCCCCTCTTCCACATTGTCTCATTGAACCCCCAAACCGAATCCTCCATTCTACATCTTGTGTCTCTCTCTACTCGTCCTCCTGTATTGTTTTTTTTAAATTACATGTATTATCAGTATTATCTGTAGGCCTGGCTGGCAATCAGTCAAGACACAGACACGTGTTATATTTTAAAATACCCTTGGTTAACCTGGGCCAGGGTAGATATCAATCCTCTAAACTACCTCCCGTCCGAAATCCCAAATACTTGCTAGTGTTCTTCATCTGGGCTGGATTCTCCATCCACGCCACAGGCCATGTGCTTCTCCTCCAGCTAACCCATGCTGGCCTTCCTCTCCTCATTTCAGGTCTCTCTTTTCCTGGTGGAAGTCCCTCTTCTTCCTAAAATTTCTTCTTCTCTAAGCCCCACCTATCTCCTGCCCTGCCCAGGTAGGATGGCTTTTTATTAAGCAAAAGGTGGGTCAGACAGCAAGCAGTAATTAACATCAAAATACATCGGGCCATCCCCCAACATCTCCCCTTTTCTGTCTAAATAAAAAAGACCATTTTTATATACAGTAAGTACAATTAGGAAAAATTATAAAAACCACTAGGAAAGACTTACACACATAATTTCTAATCTGACCCAATATAGCTGATAGACATATTTGTGAGGCTGGAACTATTGAGGACTTGCTTACCCTGTCTTGGCAGAGTTTAGCCATCGACTCTGTCTTCATCCAAGCTTGCCAATTTTTAGGCAGAATCCTGTATGTTGTAGAAACAAGGACATTTTGCCCAGAGCTTGTTTGCCACATTTGAAGCCATCTCCATAAAGAGGTTCTCTGATGCTCATCATCTTCTTTGAGGTAGGCTGGGTGTTGCCAGGAGTTAACTTGTCTCACTGTAAATGTATCTTTGAAATAATTAAAATATCTTTAATGCCATAGTCTATATGTCTCGGTTTTTGAAGACATTATCTAAGTATTTTACCTTATCTTTCTATAGAATCATATCTATCTATTATACCTAGGATGTATATTCTTGTGATAAAAATAGACTAGTAATTGATATGACCATGATTTGATCAACTAACAATTAACTTGTATAACTTACTTATCCTAAATAGCCTGCAAAAGCACTTTCAAAGTATTGGAAGTAAACCTTGTATTATAATTGAGTTATATGGGTAAAAAACTACATATTAAAGTAGAAATATATATAAGTATATGAAGAATAATCTTAAATTTGAATTCTAATTTTATGCCAGTAAATTAAAAATAATCTTATGAGTAACAATTAAGGTATTAAGTTGAGGAGTAGATTCACTAATCTACTTTTTGTTTTGTTTTGTTTTGTTTTTGTTTTTTTGTTTTTTACTAATCTACTTTTTTATCCTCTCATCCCTATATATTTCTATATCCCCCCTTCTTTCTTTTCAACCCCTATCTCCAAACCTAAGAATGAAAAATAAAGGAAAGGAAAGACATTCCTGAGTCCAACTTTGTTTTCTCTATAAATAAGACCAATAAAAACTCATAGCCAACTCCCAATGAAAATAAATATCTATCACCCAAGAAAGCAATCAAAAACCTACCCAACCCCCCCTTAAGGAAAATGAGACGTCATTTTCTTAAGGTTTCTTCTGGCTGATTTGGAATGAATAATACCTTTGTAGGGGCCCAAATAAAATTGAGGAAAATGGTTAAACAAGCTAGGAATAGCATTTGTGGTCCAGTTCCTAAATGTTGAGAAATTCCAGAGTTAATTAAAGTCCTGTGTAGGACAGTCTGAAATGCTGGACCAATTGGGATTGGAAGCTTTCTTTGAAGCTCAAACTCACTAAGTAGCCAAGGTTGGCCTTGAATGTGCTGAGATCCTAAAAGTGTGCCCCACACTCTCCCGATTTCTTACACATGAGGGGGTTTCTTTCAGGAAATTAGTGTGAAAGCACATTTGACTTGTTTAAGTCTCAAGAGAATCTAAGGATGAAGATTTGCCTTGGGCAGATCTAATTTCAAAAATACAAACCCCATAAATATGAACCTATTTCATGTGTTGCTACCGTCTGGATCTGGAATGTCCCCAAGAGTCCCTGTGTGAAAGGCTTGAGTCACTGGCCCACAGCTTTGGTGGCAGGTGTGAAACTATAAGCAGTATGGCCAAGAGAGGGAATGAGGCCCAGTAAGTGTGCCCTCTAAGTTGCTGTGGGAGTCCATTCTCTTCTACTTCCTCTTCCGCATGAGCCAAAAGTTGACCGGGGCCCTCTGCTGCACACTGCCACCTTGGCATAAGTATCACCCCAGGCCCAAAGCAACAAGGCCTGAAACCTCCAAGAACATGAGCCAAAGAAAATGTTCTCTTTCTAGCCGGGCGTGGTGGTACACACCTTTAATCCCAGCACTCAGGAGATAGAGGCAGGTAGATCACTGTGAGTTCGAGGCCAGCCTGGTCTCGAAAGGGAGTCCATCTTTCTTTCTTTCTTTCTTTCTTTCTTTCTTTAAAGATTTATTTATTTATTTATTTATTAAGTATACAGTGTTTTGCCTGCATTTACACCAGAATAGGACACCAGATCTCATTGTAGATGGTTGTGAGCCACCATGTGGTTGCTGGGAATTGAACTCAGGACCTCTGGAAGAGCAGTCAGTGTTCTTAACTTCTGAGCCATCTCTCCAGCCCGGGAGTCCATCTTTCACACGAACTCTGGTGCCCCATATTTGACCATGTCCCCTTGATGGGGAGGCCTGATGGCACTCAGAGGAAAGATAGCAGCCTACCAAGAAAAGACTTGATACCCTAGGATCATATTTAGGGGGAGGAGGTCCCTCTCAGTCACAGTCATAGGGGAGGGGAATAGGGTGAAAGAGGGAGGGAGGGTAGAATGGGAGGATACATAAGACGAGATAACAATTGAGATGTAATATGAATGAATTAATTAAAAAATTATAGTGCAAAAAAAAAAGGGAGTCCATGACAGCCAAGGCTACACAGAGAAATCCTATCTCGAAAAACTAAAACAAACAAACAAACAAACAAAAAACTCTTTAAGTTAATTTTTAAAATGTTTTTATTGTTATTAATGTGTGTAGACCAGCACAAGAGAGAGTATGTGGAGGGTAGAGGGCAGTGCTGTGGAGTTGGTTCTCTGTTTCTAGCTTTCTGTGGACCCAGGGACTGAACTCAGATCTCCAGGTTTGTACAGCAAATGCGTTTGCCCTCTCTGCCATCATGCCATCCCTTAAGTTGACTTGCCTCAGGCATTTGTTGACGATACAGAAAGCTAATGTGGATGCCAATTTAAGGGAGAAAAGAAGCCATCTCCATTCATAATGGCTTCCACCTGGCTGCAGATGAGGTAAGCTAATGACTCATGTTTCTGACCAGTAGTGCTTTGAGTTGCAAGTCGCCATAGGAAATAATGACAACCCGATACAAATATTCAAGCAACTATTCATTGGTGACAACCTCAGTGGTTTTTTTGGGCAGCTTTAACAGAATATCTTGTGGCAGGTGATTTATAATGAATGGAAATTATTTCTTACCGTTCTGGAGTTCTGGGGTTAAGCGGACAGCAACAGGCAGAAACCTTCTTACTGCAGCGTCCCACAGCAGAGGCTTAAGCAGGGGGTGGGGTGGAAGTACTTTTATGTAGATTCCAATCTCAGAATATTGAACTCCTATAGTGTCACCAATACGTGTGTGTGTGTGTGTGTGTGTGTGTGTGTGTGTGTGTGTGTGTGCACGCGCGTGCGCATGTGCGTTCATGAACATGTGTGTGCATAGGTCAGAAGATAATCTCCAGTGTCATTTCTCAAGAGGCCTTCCACTTACATTTTGTTTGTTTGTCTTGTTCGGAGGCAAGGTTTCTCATGAGGCTAGAACTTTGCCAAGTACATGTAAGTTAGCTGGCCAATAACCAATCTTCCCGTCTTCTCATGCCTCCTCTTCCTCCTCCTTCTTTTTTTCCTGTTTTGTTTTTGTTTTTTCTTTCTTTGTTTGTTTGTTTTGAGAAATGGTTTCTCTATGTAGCCCTGGCTGTCCTGGAACTCACTCTGTAGACCAGGCTGGCCTCAGGCTCAGAGATGCATCCGCCTCTGCCCTGCCTGCTGGAGCTTGCCTGTACTTTGGCATTTGTAATGTGAGTTCTGGGGTTTGAACTTGGATTTCCACACGTTAAAACTGAAACTGTCTCCTGAGTCCTGCACAGCCACCACTTACAGATCCTATCTCTTCAACAATGTTAAAGCGATGAGCAAGAATCAGCAGGGCTGGGAGGTGACTCAGGAGGTAAAACACTCAGCTGTCAAGCATGAGGCCTAGAGTCCGATCTCCAGAGATCCAGAGCTCAGGGGTGAGTGTCACATACCTACAATGTCTGCATTTCTACAAGGTGGGAGGCAGAGACAGGAAAAGCCCAGGGAGTTCTTGGGCCAACTAACCCAACATACATAGTAGGGAACTACAAAAATCCCTGTTTCAAAGTGGAAGAGTAGCCTGGTCCTCAACATTATCCTCTGAGCTCCACATATGCACTGTGGCACATGCGTATTTGTAGACACATGTACACACACGTGCACACAAATAATTTTAAAAATTAAACTTCATGGCAGGTGTAGTGGCATATACCTTTAATCCCAGCACTTGGGAGGCAGAGACAGGTAGATCTCTGTGAGTTTGAGGCCAGCCTGGTCCACAGAATGAGTTCCAGAACATCCAGAGCTACACAATGGAATGCTGTCTCAAAAATAAATAAATATATGCTATCAAGATGTTTTAAACTTCATCATAAGCTTTCAGGGTACACATTCAAACCATAACAGTACCTGCAACATCTGTACAGTCACCTAGCGACCACTCCAATGTTCCCAGACACTGGAGCCTTGGAGTTTGATTTTGCTTTGCTCTGATTGTGACTGTGCCCTGACTTTTCCGTCTTGAAGTAAGAAAGTATTTTACTAGATCCCACAGTTGAGAGACTTAGAATTTTAAAAGACTTTGGATTTTTAAAAGAGATTGGCTATTTTAAAGGGACTGAAATTTTAGTTATTTAAGGAGTTTTTCAAAGATTTGTTTATTATACATAGTGTTCTGCCTGCATGTACACCTGCATGCCAGAAGAGGACACCTGATTCCCATTTAGTTGCTGGGAATTTAACTCAGGACATTTGGAAGAGCAGCCAATACTCTTAATCTCTGAGCCACTACTCCAACCTGGACTGAAATTTTGTTTGTTTGTTTGTTTGTTTGTTTTTCAAGACAGGGTTTCTCTGTGTAGCTTTGGCTGTCCTAGAAACACCTTGTAGACCAGACTGGCCTCGAACTCACAGCGATCCGCCTGCCTCTGCCTCCCGAGTGCTGGGATTAAAGGCGTGCGCCACCATGCCTGGCTTCTGGACTGAAATTTTAATGTGTTTGAATTTGTAAAGACTGTGAGACTTTTAATATTATTTACATTTTTAATGTGAGCTCTTGGGGATAAATAAGAAAGAAAGGGATGAGGCTTAACAGTGATGTGTTGGTGTGTCAAACTGACAAAGGGTCAGTTGTAATGGCTGGTTTTGTGTCAACTTGACTCAAGCTAGAGTCATAGAGAGGAAAGAACCTCAGTTGAGAAAATGCCTCCATGAGATCCAGCTGTAAGGCATTTTCTCAATTAGTGATCAATGGGGGAGGATCCAGCCCATGTGTGGGTAGTGTCCTCCAGGGGCCAGTGGTCCTGGCTTCTATAAGAAAGCAGGCCAAGCAAGTCATGTAAGCAAGTCAGTAACTAGCGCTCCCTCCAAGGCCTCTGCATCAGCTCCTGACTCCAGGATCCTGCCCTGCTTGAGTTCCTGTCCTGACTACCTTTGGTGAAGTGTAAGCTGAATAAACCCTTTCCTTCCCAACTTGCTTTTTGGGTTATGGTGTTTTGTCTCAGCAATAGAAACTCTAAAACACCAGGCTAAGTGAGATCCATCACGGGGGTTGTTACTGCACAGGCCTCCCTCCTCAAGTAACTCAGAATTTGGAACAGACAAACCAGGAAATCTTTTTGCTTCAAAGTAGTGACCTTCATTCACTTTATCCCTCTCTTCCTTCCTTCCTTCCTTCCTTCTTTTTGTCGTGTGTGTGTGTGTGTGTGTGTGTGTGTGTGTGTGTGTGTGCGCGCGCGCGCGTGCATGCGTGCATGCATGCACAGGCATGTACTCCAGCTATCAAACCCAGGACCTTGCACATTCAGTTTGTCTCCCCAAAGCTAACTGACCATGGACCAAAAGTCCAGAACCTATGTAGAGAGGCCAGACTAAATACATCATCAGGTGAGGCAGTTCTCTCCCAGACCTCGCACTCCCACCTTCCTGACACACTAGCTGGGCATGCATCTGTAATCTTAGCACTCCAGAACAGAGGGAGGAAAAATCACTACAAGTTCAAGGCCAGCCTGGGTTGCAGAGCAAAACCCTGGTTCTGAAAACACAAAATAAATCAGTAAGGTGATAGGGTTTAATTCTTTCACCTGAAGACATATTTCAGGTTGCGAATGGAGCTGGGTGTGTCGCATATACTAAAGTCAATTAGCTAAAAAGAAAAAAGAAATTTGAACCATGCCTGAGTACCTCCATCTGTCAGATGAACTTGAAACTCTTTAAAGTTAAAACAAAACAAAACAAAACCCGTGTCTAAGGCAGAGCAGAGCAGAGCAAAGCTGCGCAAACCTTTAATTCCAGCACTCAGGCGGCAGAGGTAAGTAAAGCTGTGGGTCAGTCCCAGGCCAGCCTCCTGGTAGTGAGCTTCCGGCCAACACAGCGAGACTCTGTCCCAGAGGCAAAAATAATTGGCAAGACTGAGTTCCAGGACAACCAGGGTTACACAGAGAAACCTTGTCTTGGAAAAAACAACCAACCAAGTGAACAAACAAAAACAATTAACAAGTGGTTCAAGACTCCAAACCCTATGGAGGGCTAGAATGTGGCTTCATCAAAATCTAGGTCAAGTGTACCTTGCTATAGTGTGTGAAATGTTCTATTATAAAGTGTTTCTGAAGTGACAATTTCTCTGAATGTGACCTTAGCTTCCTCCCTGCTGTGTGCTTATATGGTTGTCTTTTCTGACACATCAGGACAAATCAACTTAGAGTCCGGAGCCAGAACTGAGACGAAGCCAAGAGATTTCTGAGAGAAGCCAGCGCTGCCTTGGCTTCCTATCTGTGTCCCAGGCCCTGTGTTAGCAACTTGCCTGTAGAGCCTACTTTCCCACACGCACATCAAGGTGTCACAGATGTGCGAACACAGAAAACTTGCAATGATTTCCAAAGGAAGTGGTATGACTTCACCCCACACACAGCATTGGGAGGAGGCGGGAGGTGGAGTCTAAGTCATGACATCCACCAATGGAAATGGCCCTATCTTCTGCCTCCCCCTTCCAGAGGATTATACACTCTGGACAGCTTTCTGTTAACATGAATGTTCTCCTTTTGTATCCCATGGCTTTGGCATACCAACTCAATGCAGGTGGAAGTATTAACTACACGTGCAATTTTTAAATCACTTAAGGATAGACAAATGGGTGTAATTTAGCCATACATTCTATAACAATCCATTTTTACTTATTGCTTTACTGTTGGTGCAATCCGAACAGAAAAATCTAAGGGTTTGGGTAGATATGAATTGATTACCTACTAAGGCCAGGCATGGCACCACGCGTGAGCACTTCCAGGGTAAATGTCAAGGGAAAACTGAAGTTAAGTCAGCTGCAAGAGATAAATGCACAGGGCAGGGTGGTGGGGTGGCGGGGTAGTGAGATGGTGGGGTGGTGGGATGGTGGGATAATGAGTTGGTGGGGTGGTGGGATGGTGGGGTGGTGGGATAGAGGCATGGTGGGGTGGTGGGGTGGTGGGGTGGTGGGGTGGTGGGTTGGTGGGATAATGAGTTGGTGGGGTGGTGGGATGGTGGGGTGGTGGGATAGTGGGGTGGTGGGGTGGTGGGATGGTGGGGTGGTGGGGTGGTGGGGTGGTGGGATAGTGGGGTGGTGGGATAGTGGGATGGTGGGGTGGTGGGGTGGTGGGGTGGTGGGATGGTGGGATAATGAGTTGGTGGGATAGTGGGATGGTGGGGTGGTGGGATGGTGGGATGGTGGGATGGTGGGATGGTGGGGTGGTGGGGTGGTGGGATGGTGGGGTGGTGGGGTGGTGGGGTGGGGGTGGTGGGATGGTGGGGTGGTGGGATGGTGGGGTGGTGGGATGGTGGTGTGGTGGGATGGTGGGATGGTGGGATAGTGGGGTGGTGGGGTGGTGGGGTGGTGGGATGGTGGGATATGAGTTGGTGGATAGTGGGATGGTGGGGTGGTGGGATGGTGGGGATGGTGGGATGGTGGGATGGTGGGGTGGTGGGGTGGTGGGATGGTGGGGTGGTGGGGTGGTGGGGTGGTGGGATGGTGGGATGGTGGGGTGGTGGGATGGTGGGGTGGTGGGATGGTGGGATGGTGGATATGAGTTGGTGGGATGGTGGGGGTGGTGGGGTGGTGGGATGGTGGGATGTGGGATGGTGGATGGTGGGGGTGGTGGGGTGGTGGGATGGTGGGATGGGGATGGTGGGGATGGTGGGGTGGTGGGGTGGTGGCTGGGTGGGGTGGTGGGGTGGTGGGATGGTGGGGGTGGGATGGTGGGATGGTGGGGTGGTGGGGTGGTGGGTGGTGGGATAGTGGGGTGGTGGGCTGGTGGGGTGGTGGGGTGGTGGGTGGTGGGATGGTGGGATGGTGGGATGGTGGGGTGGTGGATGGTGGGGTGGTGTTGGGAGGTGGGGATGGTGGGGTGGTGGGGTGGTGGGATGGTGGGGTGGTGGGATGGTGGGGTGGTGGGCTGGTGGGATGGGGGGGGGGATAGTGGGGTGGTGGGGTGGTGGGGTGGTGGGCTGGTGGGATGGTGGATAGTGGGGTGGTGGGATCGTGGGGTGGTGGGCTCGTGGGGTGGTGGGCTAGTGGGATGGTGGCTAGTGGGGTGGTGGGCTCGTGGGGTGGTGGTAGTGGGGTGTGGGATGGTGGGGTGGTGGGATGTGGTGTGGTGGTGGGCTCGTGGGGGGTGGGGCTGTGGGGGGGTGTGGATCGTGGGTGGTGGGATAGTGGGGTGGTGGGCTGGTGGGGTGGTGGGCTCGTGGGGGGGGTGGTGGGTCGTGGGGTGGTGGGGTGGTGGGTGGGGTGGTGGTGGTGGGGTGGTGGGTGTGGGGTGGTGGGGTGGTGGGTGGTGGGGTGGTGGGCTGGGTGGGGGTGGTGGGCTGGTGGGTGGTGGGGTGGTGGGATGGTGGGCTGGTGGGGTGGTGGGCTGGTGGGGTGGTGGGACTCTGGGTGGTGGGCTGGTGGGCTGGTGGGTGGGTGGGCTGGTGGGTGGTGGTGGGCTAGTGGGGGTGGTGGGCTGGGTGGGGTGGTGGGGCTCGTGGGGTGGTGGTGTGGGGCTGGGGGGTGGGGGGCTGGTGGGGTGGTGGGGTGGTGGATCGTGGGGTGGTGGGGTGGTGGGATCGTGGGGTGGTGGTGGTGGGGTGGTGGGGTGGTGGGTGGGGGGTGGTGGGATGGTGGGGTGGTGGGATGGTGGGGTGGTGGGATGGTGGGGTGGTGGGATGGTGGGGTGGTGGGGTGGTGGGATAGTGGGGTGGTGGGTGGTGGGATAGTGGGGTGGTGGGGTGGTGGGGTGGTGGGGTGGTGGGGTGGGTGGGGATGGTGGGGTGGTGGGATAGTGGCATGGTGGGGTGGTGGGTTGGTGGGATGGTGGGGTGGTGGGATGGTGGGGTGGTGGGGATGGTGGGATGGTGGCATGGTGGGGTGGTGGGGTGGTGGGATGGTGGGGTGGTGGGATGGTGGGTGGTGGTGGGATGGTGGGGTGGTGGGATGGTGGGGTGGTGGGATGGTGGGGTGGTGGGGTGGTGGGATAGTGGCATGGTGGGGTGGGTGGGGTTGGTGGGATGGTGGGGTGGTGGGATGGTGGGGTGGTGGGATGGTGGGATGGTGGGACGGTGGGAAAGTGGGGTGGTGGTGGGTGGGATTTGGGATTTGCTCTGGATCCCAAGGGTATCTGCGGGGGGCTTCTTGCTGTGTTCTAGCTGTTGACTCCCTGGGAGCATCTAACAACTCTGGCTCTCCCAACTATTCCTTTCATGAGTTGTTTGAAAAAATGAAATATTTTTTGAAGACTGATTTCTAGCTGCATTTTAGCTGATGCTCAGACCAGATTTTCTTTTTTCTTTATCTTTTTCTTTCTTTTCTTTTTTTGTTTTTACAATTTTTTATTAATTTTTTACATATACATTTATATTATTACACACACATATACAATAAACTACCTATAGTAAGAAGAACCACGAAACAATCAGGAGTGTGTGTGTGTGTGTGTGTGTGTGTGTGTGTGTGTGTGTGTGTGTGTGTGTTATAGTCATAGTGTTTTGGCTATTTGTATTTGGCAGCCTTGAAGAAAACATCTTTCCTATCTTGATGAGTCTAAAATTCTGAATGTAAAAAAATATGGAACACCCCACAAATTTGAGTGTCATTCTTGCACAGGGCCCATGCTAATTTTCTCTCTATTTTTCCAATTTAGTGTATGTGCTGCGTAAGCCAGTGCTTGCACCAGATTTTCAAGCCACAGTGGGATACCCAAGAAGCTGATCTCGGCAGAGGACACCCCAGGTTAGCCAGATTTTGGCAGGCTCAAGTGACAAGTGCCTTAAAGCAGGTGGGAATCAGGGTAGGGGCTGGCTGAATCCTCGAGGGGGGCTAGAAGAGGTGACACTGCACACGGGACACCAGGAAGCTAGGTTCCCACCCCATCACAGCTCTAGGAAGTTCCTTCCCCAGGCCTCCCAGGATCTTGGATTCTGGCCACCTCCGCACCCTTCGGATGGGTGTGGATGTTTTAAAAAGTGGATATGACCTCCTCCGAGGGAGAAGCCAGCACGGAAATGGGAGAGAGCGCAGAGGAGAGGGCGGAGGAAGAGGGTGCTAGGGGAGGGACGCAGGGGAGGAGCGGGAGGGATGGAGCGCGGCGGGAGGGTTCCGAGCACTGGCAGCGGAGGCTGAGCAGGACCCGGTGCAGGGGGCGGGAGCCAGCGCTTGTGCCCAGCCAGCTCTCACGGAGGCAGCGGGCGGTCAGGTGGGATGCTGCAGCTGCTGCTGCTGCTGTGGTTCTGGGGGCCGCTTGGTGCCCTGACCCTGGGCGTCCCAGCGGAAACCTCGCAGGCCGAGGACGTGGTAGACTTGGAGTTTTCCACGGAGCGGCCGCTACAACTGGTGAGCCCCTCTTTCTTGTCCATCACCATCGATGCCAGCCTGGCCACAGACCCACGGTTCCTTACTTTCCTTGGGTAAGTGCAGCCCCCAGCTCCCTGTCTTCCCACACTCTGGAGGGCCAGCCACTCTCTTTGGTTTTCTGAAACAACTTTTCGTTTGGTCTCTGGAGCCAGAGCCTCCCTCCCATGTGCAGTCAACCCCCAAAAGCTTTTTCCTGTTTCATTTACTCAGCGCTGCTTGTTGCCTGGGCACCAGCCAAGCCCAGGTATTAAGAGGAGATTTGCCGGGGGTGGGGGGTGGGGTGGGGCGGGGCACGGCGGAGAGCTGTCACAAGCCCTAGCATTTCAGCTGGAGCCCTTGAACTTGCTTCAGCGTTGGACCCGTAAACTGGTGCCCTTTAAACTGGGTTGGGAATTTTTGCTTTAAAAAAGAAGAAGAAGAAAGAAAAGTTAGATAGGGGAAAACCGCTGTGGAGAACAACTGCTCCTCCTCTTGCTGCTTTGAAGCATTTACATTTTACGGCACTGAGTGTAACTCAGTTGATGGAGGGTGTGATGAGCATGAAGGAAGCCCTGGGTTCCATTCCCAGCGACTTGGGATCTCTGGCTTGGTGGCAGATGTTTACATCCCGGCGTTTGGGATGTGAAGGTAGAAGGATCCGGAGCTGAAGGGCCATCTTTGGCAACATAGCAAGTTTGAGGCCCCACGGAACTAAATGGGAGGTAGGCGGAGAAGCAAGGGTGAGGGGAGGAGAGGGCGGTGGGGGAGAGAGGAGAGACTGAGACTAATTGGAAAAAGGAAAGGGATCAGTGAGAAGGGGCAAGAGAGAGCAAGTGGGGATGAATAGGATCAAAATGCATTTTATACACGTTTGAAATGTCAAGATGAAACCCCATTATTATGTATAATTAACATATGCTAATAAAAAACTTTTTAAAAGTATGTTTCTCCAAGATGAGGGTGTAGACAGGATGCTGCTTCATCAGCTGCAGGGTTTCCCCCCTTCCCTGGCCAAACACAGCTTTTACTCCTGCTCTGTGAGTGCACATTGTCCCCCGAGATGAAAGATTGCAGCTGCAGCCATAGGTCCTCTGAACCAAGGGAGCCTCCTGAGATGTCCACAACATTTGTTGTTTTGAGGCATTGTGTAACCATTAGTTCAGGCTGGCCTTGAACTCATGATCCGCCTGCCATGGTCTCTTTACCAGCCCTTTACGTCACCACTGTCAAAGGCCTAGACATTGTTTGCACGCCCTGAGCCCACACTATTGGGGTCACTGCCAATTTTACACAGGTTCTGATGGCTAAGAGTCTGGGAGCCCAACAACCCTGTTTTCCCAAATCTGACTCATTGGATTTCTATGATGACTTGGTGAGATAATAAATACTTGCTACAGTGTTGGAAGGTTTGCTTCTTCCTGCCTAGCACACACAAAATCCCAGGCTCAACCCCCAACATTGCATAAGTGGCTCATGACTCTTAGCCCGGCATTCCAGGGCCACAGGGAGGATCAGAAGTTCCAGGTCAGCTTCAGCTACATAGCAAGGCTAGCCTGGGCTACATCAGACTTTGTCCTTCAAAATAAATAAATAAATTTAAAGTCTGGATGTCACAGTGAACACTTTTCATCCCAGCATTTGAGAGGCAGCAATGAAGAAATTGAGGTTATGGGAGATTAAATAATTCACCCATGTCAATCGGCTAGTAAATAAAGGTAATATTTGAAGCCAGATTCTGATCACAAAAACAAAGGTATACAAGAAGAAAACAAGCCAGTTATTAGAAGTAGGGCAGGGAATGTTTAAAAAAAAAAAAAAAAAAAAAATTGTCTGGAAACAAATTGATAGACCGATTAAAACAAAACAAAACAGAACAAAAACAAACAAAAGCAAAAAACAAACAAACAAAAAAAACCCTACCATTAACATACAAATAGGAGACTTGGGGCCCAAAAGCTCTAAGGTGCCTCCAAGGAGGTTTTCCCAGATGAACTTGGGTGGTATGAGTCTGCTACAAGCACTAGACAAATGGAAACAGGTCTCTCTCACATTTGTAACCAGAGAACAGTGTGCAAAATTTAAATGTTAATCATAGAAGGCTCTAGAATTGAAAAGGAACATCTGTTAAATTTCTCTTCCCTGAGGAAATTATTCAAAATATATCCTCAGCCCAGATTAGCAAAGAATACCAAGAAAGCCCCGTCCTAGAGGCAATATGCAGGAGAATTACCATGAGCCTCATGTACAAGGCACGGATGTAATTTTAAAACTTTTTGGTAAACAGTTCACAAAAAGCAAAAAGGCCAAGTGTGATTGCTAGCTACAATCCTACCACTTGGGAAGCAGAGACGGAAGGACCACACATTCGAAGCTGGCCTGGGCTACATAGTAAGCGTGCCCCCCCCCTCCAATGGCAAAACACCAAAAAGCAAACATAAACGGTAAAAAGAAGTGAGCACTGACATTGGGCAGTGCCGGGGGCTGAGTCCAGGGTCTTGCACACTAAACGGCTGCTCTGCCTCTGAACTGTGTCGCAGCCCGGTGTAAAAACTGTGAGGTAGTTCACACTCCCTCTCTGGAATCACACCTCCATAGTCTCGTGATTTATGTTTATATCATCAGAGGCTAGTGGCTACTGTATGAGAGAGCACAGCTCTGTTAGAAACAAGCCACGGACACACACACAGCCATAATTTCCTCATTACGATGAGACAGTATAGTGTTGAAGAAATCTACCGGACAAAAGTGGCATTGGACAACAAAACAAAAAAATGCGGTTCTTGCTTGCTTTGCATAGTAATTTGCTTCTTTTCCTTCAGTAAATACATTTTTTGCAATTTCGATAACTAGTCATCCATAATATTAATAGTTGAATTCCCATATCATCATTGACAGCTGCTTTCCGTGTTTAGAGATGCATTTGTTACCAATGCGAAGTGAGTGCTTTAATACCCCCGTTTTATTGGTTGCATTTCTGTTGCTGTGATGAAATACCACAACCAAAGGCAACGTGAGGAAGAAAGTTTATTTGTATTTACTGTTTCAGAGAGAGTCCATAATGGCAGAGGAAGAATGGCAGCAGATGGCCAGGAAATAAACACTGAGGGAAAAGAGCTTCTGGAAATGGGGGGAGGCAAATCTCTCAAAGCCCAGCCTTATCTCCTAACCCTCCTCAAACAACAGAGTCCTGAGAGCAGGATCCTGGAGGCAGGAGCTGATGCAGAGGCCATGGAGGGATGCTGCTTACTGGCTTGCTCATCATGGCTTGCTTAGCCTGCTTTCTTATACAGCCCAGGACTACCTGCCCAGGAATGGCACCACCCGACCATGAGCCGGGCTCGCCTCCATTAATCACTAATCGAGACAATGTTTCATGGAGGCATTTCCTCAGCAGAGGCTTCCTCTCTGATGACTCTAGCTTGTGTCAAGTTGACATAAAACCAACCAGTACAACACCCATGTGAGACATTTCTCATACGAACCACCAGAGCCATGTTGGACAGGGCCACAGGTGCCCTGTCCATTCCAGAGAGGAGTGCTTTGGACTGGAGACAGACAATTGAGAACAACCTTTCCCTCCCAAGCCATCCCACCACACTCCCTAGAACCTTGAGCTTAGTAACCCTGTTCTCATTCTCATAGTGTAAGTCCTTCTCACACACACACACACACACACACACACACACACACCCATGCCTTAGCTAATTCAGTACACTTCCCAGAAGTCTCTCCCCCTGTAGACCTGTTGAGTACAAGCTGCACATCCTCTCGTGCTCCGTTCCTATGCCTGCCACTCCTTCTAGCCAATGGTTGGATGCAAGACTACTGCAGCTCAGATCCCTCTCGGCTCATTACCTTTGGTGAATCAACCTAGCTCCTTTTTTATTAGGTTCCGTATTTACACAGTGAGAATAATAAGGACACCCACGTCATTGTGATATTAGGACATTAAGTGGAAAAAAAAAATCCTTCCAACCTGCCTAAAGCGCTGGATGAAATTGATGCATATTGGAGACTGTTGTGGTGACGCCGTGTGAGGCTCCCCTCCAGCTCCTATTCAACCCTTTTTATTCACTCCCGTTTCTCTATTCTCCGTATTGATTAAAATCTGGCACTGCTCTCGGTGCCAAGTCCCACTATTATCTTAGGTGACATCAAGTTTACCTGAGGAACAAGCCTCTCAATTTCCCCCATCCTGGCCCTCTCGGGTAATTGTTACTCAGTGTTGGGCCAGTTTGCGTCACCCTGTCACCTGAGTCAAACGTGAGCCCTCTTGTCAATGCCGCGTTCTGCGGCATCACACTGGTACATAGAGAACGGCTACGGTGAGACTGTTTACACCGTGGAAATCAGCAAGCATTGAGAACCAGGGTGGTATTTTCTTGACGGTTGGCTTTAGCACGTGCCACTCTCCTCCATTTCTACCTGCAAACATCACGCCCATGCCCTGGCTCTCCCCATCCCTAGTGACATCACTTCTGTATATGAAAACTTGAACTTCTGCCTTCCTGCTCTTGGATCACAAATCCATGCCTTCACATGGTAGCAAAAGTAAGTTCTCACGTGTCTGCCTTTTTAAAAGGACCTCCCCGGAGCTGGGCATGTTGGTGCACACCTGTAATCCCAGCACTCAGAGAGGCAGAGGCGGGCAAATCTCTGTGAGTTCGAGGCCAGCCAAGGCTACACAGAGAAACTCTGTCTTGGAAAACAAACAAATAAACAAACAAAACAAAAATCCTCCCTGAGTAGCTGCCTCCTCTCTCTACTTCTTCCATGTTTGAGCAACCCTTTTGTGACAATGACCTTTACCTCTCACTCATTGCTTTTGCTGAAATGCCAACTGTCACTGAGTCCAATCCTGCTTTCTCCCTTTGGAATCTCTGGGGTGGCCCTTTAAGTCTGGAAATGGAAATATAATAGCATCTAGTGCATATTAATAAGCCACCTCGGCGTCTGTGTCAAAGAGAAGCAATGTATTTTTGTTCTAAAGGTAAAACAGAAACACCTGCAGGCTGTTTTGTTTTGTTTCTTCTTGACAGCCTCCTCTGGAAAGAGAACAGCTGCCTCACACTTTCTTTTATTATTTCTGTGACACTATGGCAGTGGGGTATTTCCCCTTATTTTCCTGCATATGATTGAAATACTGTGCCTTTGATCAACTTAGTTTTTATGGCAAGTTTTGCAGCTGTGTTAAATCTGCCTTTTTTTTTTTTTTTTTTTTCTGTCAGAGGTCATCGATATTGTCTTCTAAAAGCACAAAAGATACTTTACTGTGAAGGACACAAACAAAAGGTCTTTACTAGCAAAGCTCTGAGACATATGGCTTGCTTTATGTGGCAATGGCCACAGCAATGAGTTTTAATGTCATTTTGTCCAAAACCAGTCATTGGCTGGCTTCCCCTTGCCCTTCCTCAGGCTGCTCTTCTTTGTTCATTCACTTAACAAATATTGGCTGAGCACTGCTGTGTGCCAGGCATTCATCTAGGCACTGCGAAGAGTCTGATCAACCAGACGATACTTGCGTTTCAGCGGGAGGCCACTCTGGGTTTCTGTGTTCAGACTCTAACTGGTCCCAGATCTGAAGCTGTGGTTGGGACTCTGGGTTCATGCATTTAAGTAGTCCCCGATCGGTGAGGAGGGTGGGGTGGGTGGGCAACTCTGGAGGCCTCTCAAGTAGGGTTGGGAGTCTGGCTCCACCGGAGGGGAACAGAGGCAGAACGAGGGACATCGTGGGTTCGTCAGCGTGGCTGTGAGTCCCAAAGGGATGAAGATGGCCTGGGAGTGGGGGTGATGTGCATAATGGTGGCAGGACTAGGGATACCCTAGAGAGATTAGAATAGAGGAGGAGAAAGAGGACACAGATAGCTGCCAACTGTGGGGTTCCTAGAAGACACCAAGTCTGAGGTCTAACCATGACTGATGGTTGACTTTATACTGAAGAGTCTATGGGATGCATCCTCAGCCTAGATGTATTTCTTGTATTCCAGTCACATGTGGCCTGTGGACCTGTGGGTTTGGTGTCTATTTTTGTATTAGTTAGTTTTGTCAACTGCTGTGATAAAATGTCTCATAAAACCAACTTAAGGATGAAAAGGCTTGTTTCAGCATATTGTCCATCACGTCAGGGAAGTGATGGGGGCAGGAGCTGGAGGCAGCTGGATGCATGTCCTCTGTGCGGAGACCAGAGAGATGAATGCTCACTTTCTCCTTTTTATTCAGTCTGGGGCTCCAGCCCATGGGGTGGCGTCACCAAAATGTAGGGTAGATCTTACCTCCTCCGTTAAACTTTTCTGGAAATACACTTGTAGACACACCTGGAGATGTGTTTCCATGGTGATTATAAACACAGCCACCATAATTTCTACAGGTTCTTCTGCCCTTTTCTTCCTCCCATTTTTCCAATCTATGGCCTGTTCCTCATCTCGGAAATGGCAGTGCCATCTTCCAAGATGCTTCCCCAAAACTCACCCTTAATCCCCCTTTTACTCTAGCTAATTTCTATGGATAAGTATGTCTTGAACTATGCACCTCTCTCTATCGCCCAGGGGCAGATAGCAGTTAGAAAATAAAAACTGGATCCACCCAGAGAGAAGGAAGTGAAAATGCTTAACTGAGCTTTCTCAGAAAATAATAATTATAAGCTGGAATGGTGTCACATGCCTGTAATCCCAGCATTCCGGGCACACAGGCAGAGAGATCACAAGTGTGAAGCAAGCCTGGGCTACATGGTAAGATGTCTCAAAAAAAGACTGAAATAATAACAATTACTATTATGCTTTCTTGCTTGTCTTCATAACAGTTCTCCAAGGCTTCGTGCTTTGGCCAGAGGTCTGTCTCCTGCATACTTGAGATTTGGTGGCACCAAGACCGACTTTCTTATTTTTGATCCCAAGAAGGAACCAACTTTTGAAGAAAGAAGTTACTGGCAATCTCAAGTCGACCATGGTAAAAGTTTTAAAAGATTATATATTTCAGTTAGCCTGTGTCAGTCATAAGACTGCTTAGAGAAAAGGGTGGTTGCTCGGGCCTGACTATTAGACAAGCAGAGGACACCAAGGGGAAGAAGAAGCTGGGGGCGGCCTTCTTCCTCTCACGTCTTTGTGACTGTGAAGCATCCCAGATAGGGCGTGCTGTGTATAACTGGGGCTTACAAACAAACAGTGGTTGTAGCTGAAATAGCTGGGTGGAGGGATCACATGGGTAGAAACAGCCAGGCCAGAGAGTACTTACAGGTAGCAACATAGCCATAGACCAAAGCACCTTATTATGTAAGGAGAAGGAGAAGAAGGGTGAAACAAAGAAACATAGTGGGGGGACACTTTCACCCCAGCATGATTTGATTTACTGGGTGTTGGTTCTGAACTTTACAGACTGTCCTATAACCTGGGGTAAGTTTGAGTGGTGGGGTCTCAGGGCCTCGACCTTAGATTCTGTCTTTAGCAAGCTTATCAGATGGCTCTGATATGGGATCTTTGTGGACCTCACCTGAGACACCTACCCTTGCTGGTCCTGAGGATTTGTCCATGACCTTCAGGAGTGTTTCGAGACATCGGAAGTCTGTTAAACTGCCGTCCGAACAGTTGTGAGGTATATTATATACCTCTTCACACATATGTGTATGCATATGTATTTTGTCTGTTGGTACGTAGCATTTAACTAGTTCATAGATTACATATTCCTTTCTGCTTACTTTCTCCAGTGAGAATGTATTCAGTTGGTCAGATACTGGCCCCAAACCGGAAGCATGGTAATTAGAAAAAAGCAGAAGGAAGGTATGGGGGCCTCCTTTAATAATAAACTCCAAGTGTTTGCTCAGCCTGGCTCTTGCCCACCAGCCATACACATTCCTGATTTTCTTTCTTTCTTTTTTTTTCTTTTTTTGGCAATTTGGCTTTTTTTTTTCCCCCTGCATTCATAACTTAAATTTAGGTGGGACGCCGACCTTCGCACCTCACTTTTCTTTATCCTGGGGCTAATGAGGAGGGTCCCCAAAGCTCCTCTGAGAGATCCTTTGTGAGCACTGGGATAGAAAAGGGACTCTGTCAGCCAGTCACAGGGTGTCTTTCCCAGGAAGGAAGTCATCAGCTGGTCAGCTGGTTCTGGCTGCATGCACTGGCACCCCTGCTGTCTTGTGATAAAGCAATGCAGGCTTCCTGGGAGGAGAGTTGGGGAAAGCTCCAGACTGGAAGGGAAAACAGTCAGTAGTTTGCCAGTTTGGGCCCTGTGGCTGTAATTCATCACAGAGGAACTCACTACAAAGCAAATACCATCTAGGCATAGCAATTTTGTATGTGTTTTGATTAAAAAAAAAAGTGTAGGGGCGTGTTGCCTGCATATATGTAGTCACCACGTGTGTGCCTGGTGCCTGAGGAGGTCAGAGAAGGGTTGGATCCCCTGGAACTGAGTTCCAGACGTTTGTGAGCCACCAAGTGGGTCCTGGGATTTGAACCCAGGTGGTTCTGCGAGAGCACCAGGTGTTATTAACTGCTGAGCCATCTCTCCAAGCTTTTCTGTTTTTGTTTTCTGAAAGGTTCTACCTTTTATGACTGGACAAACCACACCACCAGTTTAAACATGACCAAGTCTCCAGATTAAAAATGTCAAACTCCATTTGGTAGGCTGACCAATGACCATATAAACCCTCAGTCTTGCCATCCTGTGAATCCTAACAGACCCAGCTCCGTCCTCCTCCAGTGTCTTCTCCCTGAGTCCCACCTGATTTTGTTACCAGCTTTCATCTGAATCCATTGAGGAATCGAACACTTTTGCTTTTGTTTTTTGGCCAGGAATCGCTTGATTCTGAAAGTCTTGTGAGAAGACATGAGAGAAGCTGAGTCAGATGTTCTGTTTTGTTTTTAAGACGGAGTCTTGCTATATAGTCAAACCTGGCCCCAAATTCATTTCAATCCCCCTGCCACCGCCCCCCACATCCTGAGCTGACAAGTGTGTGCTGCCACAGTCAGCTTTGTTTTGAAAATGAATTTTCATTTTTGAGCTGAACTCTGACCTCCACATCCAATTCTCTGGCCAGTTCAAGTGCAGAGGGGATTTCTGGATTAGTAAACTATCTGAGCTATGTCCGTGTCAGTAGATACCCAGTGTTTCCTTAGGGAATTTGCTGTTTGCTTTCTTGGTAGTCATTAGTTAGTCAACAAATGTGTCGCACGTAACAGAGTCTACATTTCTCTGATCTCGTACTTAATAATGAGAAACCTGGTAATCACCTGCCTCAGCCACACAGCAGTTGGCTAACCATCCATTTTGGGTTTCAACCTTGTCGCTGTGAAAACGGTCTCCCCGAGTTCTCTCTTCCTCTTGCAGATGTGTGCAGGTCTGAGCCGGTCTCTGCTGATGTGGTGAGGAAACTCCAGATAGAATGGCCTTTCCAGGAGCTGTTGCTACTGAAAGAACAGTACCAAAAAAAGTTCAAAAACAGCACCTACTCAAGTAAGGAATGCTAGCGCCTGTGGGTGTTCTAACATAGCAACATACAAAGCTACACAGTGTTTAAGTACTATCAAGACTTCATGAGGAGCCTGGGGCGGGGGTAGGGGGCGGGTGGCAGGGGTCCCTACATGCAAACATGAGCATCCCCAGCATTCACGTAAACACTGAGTAGTTGTTGTTGTTTGTTTTGGTTCATTTGGTTTGGCTGGTCTGTTTTCTTTAATGTAAGTAGCCCAGTACTGAGACAGGAAGTTCCCCTGTGCCAACTCTAGTCAATTAGTGAGTTTCAGGTTCAGTGAGAGACCCTGTCTCAAAAAACGAAGGTGAGCGCTGGTGCAATTTAGAGCAGTTAAGTTGGCTCAGTGGTTAAGAGCACTGGCTGCTCTTCCAGAGAACTGGGCTTGATTCCCAGCACCCACGTGGGTGACTTGCAACAACCTGTAATTCAAGTTCCAAGGAATCTGGCATCCTCTTCAGCCTTCTGTGCACCAGGCACCCATGTAGTCAACCTCTGGCCTTCATAAGCATGTGCATACACATACACCTGCACACAATAGCACCCATGCCTACACGCCCAGAGTCGATGAGATAGGCTGACAGAAGGCTCTGTGACAGAGCACACTCTGAGCACGCGTGAGGCTCTGGCTATAATGGCCAGCATGAGGAAAAGAAGGAAGAGAGTTCATGGGAGACCCTGAACCCAAAGCTTCTATGGCTTTCCCTTGACTTCTGACTTTGGCAGCCAGCCACAGAGTAGGACTCGAAGACCAACCATGGAAGTGAGACAATAAATATGGTTTTTGTGAAGAAGGTAAAATACGGAAGTGTAAAATGTAAAACTCACCCGCACTCCCTTGTTCATCTGTCTCTGCTTTTAGAAGCATGAAAGACCACTACAAGTTGAAAAGTCATGAGTCTGGAAGTCCAAAATTTGAAATCCTCCAAGGTCCCCTGTTTTATTAGAGCCAAGCAATTGGTAAGGGTTATAGAACTCCAAAAGTCAAGACCTGTGGAATCTGAAACGCTCCAGATCTAAGCATTTGAGAGAAATATTTGACCTATCCATAACTTTTTTAAAATGTCCTTTAGTGCTAGTCTCCCCTCCATCTCCTCTCTCCTCTAGCCTCTCCATTCCCACCCCAGCGTAACTCTCCCTCTTCATATGCCGTGTTCTAACTTCCGTCCATTGAAGGCCTGTCCCCATGGCTTCCTACTCGTTTTCTGATCTCTGTGGGTATTCTCAATGAAAAAGGAGCCAAAGCTAGAATTCAGAAATGAGGGAAAACAGGTAACATTTGTCTTTCTATGTCTGGGTTTCCTCATTCAAAATGATTGCTTCTAGATCCTTCCATTTACCTACAAATTTCATTTACACCACCCCCCTCCTCTTATTGAGACAGGGTTTCTCTGTGTAGCCTTGGCTATCCTGGAACTCACTCTGTAGACCAGGCTAGCCTCAAACTCAGAGATCCTCCTGCCTCTGCCTCCCAAGTGTTGACCAGTTATAGGCATGTTGAAATTGTTTTGAGGCACCACAAGACGTATCTGAAGACAACGATGAACTTGATTGATAAATGTATGCATGTTGACTGCCCCCCCCCCACTGTTTCCTGCCTCTTCTTCTTTGCCCTCCTATTCCCCAAGACACAAGCATACTGCGGGTTGGCTCAACCATAGTTCACAGTGGCCTCTGATTACTCAAACAGAAAAAACAAAGAGTCAGGCATCTCTCACTCTAAGTCAAATGCTAGACTGAACAGTGAGGACGGCTTATCAAAAGCCAAGGAAGACTGAGCACTTGGCCTCTCCCACCAAATCATTAGCCCTGAATGCAAGGGGAGCATTCCTTAAGGAAATTGCAAGTTCTACTCCAGTGAGTCCAGGGAGTGCAGAAACGCAGAGCAGCTTTACCGATATCAAGGAGGGAGTTGTAATGGTCATGTTGGAGGATCCAGCCAGCGAGAGCATCCCCTTTGTCCAAAGTCTCATGCAGAACCAGCCCTAGCTTTCCTCAATTCTGTGAAGTGGGGGGAGGGTGGGGGAGAGATAAGGATGCTACGAACACGGTTAAAGGAGCCAAGAGATACCTCAGGGGAAAGCATGATGTAGCTGCAGCAAACTAGCCAGGCGGTCTGGCTAAGATGAGTGGGGAAGGGGCCGTACTAATATCAGTGTTTCAGTGTAGGCAAAGCAGCCTTATTCTAGGAGATGCCGTCTAGGACTTTCATAGCTGGAAAGGAGAGGTCAAGGCTGCCTTCAAACCTTCAGAGGGTGGTTGACTTTCTTAAGTTCTGGACAATAATACAGCTGGTGACTTTAAGTTGAAGCCTCTGGTCACTGACTAGTCAAACAAAAAAAACAAAACAAAACAAAACAAAAACACCAAAATCCCCAGGCCCTTAATCATTGCGCCGATCTATAGAGCTCTGAAAATGCAACAGAGTCTGAGTCACAGTGTATCAGCCTATAAACATGATTTGTTGGATATTCAAGTCCACCATGGAAACCTGCTGATCAAGGGGGGGGGGGGGAAAGACTGCTTTCTGCACACTTACTCTACACCAGCTCACCCCGCGCTCGCCTGGAGCTGCACAAGGAGGCTAAAGCAGTCTTCACGTCTACTTCCACAGCACCACTCTAGGTACCCTGATTCATTGGGGCACATCAAAACACCAGTTGACACAAGAGTTTGGAAGGAGTTCCTTCTGACCCTCAGTGGAGGAAGGAATGGCCGCTGTAACTGTGTGAAAATAGAAAGAAAGGTGGCCTGGTTTCACTTTCACAACAAAACTTGTCACAGGTGAGGAGTTACTTCTTAGAAATGAGCAAAGACGAGATTCCGTGAGATGGGGGCCAACTCCTAGGGAAGATGCTGTGAACACGGAGAAATGACAGGGTCAGACTTAGACTGATTGAGCAACAGAGCTGGCAGAACAGTGGCAGATCTGAGCATTTGACGTGCTCTGCCAGGAGCCTTCTTTCTAGGTAAGAAACTGGAAAACCACATCCGTGGTACAGAGAAATCGCCAGTTGATGAGGCAAACTTCATCCCTGATTGAAGAAATCGCCATAAATGTCTCAACCCTCAGTGATCGTCACAACCCCAGTCAGTTAATAGCCACCTGAATCAAGACCTTGGGCTGCCAGCCAAATGTCACAGCCTGGGGGCTCAGACAACGATTCACATTTGTTTTTCTGTGTAGTCTTGAACTCACTGTGTAGACCAGGCCAGCCTCAAACTCACAGAGGTCCACATGCCTCTGCTTCCCAGAGGGCAGGGATTACAGCCACCGTACCTGGCTAACTCTGGCCTTCTTCAGTGGAGTGAAACTACCCAGGCTTGTCAGTAAGCCTGATTTATTGTTTAGTCAAATTTGGCATAAACAGAGTCATCTCTGATCACTCTACGGGAATGACAGAAAATACTAGAAATCCACAGGGGAAGGTCTTATCTGTAGGAAATCATGACATAGGGATGTGAAAAGACCACATGGCATTAGGTAATAAATGCCTTTCCATGTTGAGGGGGTCATATTAAACATTGTGCTAGTTTATCTTTCGTTTCTGAAACAGAAAAGCCAGGACCTATGACCTTATGTTGCCAAGGTGATGGATTTGCAGCATCCTCACACCTCTGCAGGGATGGCCTCCCCTTACCATTGTGTAACTGGCTTAGGATATAGTTCAGTCACTGTGTGGATGGTGTCAAAATGTATGCGCGCGCGCGCGCACACAGACACAGACACACAGACACACACACACACACACACATGATGTGTCCTAGAAAATATGGGTAAGTTGCCCTACACGGGTCCTCTTGCCTCTGCTTAAAGCTTTCAACTTTCCCAATACTGCAACCCTCATACAGTTCCTCATGGTGTAGTGACCCTCAAACATAAAATTATCTTTGTTGCTACTTCCTAACTATAATTTTGCTACTGTTACAAATCATAATGGAAATATCGCTGTGATTTTTTTCCCCATGGTCTTAGGCTGACCCCCTGTGAAAGGGTTGGCCAGGGGTTGAGAACCTTGGCTTAAGTAGAGGACAAAACCCATTCGCTTTGAGAGAAGTCACAGAAGCAGCTCAGGGCGAGCCACAGAAGGGCAGCGCCGTGTTGCGCTGGTTGCATTTGATGAGTGAGCCCTCGGCTTCCTGTTCCTCTACCTGTATTCCCTCTGCCTCCCCCTTCTTCAGCATAGTTTAGCCTTCACAGTATTACATACATAAACTCCCAGTACATTTGGGAGGGTAAGGAAACAATCAGAGAGAGGCATGGGTGGGAGATGCTCCGCAAAGCAGGTACGCCAGGCTTTCTGGGAGCGAAGAAGGACAGACTGTAGGCATCCTTCCTGTAAACGGTGGATGGTTGTTTGTTTGTTGGTTGGTTGGTTGGTTTTGTTTGTTTTTTCCAAAAAGTTTTCAGGTGGTGTTGGTGGTTGTTGTTGTTGTTGTTTGAGAAAGGGTTTCACTTTGTAGCCTAGGCTGGCCTCAAACTCTTGCTTCTTCTGTGTTGGTATCCAAGGACTGGGTCACAAGCTTCTGCCCCTCTGAGCCTGACTCTCAGCCTGAGTATTTGGAGTAGATGTGTCTGGTCCTTGTTTGGGACTGTAGACCCACAGCTTGCCCTAGAGGATCCTCTTCTGTCTGGAATTGGGAGAGGTCAACCTGTGACGCATTCCTGGGACAGAGTCCTGACCCAGAGGGCTTTCTGCATCACACTTTCATAATATGCATGTGATTGTGGGTGTAACTATTGCCATGGAGCTGCAGTCTGCAGCCGGCTCTAGTGTGCACTCCACAGTTTTGCCAAGTGTTCGGGGCCAGGCTTGGTCTTCGGTCTGTGTGTATCACTGAGGATTGTTGTGGAACAGACAACACAAGCCTAGTGTGGAGTTAGGTAAACTCTTGTGTTGTTTGGACCTCACAGGAAATTAAGTGTGGAGTGTGGGCGGGGCGGGTGGAGGGTGGAGGGTGGAGGATGGGGGCCTATGTCATCCCAAGCCCAAGTCTGTCTAAGACCCAGTGAGATTCTAGATGTCTGCATTCCAGATTTTCTTAAATCCCAGTGTGTGTCTCTCCTCACTGTGTTCTCAGTGCTGTGGGGGTGGGTGACACAGCAGCTATCACAACTCTCACATTTAAAATTAAGAACTAAGATGATAAGATGCCAGGCAGCATATATTAGATTATATGAGGTTTATTAAATGAGCATTGGGAGAGAAGGAAGGGGGAGGAGGGGTGAGAGAGAGAGAAGTAAGAGAGAGAGAAGCAAGGTAGGTCTGTCCTTTTATATAGCCCTGGGCAGGGCCACGCCCCCATGGCAGGTAGGAAAGGACATCACAGGTAGGCAGACTGAAACAGAATCCTAACAGCCACACCTAAGGCTCGCTTGAGCTGTGCTGCTGAGCAGCCTTGTCAGCAGCATTAACTCTTGAGACTTCACAGTTATGATTACAAAGATGACTCAGGCCCAAGACTTAGAGGCCAAACAAAGCAAAGTGCTTTAAGGAGAAAGTCTTGATGTTTACCAGATAGAGGAGAGAGAGAGAGAGAAGGTGCACATGTGTGCATGTGTATGGTGTGAGTGTGTGTGCATACATATGTGTGTATGTGGGGGGGTGTGCTTAAACTAGAAGAGCTTTTGAGTGAATTTCTGCTGAATAAATGATTTGAGAATTTCCATGAAAATTATAGGGACTTATTCCACCCATGATACCCTACTCAAAGACTACACTTAAAATTGTATTGTCTAGAACAGTGAGATGGCTCAGCAGTTAAGAACACTGGCTGCTCTTCCAGAGAACCTGGGTTCAATCCCCAGCACTACATGACAGCTCACAACCATCTATAACTCCAGTTCCGGGAAATCTGAACTCTTTTCTGGTCTCTGAAGGCATTGCATGCATGTGGTGGTATGCAGACATACATGCAGGCATGTAAGGGTGGCTATCCATACACACAAAATAAAAATAAAGGTTTAAAAAACTTAAAATTGTATTGTTGGCATTCTCAAAACCTAAGTAGAAATCTACAAGCCCAGCACTTAGGAGATGGAGGCAGAAGATTAGAAGTTCAAGGCTATCCTAAGCTGTATAGTGGGTTTGAGGCCTGAGTAGAATCCCAGGCTTCTGCATGTTAGTCAGACACTTTACCAACTGAGCTATAACCCAGTCCAGGCTTTTCTTTTTTTGTTTGCTTGTCCAGTTGCGTCACTGCTTAGGCATACCGACAGACATTGATTAGCAATGGAATTCCTTTGACTAAACAATTTGAAGAAAACTCAGGAAGAGCAAGCCTGGAGGTTGTCTTCACTGTGGTGCCAACGCTCCTAACCCCGCTGTCTTTCTTTTAGGAAGCTCAGTGGACATGCTGCACAGTTTTGCCAAGTGCTCAGGACTAGACCTTATCTTTGGTCTAAACGCATTACTAAGAACTCCAGACTTGCGGTGGAACAGCTCCAACGCCCAGCTGCTCCTCAACTACTGCTCTTCCAAGGGCTATAACATCTCCTGGGAACTGGGCAATGGTATGTACCTGGGAAGGGGGGAGGGGTTTCAAGACAGGGTTTCTCTGTGTAGCCTTGACTGTCCTGGACTCACTTCGTAGACCAGGCTGGCCTCGAACTCACAGAGATCCGCCTGCCTCTGCCTCCCAAGTGCTAGGATTAAAGCCTTCATATTCTTTTTTTGTATTAGCAAACCAACCTCTGCCTAGACACATTGGTGCAGGTGCTCATGCACCTGTGGATGTCAGGTGTCTTCCTCCATTAGTCTGCCCTTATTCTTTTACTTCTTTTTGTTTTTGTTTTTCAAGACAGGGTTTCTCTGTGTAGCCTTGGTTGTCCTGGAGCAAGCTGGCCTCAAACTCACAGAGATCCACCTGCCTCTGCCTCCCTAAGTGCTGGAATTACAGGCGTGCACTACCGAGCCCTGCTCTCCATCTTATTTGTTGAGGCATGGTCTCTTAACTGAACTTAGAACTCAATGATTAGCTAGGCTGGTTGGCCACTGCACCCTGGGATTCCTGTCTGTGCGTCCCAGCAGTGGGATTAGAGGCATAGTGCTATGCCAGGCATTTTGTGTGGGTCCTGGGATCATGAACTCAGGCCTTCTTGCTTTCCCCCAGCAAACACTTTAGTAACTCTGTGCTTTGCTGGTGGTGGTCATGTTTTCTTCCTTTCTTTTTTTTTTTTTTTTAACATGTATTGTTATTATGTGTGTCATGGGGTAGGTCATACGCACAGCACACCTTTATATAGGTCGGAGGACAGTTTTGGGCAGTTGGTTCTGTCCTTCTCCCTCCATGTGTGTTCTGTGGCAAATGCTTCACCAGCATCCAACCAACTGGAGCCATCAACCTCCCCAGCTCCCAGCTTCCCGTGAGCCCTGGAGTCAGTTAAACATATTGGGCTTAGCAAACAGGACTCAGTGGAAGTGTGAGGTTGGCAGTTTCATTTTGTTCTTCCTTTCCTTTGTTTCTCAGTCTGTCAGGGGATCCCCATGTGGAGGTTTGAACGAGAAATGTCCCCGTGGACTAGGGTGCATGTATACTTGGTCCCCTCCTGGAAGATCCATGTAGGGAGGTAGTGCAACCTGGCCAGAGGAAGTGTGCCCTGGGGGCGAGCTTGGAGGGATTGTATCCCCAACCCACATTCACTTCTCTCTCTCTCCTTCTCTCTCTCCTTCTCTCTCTCCTTCTCTCTCTCCTTCTCTCTCTCCTTCTCTCTCTCTCTCCCTCCCTCCCTCTCTCTCTCTCTCTCTCTCTCTCTCTCTCTCTCTCTCTCTCTCTCTCTCTCTGCATCCTGTGTATGATTAATATGTGATCTCTCAGCTTTCCATGTTGACCACTAGAAAAACATAACCTCTGGAGCCATAAGACAAAAGAAATTGTTTTTTTCCACAAATAGCTTTCAGTTACTGCAACACAAAGTAGCTAATGCACCCCAAACCACGTTCTAACCTCCTCTATTCTCAAGCTGTCTAGAAGTTGCCAGTATAGACTATAGATAGGTGTGAGCCACCAAGTGAGGCCAGGTTAGTTGGAAGAACAACCAGTGCTCTTAACTATTAAGCCATTTCTCCAGTCCCACGGAACTTACAAGTTCTAGTTAACATGTTACTGTTTAGTCAGATTTATTCAAAATATATGTATAAGAATTTTCCAGGGGCTGGAGAGATGGCTCAGTGGTTAAGAGCACCGCCTGCTCTTCCAAAGGTCCTGAGTTCAATTCCCAGCAACTGCATGGTGGCTCACAACTATCTATAATGTGATCTGATATCATCTTCTACAGATAAAGCACTCATATGCAATAAATAAATTTTTTAAAAAAGAATTTTACATTCGTCAAGCAATAAAGCTAAATATGAAGTGCATAATCAAAAACGCAGTCATTTGATGAGCACATACTGTTTAGGACAGGCACTGTTTTGCACATAATATTCTTCTCCCAGCCGGCTATTCTTTTGTGTGTGTGTGTGTGTGTGTGTGTGTGTGTGTGTGTGTGTGTGCACGCGCGCGCATGCTTTTGCTCATATGCACGAACATGCAAAGGTCAGTGAACACCCTAAAGTGTCATTCTTTGTGTGACTTCTACCTTCTTGTGTCTCAGTGACCTGGAGCTCCCCTTGTAGGTTAGGCTAGGGGGAGAGCAAGCCACAGAGGTCACCCTATCTCTGCCCCTTCAGTGCTGCATTTACCAGTGTGCCAGTCTATGTCTGGCTTTTTCACACGGATTCTGGGGGGTCAAACTTGTGTCCTCCTGCTTGCAAGGCAGGTATTTTACCAACTGAGCTATGCCCCCAGCCCCTCTTTCTCTTTTGTTCTTCGTAAGTAAATAAGCGAATCAGGCTACAAAACACTGGGTATAAACTACTTCCCCAATGCCCAGTGACTTAACATCGCTACTGTTAACTTCAACTATATTTACCCCTCCTCATGCCGCCGTTACAGCGTTTATGCTTCCAAGCTCTCCTCTTTATTAACTTTTCTTGACTTTTGAGGCTAGATTTGTAGTTTGAACAGTGTATGTTGCTGTATGCTTGTGTTTATATAAAGAACGTTTAGGGAAAGGGTGAGTGTGAGAACTGCTGTCTTTCAGAGCCCAACAGTTTCTGGAAGAAAGCTCACGTTTTCATCGATGGCTTGCAGTTAGGAGAAGACTTTGTTGAGCTGCGTAAACTTCTACAAAAGTCCGCTTTCAAAAATGCAAAACTCTATGGTCCAGACATTGGTCAGCCTCGGGGTAAGACAGTGAAGCTGCTGAGAAGGTAGGAACTGGGGTGTACAACTGCTTTCCTCTCCTTCTTCATCCTCCTCTTCTTTCTCCCACTTCTCCTACTTTTCTGCTTTTTTTTTTTTTCCCCTTGGTGTTTGAAGATAAGTTTTCTCTGTGTAGCCCTAGCTGTCCTGGAACTTGTTCTATAGATCAGGCTGCCTTAGAAATCAAAGGTCCACCTGCTTCTGCCTCCTGAATTCTGGAATTAAAGGCCTACACCACTACCACTTGGAACCTTTTTCCTTTTTTTTTTTTTTTTTTTAATGGCTTGTTTCTGTTAGTTTAATGGTATGGCCTAATAAATGTTTGTAATTAGGCTTAGAATTATTACAGTGATATTATCTAACCTGCTTTTACAATCATTAAAGACACAGATACCTGATGTGCTTTAGAATAGCCTATTTTCACTTGGGGCAAGGCAGCTATTACCTCCTAAGCTGTCTTCGTTTCTATCCCAGCCTTCATCCCATGCCATCCCATGGTTCTAATAATATCTATTTGATTTACTTCCCGTTCATAATCCCAAAATACTTGCTAAGGTTGTTCATTTTGGCCATCTCTTTCCATGTGTGGAACTTCAGAGTCCTTCCTCTGGGCCCACGTGGCTCTTTTCTGTTCTATGGTGGTTCTCCTCCTTCCCCCTCCTCTGTCAAGTCTACTTCTCTCTCCCAAGATTCTCTCTGCTCACAGACCATGAGCGTGTTGATGACATCTGCCTTCTCTGGAACTGACTCAGTGGTCAGAGGGAGCTAGATGACAGCATAGGGGTCAAGCTTGCTTCTCCAGGGGTTGCTCTTGCTGAGGTTGCCTTGGGCTGTGGAAGGCGGGTGATGTGCAGCTAGCTCTTCTTCGTGTTTCTCTGGATGCCTTTCAGCACTGCCTTCTTGGCTTTCGGTGGCCTTGGCTTCAGCTCTGGGAGGGCCAGGGCCTACCTTCTTTGCTTTTGGTGCTTTCTTGGCAAGAAAGCCACTTTATTCTTACAGATAAACAGTCCCGGGAAGTCCACATATTATAAACTGTTTGCTGTTTAATTATATGGCTTACCAAAACAGGAAGCATTGGCTTAACATTCCAAGGGTTCTGGTGTAAATGTCGCAGATGATTAGGATGTTTGTGTTGCCTGAGACTCATGTCATAATCAGCCATTCCCCAGGGAATAACACTCTTCTAAATGCGCATATGTGTGTTTGAGGGTAAGGGACCCCATCTCTGGAACTTTCCTTCTAGTTTCCTGAAGGCTGGCGGAGCGGTGATCGACTCACTTACATGGCATCAGTAAGTACTCAGTTATTAACTTGTTTGTTTGTTACCCCCTCATGCCCCAGTGAACTACAGCTCCTTCTGCTCACCCTGAGTAAAGTGGGCAGTCTTGCTGAAGCTGGTCCTGGAAAATCATTCCATCATACTCACACACCGTCTGAAGACCCCTCCCCACGCCCACGCCCACGCCCACGCCCCGCCCCCACTGTGGCCAACAATCCCCAGGCGGGGAGGGAACCCCCATAGCATCTCTCCAGCCCCAAGAATAAGAATTCTTAATGCTTAGTAAGTAATTCCAGTTGCACTTATTGTCAGTTTCCAAGAAGTTATTTTTCCTTGGCTGTTGATTAACTTTTAAAAGTTCAAGTAATAAAAAGGCAGCATCTCGAATGTCATTGTACAAGAATTTTAATACTAAAAAAACCAAAATATAATGTTGTTTTAAATAATGTGGTAGTTTCTACAAAGATTGAGGTACACGGCCAACAGAACCATGAGTTACAAAAGCAGGGAAGACCAGTTACTTGCCGAAGAGCAGGGAACCCCGAGCACCTGTGTTTTGCCTGTTTCATCTTAAGGTGAAAGAACTGATTCATAGTTACTTGGATTAAATAGTCCCTTCCCCACATTAGTTCCTCCTGGCAGAACTTCTGCCTTTTTGAAATAATGATGATGAGAAAGGGTAAGTTAAAAAAAAAATAAGGTTCAGAACTGACTTAACAGCAGAGAATGATCTGTGATTTTTTTTTTCTGAATAATTTAGCTACTACTTGAATGGACGCATTGCTACCAAAGAAGATTTTCTGAGCTCTGATGTGCTGGACACTTTTATTCCATCTGTGCGAAAAATTCTAAAGGTAATGGTCTTTGTAAATCATGCCACACAAGTCTGTTATATGGTCTAGTGATGTCTATGGATATATGTATTGACATGTTTTTTTCTAATTTTAACAGGTAAGCATTATGTCTTCTTCCTTGGTTTCCTCTTTAGCATTGGGCCTTATTTACTTGTGGTAGTTAGAAATTAAAGTACTTCCAATGGCCTTTCAGTAGAATTAACTATTATGGGACATATTTCTTTATATGTAGGCCCATAGAAAATTATGGGGAAAATGTATGGGATCATAAACATACTTGTAACTAATAGGATAGATGGCTTTGGAGATGCAGGGCTTCGCACACTGTTCACATCCAGCATTCGGGTGGTTTGCTTGTTTGCAGTGACCGTGGAATCGTTCTTGTTCCCCAGGTGACTAAGGAGCTGAGACCTGGCAAGAAGGTCTGGTTGGGAGAGACAAGCTCAGCCTACGGCGGTGGGGCACCCTTGCTGTCCAACACCTTTGCAGCTGGCTTTATGTGAGTGATGCTGCACATTCCAGCTCTTTCCCACCCACCAATATCAGCCAAACCCACATCAAACGCACCTTCTGAGACAGAGCCCTAACATTTTGTGCCAGGACTTAGAGAAAAAAAGTAGTTTTCTGAGGCCAGCCTGGTCTATAAAGTGAGTCCAGGACAGCCAAGGCTGCACAGAGAAAACATGTCTCAAAAAAAAAAAAAAAAAAAAAAAAAAAAAGAAAGAAAGAAAGAAAGAAAAAGAAAAAATTTTCCAAGCTGGAGAAATGGCTTAGTGGCTAAGAACATTTAGAGGACTGGGGTTCAAGTCCCAGCACAAACATGGTGGCTCACAACCATTTGTAACTCCAGTTTCAGGAGAGCTTGTGCCCCCTACAGTCCCCACGGGCACCAGGCATACACATAGTCAACAGACATACATGCAGGCAAAATGCTCATACACTCAAACTAAAGTGGTTTGCTGACCCTTGTTGGACATCTTTAATTGGTGTCCCCAATCAACCATTGCAAGCTAGAATAATTTTTTTATCAAGTCTGGCTGGGCATGAAGGCACACATTTGTAATTCTAGTTTCCTAGGAAGCTGGGGCAGGGGAATTTCAAGTTCAAGATCTGATTGGGCTCCAGGGTGAGTTCAAGGCGAGGCTGGACAACTAAGTAAGATATTGTCTCAAAATATAAAAGTAAAATGAGACCTAATGATCTAACACAGTGATTGAGCACTTGCCTAGAGTGTTCACAGGCCCAAGTTACCCACAGTTATGATGATGATGAAGAAGAAGAAGAAGAAGAAGAAGAAGAAGAAGAAGAAGAAGAAGAAGAAGAAGAAGAAGAAGAAGAAGAAGAAGAAGACGACGACAACGACAAAGGGAAGAAAGAACTATTTTGCTTTAAAAATAGGCCAAAGTAGCCAGGTGTGGTGGCACATGCCTTTAATCCCAACACTCAGGAAACAGAGACAGGCGGGTCTCCGTGAGTTCAAGGCCAGCCTGGTCTACAAAGTGAGTCTCAGACAGCCAGGACTATAAGAGAAACCTTGTCTCAAAAACAAACAAACAAACAAACAAATAAACAAAGTATTTGGGTTAATTACCTTTCTGCCGGCTGTGAAAAATACCTGAGATACACAGAGGAAGTTTTATTCTGCCTCACTTTTGGAAGCTTAAACCCCTTCCCCTGGTCCTGTTGTCTTTGGGCCTATGAGGCAGATTATTATGGCAGAAGGATGTGGTAGTGGAAACCTCATACCTCAGGGATCCAGGAAGGCCTGATACCCTTCCCCCCAAGGACCTGCTTAGGCCCTCCTGCCTCACACAAGCACCATTAGCTGAGGCCAAGCTTCAACACAGCAGCCTTTGGAGGCCATCTAAGGTCCAAACTGTGACAGAATCCTTTTCCACCGGTAGTGGCTTACCTGTAATCCCAGCACTTGGGAGCCCACAGCAGGAGGAACCCCTGTGGATAAAGAAAGGAGAGAGAATAGGAAAGAAAGGTGTGTGTGGTGGGGGGAGGGGATAAAGATATGAATTTACCTGGAGCTCTGAGGATGTGTAGTGTGTAAGAGCTGTATTGCAGATTCTCAAGAAGTTTAGATCTAAAATACGCGTGTCACACTCAGAGGGTGGCCTGTGGACTTCAGGACTGGCTGTGATGCCTCATTATCCACTACACAAACCTGGTTACGTTAGATCAAGAAGCTTATATACAGCACCTCACGGTCTCCCTGCTCTTCACTCTGTAGCCCCCATAGACCTCCCCCTCCTCCCGACCCCCACCCAGGCTTCCGTTCTTATTCTTTCGCACCCCGCCCCCCATCCTCCCTGTTACAAATTAGAATGAAACACGAACCTTCAGTGTTTGTGTGGGCACAAGGAACTGAGAAAAAAAGGAAGAATGTGCCATTCGCTGAAGGTGTGTAGAGATGATTGTAGTGGTTGTGGTTCCCTGTGGCTTACGTTTGGACCACTGTTGACAGCTGCCTTCTCTCCATTCCCCTACCCACTGTGTGTGTGTGTGTGTGTGTGTGTGTGTGTGCTTTAGTCAGCTTTAGTCACCATCTCTCTCTCTTTTTTTTTAATACAGTACTCTGTCTGCATACCAGAAGAGAGCCCAGATCACATTATAAATGGTTGTGAACACTCACGTGGTTGCTGGGATTTGAACTCAGGACCTTTGGGAGACCAGACAGTGCTCTTAACCTCTGAGCCATCTCTCTAGCCCTAGTTACCATCTCATTTGATTGACTTATTTGTAATTAATGCCATTCTTGTGATTTCCTGTTAATTCCTCCCCTGTAGATGAACAAATCCATGTGTAATTAGAATGGAATGACTTTGTTTTCCAATCTAAAGACAGCTCATGTCACTCTGTCCCCAGGTGGCTGGACAAACTGGGGCTGTCAGCCCAGATGGGCATTGAGGTCGTGATGAGGCAAGTGTTCTTTGGAGCAGGCAACTACCACTTAGTGGATGAGACCTTCGAGCCCTTACCTGTAAGTAACCTCACTTTCCTGTGTCTGAGTAGAGGGGCATCTGCTCTGGGCTCAATACTAGCCTCCAACAGTCAGTCCCCTCAGTAAAGAGCTAAGCGTGCCTCAAGAAGCTTGGAGGACTGTTGCGGATCATCCTTTATTCTGTTTGTTTGGGTGTTTTTTGTTTTTTGAGACAGGGTTTTTCCGTGTAACCCTGGCTGTCCTGGACTCATTTTGCAGACCAGGCTCGCCTCAAACTCACAGCAATCCACCTGCCTCTGCTTCAGCCTCCCTGAGTGCTGGGATTACAGGCGTGCGCCATTGCCCCTACTAAGGATCACTTTTAAAAATATTGTTCACACAAAGTGAGTCCAGGATGGCCAAGGCTACACAGAGAAACCCTGTCTCAAAAAAAAAAAAAAAAAAATAAGAAGAATAGGAAAAAAAATAAAAATATTGTTCACTTGGAGTATGGCATGCAATTTTTTTATTTGTTTTGCTTTTTGTTTGTTTTGTTTTGTTTGTTTTTGTTTTTGTTTTGAAACAAGGTTTCTCTATATAACAGCTCTGGCTGTCCTGGAACTCTCTCTGTAGACCAAGCTGGCCTCAAACTCATGGAACTCCACCTGCTTCTGCCTCCCAAGTGCTGGCATTAAAGGCATGCGCCACCACCGCCTGGCCTATGGTTTGCATTTTATTTTAAAATTTGAATGAACATTTGCAAAGCAAGTCAAAGCTAAAATCCCTATTACAGGACTGGGAGGATGGCTACTGAGGTGAAGGTGTTTATTGCATTCTTGGTTTTGTTCTGGTTTGGTTTTTGGCTTTTTGAAACAAGAACTCTTTATTATGTAGCTCTGGCTGTCCTGGAACTCACTATGTAGCCCAGGCTGGCCAATAAACCAACAGAAATCCACCTGCCTCTGCCTCCCAAGAGCTGGGATTAAAGGCGTGCACCACCACACTCGGCACCCTTTCTATACTCTGAGTTCTTAGAAACTATGCAAAGCCCGGGACAATAGTGTTCTTCTCATATGAGGAGATGGGAGGTAGAGACAGGAGAATTCCTACAAGTTTTGAGGCCAGATATTTTGGTGTATCCAGCAACAAGCAGAGAGACCTTCACTGACCTTTATATAAACTCTATGGCCACACATGCACCTGCATTCACACATACCTACTCTAACACACACACACACACACACACACACACACACACACACACACACACAGGGGAAATGCTATCCTAGCTACTAGCAAAGGTTCAAAGTTTTTTATGGCATATGGGTGTGATGATTCTTGCCAATAAATCCCACAGTTGAAAGGCTGAGGCAGGAGAATTGCCAGGAATTCAAGGCACAGTATGCCCAGCCTGGGCTACAGAGTGAGACTCTGTCTCAACAACAGCAAATCATGTGATAAAGTCATAGACGCTGTCTAACTTTACAACATGCCAGAGTCATGTATTTGTTTTAAAACACCATCCTAAGAATTAACTATTTTATTCATAATCTTCAGGGTATGGGCCAGTATGTTGGTACATGTCTTTAATCCCAGCAAGCAGAGGCAAGCAGATATCTATGATTTTGAGGCCAGCCAGTACTCTGTAGTGAGTTCTAGTCCAATAAAGGGCTACATAGTGAGACTCTATCTCCAAAAAAAATTTAAAAAAGAAAAATATATATGTATGTATGTACATATATGGTAATCTTCAAGATAACATTAATAAAATTTCATTTATACCCTATCTCATATGATATTTGATGCTAAGTGAGGAAATTTAAACTTTTATCCAAAGTTCTACCTTGCGTATGTGTATATATGTGTAAGAGTGTGTATGAGCATTATCAGAGAGTGTGTGATGACTGTGTGCTTGTGTGTGTGTTTGCCTAAGAAATATGACCTTGACTCTCTTAGTCTATATCAGTGGAAGCCAGGTGTGGGGTGCATACCTGTGATCCTCGTTGGGGGGGTAAAAGTAGAAAATCAAGGGCAGCCTCAGCTACAAAGTGAGTTTAAAGCCAGCCTGGGTTACATGATCCTGTCTTTCAAACATGGAAAATAAATAAATAAACATATAAAATGACATTTGAAGATTGATTTTTCTAAGGATAGTTTAATGGTACATTTTTTAAAAAATGTTTTTAAGCTGGGCATGGTGGCGCACATCTTTAATCCCAGCACTCAGGAGGCAGAAGCAGGAGGATCTCTGTGAGTTCGAGGCCAGCCTGGTCTACAAAGTGAGTCCAGGACAGCCAGGGCTATACAGAGAAACCCTGTCTGGAAAAAAAAAGTTTTTAATTTTTTATTTTATATGTATGGGTGTTTGCCTGCATTTATGTGTGTGCACCACTTTCACATCTAGTGATCTCAGAGACCAGAAGGCACTGCATCCCCCGAAATTGGAGTTAAAAACAGTTGTGAGCCACTGTGTGGCTTGGGATCTGAACCCAAGTCCTTTGGAAGAGCAGCCAGTTGCTCTTAAATGTTGAGCCATCTGTCCAGCCCCTTCTAAGAAGAATTCCTAAGAGAATGATTTGAATATATTTAGCCAATATTTCCATTTCCTTGTTGAAAATGTTAGGATAGTTGATTTATTTGGGTTAGAACCTATCCCATTCACTGGGGTCATAAACATCCCTGGGGTAATTGTCCCATGTTTGTAGCATAGCTGTTTAGTTGACACTGGTTTGTTAAAATATGAATAAGAAAGTAACCAGAGATCTATTTTCTCGTCCCTCACTCTGAATGAATTAGGATTACTGGCTGTCTCTTCTGTTCAAGAAACTGGTAGGTCCCAAGGTGCTAATGGCAAGAGCGAAAGGCCCAGAAGGAAGCAAACTTAGAGTTTATCTCCACTGCACAAATATCTACCAGTAAGTACAAAACACATCTTTTTCCAAACAACAGTTAGTTGATGAGCGTGACTTCCTTGCCCTCTGGCTATGTAATGGATCTGAACTGTAGTGTTTTTCTTTATCCTTTCTTTTTTGTCTTTATGATACCAGAATCTAACTTCAAAAACTTGCTAGAGCGGCTGGGATAGAGATCAGTGGGGAATGCTTGTGTGGAAGCGTGGGGGCCCTGAGTGCACTACCCAGCATTCCTGTAGAAAAAGCTGGCTGTGGCCATGGATGCCTGTAATCACAGCATTGGGAAGGCAGGGACAAAGTCATCCCCAGAGGCTCCTGATTGGCCAGTCTACCTGAATTGGTGAGCCCCAAGCCAATGAGAGACCTTGCCTCAAAAAGAAAGAAAGAAAATATGGAGAGTAACTGAGGAAACATCTAATGTCAGTCTCTAGCCTCCATACACATAAGCACACATTTGCCCTTCTGTGCTTATGCACAAGGACACACAACACACACACACATGCAGTACATATATGCAGGCAGAATGCTCATATGCATAAGTAAGAATAAGCTTTTTTTTTGCTTTGTTTTTGTTTTTTCGAGACAAGGTTTCTCTGTGTAGCCTTGACTGTCCTGGACTCGCTTTGTAGACCAGGCTGGCCTTGAACCCACAGAGATCCACCTGCCTCTGCCTCCCCGAGTGCTGGGATTAAAGGCGTGCGCCACTACTGCCCGGCTCAAGAATAAGCTTTTTAAAAATTTTTTAAAAAGAAAACAAAAACAAAAAACAAACAAACAAACAAACAACAAAAAAAACCAAGCCAGGCAGTGGTAGCACACACCTTTAATCCCAGGACTCAGGAGGCAGAAGCAGGTGAATCCTTGAGTTTGAGACCAGCCTGGTCTGCTGAGCAAGTTCCAGGCAGCCAGGGCTACACAGAGAAACCATGTCTCAAAAAACCAAATAAATATATAAGATTAAAAGAAAAACAAAAGAAGTTGCTTAAGCATAGGCATTTGTGACCCAGGAAAGATTTACATAAGGACTTTAATTGTTAACGTTTATAATGAAAATATCCTGAATTTTATTTGGGATGGATGCAGTGAAAATATCAGCACATTCAGATGAACAATTGATTCCTTAAGGGAGCATGAGTTTTAATCGGTCATGGCGATAGGCTAAAACTAGCCCGAAAAGCTTCTTAGCATTTTCCATTTCTGGTGACTGGGGATCATCTGCATAGTGAAGGCCATGGTATAAAGTAGGACATCGTTTAAGTGGACAAATTCTGAAAAAGTCAGCAGATTTAGTTTTTGTTTGTTTTGTTTTCTATGGAGTAGGGTCTCAACAGGTAGTCTTGACAGGCTCAGGAATTTGCTATGTAAACGAGGCTGGGCCTTGAACAATGTATGTTTCTTTTTGTGACTTTGCCCTGGAACTTGCTCTGTGAACCAGGCTGGCCTTGAACTCACAGAAACCCACCTGCCTCTGCCTCCTGAGTGCTGGCATTAAAGGCATGTGCTACCGTCCAGCTTCGTAGGCTTGGCCTTGAATTCAGATCTGCCTGCCCCTGACCCCCACCTGCTCTGAGTAAAGGCATACACCACCACACCTGGCCTTTGTTTGTTTTAATTACTTTTTTTACTTTGTGTGATTATTATATTTTGTGTGTTTTGTAGATGTGCGTGTTCATATATGTGCATGCGTGTAGAAGTCAGCAGTCTCAGGGATCATCTATCTTTTGTTAGAGACAGGGCATCTCATTGGCCTGGAACTTTTCCAGGTTCGCTACTATCTGGCCAGCAAGCTCTAGAGGCTCACGTGTCTGTACTTCCCTCCTCGCCATCACTAGAATGACAGACACAAGCTACTGTGTCCAGCTTTTTGGAAATTGAGTAAGCATTCTACCAGCTTACCCATCTCTCTGGCCCTGTTCCAGTCTTATTTAAAATAATTATATATATACACATATAATACATATATTCACACATATACATATATAGATAGATAGATAGATAGATAGATAGATAGATAGATAGATAGATAGATACAGATACAGTGTTGGCCTGTAAATGTCTGTGTACTTGTGTACCTAGTACCCTTGGAGGCCAGAGGAAGGTATTGGATCTCCTGAAACTGGAGTTATAACAGCTGTGAACAGCCATGTTATGGGAACTGAACCCTGGTCCTCTAGAAGAGCAGCCGGTGCTCTAGCCAGCCTCCTGTTTAGTCTTTCCATAAAACTAAGAAAGCTCCTGTTTATACAGCTCATAACTTGAATTCACACGAATAGATCTTATTATCATTAAGCCTTCTGGTATATAACAATACGCGCTCTGGCTGTGGCCCTCTGGAGCTCAGCGTGGCAAAGGCACAAAGCTCTCAGTGCTCTGTCGCTGGAGGTCGTGATGTGAAGAGCAGTGCTTCGTGTTCTCAGAGTAGGGTCACATGATCAGCCTAACATCATCCTAGAAAAGGATGATAAAAGGTCCATTATAAACACAGGTACTCAGTATGTCTGACTGCATGGATGCTCGAGTTCTTCATTGTATAAACGAGAGAAATGTGTTACTGAATTAACCTGTTTGCTTTTAGCCCAAAATATCAGGAAGGAGATTTAACTCTGTATGTCTTGAACCTCCATAATGTCACCAAACACTTGAAGCTGCCATCTCAGTTCTTTCACAAGCCAGTGGATAAATACCTCCTCAGACCTCTCGGACCTGACGGATTACTTTCCAAGTGAGTATGTTTTCATGTTGACTGCAAGCTTTATGTAGGTTTGTTAGCATTTATTAGAATAGAAAGGGGCTTTTTTGTTGTTGTTATTTAGGGAAAAAGGGCAACTGTTATGTTCTAAGATTTTTTTTTTTATTTCAGAAATTCTACATATGAATACCAATTTATACAAGTGTAATCCATGGAAGAGTCCAATGTAGAAGGATATGAACCCAAACTAGTAGTTAGCTTAGAAGAAAATCTGTAATCCCAAATATCTTCACATATCAAGAGCCATTCAGTGTAGATTTTTATAATTTAAAATAATTTTTTTCCACACAACAAAGCTTTCTTCATCCTCAGCAGCTAGAGACAAGCTCACTGGTGCCTCACGTGAGAACGTTGTCATCTTGAGCTTCTGCCAGGTCTCTCTCAATGCCTTTCAGCTCATCCAGTCTCTTCTTTTCCTCTGCTGCTCCTCCCCTCTCCTCCTCTGCCCTGGAGTTTTAGGTAACTGTAGTAATTGTAGCGTTTGGCGCTGTAGGCCATTCTGAGGACCAGGGCGGAGTGTCAGCAGTACTTGATGAGCAGAGAGACTTAACCAGGGCCACCATCTTGTCCGTGGCCTTCACGCCCTAGTTAAAACAGTTTTTAAATTTAAATATATTTTGATCATATTCTTCCCCTCCCTCAAGTCCTTCCAGGTCCTTTCCCCTTCCTACACACTCAACTTTAAGTTCTTTCTAAAAACAAAACAAAAGAAAAAACTAAAAACAAACAAACAACAACAACCGAAAACCCAATACAACAACCCCCGCAAAACAACAACAACAACAAAAAGAAACAAAATGAAATGAAACCACATCCAAAAAAAGATAAGCAAAAAAACACCAAACTGTAACCAAATGAACCTACACAAAAAAGCTATGGAGTCATTCATTATAATTTGTCTCCTGCCCTGGGGAGGTTGATGTGTCTCTCTATTGGAGAAAGCTGTTCAGCTGTTAACCTTTACCCTAGTGGCATTCATTCAATCATTCATTCATTCATTCGTTTTTTAAAAAATAAAACAAAATAGCCAGGAGTGGTGGCACATGTTTTTAATCCCAGCACTCTGGAGGCAGAGGTGAGTGGATCTCTACGAGTTCAAGGCCAGCCTGGTCTACAAAGTGAGTTCCAGGACAGCCAAGGCTACACAGAGAAAAACCCTATCTCAAAAAAAAAAAAAAAAAAAAAAAAAAGCAAGAAATATATATGTGTATATATGTATATATACAGTGTGTATATATAGCAAAAATATATAACAAAATAAGATATAAGATAAAATAAAAATTATCACATCAAAGTTGGACAAGGCAAACCAATAGAAGGAAAAGAGCCCCAAAGAAGGCACAAGAAACAGAGACCCACTCATTCTCACATTCAGAAGCCCCGTGTAACCACGAAACTGCCGGCCATCCTATATACGCAGAGGACCTGGTGCCGATCTGCACAGGCCCTGTGCATTCATAGGAGCTTCGCTCATGTGGATTCAGGCCTTGCTTTCTTGCTGTCCACCACCCCTCTGGCTCTTAAACTCTTTGCTCCTTCTCTTGTGTGAGATTCTCTGAGCTCTGAGGGGCGGAGGGGAGGGATTTGATGATGACATCCCCATTAGGGCTGAGTCTCCCAAGGTCTCTCACTCTCTGTGTAATGTCTGGCTGTGGGCTCTATAGGTGTTCCCATCTGCTTCAGGAGGAAGCTTCTCGGATGATGGCTGAGCAAGGCTCTGATCTATGAGTAGAGCAGAATATCACTAAGAGTTGTTTTATAGACAGCCATGGTGGCACACGCCTGTCATCCCAGCACTCTGGGAGGCAGAGGCAGGCAGATCTCAGTGAGTTAGAGGCCAGCCTGGTCTACAAAGTGAGTCTAGGACAGCCAAGGCTACACAGGAAATCCCTGTCTTGAAAAAAACAAAAAACTGAAGAAAGACCCCAAGGCAGTATGCAAAAGCAAAGAGCATTTATTTTATTTTATTTTTTTAATTCCAGCATGCTGGGATCACCTCTCTCCTCTAGAGGGCAACCCCGAAATTAGCACACATGCTCAATTTATAGACAGAGGGATTTGTGACAAACTTCAATTGATTGGTCAAAGTATATGATTGGTTACTGGGGACTTTTGACTCATTGGGATTCTGGCTCCTACTCCGGTGTTGGCCTTTAATTTGATTGGATAGAGCCAGCTGTGTTCTTTACCAAGGCCATGAAAGTCATTTTAACCTGTAAGCTGATTAGTTGCCCATGAGCTGCCCATGAGTTGTGTTTTTTTCCAGGAATTGTTAGAAACTTGACCTGGTTAGTCAGAGTGAAAACCTGAAGCCTGTCATGGAGTTGGTCTAGCCAAGCAAACTGGGGTCCCTGGGGGAAGGTCTCCTCATTATTTTTCTTTTCTTTTCTTTTCTTTTTTTTATTTTCAAAACAGGGTTCCTCTGTTTGGCCTTGGCTGTCCTGGACTCACTTTGTAGACCAAGCTGGCCTTGAACTCACAGCGATCTGCCTGCCTCTGCCTCCCTGAGTGCTGGGATTAAAGGCATGCGCCACCATGCCCGGCAGTTGTTGGTTGGTTACTCCAACAACTTCACGTGCCACTATTGTTCTAGCATGTCTTGTTTTGTTTTGTTTATTTCCTTGTTTTTTGCCTTTTTTTTTTTTTTTTTTTTTGAGACAGGGTTTCTATGCATAGTCCTGGCTGTCCTGGCTGTCCTGGCCTCTCTTTGTAGACCAGGCTAGTCTCGAACTCACAGAGAACCACCTGCCTCTGCATCCCAAGTGGTGGGATTACAGGCATGCACCACCACTGCCCGGCTTGCCCTAGCATGTCTTACAGGCAGGACACCACTGTAGATAAAGGGCGATTTGTGGCCGGGTTGCTATTTATAGTGTGTGGAGTACCTTCGGCATTTAGATTCTTTGTTCTGAAAAGATGCTGCTCTTGGTGACAGCCCCTGGTGCTGGACCACCCATCTGATCTAGTCAGGGTATGTGGGTAGAATAAAACACCACACAGAGCTGGGTGGGGTTCTCCTGCACCATTGAAGCAGCTGCCCCCTCCCCTGCTAGAGTAAGAAAAAAATGGCTGGAAATGCTTCCAGATAAATTATTTGAATTGTTGCTAAATATGTTTTGTGTGTGCTTTCCTGGGTGCAGAGGTCAAAGGGTAGCATGCAGAGGTCAGTTCTGTGCTTCCGCTGTGTGGATCTGACTCCTCAGAGCCAGGCTGTCAGGCCTGCCCAGGCTCCTCAGCTCTGCCAAACCTGTTACTTACTAATTCCGTGAACCTTCATCTCACCTGCAGCGTAACAGACTTGTCTTCTGTTTTTTTCATCTTCCTCTTTCTGTTTTCAAAACAGAAAACAAGTTGCTTCTCTGAGATAAACACTAGCCCCTCACGGCTGAACCCACCCGAACACGCATCCTTGGAGCACACTTGTACGTGCAGCCCATTAAACACAACAGCGAGAGCTCAGAGAGTCTTGCTGTGTTCCTGTCTTACACAGCACTATTAATTCACAGTAATCAGATTTACCTTCAAGGTGCCAAAGCACTAACATCGAATCCAGGACTTCGGTAGGCATTCTCAAATGGTCCTTCGTAGCCAGGAGTGGTGGCTCATGCCTTTAATCCCAGCCCTTGGGAGGCAGAGGCAGGTGGATCTTTGTGAGTTCGAGGCCAGCGTGGTCTATAAAGTGAGTCCAGGACAGCCAAGGCTACACAGAGAAATTCTGTCTCGAACCCCGCCCCCCACTGCCAAAAAAAAAGGTCCTTTCTTCATTTTGTACTGAGCACTTTTCCTACCACCATTCAGAGATATTTTTTTCAAGGCCTATTTTTGCTTGTGGTTTCCTAAAGATGGTCATATTCCCCGCCACACACACACACACACACACACACACACACACCTCATCCAAAATTTGATGTGATGTGTAACAGTGAAAATAAAACCAAAGCCTGTGGTCCTCAGAATAGACTTGGCAGCCCCTGGCACAACTGTGGCATGTCGTTAGAATGTCTTGAGTTGTGGGACTCTGTGCTGAGCAACTAACAAGGGTTGTGCGGAACCTGGCCTCTACCCACGGATTCTAAGAACGGGAGGAGAAGCAGGACGCGGTGGCGCACATCTTTAGTCCCAGCACTCAGCAGGCAAGGCAGACGGATCTCTGTGAGTTCAAAGCCAGCGTGATCTACATAGTGAGCTCCAGGCTAGCCAGGGCTACAGAGACCCTGTCAAAAAAGAAAGAAAAACACAAGAGAATGCCACATGGAAACAAAATAAAAGTAGAGGATTATAAATACATGCATCGATGACCTCATGCCATAGAATCCTGTGTGTCCATTAGCGCAATGTAGTGGATGGGTATTGTATGACATGAACAAACATGTATTAAAGGAAAAGGAAGTTTTAAGAAAATACACACAGTATATCTATTTTTTGTTCGAATAAAATGTGCTTATATAAATAGATGGAATAAATAGGTCATTATTAAAAGTAAGATGATGTGATAGATTACTTTTGTCTTAGGGGTTTTTGAGATAGGGTTTCCCGTAGCCTTGAATATGCTGTGTAGTCAAAGTTGACTTTGAACTTCTGACTCCATCCTCCTGAGACTAGGATTACAGGCCTGGCTTGTTATGTACTTTTGTATACTAAAAATGGTGATATATAATATTTCCTTTCTTTCTTTTCTTTCTCTTTGTTTTTCAAGACAGGGATTCTCTATGTAGTCTTGGCTGTCCTGGACACTTTGTAGACCAGGCTGGCCTCGAACTCACATATATCCACCTGCCTCTGCCTCCCGAGTGCTGGGATTACAGGTGGGTGCCATCATGCCTGGCTGATAAATAGTATTTTCACAGCGCTTATTGTGTGCAGGCATAGTGATGAGTGCCGTGCACGTGTCACATGTATACTGTATATGGCATAAAAATAACTCATTAATCCTGTCAGTTTTTAGTAATAACAAAGAAAACACTTAAGAAAAGATAAAGTACCTGGGTGTAGTGAACATAGGTAGATCACTTAGAAGTCTGAGGCTAGCCTGGGTTACATAGTAAGTTCCAGCCTGAGCTAATGTGTATGACTCTGACTCAGAAAACAAGATAAATATAGGTATATCATGTGTACATGTTTCTGTAAAAGGCCAGATGGTAATACTGCAGGCCCAGCAGTATGGTCGCTAGTCCAGTTATTTTCTCTCCCACTGTAGCTTTAAGTTTGTCTTCATCAAACACCTAAGCTCACCTTGTGTTGAAATACAAATTATATAATTCAAGCTACCATAAAAATCCTCCTTGGTCTAACATTATTTCACAGGTTTTGGTGGCTCCCAGTGCATGTGCAACCTGCCTGACTCAAGTGTGTCTTTCCTCCCTGTAGATCTGTCCAACTGAATGGTCAAACCCTGAAGATGGTGGATGACCAGACTTTGCCAGCTTTAACAGAAAAACCTCTCCGCCCAGGAAGCTCACTAGGCATGCCTGCCTTTTCCTACGGGTTCTTTGTCATAAGAAATGCCAAAATCGCTGCTTGTCTATGAAAATAAAAGGCACACAGTGGCCCCGAGACAAAAGCAGTCAGGGTAGATTATTCCTAAGAGTAAAGCAAAACTGTAGTTGAGGGAGGCTGACTCATTGTCCAGCTACAGGGTCTCTGGAGGGCTGGGGCATGCCTCAGTGCCAGATCGAGTGTGGTAATGTCATCTAAGTAGAACACTGCAGGTGATGACCGTTAATGGCACCGTGTGCCAGGTAACACTTAGTGCTTTGCACTTATTGTTTTGGGGGTCATTAAAAATGTATGGGAATGCCTCCAATATGACCAAGAAGCAAATAAACGAAGGATATGACCTGATTTTGTTTTTTTTTTTAATCTTTGTTTTTATTTTATTATTAATATTTTGGTAAGGTTGTCAGATATGTCCTTCAGGAGCCTCTCTGTAGCTCCAGTGGGGAAAGGCTCATTACCAACAACTCACATTGTCTGTAAAAGACATCTGCTCACTCCCTGAGAGGAACTAAAATGAAGGGAATCGGCCTTTGTGCCTCTTCTCTTAATTCTTCAGGAGTCTGTGAGAGGGCAGATGGCTGGGTGGAGCAGTGTGAAACAAAGAAGAACAACAGCAAAAATAAAACAAAACTGTGCCAACAATTGAGGAGGGAAGAGATGACATAAAGTCTGCAAATGGCTGTAAAGGAGATGGCTGGTTGACTGAGAGAAACTGAAGGAAACACCCGACGTGTCATAACCATCCACTAGTGTTTACTTTTTCTATTCCATTAGTCCTTGCTGTGCTTGCGAAGCTTTGGCCCACGAGTAACAGGGACCTCTCAATGAGGACACTTACAACCCACATAAGTTGTTCAGGTGAGGTAGGGCCCAACAGCTGGGCACGTTACCAGGGGTCCATCTTCTTTCTCCTCTCTGTCCCCGTTGTCTGTCTGTAGTACTGGCTCCCTTCGTGGCCTGGTCACATGATGGCTGTAACTGGTCTACAGATTCATTGAGAGCTGGTAGGCACCAGAAGAAGAAGATGCGTGGTTTCTTCACAGACCTGAAGAGATCTTTCTCGGGGGCTCTTCCAGCAAGCCTTTCTTCAAGTCTCTGCAAGTCTTACTGGCTAGGAATAGGTCTATGGTCATTTCCCTAGGCACCATCCATCACCACTTGATAATTGTCTTCAGGCAATCTGCCTTTGGAGCAGAGAGATTTGGTGCAGTCCACAGCACTAGACACAGCACAGCCCTGTACTTTTGATCAAGTAATAAAATGTATTTATCTCCCCCAGGATTTTAATCCTCCTAAGGATTACAATCCTATATTTTTGTGCCTGCTATGAATATTATCTCAATTGAATTTGAGTATATTAATAAAGCTAGACCTTAAAATTTGTATGCTTCAATATTCTCAAATTTTTATACAAGCAGTTTTTATATTTTCACATTTGAAATAAACTAATTTTATAGCCTTAATTTGCATGTTTATTCTTCTAATAAATCTAAAGCTTTCAGGATCTTACATTGGAAAGTCTGGTTTTGATGGATAGGCGCTGTGGCTCACTGGGAAAAAAAAATGTTAGCCTAGCACAGACAGACAGCCCTGGGTTTTATCCTCAGCACTTCAAATGAATGGATGGATGGATAGATGGATGGATGGATGGATGCAAGCATCATTTTACTTAACCATTTTCTGTATAACTCCTCCCTATATTTGTTCATCCTTACCAACATTAAAGTACTTGACTCTGATGAAAAGGAATCATCAGGCATAAACATAATTTCCTACTTCAGTCACAAAGTCTTGACTTACCTACTTACTTTCCTTCTCACTCTTCCACCAAATAAACTCAATGCCTAAATTTTCACTTGTATAACTACAGCAACAGTTAAGTTGTTCATTCACCCTGACTTTTCCTCAAACTCTTTTAAGATTTATTTTGTATTATTATTATTTTTTTTATTATGGGGGGGGTTATACATGGGTGCAGGTGCCCTCAATGGACAGGAGCATCACATCCCCCTGGAGCTACAGTTGCAAATAGCTGTGAGCTGCCTGCCACATGTGACGGGAACTGAACTCAGGCCTTCTTCAAGAGCCGTGAGTGCTGTCAGCCACTGAGCCACCATTTCTCCACGCCCTGCTTGAAATACTTAAATGGCGTTCCGTTCGTTCATTTCTTACAGGCCCATAAGGTCCCTCAGTAACTGGCACCTGCCTTTTCATCAGCCCAGTCGCTTCTTCCATCAAATCTGTTCCCTGCACACACCAGGTGGCAGAGCTGAGCTGCGAGTGCTGTGTGCCTTCTGTCCCACGCCTTTGTGTGTGCTTGCCCTCTGCGCTGCTCTGAGCCTAACTCTCCTGTCTGGGTGACAAGTGTTCGTGGTTGTGAAGGCCCAGTCAGACAGTGAGCTCAACATCTCCTGTAGCATTCAAGGAGGGTTCTCTTTCCACACAACCTTCACGGTGACACTCACAAGCTATTTCAGCTGTATCCGTCTCACTTGAATTGATGCAAGAATTGGACACAGAATCTTAATCATCTTCGTATTTCCTGCGATCAGCAGACTGTCACAAATATCTTCCCAAATGACATAAAACAGCTTTTAAAAAAATGTAAAAGTATAGGCAACCCGAGTCGCATCCCTGGAACCCACATAACATTGCAAGAGGAGCCCTGACTCCACTTAGAACTGACGTGCATAAATGCAAGCTTCCATGCTGGCCTTCCCCTCACCACACACACACTAATAATAAACAAAAGTAGGCTGAGGTATTTTTATTTGAACACTCAAAAAAAATGTATGGTATTTGAACCCGGAGGTGGTATTGCTGATGTAAATTTAAGTTCCTGTATTTAAGAAGCTACAATTATGTTAAAGATTCTGCCAGGCTTGTTAATTAGAACTTCATGATTGTGGAGGGTCAGAATATTACGGATCCAAAATCAAAATTATCTTGGACTTTCTTTAGCTCCCTACTAATCGTTCATTGCTGACCTCCGTGTCTGCCCTAACATCTTTCCAACCATCACATGAGACCTTAATGGATCATGTAGGCCCACCAACCCAAAACTAAACATCGCAGGATGTCATCTACAGCCTACAGCAGACTTTCCCCCACTTTGCTGTAACTCACCTATTTGACACCCCCACAAATTCATTGAGCAAATTCCTTGATTGATTACCTTTGTTGTGTATTTTTACTTCTACATTAGAGCATGGTTTTCGGGTGCCATGGTCAGTCTTATCTGACTGAGAATAAACTCTTATATTCCCTGTGACATAAGAGCTGTGGCTTTGTGTTGACATACGTTGCCTCTTTAAAATATTTTGAACTGTACTTGACTATTTTGTTAAGACATGCCTCATTGGGTAAAGGTGCTTCCCACCAAGACTGAAGATCTGGGTTCAATCCCCTAGGGCCCACATATTTGACTTACACACACACACACACACACACACACACACACACACACACACACACACACACACACACACACACCTCACCTAAAAGCAAATAACTAAGCTTTGCATGTTGGCACATATTAATAATAAATAGATGTAACTTTTTTTTTCAAGACAGGATTTCTCTCTGTAGCCCTGGCTGTCCTGGAAATCACTTTGTAGACCAAGCTGCCCACAAACTCAGAGACCTACTTGCCCCTCCTCCCAAGTGCTGGGATTAAAGGCCTGCTCCACCACACCCAGCATATAAATAGAACTTTTTAAAAAGGACAGGTCTCACACAACCCAGGCTGGCCCCAAATTTTCTATGTAGCTAAGGATGACCTTAGTTCCTAATCCTGCCTCCACTTCCCAAGTGCTTGAATTACAAGCATGCGTCACCACACCCAGATAAGATATTTTTTTTAATTATTGAGGCAGCTGTACATGGTGGCACATGCCTTTTTAAAATCACAGCACTTAGGGAGGCAAAGTAGGTGGATCTCTGTGGGTTTGAGGATTCCAGGCTAACCAGAGCTACAAAGCCCAAACGGGCACTTAAAAAAAAATTTAGAGGCCTGTGGAATAAGAGGCATATGCAATACAAATTGCTGGTAAGCTAAGCTACTACTACTAACTGTGGATAGCTATATGAAACAGATAAGGCTATGTTAAGAACAGTGCTCCCAGTTGTGTTACTAAATATCAAATGTAATATTAAAATTTATTATTACACTTCTTAATATTAAAGCTTAGTATTACGTTCTGCTTAAGCTTTCTTAGGGGAAATGCTTGTCTGCCATGTTAGTGACCTGCCGGTTAGCTTTTTAATCTGCACCCTCTCTGATTGTTCCAATGATTTTCATCACTTATTTTCCCCTTGTGGTTCACAACAGCTCCACAAAAATAATAATTTCCAAGTCCAGGGATGAAACTTGTCAGGACATAGGATTTTTGAAACCATTTTGTATTTTGTTTTTAAAAAGCATTTACTACCCGTATTTACTTATTTCGTGTGCACAGGGGCCCAATGGAAGGCCATGAACCTTGTGTCACAACGACAAGATGTTGAATGCCTGTGTGGGGTTACCAGAGCACGGCAGAGAGCTGGGAGTGGCTCCTGAGTCCCTGCCTCACGCTCCTAACTCTTCTTTGGGCTTTGGTACTCTTCCGCCTTTACAATGTGCACACCACCACCGCTGGACGAGGTGATGAAATTGGGCTTGGGGGGGGGGGGGTTGCGAGGGAGGGTGTCAACAAATTGATGACTTTAAAATACATTTTTCAAATTAAATAATCAAGCAAATATTTAAAAATTTAGCTTTATCATCTTTCCCCTCTAAAATAGAAAGCACTCACAAAAGCTTTTTAAATTGTAAATATTGCAATGGGAAGTCCAGGAAAATGGAAATAGCATGCAAGTGTGAAGACGCTTTATGGTGGGCTTGGTGGGCACCTCGGCTACCTCAAAGAGTGCTTAAGAGGAAGAGAAAGAAAGGAAAAAAAAAAAAAAAAACAGCGTCGAGACAACTTTTTGAAAAAGAAAGGAGCATCAAACGCCACAAACTTAGCTAAAAGATCAAGGGACGACAAAGGCGGCGCTTCCCAGACTACAAAGAGGGCCAGCGCGCCCCTACTGCATTGCTCCTCAAGCGTCAGGCCAGCAACCTGTCGTAACACAGGTTATCACAGAATTCACTGCACAACTTAGTGTGGGACCGAAAACGATACACCGTCATCTAAAAACACCAAAGTCCAGATACGCGACTTACCCAGAGCCAGTCAGTGAGGGGTCAAGCGGGATTAACACATACCAGGTGCCTGGTACATATCAACATGCAAGGGCTGGCTACAATTAAGGGTGCCATAAAGTTCTTTCTTTCTTCTTCTTTTTTTTTTAATTTTTAAATTTTTTTATTTTTATGTTTTCTTTTTCGAAACACAGTTTCTCTGTATAGCCCGCTCTGTAAACCAGGCTGGCATCACTCAGAGACCGGCCTGCCTCTGCCTCTGGAGGGCCGGGATTAAAGGCGTTAGCCATCACCGTCAGGCAATGAAGTTGATCTGAGTCAAGCTGTTTGCATCCTTTTTGGCTGACCGTCAAGCTCTCTCACACACACACACACACACACACACACACACACACACACACACACACACACACACACACACACACACACACACACACACACACACACACACACACACACACACACACACACACACACACACACACACACACACACACACACACACACACACACACACACACACACACACACACACACACACACACACGCCTAACAGCCCATTTAACACAGCATCACTGCGCATGCCCGCCCGCGGCACGTCGCCTTGATGACGTCACCAGGCGGCGTCCAGCCTTAACGCAACATGCAGTGCTTGAGAGGCGCCCGGCTAGCGCGGGGCCTTTGGGCCGGTCCGCCGGTGTGGCTGCGAAGTCCGCGTGGCCTCTCGCTGGCCCTGGCGCGCACGGTAGGGGCGCCGAGCGCGCGGGACTGGCGGGCACCGGCCGGGGGGACGCAGCGCGGGCGCGCGCTCAGCCTGTCGGCGGCGGCGGTGGTGAACTCGGCGCCCCGCCCCTTGCAGCCCTACCTGCGCCTAATGCGCCTGGACAAGCCCATCGGTGAGTGAGGCGGGCTGCGCTGCGCGCGCTCCTTCTGCCTGGACCGGCTGCCGGCGTGGTGCACCTGTTGGGCCAGTCACCTCGGGACTTGGTCGGGACTCTAGCCAGGGACCCACGCTCTGAGTCCTACACCCGGAGGCGGACAATGAAAAGAAACGTGTTCAGATGTGAGGTAGCGCACCTTTGCTTCCTTCACATTGCTTGGTGGTTTGCAGTTTCGAAAGCATTTCTGCACTCGTTAGTTTTCGATTCTGCTTCCACTTCGTTAGAGCCAGACCAGAAGGACCTAGTGTTAGTACTGGGATTTCCCCCACCCCCACCCCCACTCCGCATCACCCGTTACAAAGACTTGGTGCAGGCTCTGCGCTCCGGATTGCCCCTCAACGTCAAACGCAATCCTCTCTCTAGGACCGTCTTCTTTTTCTCATCATAGTGCTCGTTGACACTATTGACACCCGTGACACATAAAAATTCCCACTGCACGGACCGCTGCCCTCAGTAGTAGGTTAATTCACCCGACCTCGGTGATAGAAAGAGCTAGGGGAATTAGCGGCTTTCAAAGCATTTGTTTCTGGTTGGAAAAGACAATTGATGATCTAGGAAGTATGGACACAAATATCAAGTCGTGCTCAGGAAAAAAAAAGAGAGAGAGAGAGAGAGCTTAATTATGGGTACCCAATACTTGAAAAACTGAAGAAGTCGTACTCCAAAGGAAATGCTATAATTCAGTAGAGTAAAGAGATCTTGGAGAAATATTTTCTATTTGTTGTTGCTTTATTTAATCATTTTACTGCCCGATCCCAGCCCCCTCTCGCCTCGCCTCCCAGTCCCACCCTCACGCCCCTTTCCCCCATCCCTCCTTTCCTCCTTCTCAGAGAAGGGGGACGGTGCTAAGGGGTACCAACCCACCCTGGCACCTCAAGTCACAGCAGGGCTAATTTTTTTTTTTTTTTTTTAATCCAAGGGTAGCCAAATATGGTGGCTCACAGCTGTAATGCAGCATTCAGGAGGCTGAGGTGGCATGACTGACTCAAGCCACAGACCAGTCGGGGCTATATACCCTGAAAAAATAAATAAATAAAAACTAAACAAAAACACTTAGTGCTGAAGTAGTAAGAATACGAGCCTGGAAAGATCTAGAAAATAGTGGGGGACAAGACTGGCTAGGTGAAGATGGATAACAAAGGGAAAGAGTTCAGTGCTGAATTCTAGCTCATTTAGATGTTAAATACGTACAGTTTCTGTGGAGTACATCCGAACGCCTGAATTATTTCTTCCGCCTTTACCTATCCAGGGTCTCCAGAGTGGTCCTGTTTGGGTTTGGTGTTGTGTTTTCATACAGGGTCCCATTCTGTATCTTAGGCCAGCTTTGAACTCTGTCCTGACTCCATTTCCCAACTGCGAGGATTACAGGCATGCACCACCATGCCTGGCTGGACTTGTTTTGTTTTCTTTTGTTTGAGGCTTGCTTTGTATTCTAGGCTGTCCTCCAACTCCGAGCTTACCTTAGACTTCCAAGTGGCAAAAGGGGTGGGAGTAGCACCACCCCCAGCAAGGCCTTACTTTTGATATTCTAGATGTCTGGGCCCTGTTTGGGATTTGAGCACCGAATCTTAGCCATCAGAGATAAAAGAGTAGACGCCTGTGAAGTGACAGGTAGGCCTGTTGTTATTAGGTTGTTGTGTAATTCAGGGCTTACACAAGCACTTTATAGTTCTGTTCTTTGCTTCTGGATGACAAAGCTACGGGGCACGCAGGACACATCAGCAGCTGCTAGTGTGTGTCCACAATTAAGCACTATTATTCTAGCAGCCATGTAGCAGGACTCTATAAAGTGGTTATCAGCCACGTTTAGAGCCAGACCTTGTGAATTTGAAGCCTCGGTCCCATCTGGCAGAGGGCTGTGGTTAAATCGCTTCATGCCTCTGCACTTTCTTTGTAAAAGGAAAGTGCTAATATTGACATTATAAAGTTATCCTTAGCACCCATCTACATCCGACGGGTACTTTGAATAGTGCAGGCATCAGTCACTTCACGAGAGGGAATCAGGGAAAACAGTCTTTATAGTTGTATGTGTTAAGTGTCTAAAGGTACTGGTGTGTGTTTTGACACCGAATAAGAGGATTACAGGGTAGAATTCATTCAGCGAATGGTTTAAGGCCCCTGCTATGTGTCAGGAGCAGGAATTGGTAGTAGAATTCCTGGTTTAATATTTATAATTCTCTTGTGAGACAGTTACTGTTTTACTGTACTGATATTAGATCTTATTTCTGTCATAGACCAGTATTAGTCACTGTTATGTTTTAGAAGGCATAGCAAAGTTTTCTTGTTGCTTTCCAGTACTAGGAGTGGAACTCAGAGGCTTCCTCATGCTAGGCAAGCTCAACCCTACTCGGTCACCAGCCAACCTGTATTATACAGGACGTTCCACCAGGTGGTGCTCTTCACCAGACTGGCAGCGTCCTTTTTTCCCTTCTTCACTGCAGTTGTGGTTGATTGTATGGCCTAAAGGAAAACATATGATTAGAGAGTCATAGGCTCAGCCTACACAGCCGCTTTGCCCTGTCAGTGAGTTTTCCCCTCTTATAATAAGCTCTGCCACCTATTTGGCTTTTCTCACCACTTCTGCACCTCTCTTCACAGAGTAACCATAAGGAATGAAAGCGTCACAGGGAAGACAGGAGGAAACGCCCCGAGAATCAGTAGGGGCAGAAGAAGTAGAAGGCTCGTGTGCATTGAGATGTAGGTATAAGAAGTGAGGGTTAGAATCCCACCTTAAGCACCATGGCCATGGGTACATTATGCCTCCACCTTTCAGTTTCTGTGTTAGTTACCTTCCTACTGCCGTGATAAAACGCCATGGCAGGGCAGCTCATGGAAGACATGTCCATCATGGTGGGAGCATGGCAGCAGCAAGTCGGGCTGGAACTGAGCAGGAAGCAGAGAGCACACTGAGAATGGCGGAGCCTTTAAACTCCCAAAGCCAGCCTCCAGTGGCACACTTTTAGGTTACGAACAGCGCCACCCACTGAGGCCACTTGTCCTGGTGCCAGAGCCTTTAGGGGACACCCTCCTGATGAGACCACCACAGATAAAGTTAGTGCAATAAAAAGAATTCTTGTTTACTGTGAGAATTCAGTGCTAGCTCAGGCTGTACAGTAAGAACTTGTATCAAATGAAGCAAATCTTTACCCCCTTTAGACTTTATCTAACAGACAAGGTATACAAAGATTAGGTGAAAGACTTCCATTTTAGAAAGACTATCAAAGGTCATTTGTAAAGTCTCTAATCTGTGTAATATACTCTATTTAGTCTAATTCCATCCAGTTTATTGGCTAAGCCCCCTTATCCATGTGGCTTCAGGATGCTCAGAACAGAAGGGCAGACAACTGCAGTGCAATAGCACTGACTCCAAGACCGTCTCGGTGAGCTATACTGGTACAGGAAAGGAAGTCCTTATGGACTTTTGAGTTGCTGAGTTCTTAATGGCTGAGCAATCCCTCCAGCCCCTTTAGCCTATTTCTTAATTGCACTGCTGATCTTTTTCTTCTCTGTTTCTGGCGACTTTTTTATGTGTTAGGGTAAATTCTTATTTGCAGTGTGAGTTACAGATTTATCTTCCCTTGATTTGATGAGTTTTGTTGCTGTTGGTTGGCTTTATTTTGCTTTTGTGACAGGGTCTCACTGTGTAACCCTGATTAGCCTAGGACTTCAACTTGATCCTTCTGCACTTTGGGATGCAACAACTCTACTGGGCAGTTGAAGGTTTTGGGGCAGCGGGGGAGGAGGCTTGGTAGGTTTTCTCAACTTGACACAAACTAGAGTCATCTGGAAAGAGGCAACACTGATTAAGGAAAGCCTCCACCTGGCTCCCTGGGCCGCTTTCTTAGTGATGTGGGAGGGCGTAGCCCACTGAGTACAGTGCCACCTGTGCCAGATGGTTCTGGGTGATAGAAGAAAATAGGCTGAGTGAGCTCTAAGTGCCTGCTCCTGCCTTGAGTTCCTGCCCTGACTTCCTTTTATGATGGGCTATGATGGGGATGCGCACACCACAGCAGCTCCTCCTCCCCACGCCATGCTGTCTGCACAGCAGCAGAAGCCAAGGCAGTGAGTAAGCGGATGACGGAAATACCTATCTTCAATTTGTTCCTTCCTTTTGGTGTTGTTTAGGAACCTGGCTGCTGTATTTGCCATGTACATGGAGCATTGGTTTGGCCGCTGAACCAGGTTGTTTTCCAGACTGGTACATGTTGTCACTCTTTGGCACTGGAGCTATTCTAATGCGTGGAGCAGGCTGTACTATTAATGACATGTGGGACCGTGACTTCGATAAAAAGGTAGCTTTATCCTGGGAAGGAACAGAGAGTCTTCTCTTATTTCTGCAGAACACTATGTTGACACCACACGAATGCTACTGAAATCCACCATGGAAAGTAATCCATAGAGTAGCTGCTGTTGAAATTGCAGTTCACTTCCCATTCACCAGAGGAGTGGCCAAAGGGCTGATGTGTCCTGGAGTTTCACAAGTAATTTAAAATGTGAGTGAGTGAGTTAACCCAGAAGCAGAAAGGGTCAGATGGTATATACTCACTTATATCTGGACACTAGCCCAAGGGGCATGTCCCATGAAAGTCTTCACTTACCAGGAAAGTGGGACAGAGAGGAGGACATCCTATTGGGACTCTAGGGGAGAGATACATGGGAGAATGGGAAAATAGAAGGATCCAGAGGGTCCTAGAAACCTATAAGAAGAACATTATGATGGGCAGATCTGGGCCCGGGGGTCCTGCTCAAACTATGGTACCAGCCAAGGACAATATGTGCAGTAAACTTCGAACCTCTTCTCAGATCTAGCCAATGGACAGGACATTCTCCACAGTTGAGTGGAGAGTGGGGACTGACTTTCACATGACCTCTGGTGCCCCATATTTGACCATGTCCCCTGGATGGGGAGGCCTGGTGGCACTCAGAGGAAGGATAGCAGGCTACCAAGAAGAGACTTGATATCCTATGATGGTATAGAGTGGGAGGAGGTCCCCCTCAGTCACAGTCATAGGGGAGGGGAGTAGGGGGAGAGCGGGAGGGAGGAATGGGAGGATACAAGGGATAAGATAACTATTGAGATGTAATATGAATGAATTAATAAAATATATATATGTAATTAAAAAAATAAAATAAAATGTGGGAACCAAGGGTAAAGAAGTTAAAGGTAGGAGTGACAGTTAAAAATTGACCCTGAACCCTTTCATGTCTAAGAGCTATGTCATCCCTTTCTTCAAGGCTGTTCTGTAAGTCAGATCTTACTTAAATGAACTGCAGCAGGCACCTTAGCATTGACCCCACCAGTCCCCACCCTCGGGTTTGCTCTTCAGCTCCAGAACCCACAGTCAGCAGTGGCCCAAAACTAAGTGGAAAATTCAGGCCTTCAGTGTGTGAGTTTTAAATTATGCATCATCCAAGTGTTATCACAAGAGCTCTTCTACTAAAATATAACTCATACACATGTTGTATTTTATTCTTACTCTCTCACTGTGAGACAAAAGTATACGTATAGTGTGTGTGTGTGTGTGTGTGTGTGTGTGTTTCTAGAGAACAGAATGGAATGGAAGGTGGCAGAAGCCACATGAGAAAGCGCCTCCATGTTTTGCAGACACAGCTGGGGCCCCTTGATTGGCCAGCAAATGCAAACCTGTGCTTCTCAATGGATGAGTTGTTACGAATTAAGGAGTGATGGAGGACAGGGGGAGAGTAAGGAAAATAGAGATCCTTATAGTAGGAATTTTGTGGATTTTTGTCTGTACTGATGTAAAAATTCTGGTTGCATATAGGATGTCATCAATGGACGGATGAGAAGTGTATATGGGATTTCCTTTTTTCTTTTTCTTTTTTTTCTTTTTTTTTTTTTTTTCCTTCTTGAGACAGGGTTGGGTTTTTCTTGTTGTCCTGGCTTTCCTGGACTTACTTTGTAGACCAGGCTGACCTCGAAGTCACAGAGATCTTCCTGCCTCTGCCTCCTGAGTGCTGCGATTAAAGGCGTGCGCCACCACACTTGGCAGCTTTCCATATTCTTAAGTGCGGTTATCTTGGAGAAAAGGCTTCATTAAGAAATAATCAAGCCACTGGGTATTGTGATGCATGCCTGTAATCCTAGGACTCAGGAGCCAGAGGTAGACAGACCTCTGAGTTTGAGGCTAGCCTGGTCTACAGAGAGTTCCAGGACAGCCAGGGCTACACAGAGAAACCCTTTCTTGGGTAGGGAAAAAAAAAAGTCAACATTTTCCATGTTCTCCAAGAGTCTGGGTTATGTGTTGGCGTGCAGCAAACCACGAGTGTTTCATAGCTGTTGAGATGGCTTTTGCTGACTTAATTTTTAAAATGTTATCTATTTCTTTTCGGGGATGAGGTAAAAGTCTTGGCCTAATTGTAGCCCTTACTTCACTTTTTATAGGCAGTATTATCCATCAGTAAAAGACAAGTTTATGACTCAGGGTTTGCTTAATGCCCTGAAGAGTAAATAACTTGCTAATGTATTAAATGATGAGTGGATTGCTGTTGCTGTGTATCAGTTACGTGTGTTTGTTGATACTGGGCTAATAATTTACCACCCGAGTAACCACATGGCAAACATCAGGTTAGAAACATTGACTCAAATGTGAGGTTTTCTAATCCCAGCTCCCAAGTTCTTAATTTCTAACAGCAGTGAAATCTTGTATTATAATCTTTATTTGTGAATTTAATATAATCAAACCACATTTCATGGGGAAAAAAAACCCAACAGTCTTGATTTGTGTGTTTAACAGTTCTGTCCATGTTACCCCAACAAATTTACCTTTAACATTTCAGCATAGTCGGTCTAATATTATAGACCCATTCAGTAGTGTGGCAAAACATTCCCATATATATAATGTATGTTATGTATATATTCTGTATAATCTATCATATATGTAATTTTAAAAGGTTTATTATATTTGAGTGCTTTTACCTGCAGGCCAGAAGAGGGCATCAGATCCTATTATAGATGGCTGTGAGCCACCATGTGATTTCTGGGAGTTGAACTCAGGACCTCTGAAAGAGCAACCAGTGCTCTTAACCGCTGAGCCATCTCTCCAGCCCTCACTTTAATTTTGAAATAACACGTGCTTATTTGTATGTGTTAAGGAAACACTGCCTGAGAGTTGAGGTAAAACTTGGAGGCATTTCTCTCCTTCCATCATGTGGGGCCATTCATCAAGCTTGGAGGCAAGTGCCTGACCCTACACCCTCTCGCTAGCCCAGGGACCAATCCATCCGTTAATCAACACTTAAATGAACAACTGAGTTGGCATTTGAGGTTAATGTGTCTCTTTTCCTGTGTTGAGGTTATAAGGACAGCAAGTCGCCCAATCGCCTCTGGAGACATTTCAACCTTCCATTCCTTCGTCTTCCTTGGGGGACAGCTGACCCTGGCACTGGGTGTTCTCCTGTGTTTGAACTACTACAGGTACATTAGATGTGATTTCACAGTTGTGTGTAAAATATCTCCTCTGACATGTGTTGACTCTGTTTCTTAGCAATTAAACTTTATTATACAACCCAACTAGCTTATATAAGAAGGAAAAAGGTTAAAGGGACAAAAGAGTGAACCGTCTGGTAGCCGTTCCACGGAACGGGGTCCTTAGGTGTCTCTCTGGCCTGCGTGCTGGTCCAGCTGGTCCGCTGCCCCCTGCACACTCTCTCTGCAGCCGACTTTGTTATTCTGTCTTCCCCAACTGCCTGAGTCACGTGGGAAGGACCGGCTCCTTCTCCGGGTGAGGGTCCATTAGAAAGACAATAGTCCAGGTGGGGTTCCCAGGTCTGCTTCCTGAATTCCAGACCCAGGATGGCTCCACTCAGTCTGTCACAAGGTATTCATGGGGTGCCCCAAGGGTAAAGCCCGCCAAGACTGCTCCCACCTGTGACAAGGCCTATTCTTTCCCACACATCCCCCTTTTCTTTTAAAAAAAAATTAAGAACTATAAACACACATATACATATATACATAATCATCAGGTATCAAGTACATAACCAAGTCCTTTTATACTTGTTAACTTGAGAGAAAACATTCCACTATCCTACCAAAAAGAGTCCTTTTCTTTCATGAGAAATTGCAATTATCTATCTATAAATGTGTTTTTAATTCTTAAACTAAAGCTTCTAGTAACACTGTGGCTATCTAGTCTTTAATCTCATCAGAGACCCAAGAAGGAAAATCTATCTAATAAAGGACGTGCTGGCAGGCAACTTCCAAGTTGCATAGGACGGAGAGAGCAGACCACCTGGATAGTCACCGGAGTCTCCCCTTCATTGGGGCAATCAGTCTTTAGCCTTATCGGCCCAAAACATCCAACAAACTGCTTTTTGAAGCAGGAAATCTGACAGTCTGGTCCATCTAGTCTCTTTAAAGCTGGACAGTCAACTTTTTAGCATCACTGTTGATCATTACAGCCAGTCAGCCTGTCATCAGCAGTAGAGATAAGAGCAGTTTCTCTGTCCAGTGACCACTCTGTCACCTGTGTCTCTTGAAGCCCCCATCTTTAGTGATGCAAATGGAGAAGCGGCCAGGAGTGGATGTCTCTCTCTGTCAGGAAAGCCCTCATCCTTAAATGCCATATTCTGTGGATCTCTGAAGAGTTTGAAAACCAACTCTATCTATTCCTACAGTTATCAACTATTCCTTTGAAGACATATACAAGAAATTAAAGAAACCTGCTCTATGACAAAGTAAGTTAGTATCTAGTAGGATTTCTTCGTTACTAAATATCAACTTTTATCCCCAATCTTCCTGAACAGTTTTTCCTAAGACATTAGTGGTACATGAATAATACATTAAATAAACATTGAATAAAATGAACTTAAGTTTCTAACATACAATATATAATATTTTGTCAACATATAACATACAATACATAGGGCAAAAATGAATGACAATATACAATTTAAATTTTTATCAATGAAGCAAAAGTTGAAGTCTTAAATTTCCATCAATCAAAAGTCTTAAATTTTCATCAATCTACAATACCAATGTAAAATTTTTGAAGTTAGTAGATTCAATAATCTACCTTTTAGTCTACAAACATGTATCCTCCCTTCCTTCCCCCCCTCCCTTAATATTAAAAGGGATAGAAAGTAAGAGAGAAAGAAAGATAGAAGAAAGAAACCCCTAAATGAACGTTTATTAATTGTACCTAACCCTGTTAGGCAAAGATGAGCCTTGGTAACCCACCAAAAACATCCACCCCACCTACTGGGAATGGGGGCGTCGTGTTTTTAAAATTACTTTATGCTGTTTTGGAGAAAAATCTTTTTTCGGGTACCCTAGAAAAATAATATATTGGCCAAGTGCTGGAAAAGCTAGCTGTTTTTGTCCAGTCCTTTTGGGATCGATCCTTCTGGCTAGCCGATTTATTGTTAAATGTATGCAAATTCGGGAAGAAGCAGTAGTGCCAGAGGCAGAAGTTTGATCTTCATAATTGTCCTGTTTTTTGCTCTGAAAGTAAGCAGACTTTTGAAATCATTAGTACGGATGTTAGTACATGTATAATTTTTCAAGGAAACATCAGTTGAGGCACCTTGCTCAAGATGCCAGAGGCATGCTTTTGGGGTTAAATTACCCATGTTGTCTGCTTTGTCTTTAGCCTTGTCCTGCTTTTTGTAAATACAGGGCTCTACCTGTATATACACCAACAGGACAGAAGAGGGCATTAGTTCTCTAAGCTGTAAGAAACAATGTCAAGTTGTTAAGGACCAGGTAGCTCTTAAGACTCACTTTTTATATGGTTAGATCTAATCTTTATAAGTTTAGTTGGTAGTCATATTTTTTCATTTCTTGTGGAAACATACGCATACCCACGACCCCATCTCAAAACTACTGCAGGTTTCTATTTCATACTTGACAAGTCCTTGTAGAATATTGGTTGTCCCAACTCTTTAGTTTTTTCTATCACCCAATGTCTCTCCGCAGCTGACGTCCCTTTATCATTCACATTATGAAAATTTAGAGTCAACAAAGCATTATTTAATCGGTCTCGGGGTGTCTTTACCCTTCCCTTTTGTTTAATAAGCATTTCTTTTAAGGTACGATTAGCTCTTTCCACAACTGCTTGTCCTGTGGGATTGTGAGGTATACCAGTAACATGTTTTATATTATAATACATAAAGAAGTTTTTTATCTTAAGGGACACATATGTAGGAGCATTGTCAGTCTTAATTTGTATAGGTATTCCCATAAATGCCATTATTTTCAGCAAATGAGTAATCACACAGTCAGCCCTTTCAGAACTTAAGGCAGTTGTCCACTGAAAACCTGAATATGTATCAATGGTATGATGCACATACCTCATTTTCCCAAATTCTGCAAAATGAAACACATCCATCTGTCAAATTTCGTTCCTTTTGTTATCTCTAGGGTTAATTCTAGCAGGTAATGGTAGTTGACTATATAAGGAACATGGAGGACACTTATTGATTATTTCTCTGGCTTGTTGTCAAGTGATAGAGAATCTTTTTTTCAACCCCTTACCATTGACATGATGTTTTTCATGAAATTTTGAGGCTTTGAATACATTACCTATTAATAATTTGTTGATCTCTTTATTTCTTTGTGTCAGTGGGCCTGGTAAACCTGTATGGGATCGAATATGAGTAATATACAAGGGATAATTTCTGTTTCTGATGACCTGTTGCAGTTCTATAAATAAGGTAGTCAATTCTGTGTTATCAGGAGTAAATTTAGCAGTTTCTATATGTAAAACAACTCTTTTAGCATATTGAGAGTCAGTAATTATATTAAGAGATTTAAGAAAATCAACAATACCATAAGGATTGCATATAATTTTGATTTTTGAACTGAGGTAAATGGGCTTTTAATCACCTTGGTCATTTTTTAGACTTATAACCAGCCATACCTGATTTATTTGTATCAGTGAAAAAGGTGGGTGCCCCTGAGATTGGTGACCTCTTTACAATACGTGGAAGGATCCAATTAGTTCTTTTTATAAACTGTATACGTTTGCTTTTTGGGTATCTATTGTTAATGTCTCCCAAATAGTTACTACAAGCTTTTTGCCAATCTTCATTAATTACCCATAAAGACACAATCACAGAATCAGTAAGAGGCACTACAATTTCCATTGGGTCCATCCATGACAGTTGGCGCAATCTTATTTTTTTCTTTGTAATCAATTCAGAAATTTTTTCTATGTATGTTTTTAATTTTTTGTTCTGTTTATTTGTCAGGAATATCCATTCTATGATCCTGTCTTCCCTTTGTATAAGAAGCCCAGTAGGAGAATGTTTCAAAGGCAAAATAACCAGAATGCAACCAAGTTCAGGATCAATTCTATCCACATATGCCTTTTGAAGTTTTTGCTCCACCAGAATTAACTCCTTTTTTGTCTCAGCAGTCAGACATCTAGGACTGTTTAAATCCGAATCCCCTTGTATAGTTTGGAACAAGTTACTTAACTCATAGGTAGCTAACCCAATTGTAGGCCTTAACCAGTTAATATCTTCCAATAATCTTTGAAAGTCATTAAGAGTTTGCAATTGATCTCTATGGATCTGTACCTTTTGTGGTCGAATTTTTTGTTCACTTATTTTATAGCCTAAATAGGTAACTGAATCTCCTCTTTGTATTTTTTTCACAGCAATCTGTAATCCCCAGCATGGTAGAATTCTTTGTGCTTCCTGAAACATTTTATCTATAACACTAGGATCAGAATCAGCTAGCAGAATATCATCCATGTAATGGTATATGATAGATTGAGGAAACTGCTTACGAATTATTTCTAAAGGTTGCTGCACAAAATACTGGCATAAAGTTGGGCTATTCAACATTTCCTGTGGAAGTACCTTTCAATGATATCTCTTCATTGGAGAATTACTGTTCAGAGTAGGCAAACCTTTCCCTGTCCTTCTCATGTAGAGGTATGGTGAAAAACAATCTTTTAAATCAATTGTAATTATATGCCAAGACCTAGGTAGCAAGGAAGGCAAAGGAATTCCAGGTTGAAGTGAACCCATGGGTTGAATCACCTTGTTTATGGCCCTCAAATCTGTTATCATTTTCCATCCACCTGATTTCTTTCTTACCACAAACACAGGGGAATTTCAGGGACTGGAAGATTTTTCGATGTGTTGAGCCTCCAGTTGCTCTTTCACTAAACCGTGAAGCGCCTGTAACTTTTCTTTTGTTAAGGGCCACTGCTCCTGTCATACAGGTCTGTTTGAAATCCATTTTAGGGGCAAGGCGGTTGGTATCTCAGCAGTGGCCCCTCTTATAAATTTTGACACTCTAAACCTGAAGAGTTCTGAGGTTGGACAATGGGCATAGCTTGTGGTCACCCCTGATCACTTACATGAATCTCTTCCCCAGAAGCGCGTGCTAGTTCACCCATAGTTTCAACCTTGTTTATCTCGGTATTTGCAGGAATAGTAATCTGAGTACCCCATTGCTGTAAGAGGTCTCTTCCCCATAGATTTATGGCAATGTCAGCCACATAGGGTTTCAGCCTCCCTATCTGCCTGTCTGGTCCCACACACTCAAGCCACTGTACACTTTGTTTTATTTGAGATAGCTTACCAATTCCTACAATTTCTGTATAAACCTTCTTAAGTGGCCAATTTTGGTTCCAAGACTTCTGGCAAATGATGGAGACATCGGCTCCGCTGTCTACCAAGCCTTCTATTTTAACACCATTTAATTGTACAATTAACTTAGGTCTCTGATCATTAATTACTGTTTGTCAGAACACACGGGTCTTGTGCTTCCGAACGCACCAGTCCTTTCCACTGGAGCGGCTTTGCCCTTAATGTAAGGAAACAGTAGAAGTTGAGTAATTCTATCCCCGGCATCGATTTTCATCTCCTTTTTCACACATGTCATGATTTTTATTTTCTCTTTAGAATCTCCGTCTATAATACCAGGATGCACAATAAAACCATGAGAAGTCAGCCCACTTCTTCCCAGAACCATTCCTACTGTGCCTGAAGGCAAAGGTCCGAAAACACCAGTATTTAATTTGTAACATTCAACCTGGGGAGATAGGGTAAGAGACATATTTGAAGCCAGATCCAAGGCTGCACTGCCTTCAGTAGCATGCATTAGATCACTAACACTCAGTTCCCGTTTTCCTGCGGGTTTGTCACTTCCTGACTGGCCAAAGGAATTCGGCTGGCATTGTTTATGGGGGCCCGAGCTGATGGCCCCCTCTTGCCGTTTCCCGTCGGCAAGATATTGCCTTGCACATCTCTCTTAGACTGACAATCCCGAGACCAATGTTTCCCTTTCCCACAGCGACTACAGTACCCTGGGAGTCTCGGTACCTCATTACCATCATAACCAGAACCTCCTTGTTCTCTCCTACGAGTTACGTTTTCTCCTGGGTTATTGTGCCTTCTATCTCTACAGTTTCTTTGCACATGACCAATTTTACCACAATTGAAGCACCGAGTATTATGATATCTGGGCTCTCTGGCTAAAGCTTGTCCCACAATATTATTCTGATACTCCTGAGAGTTGATATTAACTGTCTCCTTTACCCAGTCATCTAGTGGAGCGCCGCTTTCCTTTAATGGTCTAAGCACCCTCTTATAGTCAGCATTTGCATTCTCATAAGCCATGATAAGTTTTAATGCCTGTTTGTTGTCAGAATCTGGCATCACCTTATCCATAGCAGATCCTGACCTCTGAAAGAATTCTGTAAAGGGCTCCAAGGGTCCTTGGAACACTTTAGTAAAGGGAATAGTTGTTTTCCCAGGTTCCTCTACTAGCTCCCAAGCTCTCAAGGCTGCCTTACAACATTGTTCAATCACTCTATCTTCAGCTTGAATTTGTTCTCTAATGTTAGTATATTGTCCTTTACCAAGCAATTGATCTCTATTAATATTTATTCTCTGTGTCGTATTTTCCTGTTCTATTTTTATAGCCTCTGTTCGCCACCATGATAACCACTGTAACTGTTGTGCTGCTTCCAATACTGCTGAAACTAAATTTTTCCAATCTTGGGGAACAAGTCTATTTTGTGTGGCCCAGCTATTTAACATTTGTTTAACGAAGGTAGAGTGCATACCATATTTGACGACGGATTCCTTAAAATGTTTTAAATCCATCATGTCTACAGGACGCCAGGCCATTTCATCATAACCCTCAGCACCATTTTGCTCAGGCACATGTCTTACAGTGACTGGAAAAGCTGAAGGTGTCTGGGCGACTGTGGAGGTATCCTCCATTGGGACATTTACTTCCAAAGACCTTTTGGTCGGTCTGGCTTCCTTTGCCTCTGGTTTCTGACCTTCTCCATCCTTTGTAACCACAGGTGCCTTCTGCTTTTCCAGCCCTTCCAGTTTTTTCTGCATTTTGCCCATTTGTTCAGTCAAGTCAGTAATTCTTTCCAAAAGGATAGAGCTTATTGACTCTTCTGGTTTTTTCTGGCTTTCCGGTCTCTCTATTTCAGGTCCTTCATCACTACCAATTACCAAAAATTCTTTCTGCTTTCCCATCCCTTCATTTTCTTTCCTCAGCCTTTCCATCTGTCCAGTCAAATCTGCAATCTTTTCCAAAAGGATAGAACTTACTGACCCTTCCGGCTTTTCTATGTCATTAGCCTTTCTTCTAATCCTTCTAAACATGAAATATTGTAATAAAAGGACAATGAAAAAACAGAGAATTCCCTCTAAGTATAATGCAGGAAAAAGTTTTGCAACAGCAGTTGCAACTTTGCTGATACCCTGAAACAGCATGTCTATACCTTCGAATACTGACTTTAGGGACTGTGGAACCCATCGGGCCCCACGTTGGGCGCCAGATGTTGACTCTGTTTCTTAGCAATTAAACTTTATTATACAACCCAACTAGCTTATATAAGAAGGAAAAAGGTTAAAGGGACAAAAGAGTGAACCTTCCGGTAGCCATTCCACGGGACGGGTCCTTAGGTGTCTCTCTGGCCTGCGTGCTGGTCCAGCTGGTCCGCTGCCCCCGCACACTCTCTCTGCAGCCGACTTTGTTATTCTGTCTTCCCCAACTGCCTGAGTCACGTGGGAAGGACCGGCTCCTTCTCCGGGTGAGGGTCCATTAGAAAGACAATAGTCCAGGTGGGGTTCCCAGGTCTGCTTCCTGAATTCCAGACCCAGGATGGCTCCACTCAGTCTATCACAAGGTATTCATGTGGTGCCCCAAGGGTAAAGCCCGCCAAGACTGCTCCCACCTGTGACAAGGCCTATTGTTTCCCACAGACATGGAAATGGGGGAATAAAATAGAGTTCTCTTTATTACAAATCTTATTGATTCCTATGAAGCATCCAGGAGTTAGCAAGAGGAAAGGAACTCAGCACGCTGTAAACTCTGCTTCAGGGACGTGTCACGAAGGAGTGCAGTGGCCAGTCTACTTCTGAAGGCCTCTAGTACTTGCTCTGGATGCCCCTGGTGGGGCACAAGGCACACCCCAGGTTCTCAGGTGTATGCATATAGTTTTACTTACACAGCCTGTTACCGATGAGTACCTGGAAGCAGAAGTGGTTAGGCTCAAAGTGCTTCATAAGTAAGGAGGGAGGGCAAAGGAGAGAGTGCCCATCAAAGGACTGCTCTGTAGAGAACAGGCCTGGGCGCACGGCAGGCCCAACAGCACTAACAGCACGAAAAGGCTGTGGTAGATGAGAAACCTACGTTTCTGTGATTGTTTTCTCTTTCTTTTTGTGTTTTCTTGATGTTACTTTGGTTATGGTTTTGGGATTGTGGTTTTGTTTTGTTTTTTGGGTTTTCGAGACAGGGTTTCTCAATGTAACAGCCCTGGCTGTCCTGGACCTGATTTGTAGGCCAGGCTGACCTCGAACTCACAAATATCTTCCTGCTTCTGCCTCTCAAGTGCTGGGATTACAGGCCTGCAACTCTACACTCAGCTGTTATTTTGGGGTTTTTTTGAGACAGGGTCTCAACTATGTAGCTCTGGCTGTCCTGAAGCTCACTCTGTGGACCAGGCTTGCCTTACACTTAAGATTCTCAGTTGTGCGCCACCATCACGTGGGCTGGCTTCTCTTTCTTGAGAAGTAGCACCTGCTATGCATGCAAGATGAACTCTGTGTTAGACACGTGGAGAGCAGGGGGCGTGGCTCACTTCATAAAGTACTTGCCACATAAGTATGAGACCTAAGTTTACTCTTTAGCACTCACTTTCCAAAGTTAGGCCTGGGGGTGTACTTGCAATCCCAGCACTGGGGAGGCGGAGGCAGGCAGACCCCTGGGATTTGCTGGCCAACAAGCCTCTCCTGGTTGGCCAACCGTGGGTTCCATTGAGATACCTTTTTTCAAAAAACAAGGTACGGCTGGGCAGTGGTGGTGCATGCTTTTAATCTCAGCACTTGGCAGGCAGAGGCAAGTGGATCCCCATGAGTTCGAGGCCAGCCTGGTTGACAATGCAAGTTGAGGACAGCCAAGGCTACACAGAGAAACCCTGTCTCAAAAAAACAAAAAACAAACAAACAAAAAAAAGCAAGGTAAGGTGTGGTAGTGCATGGTGGTGCACACCTTTAATCCCAGCACTTCGGAGGCAGAGGCTGGCAGATTGCAATAATTCAAGGCCAGCCTGGTCTACAAAGTGAGTCTACACAGAGAAACCCTGTCTCAAAAACAAGAGGGGAAGCACGGTACAGCTTCTCCAGAGCCCATTGGAGGCTGATCTTTCCTCGTCCACAGTGCTTTGGCTTACGGCACCCCTTAGGGTTTGCAGGCAGTTTAGAGAGGCAGTAAATGGTTTAAATTGGTGGGACGCTGCAGCCAGATTGCTTAGAAGTTTGAATCTTGCTCTCCTATACAACCTGGATGACCTTCGCGCCTTCATCTCTTCGGACTTGAGTTTTCATTTGGCAGGAAGGAGTGAGATTAAAACTTTGCTGCCTGGTGAAGCTTGTAGAATAAATTAGTAGAACTAAAGCGCTTACTGTAGTGCCTAACACAGGAAAGTGCCAGATGTGTCAGCTCTTGTTCTGTTTGCCTGTTTTGTGACATGTAAGATACTTTCCTAATCATCTCCAATGAGTAAAATCAACCTGTAGGATTAAGACAGAAGTATCTTGCCATCATTGCTAATAATGACTTGAAATCTTTAGGGGTTTCTAAATGATGCCACTAATCCCGTTGCTTCTGTTTGCAGCATAGTGATGGGGGCAGCGTCCTTACTTCTTGTCGTCACCTACCCACTGATGAAAAGAATCACATTTTGGCCTCAGTTAGTCTTGGGTAAGTCCCTTTATGTGACAGTGTTTTTACATCCCGCACAAGGTGTGAGTGTGTCAAGTTAGCCACCAAGTTTTACAAAGGATAACTTTTCATACTTTAAAGGAGTTCAGTTAGATTCAAGTTTGGTGGCACTCACCTTTAATCCCAGCACTCAGGGAGGCAGAGGCAGGCAGATCGCTGTGTGTTCGAGGCCAGCCTGGTCTACAAAGTGAGTCCAGGACAGCCAGGGCTACACAGAGAGACCCTGTCTTGAAAAACCAGAAAAGAAAAAAAGGAGTTCAATTAGTTATTCTCATTGGCTAAAAACTTTTATTGATTTATTAAGATTATTAGGATTAATATTTTTCTAGAGTGCCTTTTAAAACTCTAGATATATCTTACAGAATTTAGAAGAGAGGTAGGACGCACTTCTGAAGGCAAAGGTTGACATTGATAGCTTCGACAGCTCTCACTCTATGAAACTTTAACAAAATCATACTTATAAATTCTCTCTCTCCTCTTTAATAGACTGTGAGTGGCTAAAAAGCATTCTTTATGTATAGCCCAGCATCGGCATCACCCAGAGCAATTACTCAGTGTGTGTGTGTGTGTGTGTGTGTGTGTGTGTGTGTGTGTGTGTAAGGAGAGGAGATAAGTAGGTAGGTAGATGGATAGGCAGGCAGATCAAAAGTACTGCCAGACTTTTCTATCCTATTTCTAGGGTATTCTAAATTACTCCAGGCTGGTAATTGCCTGGTAATGAGCCATTTTTCTAGTAAATAAAAGAATCAAAAGACATTTCATGAAAATCAGTTAGGCCCCAGAAGCAGAAAGAATCAAATGGTATATACTCACTTATATCTGCATACTAGCCCAAGGGGCATGTCCCACAAAAGCCTTCACTTACCAGGAAACAGGGACAGAGGGGAAGGCATCCTATTGGGACTCTAAATGAGAGACGCATGGGAGAACAGCAAAATAAAAGGATCCAGAGGGTCCTAGAAATCTACAAGTAGAACAATATGATAGGCAGATTTGGGCCCAGGGGTCCCGCTCAAACTAAGGCACCAGCCAAGGACAATACAGGAGGTAAACTTTAAACCCCTTCCCAGATCTAGCCAATGGTCAGAATATTCTCCACAGTTGAGTGGAGAGTGTGATACGACTTTCTCACGTACTCTGGTGCCTCACATTTGACCATGTCCCCTGGAGGGGGAGACCTGGTAGCACTCAGAGGAAGGACAGCAAGTAGCCAAGAAGAGACTTGATACCCTATGAGAATATATAGGGGGACGTAATCCCCCTCAGGAACAGTCATAGGGGAGGGGAATAATGGGAAAATGGGGGGAGGGGAGGAATGGGAGGATACAAGGGATGGGATAAACATTGAGATGTAACAAGAATAAATTAATAAAAAAAAAAAAAAAAAAAAGAAAATCAGTTAGGCCTTGACTTGTGAGTAATTTGTGATGGAATATTTATCCCCTCATTAAATAATCATATTCTCTCTCTCTCTCTCTCTCTCTCTCTCTCTCTCTCTCTCTCTCTCTCTCTCTCTCTCTCTCTTTCTCTCTCTCTCTCTCTCTCTCTAACAATGTCCCAATAGACCTCAGACTGTTGGAGCAGGAGCATAGCATTCCCATCTGGTGTAGTCACTGCAAACATTCATCAGGCTCCTACTTGTGCTTTATGCAGGAATTCCACCAAACTCTCAGAAGATAGACTTGGCTAAACATGGCCACATTGCTTATGGAACTGTAGGCAGGTCATTGAAGTACATTGTGGCAAACATGAATGTGGTGGGACCACAAAGGAGAGGCGCTTTCTTAGTAGAGGAGGGGCGTTCTGAATGGGAATAGACCGTGTAAGGAAAGGAAAAAGGTTTCTACAGAATAGTGTGGGGCGCTGTGTCTGGGGTCCTGAGAGAGTCGTAGGCAAAGGATCCCACAGAAAGCTGAGCATCCAGCCGGGACTTAGGGACGGTCAGCCTTACAAATAGGATACCAGAGCTGTTGGCATGTGGGCTGTTTACAGACCTCAGAGAGGCTGCACTTGCAGAGTAAGTGGTAAGAGCTCTGTCCTCTGTCCCATCACTTAGAGGGGGGGTAGGGGAACACAGGTGCTAGGCACAAACTTCTTAGTCATTTTATTAAAGGGTATTGTCCTTTTTATTAGCTATGTTATTTAATTATTAGTTAAACTTTCTGTGCTTTTTTTTTCTTTTTTTTTTTTTTTTTTTTTTTTTTAAGATGGAGCAAATAAATATCAAACACACGAGGCTGAGAAGATCGTGTGACCAGAGAGAGCAGCGTGGCAGGGCCTGACTGTAATGAGCAATTGACGCTCGCTGAGCCTCCCAACCGTGCAGTGCTGCTGAACAGTCTGCTTCCTCTCTTCTTCCTCACCCACTGCAGGCTTGACTTTCAACTGGGGTGCCTTACTTGGATGGTCTGCTATCAAGGGCTCCTGCGACCCATCGGTGTGCCTGCCTCTTTACTTTTCTGGAGTTATGTGGACGCTGATATATGATACTATTTATGCCCATCAGGTAAAGAAATGATAACGTTTTTCTTAACTTGGTTGAGCCGCTGTTGTTTTCTAAGAACCCTTTTGTTTCTTTGTCTGGGTGGTTTTAGTTTTTTGAAACAACACTTCATATTACGCAGGCTGGTCTGGAGCTGGCTGTGTGGCCAGAGATGACCTTGCAGTCCGCATTCTCTTGCCTCTACTCCCTAAGAGTTGGGGAGAACCAAATTAGACGGAAAGATGTTAGCTTCCTAAAAGGAAACCATTCACAGCCCCCTCATCCAAGCAACTGTTGCTGGTCATGTTTATGTTTGCTTACTCCGCGGTTCAGCTGATTTATTGTTTTGTTCACAAGCATTTAAATAAGATTTATTATGCTCCAGGCACCATTTTAAATGTTTTACAAATACTAATTTAATTCTCTAACAGCCTGAACAGAAGGAATCTTTTGTGTCCCCATTTTATAGATAAGTAACTTCCTAGTGGCTCTGTAGGTGTGGGGAGCAGACAGTCTCCATGATCTGCCCCTGTGGTTGCTCTGCGCCTCTGTTGGTGTCTCTAATCACCACTGGGCAGACTTCTAACTGTGTGCGTAATAAGCACTTCCTTTGTTTAGTTACTGTGATTTTACAATTCTCGCGACAGGGTCTCGTGTGTTGTAGGAAGTGACCCTTGAACTCTTGCTCCTTCTTCCACAGCCTCAAATGCTGGGTCCCAGGCGTAAGCCATCAAAATGCTGGGTCCCAGGCGTAAGCCATCAAATCTGACCATTCTCCATATTTTTTCCATTTTTGCTATTGCTACTTGAAGTACACTGAATAGTCCCTTGACTTGGATGGCATCACTGTTTTAAATTTAATGATACAGCTGTTTTGCCAAACCAAGCTATTTCTGAGTTTTGATAACTATAAATAATATTCTCCTCATTAACACTTTATATATACAAGGTTCCAGGTAAAACTTGAGGAATAGTGACACTGGGGACCTGGAGAGATGGCTGCACAACTGAGAGCACTGCTGCTCTTGGAGAGGACCACGTGGTGGGCCACAGCTGCCTCTAACTCCAGCTCCTGGGAATCTGCACCCGCTCTGGTCTCCACTGCAGATACATGGACACAAACACGCACACATAAATTAAAATAAATCTGTTTTAAAGGAGTATTGACTGATAAGTGCAAACATCCTAAAGCTCTTACTACTCTCTTGAATAGTTTGCTTGGAACACTTCCTTTTTGCTTTTCTTGGTTTGTGACCTTTATGCTTATATTGTTGCCAGCTTCGCTGAAGTACAGTTGACATTGTTGTGATGTGTGTGGTGCCCGATCACGCACATCACAAAATTACCAACATATTCCTCACCACAGTGAGTTACTATTTGTGTGTGTAGTGAGGAGATAGTTATGAACCTTTTACAAAAAGATTATTTATTCTGTGGGAGATATGTGCACGTGCGTGCTAGTTACAGGGGCAGAGGGAGAGCAGCAGCCATCAGCACACAGTCCTGCATGAAGGGAGTCAGCCGGGCTGAGTAGAAGTGCATGGGTGTGGCTATGCAGTGAGCATTTTATGTGGCTGTAATATCAGCAAGATTGGAGCTGAGAATTGAGAGCCCTGGAGGAATGGAGCTCAGCAAGGAATACAGACTCGAGACCAGGCATGGTGGTGCATGCCTTGAAATACCAGCACGCAGCAGGCAGAGGCAGGCGGATCTCTGTGAATTCGAGGTCAGCCTGATCTGCCTAGCAAGTTTCAAGGCAGCCAGGGCTACATGGAGAGACTCCATCAAAAATAAGACATCATATTAAGGTGTAAGCAGTTAAGCTTTAGAAGTTTAATTCCAAGTCATTTTGGGGCCATAAGTAGTAGAGCTGCAGTGGAGGGCCGGACTGCCAATTGTACAGTATGAGGAATAAGGTCCTGCCATCCAGCGTTGACCTGTTCTAAGTCTCTCATGATATGCCTTGTGATGTATCTACATGTTCTTAAATATCTTACTCTTTGATTAGAGAGCAGTGTTAGTTGTAAATATATTAAAAACACCAAAGTTGAATACTTTAAAAATGTGATCTTTATACCACTGAATTAAACATCAAAGCATGCTTTTCTATTCCTGATATTAGGACAAAAAAGACGACGCTCTGATTGGCCTGAAGTCCACAGCGCTGCTGTTCAGGGAGAACACCAAGCAGTGGCTCAGTGGCTTTGGGGTCGCCATGCTGGGAGCGCTGAGCCTGGCCGGAGCCAACAGTGGCCAGACCGTCCCGTACTATGCTGCTGTGGCTGCCGTAGGAGCCCACCTTGCTCACCAGGTTTGACCTTGTCCTTATGCCCCTCCCACTTCCTCACACACTGTGGAATGTATTTAAACAAAATAGCCACTGTCAACCAGGCAACAAACTTCCCAAAACAAACGCTACTTGGCTTGTGTTGCTTTGAGTTGGCCCTCCCTCCACATCGATTTGTCACATCAAAAAATTAGCATTGCTGTGTTTTGTGGCGCAGCCCTTTAATCCCAGCACTCTGGAGGCAGAGGTAGTTATATCACTGTGAGTTTGAGGCCAGCCTGCTCTACGTAGTGAGTTCCAGGACAGCTATATATAGAGACCTTGTCTCAAAACAGACAAACAACAAGCAAAACAAACAAAATTAATGTAAAGAAAATAACATAAACCTAAATGGGGATTTTTTTTCCCTTAGATTTTCCTAGATATTATTTCTGATATGTCTGGGAATTTTTCAGCTATAACTGAAGCTTGTAAGCTGAGCTGATTACCCCATAATAATAATAAAATAGGGCCAGTCAGCTCACTCACAGGGTGACAGTGCTTGCCACCAAGTCTGATGTCCTGAGCTTGAGTCCCAGACCTACATGGTAGAAGGAGAAGCTCACTCCCTGAGTTGTCCTCTGATCTCCACCTGTGCACTGTGGCGCAGACATGTGCAAGCATACTAGAGTCACGCGTGCACAACTGTACTTTTCAAATGTAACAGTCATGAGTTCCATCGGCATAGGGGGCACTACCAGCTGGAGAAAGCATGGGTTCAGGCAGCCTGAAATCCCAGCTGCGCAGGAAGCCGAGCCAGCAAGACAGCTCAGGGTCAGTCTAGGCAGCTTAGTGAAACTGGATCTCAAAATGAAAAGGAAGGACTGGAGAGCTAATTGGTGCTAGGGCATGGGTGAGGTCCTGGGTTCAAGTCCCAGCACCCAAACAACACCAGAACCAACAGGAAGTGCTAAACAAGTTCAGGTGAGACCAAAGCTGTGTCAGGATGTCCACCCAGCACTAGCGCTGTTCCGCCACCACAAGCTCACAGCGGAGCCCACATGAGGAGCTTGTGAAGTGATAGGTAGCCGAGGCTAGCTGAATCAGCGGCCCCAAACAGCATGCTTTCTGTGTCTGCTGCAGAGTTCTCTTTGAGTTGAATAAATAGGTGTAGGAAGCCGGGCGTGGTGGCACACGCCTTTAATCCCAGCACTCGGGAGGCAGAGGCAGGAGGATTGCTGTGAGTTTGAGGCCAACCTGGTCTACAAAGCGAGTCCAGGACAACCAAGGCTACACAGAGAAACCTTGTCTCGAAAAATAAAAAAATAAAATAAAATAAATAGCTATAGGAATAAGTAAGAAATAATTCAGGAGCCTGCATTCAGATGATGTTTTATACAGGTTACTGTGTCTGTGTAGGCAAGACTGGAATGCTATGCCCAGCAGAAACTAGTCTGACATACAGTACGCCTGCTCCATGGTCCTTGCTGGAAATGCTAAAATTTGTGATTCTCTAGTGTTTCATCATTTTCCTCTCCAGAAAGTGTCAGAATCCCTTGCTGAGAATTGAGAACTTGGCTCAAGGCCCATTATCATCAATTAAATGTCTGGTACATAGAAATATACATTAAAGTATTAGATGGCAAAGGAGGGGAAAATATACAAGCAGCTGTAAGTATTATAAAAATATGTGGGCCAATTTATATTGTAAATTGCATATGGTACTCAGTACACTACCTTAATGATATTCTAAGATAGTCTCTCTTGCCCTGGCTGTCCTGAAACTCCTCTATGTAAAAGGAAACACTGATTTTTGAGTCTGCTGACAGACTCTGCTAATAGAAAAGAGAGCGTTCAGGCCAGCCAGGCACGCGGCAGACTGTACTCACAATCTAGCTCTAGGAATGCAGAGACAAGAGGGTCCAGAAAGGAAGGGAAGAAAGAAGGCAAGTTAAGTAAGGCTTTTCGGTATAGCTGCAGGGCTGGTGTGGGGAAAAGGGCTGGCCATAGGACTAGGTGTCTGCACCCACTGTGAGCACCGGAGGGAGTTAGAAAAATATATGGGCTACACAGAGAACCCCTGTCTTGGGGAGGGCAGGGAGGGGAGGGTTTTCAGTAGTCACGTGTACATAAAATATGTCTTGGAAATGGGACCCAATTTGAAACTTGAGCTTCACATGTGTGTCACGTCTGTCTTAGTCACATGGCCTGGAGGTGCCTGTATACAGTGATTTCAGAGCACCTGTATCCTGACTGACTTCATCACAGAAAGCCATGTGTGCAGTTTCAGGTGCTGTGTCAGTTTTGCACATTGAGGCATTTTGTATTTTTTGATTAGAGAAAGCCAGCCTTGGTTAGAACCAAGGAAAGCAGAGGTTGCCCCTCAGACATTGTCATACCCTCAGCCAGGGCTTTTAGGACACAGGCTGACTCCACACTAAGATGTGCTGGTTTTTCTGCATTGGAAGATAGTTAGGGTATAGTAAAGCCTTCTTAAACTTAAGTCCTGTAACTACAGCTTAGCTGCCCTCTCTCTGAATAGATTTGCCTGTGCCACCTACAGTCCAGAGTGAACCCTGACGCAGCACTGTGCCCTTTCTCTTTCAGATATACACTGTAGACATCCACCGACCCGAGGACTGCTGGGATAAATTTACCTCCAACCGCACAGTAGGAATACTCCTGTTTTTAGGGATTGTCCTTGGGAATTTGTGGAAAGAAAAGACGAAAGAAACAGAAGACGTTAGAGTAGAGAATTAGCAGATAAGCTGAGCTTGATGGCCCCTCAGGAAGCAGGGACAGGAAGATTGTGAGGTCAAGGTCATTAAGTGGCATAGGGGACCCTGTCTCACAGAGGTAGAGTGCCTGCCAGCCAGCTGTGCAACATGCCCGAGCCTCTGCGTTCTCTGCTAGCAAATAAAGAATAATCAAACTCTCAGGGCTGGAGACCACATTGTTGGGTTTGGATCAGCAGTCTGTTAGAGAAGTAAGAAGTGTGTGCGCAGTGCGTTTGCTGGCACAGCTGTTCCCTAGCAGAACAGCTCCCTGTTACAGCAGCTGGGACTCCTGGGCTTACATAGACGCCAGTGTTTAGGTTGGTATAGCCTCTGTCCTTGGCTTTCTTATCTGAAGTTTCAGAAGCTTTAGGGGGGAAAACTTGCCATGTAAGTCATTAAATGAATGGTTTTCTGAGAATGGCTACATGCTTTACTGTGTCTCTCACTAAGGGTCTCCTGTGAGAAGTGGGGTATATTATTCTTTACTGTGGTCTTTACTCACTGCCAAAGCTGTAACTCAGGAAGCCATTCTGATTCCGAATGTTCTAGAAGAATATGAGCAAATAAAATTGTTACTTAACCATGTCTGTGGCTGTGACTCTCAGTACAGCCCTGACATAGAAATTCTGATGTGTGTTTATTCTGATCTTGACCAGTCATACTTTATAGGATGTGATATAAATGAGTTCTGTCCTGCATGCTGCCCTTTACCGTGTTTCCACCAAAGTGTCCAGAAAACCTGAGTAAGGTCAAGTCATTCCCTGGCCGCACTCCAGGGTCCCCAGTCACTCAGGACATACCCCAAGTCTGACTACTGGCCAGACCTCAGTGATCTCATCTCATCACTTTACCCTTCAGAGTCTCATGCAGCAGATATACTGCCCACCTCACTGTCTCAGACTGAGCAGATGCCTAAACCACAGCCTTGCTCTTACTGTTCACACTGCCCAGAGTGAATATTCTGCCTGTCTACTCACAAGGGATCTTTAAATGTCACAGCAAGTCTTTACATGTCACTCTCTCAAAGAAGCTTTTAATTTTCAACAAATACCACCTGTGTTTTCTTGAATTCTTTTTAGATGTATTTATTTTATTTTATGTGATGAGTGTTTTGAATGCATGTATGTATGTGTACCATGTGTGTGCTTGGTGCCCACAGAGGTCAGAAGAGCATGTCAGATCCCTTGGAACTGGAGTTAAAAATGTTGTCAGCCACCTTGTAGGTGCTGGGAACTAAGCCCAGATCCTCTGCAAGAGCAACATGTGTTCTTAGTCCCTGAGCCATCTTCAGCCCACTTCTTGTTATAATAATTTTCCCCTTTATATTTTATTTTGTAAAAAAGATATAAGTGTTTTGTTGGAAGGTATGTTGGTGTACCACATGCCTGCAGTGCCCACAGAAGCCAGAAGAAGGCATTAGATCCCCTGGTTCTGGAGTTACAGACAGCAATAGCTGCCCTGTGGGTACCTGGCGCCTCTGGAAGAGCAGCCAGTGCCCTTAACCACTGAGCAGTCTCTCCAGCCCCACCAGTATTTCTTTCAGTCTGTGCTTTTGATTGTTTTTCCCCCTCTTTGTTTTATCAATTACTAACTTGAGATAGAATTTATGTGATGTAAGCAATTCTTACTGGTGGTGAGGCCACTGCTGTCTACGACTGTGGGCTGCAGTTAAGTATTAACTTGTATGATAGTAGAGACAGCACAGGGCATGGTTAAGCCTGAGCTTCTTGAAGCACAGTGCTCAGATGTCACACAGTAGCAGTGTACGTGACTCACAGCAGCAGAGTGAGGTGATAACAGGAACCACACAGGGTTGGAGGGCAAGAGATAGCATCTGAGCAGCTGGACCATAGAGGGACAACCCCAGCCCTGCAGGTGGGATGCTGTCTCACTGCTTTGTTATCTTCCTGGGCTAAAAGGAACATCTGGGCTCAGGAGATGAGGTAATGAGAGAGGACAGGAGGACGTTGAAAAAGAAAGGCATGCAGGGGCGTGTTGGGGGACTAGGGAGAGTCCAGGTGCCCTGTGAGCTACCCGCAGAGTCCATGGGCAGCCTGGAGAGCCCACCTTCCCAACAGGGAGCTTTCTGCCCTGCTTCAGCCTCAAACACCTGCCTGCCCTGCTCCTCAGTCTGCTTTCTTGTCCCTGGGCTTCAGTTCTTTGCCTCTGGGAAGAACCCGGACACCTGGACAACCAGCCGTCCAGATGGAGGTAGAAGCCCTCCTTTCTACTTTTAAGATAACACAATCTCCTTGGATTTTATGTAATTCTGACTGTGTTGGGATAGAATTTAAATCTTTTTTGTTTCTGTTTTCAAACAAACCTTAAAGTTTTTAATGCTTAGACATCATTAGCACTGGCTTCAGTCACAAGGGTGAACGTGACAGATGCAGTCATATTTCATTTTCTGAAGTGAGCTGATGAAAGGTACACGGTAGCAATCTTAAAATGAATGAAAAACCTCATGATACACGGGATGGTTGAGTCACAGATTCTCTCGTTCGTAAGGATGCTTTCACTTACTCAAGTTGTTTTGGGCTTTTTTATTTTATCTTGGTTTTTTGTTTTTGTTTGTTTGGGTTTGTTGGTTGGTTGGTTTTGGGTTTTGGTTTTTTGTTTTGGTTTTAGTTTTTTGAGACAGGGTTTCTCTGTGTAGCCTTGGCTGTCCTAGACTCACTTTGTAGACCAGGCTGGCCTCAAACTCACAGTGATCTGCCTGCCTCTGCCTCCCAAGCGCTGGGATTAAAGGTGTGTGTCACCACGCACAGCCTTTATCTTCTTGTATTAAGACTGAAGATGTTATGTAGGTGGATAAAGGAGAGATGGAAACAAAAACGGAGTAGGAATGAAGATGGAGTAGGTCATGAGCTCCAAGAATGACGTAGTCAACCAAGTTCAGGTCAGAAAGGAGCCCAGAAGCTGTCCAAGTTCTGTCCAGGACCACCCTGCCCCAGGCCAAGGGTGAGGGTCTGCTGATGTCATAGGTGAGGGTGCTGGTCTAGCTGATGTCATAGTAGGTGGTCTGCTGATGTCATAGGTGAGGGTGCTGGTCTGGCTGATGTCATAGTAGGTGGTCTGCTGATGTCATAGGTGAGGGTGCTGGCCTAGCTGATGTCATAGTAGGTGGTCTGCTGATGTCATAGGTGAGGGTGCTGGTCTAGCTGATGTCATAGGTGGTCTGCTGATGTCATAGGTGAGGGTGCTGGTCTAGCTGATGTCATAGGTGGTCTGCTGATGTCATAGGTGAGGGTGCTGGTCTAGCTGATGTCATAGGTGGTCTGCTGATGTCATAGGTGAGGGTGCTGGTCTAGCTGATGTCATAGTAGGTGGTCTGCTGATGTCATAGGTGAGGGTGCTGGTCTAGCTGATGTCATAGGTGGTCTGCTGATGTCATAGGTGAGGGTGCTGGCCTAGCTGATGTCATAGTAGGTGGTCTGCTGATGTCATAGGTGAGGGTGCTGGTCTAGCTGATGTCATAGTAGGTGGTCTGCTGATGTCATAGGTGAGGGTGCTGGCCTAGCTGATGTCATAGTAGGTGGTCTGCTGATGTCATAGATGAGGGTGCTGGTCTAGCTGATGTCATAGTAGGTGGTCTGCTGATGTCATAGGTGAGGGTGCTGGTCTAGCTGATGTCATAGTAGGTGGTCTGCTGATGTCATAGGTGAGGGTGCTGGTCTAGCTGATGTCATAGGTGGTCTGCTGATGTCATAGGTGAGGGTGCTGGCCTAGCTGATGTCATAGTAGGTGGTCTGCTGATGTCATAGGTGAGGGTGCTGGTCTAGCTGATGTCATAGTAGGTGGTCTGCTGATGTCATAGGTGAGGGTGCTGGCCTAGCTGATGTCATAGTAGGTGGTCTGCTGATGTCATAGGTGAGGGTGCTGGTCTAGCTGATGTCATAGTAGGTGGTCTGCTGATGTCATAGGTGAGGGTGCTGGTCTGCTGATGTCATGGGTGAGGGTGCTGTCTGGCATAGGAAATGTGCTCTGTGGAGACCCATGCCCTAGTCTACTTCTGAGCCCATGGGTAGAGCAGAAATAGGTAAAAGCCTTACAGCCCAGACTGTCTCTCCTGCATCACTTAATGGCAAGACAGGAATCACAGGATTGAAACTGCATCCTGGTGCCACCTCTCCCTTTTCCTGGTACCTTTGCTAACTGTTCAGTGTCTCCACCAGACTGTAAATGGCTCAGGCTTCGTTCTGCTATTCCCCAAATCAGCTCCACACACCACACACCCTCCTGGCTTGGTCTCTGTGTGCTGCTGAGCTCACGCTTAGCTCTCCTCTGTTAGCAGAGAAGGTGCGGAGGGCCCACTGCCAGCCAGAGGCAGGTGAGCATGCTCTGGATCCTTGAGACACTCCAGGTAGGAGCCCTTTGGCACCATATTCTCTTCTGCAATAGCTGCCAGCATTTAGCTAAACTGACTTATGTTCGTTCCTGTTATGGACAGTGCTAGCCCTTCCGTATTCCTATATTGAAATCCTATCCCTGGATATTTCATATGGCTGCATTTACAGATTAAGCCTCTAAGGAAATGACTAACTTAAAACAAGATTCTGGGTGAACACAGTCCTGGTAAGTAGAAAAAAATGGAAGTGCAGGACAGCAAGTGAGCTGAGTATGGTGGCACACACCTGCCATCCCAGCTTTGCCAGGTGGAGGACTGTGAGGTCCGTGTCAGCCTAAGCTACAAAACGAGACCCAGCTTCAAAAGAAAAAAAAAAAAAAAAAAAATGAGATGAGTAAAAGTACAGAAACAACCCTGCAAACAGCAAAAGAGAAGCTGGCATCGAGGCCCCATAGCCTTATTTCCAGAATCCAGAATCCTGAGAAAATTAATTTTCTTGCTTAAGGAGCCCTAGGAAGCTACTGAACTGACACAGCAAGACCACACTTCAAATAGAATCCACCAGAAGCTCTGCTACCCTCTCCATCCCAGTTCTGCGTTGTGTTCCTCAGTCCTGGCCCTTCCTGTGTCTGCTACTGTTGCAGGCTGAGAAAAGACCCCGGAACTTACTAATGTTACCTTATATGGTGAAGGCACTGCAACTATGCCTGAGCTAAGTGCCAGATAGGAAAATCGCCCAGAGAACACAGAATAAGAGATAAAAGGAGGGAATAGGAGATGCGATCGCGGAGAGCAAGGGGTTGCAGTGATGGGAGGGAGGATGCCGTGGGCCAAGGAATGCACGCGGCCTTTCTAAACTGAAGAGGCCAGGAACGAGGGCTCGTGTCCCGGCATACAGGGAGAGCCAGACCTGCTGACACCTCTGCTGTAGCCCAGTGAAGCAGAGTTGAGGCTTGTAATTTCCAGAGCCACACACTCATACATTTGATCTGTTTTAAGCCACTACATACAAAGTGAACAGTTTCAACTCTTGTAGCCTAGCTTCTGAATTCCCTGAGAACATAGTCCAGACCACCAAAACAGTGCTAAGAACTGTGTCCTAGCTGTAGCCATGGCAGCCTGGTTTGGGATCTCTGCCTTACACCCTCACCTCTCTATGATCTGGGTGTTCAAATACGTTGAGAATTTTTCTCTCCCTGTTTTTACCACTAGGGTGCCGCCTGCACACCACACTGAAAACACTTGCCACTCCTTGAGATGGGCAGAGCTAACTTTTGAGTGGTCTCCCTCTGTGCAGCCCTTACACATGGTTTTGGTTTTATTTTTGTTTTAACAAAGGCTTGTTTTATTTTAATGACTGATCCTGGGGAGGCCACGGCCAGACTATGAACAGACACGAGGGAAGCGTCATTTCTTGGTCTCTTCCTCCTTGATGAGCTCCTCCTCCTTGGCCTGGAAGCGCTAGCATGCTTCCTCGGTCTTAGACCTGCGAGCCTCAGCCTGGTCAGCCAGGAGCTTCTTGGGCCTTGTCCACCTTCAGCTTGTGGCTGTGCTCCAAGATAACCGCTTAAAAAAAAAAAAAAACCACATTCCGTTTGACCTTCAGGTACCAGCTGTGATGCATACGGTGGTCAGTCTTCATAGATTGGCTGTATCTCTTCAGAAACTGCAGCATCCTCATCCTCATCCAGTTACCTTCTCCAGCATGTGGGCGTTGACAGTACCCTTCCGCTTCCCTATTCCCATACCTCTGCCCTTCCGTCGATCCAAGGTGTTTTTCCAAGCCAGGAATGGACTCTTTCCCCCACCCCCCACCCCACCCCTGAGCGGAGGACACTAGAGCCAAGTCTGTAGTCTGAGCATACTTAATGGCTATGGACACAGCAGCAAAAGGCTACCATTAGACATTGTTAACGCCCTTTAAGGGCAAACTACAGTTCAGTGTGAGGTGTCACAGTAAGAAAGCCGCCATTTGATGTGCACATGACCAAAACTATGCAAAACATGTATTGAGTACTAAGAAACATGGGAAAGGTCCTAACGTTGTGCAGCTTGTTGCAATATTGTTTTGCCTTGTAACAAAAACTGGTGGGCCATCACTTCTAAGTCTCTGGTTTGAAACTAACATATGAATATTAACCCTTCACTTGCCAGTGTAATCTGTGCTTTGTAATCTTTGCTTTAAAAATAGCCTCTCTGTGTTTTTTTTAATATATTTTATTAATTTATTCATATTACATCTCAATTGTTATCCCATCGCCTCCTTTGTTTTTAGGACTCACGAAACTCCTGTAGAAAAGCAAAGCTTGAGCCAGGCAGTGGTAGCACACGCCTGTAATCCCAGCACTCAGGAGGCAGAGGTAGGTGGATCGCTGTGAGTTCGAGGCCAGCCTGGTCTATAAAGCAAGTCCAGGACAGCCAAGGCTACACAGAGAGACCCTGTTTCCAAACACCGCCCCCCAAAAAAGAAAGAAAGAAAAGTTTGTAAAAGAGGATAAGTTATTGCCCATGAGAAGTGTAAGAAGAATCAGCCCAGCTCCTAATAGTACAACCTAGAACAGGACCATCGAGACGTCTCCAGCCTCCATCTGGTTGTGCTTATGGTAGAATTTAAATAATGCTCACCTGGTGGTAGTGGTGGTGCTATGAGAAAATTGCTAAGCAAGACTCATGGCTAAGCCATCTGTGCCTGTTTGTTTGTTTTTTGTTTTTGGTTGGGTTTTGCCACAGCAGAGGTTGAATGTACAGTCTTACATGTCGTAGGCAAATCTCTGCCTCTTTCTCATCTTGTCTTTTACTTTGAAGATGCCCAGGTGGTCCTTTGGCTCACTCTGCAGTTAGGGTCAGCCCTGAAAATTCCATCTTAAGTAGCTGGACCGACAGCCTGTTCCTGCAGGCCAAGGTGCATCGGCGGTTGATTAAGCACAGTGCGCGCCTCCAGCCTGGCCCTCTTCCTTGAAGCTGACCTGGGCCAAATACAATACCAAACCACCTAGTTCACATTTTTACTTCAACACCAGAAAAGCCTTCCAACCTAGCGCATTCAAAACTGAATTCTACTTCCTACCGCCCACCCCCACCCCCACCCCAGCCTTCTTGTCCCACCTTCCTTGCTGCCCTCGCAGTGGCATCCATCCACAGACAGTTGTCAGTGACTCCTCCCCAAATCCAGGGCCTCTGAACTCCTCCTTCAAATTTCATAGGCTTTCTCCCCTCCTCCACCCCCAACCCCCACCCCAACTGCTGCCCCATGGACCCAAGTCACTGTCTTCCCTCCGAGGGATCACTGCAGCAGCTTCCTAATTAGTCCTCCCTCCCCCATCCCCCCACCGCTCCCTCATTACAGGATCCCTCTAAAGCTTTTGGCAATACAACAGCGGTTCACTGCTCAACGTCTTGGGGCCTCCCAGCTTCCCTCAGTGTGTAGCTAAGGTCCTCGGAGTGGCCTTGTGTGTGGCCAGACTCTGGTCACCTGCTGACCCAATGTTTCCTGTGCCTCCTCCCCCCCCTTCCCTCAGATGTTGCCATGGCCACCCCTCACCCTTAGTCTTTGCAGATGCCCCTCTCAGTGAACCACACACCACAAAGGGCACTTGTTACTCTTTTGCCTCTTTATCTGTCGACAGGACGTTGATTTGTCATCATTATCAGCCCTCACCAGCTAGAAGCTCCACAGGGCACAGGTGTTTTCTGTTTAGCTCAGTGCTTTCCCAGCATGGTAGCCCTAACCCTCAGCCTGTGTGTGAAGCCTTTGAAAGAACACAGTGTGCCTGCTGTCATCGTCGTCTCAGCCACTGTTAGTGTTCTCTTCCCTTCTCCAGTTTCTCTTTTCAGAAGCCACCTCTAAAGAGCTAGTGACCAACAAGCAAGTAGGACTTGCCAGGTTTTCTTTTGGGAAACAATTTTAGCATTTGTCCGTGAGCCTAAACATCTCAGATGGGTTCAATTGAATGAAAGTTAGCAATTACAGAACAGAAAATGAAGAGCTTGTCAAAGCTGTGGTTGGAAAACAAAAAGTGACCCACCCAGTCATCAGTGAGCACATGAATGTGAGGAAGGGCCAGTGACAGTATCTGTTTCTTTGTTTACTAGTTCAAACCGCTTAAACATTTTTTTTTTAAGTTTTTAATTTTGGGCCAGGCATAGTCCCCCCACCCCTCCCGCCAGCATTTGGGTAGCACAGACAGGCAAACCTCAGTGATTCCAAGGTCATCCTGGTCTACACAGTGAATTACCAGACAGCAAGAGACTCTGTTTCAAACAAACAAAAAAACAAATGATCTTATGTGTAGGAGAGTTTTGCCTGCATGTGTACACCACATGCATGCAGTGTCCGGGGAGACCCAAAGGAGATGCAAGACGCCCTGGAAGTGGAGTTATGGGCAGTTAGAAACTACCATGTGAGTGACAGGAACTGAACGTGGTCCTCTGCAGCAAGTGCTCCTAACTGGTTGCCCATCTCTCCAAACCTAAGAATGCTTTTTCAGTATTTTTTTTAATATTTATTTATTTGGGGTAGGCTATACTGCAATGTATGTGTGGAGATCAGGGGAGAACCTTCAGAGTGGATTCTGTCCTTCCACCATGAGGGCACCAGGGACTGTACTTGGCTCATCTGCCCAGCCACAAGACTTCACCCTCTGAGCTGTGCATGGTCTGGCCCAAACATTTTTCCTTTAAAGATGAAACTTAGCAATTATTTACACACACACACTACTATAACAAATGTAAATTATCATGACCACACAATGGAGAGGCAAACTTGGTGTCTAGAGAGGACACAAGCAGAGGTCAGCTGTGGCAGGAAGCATTCATTCCACAGATTGCTTTCAGTTTACCTTACGTCTTCAAAGATAGAAAAAAGAGAACACCAACATATTAGAATCCCAGGTAGGGCTGGTAAGATGGTGCAGCAGGTGCTTTTCATGCAGACTTGATGAGCTGGGTTCAGTCCCCAGAACCAGTTCCACAAAGCTGTCATCTACACATGCATTGTGGCACATGGACACACACACACACACACACACACACACACACGATGAGCTGGATTGAATCCCCAGAGCTAGTTCCACAAACTGCCATCTACACATGCATTGTAGCACATGCATTCACACACATGCGCGCGCGCGCGCACACACACACACACACACACACACACACACACACACACCTGATGAGCTGGGTTCAATCCCTAGAACCAGTTCCACAACACTGTCATCTATACATGCATTGTGGTACATGCATATACACACACATGCACACACACAAGTATGCTTACACACTAATAATAATTTAGAAAACGTGTTATGCGTAGACATGTGTGTCTGCATGTGGGTGTGTGCAGGTGAGTACAGGGCCATGAAGAGGCCAGAAGTATTGGATGCCTGGATCTGGAGTAGGAAGCCACTGTGGGCCACCTGAGGCGGGTGCTGGGGACTGGGCTCCGTTTTTCACTTTCCCCACCCGCACATTCATGTTTCTGAGGGTCTTCACTTAGGTTTTGGCTGGTCTTCCTGTGTGTCTAGATGCTCCTGCAGATTGAGATGGTAACGGAAGCTACCCTACCCTACCCCCAGAACCGGTCCAGGGATAAGGATGTGCAAGTGCAAAAACCTTAGGAGGGATGAACAAATTCACGAGACAAGAAGGCCAGGTTCCTGTCTTCATTCCTTATAGCCCTTGGCAGCGTTTTGACTATAACAGATGAGAGGGCTGGACCGCTTCCAGGTTGCAACTGGGAATGCTCACCTTGGAAAACAGACAGTTTCCTTCACAGGGACTTATAACGTTGTGGCTGAACTCTTTAACTGAGACTGAAATCCTCTCACTGCTGCTTTGTCTGCACATAAGCTTGTGTCCCAGAGAAGCAGTCCTTCTACACCGACAGTCCCGCAGTCTAGCGTGTGACCACAGCCCTCCTAATGGCATGACACCTAGTTAAAAGAACCTTTATTCTCCTGGCTGAGTTGTTGTCTGGGAGACTTACTATCTCCTTCTGCTAGCCTAGGCCTAGTCCTGGAAGCTTCTAGTCTTCGTACAGTCTAACCTAGGCCTAGAATGTTTTAGTCTCTAGACTTATTGCTTAATAAGTTCACTCTTACTTGTTCTTTCTGAGCTCATAGCTGGATAATTCAATTCAGCTGTTCTGGCTCAAACTCTTCTCGCAGCTGATTTATTTAATCTGGCTTCTCTCAGCCCAGAATTGCTCTGCTTGGCCTCCAACTAACTCAGCAATCTGCTCTAATCTTCTGTCTCCTTCTCAATTTCTGGCTTATTCAATCTTCACCTGAGTTCTCTCTCTGCAACCCATCTCTCTATTACTGTCCTGGTAAAACTGCCTCCTCTCTCTGTAAAACTGCTTCTTAAGTAGCTTCCCTTTCCTCTCTCTTCTCATGAAAGTTGGGTGTATGCTCTTCTGTCAAATCTTTGATTCGTCACCTTTTCTGCCACTCAATTAGACATCACTTTCAAACATGGGTGCTTCCTTCTACAAACTAACTTTACCTTCCTTTGGGATTAAAGACATGTACCACTATGCCTAGACTTAAGCTTTTCTTTACCTGATACTTGCTCTATACCAGGCTAGCCTTGAACTCAGATCTGTTTGCCTCTGTCTCCTAAATTAAAGGCATGTTTGTGTTCCAACTGGATCACACAGACCTAGAAGGTGTCTGGATGTGATCTCTTGCCAGAGCAGCCATGTTTTGAATTAGCATTCCTCTACAGCGCCTGGTTGCCAGGGATGTCCTGACATCCTAAATCCCTGCACAGGCCCATCCAGAAGCCCAGCTTGTCCTGCACCCTGGAGCAGGTGGCCATCTTTGCCTGCATGTCGCCTCTCCAGTCTGGACTGTCAACTACTGGCCAGCCTTAGTTTTTATGTTCCTCAAAATGGTGACTCTACCCATTCAAAACCTATAGACAAGCCGGCTCCAGCCACCCAGCAAGCCTGTCCAATGGTCCTCAACCACTTTGAATCTCAACTTGGCGTGGGACCCTTCTCAATTTTCTCCCCCCCCCCTTGTGTCTTTTCATCAGCCCTAGAGTATCCTTGACTTCTCGTCTCTTTTAGTTTTTCCCTTAGTATAGTTAATAATTCTTCATGTGAGACCTCCCTGGTCAGATTATGCTTGGATTCTGTTCTAGTGCCGAGTGCAATGGACAGAGAACTGGCACTTCTGATACTTTCTGGGCAGATGCATGAACTGGGTTGTTCATTCTCCTTGACGCCCCCTCTCCCACCCCCTGTCCCACACACTGCACCTAGGTCTGTACCTATGTCAGATGTCAGCATGCTTCAGGAGGGCAGGCCCACACTAGAACCCAGGAAGGAAGAAGTTAAGGCGAGAAGAGTGGACCACCACACTGGACCAGGTCAAGTTCATTTACCCAAGTATGATCTCCAGACAGCTCTCCGACTAGCCTAAGAAGGGAGACCTCAAAGGCTTAGGGAGATGAGAGAGTTGAGTTGGGTGAATCCCCTACGCACATACTCTTGGCTATGTTCCAAGGAAAATCCAAAAGAAAATTCCCTTTAAAAGCTCCTCTGGAGAGATGGCTCAGATGTTAAGAGTGCTGTCTGCTCTTCCAGAGCTCCTGAGTTCAAATCCCAGCAAACACACGATGGCTCACAACCATCTATAATGAGATCTGGTGCCCCCTTTGGCAGTCAGGCATACATATGGGTAAAACACTGTATACATAATAAATAAATCTTAAAAAAAAAAAAAAAGCTCCTCTGTCACCTTTATAGGTTGGATGTGACTGTAAGTGATGCCACCCAGGAAAGGGGCTTTCTCATTTATTTATTTATTTTGTTTCCTAAGACAGGGTTTCTCTGTGTATCCCTGGCTGCCCTGGCACTCACTCTAGAGGCCAGGGTGAATTCAGAGATCCACCTGCCTCTGCCTCTGCTTCCCGAGTGCTAGGATCAAAGTCATATGGCAGCACTGCTTAGCAAGTTCTCTTATTTCAATAAGGAGGGCAAGATGCCATAGCTGCAGAACCAAAGTGACCCATTTACAGAACAGGGTCATAGAGACATGCTGCTAATCAGTTGCCGTGGGTCATAAAGGTCTTCAACAAGGGCGAGTTGATCATGCCGTCCCTAGGAACAGAACAGCCTGCCTACTGTGTTACTCCTTAGAGAAATTCTAAGTCTGGTAGCCGAAACTTTGGCTTGAATTGTTATAGTGGGAAAGCATAGATAGCTCTTTACCTAGGTTCAGAGGTAAGAGGATTTATAGAGTAAAAGGTCTTTATCCAAAGAGTGTTGGCACACCCTAAGCAGAGCCTGGAAGATAGGGGAATGTGATTCAGTCTGGCCAAGGCAACACACAATAGAGACACCACACAGAAGAAGGGTCAGGCATGTATGCCTGTGTACCCAGTGCGTACAGTGCCCAGTGGACACCAGAATAGGGCATTAGATCCTTTCAGAATGGAGTTATGAATGGTTGTGTGTGCTGGGAGTCAAACCAGGGTCCACTGGAAGAGCAGCCAGTTTAGCCCCACTCTTGCTTAACTTTATCTACTTCCTTGGAGGCCTAAGAGATGGTGCATCCCTCAAGCCTGGTCTGCCTGGCATGAGGCTCCAACTGCAGCCTGCCAGGTGGTTGGCACTGAGGAGAGTACAAGGTGAGCTGGATTCTGAGTGCAAGCCTGCAACTTGGTGAAAAGATGTTCTTGCTGCTGTTTTCCCTCCCTCTGAGGAGCCACAGAAAGCAGGGGTCAGAGTCTGGGTCCTATTTGTCCTTGGTGCTACTGAGCCCAAACCCCTTTCAAAGCTGGCATGTCCAGCCACCTTTTCCTCCAGCTGGTGTTTGGGGTTGGTCTTGTACACTGTGTGTTCTGATGCTGATTTCTGCGCCCTGCGATCAAGTTGCAGTCAGGCCCTGGGCATTGCCATGATTGTTGAAGAATTTCCTGTATCAATGTTGTATAAAGACTGCTCCCCCTATTATCTCTAATTGGCTAATAAAGAAGCTGAAGAGCCAATGATTGGGGAGAGGAAGCAGTAGGCAGGACTGGGGGTCGCAGGTAAAGGAGGAAAAGGAAGGAGAAGGAGAGAGGGGTTGCCATGAGGCAGGGTGGACGACAAGGAGCTGGCCATGGAGATGGACAGATGGAGCAGAAGGCGGCCAGGCGCGCCTGCGATGGCAAGTCATGGGCACGTGGCTAGGAAGTAGCTAGACTAGGGTAGCTGGGTTAGACTAGATCAAAAGCTGTCCAGTTATGTTGCTTGAAGCTTAGTAATAAATCAAATAAGTCTCTGCATCAATTATTGGGGAGCTAGAGTGGCATAGGGAAAAAAACATTATTTCAACAAGCTGGAGTGACCACATCTCCTAGCCTGCCTGGTGCTTTTTGTGCTAAATTCATGAGCATAGGCATGTCTGTGTGTATCTCTCTGTCTCTCTGACTGTCTGACTGTCTGTCTGTCTGTCTGTCTCTCTCTCTCTCTCTGTCTCTCTCTCTCTCTCTCTCTCTGTGTGTGTGTGTGTGTGTGTATGTGTGTATCTGTCTCTGTATGTCTTAAGTGTATGTGTCTATGTGTATGTGTGTGTATGTTTCTCTATGTATGTCTCTGTGTGTTTCTCTGTGGTCTGGGTTTTTATTTTGTTTTAAGTTTTCTGAGACAGGGTTTCTCTGTATAGCCTTGGCTGACCTGGACTTGCTTTGTAGACCAGGCTGGCCTCTGCCTCCCCAAGTGCTGGAATTACAAGTATGCACCACTGTGCCTCGCTGTGTATGGTGTTTTAAGATAGAATCTTAGATACCTCAAGCTGGCCTTGAACTTGCTATGTAGCAGAAGCTGACTTTAAACTCCTGATCCTCTAGTGCCAACTCCTAAACTTAAAGGCATGTGCCACTACACCCTGAGGGACTTTAGAGAATTTTAACTCCAGCGAAAAATCTTCAGGTTTTTAAAGGGAACAGATAGTACATATGAAGATAAATTTAACTCAGAGACGAGGAAGTCCTTTGGGCTCGAACAGCTGTGTGTGGAACTTTCGCTCTTTAAAAATATCTTAGGTTTTTTCTCCCCGTCCTCCACCCCACCTCCCTCCCTTTCTTTCTCTTTATTTTCTCATGCAGAAAACTGATAATTAACTAAGTTTCTAGAAAGCAGACAAAAGATAAAGGCAAGAGAAAAGTACATTTTCTTCAAGTCTGGAATCATTGTTTGATCTTGTCAAGTTTTACAGTAACACCTTAGGACAGGACAGTCCACACAGGTGACTTCCTTATTGCATCAAAGCAGAGTGGCAAACAGTCAAAGTCCCACAGTCTACAGGTAGGAGGGACGGATAATGATAAGGACATAAGGACGGCACCCATTAGCCGGGTGAGGTAGCAGTGACCACCAGGACTCACAGCTGGCCTGCCCTGCAGTTTTTCTCTCCAACTCTAGTAAAGTGATATTCCTCAAGCTTCCTTCTGGGCCCATTTAAAAATCCTTGGATCAGCTGGGCATGGCGGTGGCACGTCTTTCGTCCCAGTGCTGAGGAGGCAGAGGCAGGTGGAGCTCTGTGAGTTTGAGAACAGCCTGGTCTACATAGTGAGTTCCAGGCCAGCCAGGGCTACACACACAAAAACAAGGCTCTGTCTCAGGAAACAAACAAGCAGACAAACACACAAATAGAATTCTTTTATTGGGGAAAGAGACTGAGAGTCTGCAGGGGGGAACCCTGGTTCTCTTGTACCATATAGACACCTACATTTGCTCTCTGGGGTTCTTGGCGCCTTGCCATCCAAACTACAAGAACCTATGATGTACAGGCAATAAAAGGTCCAGGGTTGGGGGGTAAAGGATTGGTAGAAGAACCCCTGAGTCCTTGAGAGACTGCTCTACAGACAGCTACCTGCCATCCTGGGCTACTGTTTAAAAGCATTGTCTTCACCTTAGGCAGCTTTACCTTTTCCTGGCTGAGCAGACACCTAATGGGCTGAACTGCTTTGTAAGAGGAGGATGCCTGCTTCCTGATGTGACAGATACAGCAGGTTTTGTCATGACAACTTGAAGGAGGGTGACATGAGCAGAAGTCCCCTCCTGACTCTAACAGTTGTCCTTCCACTGTAGGTCTTGGTGCATTTCCCAGGTGCAGTTGAGCCAACCATGGGACAGCTGCCGTTGGAAAGCAGTTTGTCCCTCGGCGCTTCAAGCGGAAGGGATACCTCTCACTTCCTCCATGCAGGGCCTCGTGTGGAGGCATCGGGTCATCCCTGAGGCAGAGGTGAGAGTGACAAGCACAGGCAGGGGCTGTCACGATTTCTACAGGAAGGGCTTTGGGGTTGCGTGTGGTGGCTTGTACCTGCAGCACTCATGAGCCTGAGGCAGGGGAATGGCATGAGGTCCCACCAGCCTGGGCTATAGTATGAGAACCCTGTCTCAGGAAATGAGCTATTTTGCATCATTTTACCAAGCTTTAGTGTATGAGCTCTGTTCGAGTTGTCTGATACTTGGGCCTGGGTGACTACAGGGTGAGGAGATTGGGGCCCAGGGTATGAGAGCGCAGTGGAAAAGAGCAAGCTGCCCCATGCAACTGGATGACCAAGGTTCCAGTGTGGAGAGCTGGGTGATGGTGAGACAGCAATTAACTCTCTGTAGGGAGTTGAGGGCCCTATGGTAAATTATAAATTAGTTATGTATTCCAAGAATCAGAACCAAAGTAACTAGATCCATCGCTCACAAAAGAAGTAAAAACAAGCAGAGCGTGGGGGAAAAAGGTAACCATCGTGACTACTTTCTTGGTTGTATGTTGCACCCCACCCCTTTGCCCCTGTGGGAGAACAGGAAGTGAAAGAGTATGTGGGCCTCACTGTACTCTCTGCTGGGACCAAGCTTTATGGGGCCCCTGGAGTCCTTACAGATCCAAACTGTAGCCAAAGCCTAGAAATGCAAAGAAAGTGAAACAAACATCTGAAGCTAAGTATTCGGGGCCTACCCTCATTTAAAGAGTAGCCAAGGACAGGCCACAGTGGGCCGATGGGAGAAAGTAGAGGCTGATGGGTGGGAGGGAGGAGTCCAGGAGCGGTCAGTGTGCTGGGTCTTGAAAGGTTAAACAGAAAAGTAAGTTCCTGGAAGCCAAAGAGGACGCCTGTGAGGGTGGGAGAGAGCAGTCAACACCAGGCACCGGAGGGGAGAGACAGGGACTGAAAAGGCCCCTTGGCTTGGGCGTTAGCCAGGGCTAGACTGTGGTGACTTTTAGGCAGAAGTGAGGGGAAGGAGGGAGGTACACTTCCAAGGACTCGGGCTTTAAATATGAAGAAACGGGATAGGTTGCCAATACAGACCCTGTGTGGGGCTTTTGCTGTTGGGTTCCAATGAGCGACGTATGAGCCTATGACACCATGGAGAAAGAGGAGACGTGGTTGAGAAGACAACTGGAAACCAGAGTCTCTTGGAGAAAAGGAAGGGAAGCAATCCAGAGCTCACATGCAGAATTAATTTTTTTAAATTATTTAGAGACTGAGCAAATGCAATAACTCAGCCTGCAAAGTTCTTGCCTTGCAATCAGGAGGACCTGGGTTCGATTCCCCCCAGAACCCCCCAGTTTTTAAAAAATGCCTAAGGCTGGAGAAATGGCTGAATGGTTAAGACTGCTCTTGCAGAGGAGCCTAGTTTTAGTCCCAGCGTCCTCACAACCATGTGTAACTCCAGCTCCAGGGGATCAGACACCCTCTTCTGGCCTCTGCGGGCACTTGCTTACACACACACACACACACACACACACATGAGATAAATAGTCTTTAAAATAAACCCCCAAACCAGACATGACGGTGATGATGATGAGTGCTTGTGACCCCAGCACTGGGGAGGCACTCTCACTCTGCACCAACAATGACTCAGAACTCACCTGTTCCCCACTTTCTAGGGGAAATAAATCTTGAAACACTTAGCAATTGGGGGTCCATAGAGAGGAGCTCATTGTATAATAAACACAATAAACCAAGCCAACCATCCTCTGACGTGAGCAGGAGAGTCCTCCCTTTGTGCTTAGAGGCTCTCGCTCAACTTTAGCTGACCACACTCCTTGTAGGGCAGGGGATGTGCCGCTGCTCCAGGTGCCTGAGACCCCCACACATTTCTGCCTACACAGACCTGAGCCCATTCAGGCCTCAGACCTCTTTCTCTGTTCGGTCCTTCCTAGTGCTGACGGCACAGCAGAATAAAGCCCTAGTTTCCTGCATTTCCGAGCAACATAGGCTTGATGGGGTAGAGATGAGAGAGCATAGGCTACCTACGCGGTGCACCCAGGGTCTGCTGTCGAGTGGGGAAGGACAGAAGTAGCCACAGGATGGGTCTCTAGCTACAGATGGTAAATGAGGGCGCCAGCTGTGTCCATGCTCTGTGGTGCAACTCCCTGCTGTATGAGACTTCTAACCTTGACCCTGTCCTTCAGATCCTTGTGAATGTACAGGGAACCAGGGAGATGCTTCAACAGAACAGCGCATTGCTTAGCATGCAAAGCTTCTAGATTCAATCCCCAGGGAGGCCAGAAGATGGTGTTGGATCCCCTGGGACTGGAGTTTATGAGTGGATATAAGCCTTCATGTGGGTGCTGGGAATCGAACCTGGATCCTCTGGAAGAGTAGCTGGTGCTCTTAAAACTGCTGAGCCACCTCTCCTGCTCCCTTCCTTCACTTTGGATGCTGCAGTAGTTACCACGTCATCCAAGAGTCAGGCTGAAGCTACATTTCTGACCAGTTAAAAGGGCCCAGTGAAGGGAGGGGATAGCCATTGAGATGTAATATGAATGAATTAATAAAATGTTTAAGAAAAGGCCAGTGACACAATAAAAATGTAAAGAGCCTGCATTGGAGGAACAAGGAGCAATTTGTGTATCAGGGAAACCAAAGATGGGTTTGGGGGCCCTTCCCGCGAGAGTACAAGAAGGCTCTTACAGGATGAATCTGAGAGGAGTTTTGCGTGGTCCTCATCCGCTCTGCTCTGCCAGGAATTCCATGAGCCATTTGGTTGCTTGTCGCTGGTTGAGTTTAGGTTTTGTTTTACTTCAAAGCAGGCATTAAAAAAAAAAAAAAAAAAAAAAAAAACTAGACCAAGTTAAGTTTCACTTATGTTTGCATATTGAGCAAGGCAAAAAGGTCTCTGCGTGTGGTGGGGTGACAGGCTGGCTATACGAAGCCACCTTCCAAATGGCCTGCTTCCGTTGGTGTTTTCTGTTCCTTCCTTCCTGTCTTTTTGGGTTTTTTGTTTGTTTGTTTGTTTGTTACCCCTTTGTTCTTCTTTTTCTTTTTTCAACCTGTTTTGTTTTGATTTTGGAGTAGTGTGTGTTTAAAACCCCTGTTTGGTGCTGAGGACCTACCTCGGTGGCAGAGCACACACATTCCAAGCACGAGGCCCCGAATAGGACCCCACATTAACAAACCAAAAAATCCCAGTACCGCAACAGCAAACATTATTCTGAGGAGTCCAGTGGCTTTCCTGGCTATATATAGCACAAATAAATAAAAAAGTCCACCAGCGACCGACAGATATGGGTCCAGATCTTGCCTGACCCGCCAGCCATGTGGACCTTGGTCAATACCCGCTCCTTCATAAGCATCAGTTGTTCCCATAATAAAATGGAGATAATAGCACGTATTATGGAGATTTAAGGATTAGATGGGATTGTTCGTGTAAAACATTAACATTCTGTCCAGATAACATGACCACCACAGGAAAATGTGCCAGAATCTCACATGTGTTCTTGCTTTCCATGTCCTGTAATTATTACAGAGCCCTGGCTTGTGTTTTTTAATGGTTGGGTTCTATTCTCTCTCCCTTGTCATAGCCTTAAATACCTCAGATGACGTATGTGATGAAGCCCAGTGTGCTTGCTCCTATGCTGTAACCAGAAGCACCACAAAGTACAAAGCACTAACGCTTCTAGACCTGACCAGAAACTATGCCCATTGGAGCCCTAGGAGAGGAGCACAGGACCTGCTGGACTCACGGAAGGACCTCAGGGGCCACAGGGTTGTCTCTTCAGCTGACACTTGTGAACAAGAGAAAGCAGCTGGAGTGCAGGCACGTTAAAGCCCTTCTCCACACCTGTTCCTGACCAGGTGTCCCTTCCCGCTGGCGCAGAACTGTTGGGGACAATAGGCCATATGGCCAATGTTCAGCCATCTTGTCAGAGCCTGCACCTTTAAGTCTCTGTTTTTCCTAGAGCTTGCCTTTCACCAGAAACTAGCTGACCCTGTTGTGGGTCAGCTGTTAGACTAAAGACAGATAGAGATGGAGCAACCCTGTTATGGTTTAGCAGTTAGACTAGACAAAGAGGGAGCCAGATACCCTGTGTGGCAGGACATTATGACCCTGCCTGGAATTCCCTGTGTTTTGAGAAAAGCCTGCAGCTGGATTGCTATAGCAATATGTCTCCCTGCCTTCGGACTTATAAAAGCTGCTGCCTGACTAATAAAGTTTGAGAGCTTGGTCAATCAGACTTGCTCTCCTTCTTTGTGTCTTGCATTTTTCACCAGGTGACCTTCCTCCCGAGTTTTAGTCGAACCCTGCAGGTCAGGTCACAGAACAAAAAGCAACTTTGAGCGGAGGGCCTCCCCTCACCTTGTTAACGTTAGATCTGAGTTTGTGTCACCCTTTCTGCTGTTGAATCCAGACACAAGTCAAAGGCAACTGGGACCCCGAGAGGGGAGGGACCATGGACTGCCCCCATCTGTCACTTCTGGGAGAGTAAACACCAGGGTGATAACACATTTGACATCTGGCCTGGGTACATCCTGACCTGGAATCTCAACCCCGGGCAGAAACTGGCTCTGAACATCTCCAAAGAGTCCTGCCCCAAACGCTGTAGCTGTCCGGGTCTCCTGGCTCAGCATCAGGGATGTTTCCAGGAAGGCAGAGCCTGTTGCTCCAGCTGGCACTGTGCCACCACCAGGGAGTATTAAGTTTTGATTTCCCAGCCGTTATGAGAGAAAAGACAAAAACAAAACAAAAACAAAAAAATCTGAAAGTACATTCATTGCCTGCTCGGCTCCAGCCACACTCTCAGTGCAGGGGCAGTGGCTTTTTTTCAAAACAGTACTAGCAAATTCAAAATCCCCCTGAGGCAAGATAGAAAGATGAGGGGGAAATCAAGGGGCCATGGGAAATGAATGAAACCTCTCTCCACAACTCTGGTTAGGGCCCCTGTTGGCTGCGAGTCAGAAACGGCAGCACAGCAAGGAAGTCTCCCTGGAGACACGAAGACAACGTTCCCTTCCCAAGAGATCTCAATCAGGGGCGTCCAAACCCACAGATGGCCTGTGCTGGGGCCAGAATGTTCATGACTCTTAAGTTTAGCTGACTCAGGTCTCTCCTCTCCTCCTTAAGCCTGAATAATGAACCCCCATAAAACTATCTAAAAGTTCATTTACAAACAAGAAATTCTTTCAGATTAAAAAAAAAAAAAATCAATAAGCTGACCCATGTTTTCTGACTTTTTTTTTTTTAAGACAGGCTTTCTCTGTGTAGCCTTGGCTGTCCTAGAACCACTCTGTAGACCAGGCTGGCCTCAAACTCACAAGGATCTTCCTGCCTCTGACTCCAGAGTGCTGGGATTAAAGGCGTGGGCCACCACTGCCCAGCTGCTTAGCCTGCCTCCTTGTAGAACCCAGGACCAGCAGCTCATTGATAGAACCACCCACTTTGGGCTGGACCCTACAGCGGATCTTATGGGGGCACTCTCTCATCTGAGGCTGTGTTAAGTTGACATAAGACTAGCCAGCACATAAGCCTTCATTACGTCAAGAGGGTGAGGAAGAGGCCAGATGTTTGCCATTTTTATTACCTGTCTGTGGCTCCTTTCCTTGTCTGTCTGTCAGAGATCTGCCTAGTTTTTATCCTCTCATCCTTGTAATGAAAGGGGCTCTTTCTCTTCATTAACTTAGGCTATGGTTGCCATGGCGTCTTCTTAGGCCTTTCTTGTCAACACTTTCCTTGTTGTCTCAACTTAGAGAAAAAGAACAAAGTCGTTTCCCAAGATTTGCAGCACATCAAATAGCTTTTTTTTTTCCTCACAAAGATAACAGTATTCTCCCTTCCTCTTTTTTTTTTTTTTTTTTTTTTTTTTGTTGTTGTTTTTGTTGTTGTTGTTGGTTGGTTGGTTTTTCAAGACAGGGTTTCTCTGTGTAGCCTTGGCTGTCCTGGACTCACTTTGTAGACCAGGCTGGCCTCGAACTCACAGCAATCCACTTGCCTCTGCCTCCCGAGCTGGGATTAAAGGTATGCGCCAACTCCACCCGGCTCACCCTTCCTCTTTTTAAAATTAGCACGAATGGAGCTGGGCTTGGTGGCACTTGCCCGTAGTTTCATGGGGTGGAGGCAGGAGGCTCACCACAAGTAGCAGCCATGTTGCCAGGCTGAGTTTCACCTCTTCACCTAAGTGTTAATTCTAATATTTGTGTTTAAGCAGAAGCATCACAGAGGGAGTGTTTCTTCAGTTGTACAAATACCAAAGCCAGTTCCAGCTGGTCTGCATAGCGATCAGACTTTCTACCCTCAATTCAACTGAACCCACCTGTGAAATAACCAAACCCTCCCGGAGACCAAGACAAACAGTGTGCCAGCAGTAAGAACAAGGCTTGAAGTTTTTTTTCTCTCCGCCACCCCTACCCGCAATGGGGCCTCACTGAGGCAGGGCCTGGCTTGTTTGTAGTTGTGAGGCTGTGATTACCTATCTACAGTTTCTCTTGCGTCTGTACAGCTTCCCCAGTACTGAGCTCAGTAAAGTGTGCACAACTGATGGAGGATGCCCTGCTAGCTGTGACCATGCACAGAAGTGTGAAGGCTCATCACATTTCCCCCAGAATATTTGAGATCCATTTCCGTTCTTCCTCTATCTAGCTTTCTGACTCCTGGAAGTGTCACTCAGTCTCCTTAAGCACCCATTTCCTCATTGCAAAATGAAGATGATGTCCCCTGAGGTGTGAGAGAGAGAGAGAGTGCATGTGTGTGTGTGCACGTAAGTACGTATGCATTTTCAAGATAGTCTTTCGCTGAAGCTAGTGCTCACAGGTCAAGCAAGACTACTTGACCAGTAAGCCAAGCCCCAGGGCTTCCTGTCCCTAGCTCCTCAGCGCCGAGATTGCAGGCACGTGCACTGCATGGCCAGCTTTTTACGTGGATGCCGGATATCCAAACTCAGGTTTTCGTACTTGCATGGCGAGCACTTTATGCACGGACCCGTTGCCCCAACCCTCAGCTTATCTCCCTTGAGTGTGACATCCTAGCCACTGCCATGTGTGTGCTCTATAAGCATTTTTCTAATGAATGAGGACTTGGCCTACATCCTCTCTGCTTTTCTCCAGCTGAATGGCAAGCAGCTGCCTAACACCGGAAACCTCATTAATTGCTTTACCTGCTTCTGAACGTGTCTGCCTCCAGGGGGTTTACATAGCGGCCCATAATTGTGTTTTCTCAATACTTAGGATTGTATCAAATCTTTAACTCTGTGGATCTCTCTCCCTTCCTTCTTTCCTTCCTTCCTTCCCTCCCTCCCTCCCTCCTTCCCCCCTCTCTCATTCTTATATTTATTTACTGTATGTGCGGAGATCAGAGGACAGCTCACAAGAATGAGTTTTTCCCTTCAATCATGTTGGTACTGGTGAACATAAGTCAGGCTGTTAGGCTTGACAAAAAAAAAAAAACAACAACAACAACAAAACAAACAAACAAATCCAAGTTCACCAGCTGAGCCCGGTCACCAGCCCGCCCCCCTGGCTGGCCTCCTGTCTACCCTTTACCGTCCTGGGCTCTTGGTCTAGCTTTCCCGTCTCCCCGCTCCCTCTCCTCACATGGCCTGGCTCAGACTGGTAAGGGAATCACTACCCTGCTTAGTGATTCCAGGTTCTGGCTTCCCTGGGATGTGTGAAGGTCACTCACCGAAGGGCAGCACAATACAACCCAATGAAAGCTGTCACCCCCAGCACTGGGCTTGGGCTTAAAGGAGAAGTTGTTCCTTACTGGGTACGGTTTCAGTTTTGCAAGATGGAAAAGTTCTAGAGATGGATGGTGAATTAAAAAAAAAAAAAGAAAGAAAGAAAGAAAAAGGAGGACATGACTGCTGCTAGGTTTGGTGGCAGGGAAGGGAGAAGACAGGCAGGCCGGATCATATAGGGAAGGCAGCCCAGATACTGGGCTGAAGAGTTCGGCGTAGGGGTTGGGGTTTGCCAGCCAGGAGGACCCTGTAACAGGGAGAGACTGAGAGATGCTAAGAGAACCTGGCTTAGCGGACAGGGTCCACTTTGACATGTAATAGGCACCTCAGCCAGTTTGTCTCCGTTTTGAGACCTAACATGGCAGATGGCCCAACATGAATATAACTGACACTATTGAATTATCAACAGGAAAGCGTTCAAGACGGAAATTTTACTGAAGTCTCTACCATGCACTAAAAAAAGAAGACAAATCAATCATGTGATAAAGTGTCTTTTAATTCCTTGACAGACTGGAGGGGGGGTGTCTGTGTCACTTTCAGAACTCTGACAGACATAAGAGCAAACCTATATGGTTAAATGGAAACAGAGTGGGCTGGTGGTACACCCTGTAAATCCAAGCCCTCAGGAGGCAGAGGAAGGCTGATCTCTGAGTTTGAGGCCAGCCTGGTCTACAGAGTGAGTTCCAGGACAGCCAGAGCTACACAGAGAAACCCTGTCTTGAAAAAAAAAAAAAAAGTAAACAGAAACAGAAAGTCTTTCAAATTTACTCATAGCAAAGTTAAAGACTGGGCTTAGAAATGGGCACCCGCACCACTGAACATCGCATGGAAGTTGTTAAACACGCAGACAGACGCTCAGACCGCAGTTCACTTTGACTTGCTTTCTCCAAGGGCAAACCAAGGTGACTGCTGAATGCTGCCCACTGTGATCTGTGCGTGTGTGCTGTCTGTGACAAAGGTACCTCGCCAGCACCAGCTACACCCTGTGGGTTTTGGCTGCTTTTGGGGTTCAGGGCGGGCAAGATTCAGGTTACCCTCCGGGAAGGACTCCCAGCCTTTTTTTTTTTAATCCATGAGCAGGCTTTTTAAGGGTTCATCCAGTAGTGGACATAGGATGCTGGGTTTTTGAAAGAACTTGTTTTAAATGTTTACCTTTATTTACCTTCCTTATATCTCCAGAGAATATCTTTCTCTAAGGGCGTAAGCCACTTATATTCAACCTGTAGCTTTAGGCAGTGAGAGGTTACACCCAGTTAATCTGGGGTGTTTTCTACAGTGATATTTCCTTCCACTTCTTAAAGCATTTGGCATTGTTAGCTGTCTGTGAAAGTTCTCTACAATTCTGTCTCCAAATGTGGCTTTTCGGTTTTTGTTTTCTTCCTCTTTAACAGTACCCCTCCAGACACCTGGCCCCGCTTGCCTGTGCAGCTTGCCAGCTACCAACCTTCAACGGGGAGCTTCCTTAGGGTGCGTAAAGTAGACACTTAGGACACATCTACCGAATTCACTTAAACAGTCAACGGTGTTAATGTTAAAGGAAAATGGACAATTAAGAGTTCGAGGTGCGGCCACCTGGAACTGCTATCCAAAGTCAGTTTATTTGAGGAAGAACGGAGAGTCAACAGGCATATAGGAGACTTCAAATATCACAACTCTTAGGTCCAAACCCACGTCCAAGTACAGAGGTGCCTATTTGACATGCCAAAGAGAACACTGGCAGCCAGCTTCCTCCAGCATTCCTCTGTCTCTACCTGTTACAGGGTGCTCCTCTGCCCCTCTACCCTGAACTTCTCCAGTCCAAGGGCTGGGCTGCCTGCCCTTCCCTATATAAGCCAGCCATTTTGGTTAGCTGGCCTCCTGTCTATGCTTTACCTTCCTGGGCTCTACCTGCCCCCTTCTCCTCACATGGCCTGGCTCAGACTGGTAAGGTTCCCTCTGGACTCCCTCAGATATCCCTGCCTCTGACTGTGTTCTCCATTTTATCTACAATAAAATTTCTCTTCCACCATACCTAGGAGCAATTGCATCCTTTTTTTTTTTTTCCTGTTTGTTTTTCTTTTTCTTTCTTCCTTTCTTTCTTTCTTTCTTTCTTTCTTTCTTCCCATTTAGTCACAAGTAGACACGGGTGTGTGTGTGTGTGTGTGTGAACTCCCACCATAACACGATTGGGCTTGTAACGACAGTTGCCTGCGCAGGAAGCATTGCATAAGTAGGTCCAGGTGGCAGGGGGTTCAGGGAAGGGTGCAACATGAGAACCGAAGAAGCCAGGCTCACAACGCAGTGCTCAATTCCCAGGCGGTTCCTTCCTTCAATGAAAGCCCTGCATTGCATAGTGCCACCCAGCTTCACACTTCCTCTTGTGTCCTCAGGCAGGCACTGCATGTGGCAACAGTAGGTGTGGCAGCCCTGAGACGATGAGAACACAAGGTTTCAGAGAGATTACAGAAAGTCTTACAGGAAGTCACATGGTTTGTATGGAATGCTGCTGCTTAATCCCTGTCCCAAGGCCTAGGCGGGTTTTCTCTCACCTCTTCAGTGACTAACTTTCATAACCTTTACCTCTCCTCAGCTGAAAGCCCCAACACCCACCTCCCCTGGGCTCTCTGTAGCCTTTTCCCATTATCAGCTGGAAGCTTCCACCTGAGCATCCCGTAGTGTCATGGAAATAAAATGTCAAACATTCTTAGTCTTCCGCCCAGACCAGTTCACTTGTAAATGTTGTCTAGTTAGTCTTATGGTATTGTCCTGCCAGCTAGCTGGCAACACAGCCCTGAATCCATCCTCTTCTCGTTTCACCCTGGCTTTTGAGGAGACACCAAGTGCGCTGTGAGTCTCTTCACAAAAGCTGTACACTTGAGTGTCCAGTCTCATCTCTGTTTCCAATCTCAGGCTGCAAGAGTTTGTATCTAAGATATTCAATTCCTTCTGAAGGAAATGCCAGACGTGTCGACAAGCATCCATCCACCAGGATACCAAGCTGAAAGTATTCCATCATTACATGTATTTATTGAGTTACCTTACCTGTGAGGAGCTTGCGTAGGCACCAGATAAAACACATGTCCTGTGTTTTCTGGCAAGAAAGACAGGGAGATGGGTGTGTAAGCTCCCAGAAGGCACCGGTTCAAGCAGCTCTGAAGCCCTGATCTGTCTCCAGTCTTTAGAACAGTGATGATCCCACAGAGATGATCTCTGATTTGTTAGGTAGACACTTTTTCTTTTCCAGAGAAATTGCATGTATCTAGTGAAAATCTGTGACATTTATTTCATGACATTTTAAAGCATTTCATGAACTTTAACTCAGTGGTTAATGCTACATCCTTCTCCCAAAAGACTGAAACCCTTCATGTTTCCATTAATAGATATAGCTTAGCAAGTGACAATATAACATCATCGTCGTCATCATCCCCACTACCATCATCATCATCATCATCATCGTTATTTGACTTTAAGATAGCGGAGTCCATTTCTCCCAACACAACATGGGTTGCAGGGATCAAATTCAGGGCATCAGGCTTGTGTAGCAAGTGCTGTACCCAGTGAGCCATCCCGCCAGCGCTATTTTTAGTTTTTGAGAAGTTTTTATGCCCAGATCTCCATAGTGGCTATGCCACTCTACTCTCAGCGATGGTAAGTGAGATCTCTTTTCTATATCCTTGCCAGTGTTTCTTGCCACTTGCCTTGACGACAGCCATCCTGACTGGAGTGAGACAGAATCTCAAAGTAGTTTGAATTTGTATTTTACCGACGGCCAAAGATGCTGGACACCTTTAAAAATAGCTCACAGTCATCTGTCTGTACATTTATTTATCTATTCATTTATTTATTTAGAAATGTTTGCTTATTTCATTGGCCATTTTACTAATTAGCAGATAAGGTTTTGGTGTGTGATGTTCCTTGTCGTCTTCTATATCTTCCAGGTGGCAGTTCACTGTGTGAAGCATCTCTGGCAAAGATTTTCTCCCATTCTGTACACTATCTGCTCACAAAAGCACATCTTGGGCCAACCCTTTCCCTCTGAATTAAAGACATTTCGGCAATCTTGTTACCCTCTGTCTCTGTGTCCACACTGCATTGATTTGGTAGCTGTAACCTTTGGTTTTGACTGTGTGGTAGAGAAAATCTCTCACCATTTTCCATGGTCACCTGAGCCAATGTTGGGTGTTATGTGTACATGTGTGTGTGCATGTGTGTGTACGTGTGTGTGTGTGTGTGTGTGTGTGTGTGTGTGTGTACATGTACAAATAACTATCCATGCACTCAGGAACCAGTGTAGGGCCTTGGGTGTCCTTATCTATTGCTCCTCCATTTTATTCCACCTAGACAGAACCTTTCTCTGAGGCAGGCCAGGCAGATGGCCAGGAAGCCTCGGCAAGCCTTCTCCCTCTTCCCTTCCCACAGCACTGCAACTGCAGGTGTTTATGTGGCTGTGCCAGCCTAGTGAGTGCTGGGAGCTGAAGTGAGGTCCTCATGTTAGTGAAGCAAGTGGTTTTTTCCCCCCAAGACAGGGTTTCTCTGTGTAGCCTTGGCTGTCCTGGGCTCACTTGTAGACCAGGCTGGCCTCGAACTCACATCAATCCGCCTACCTCTGCCTCCCAAGTGCTGGGTAATTAAAGGCATGCACCACCACTGCCCAGCATTGAAACAAGCATTCTTACTTTATGAGCCATCTCTCCAGTCCCTCAAGGTGCTGAGGAGCCCAACCCAAGACCTTGCACATGCCAAGCAAGCACTCTTCTGATGAGCCTCCTACCTAATCCAATTGTCTTTTTTTTTTTTTTTTTTTTTTTTAAGTTTCATGGGGGAGATGGCCACAGTCATGGGGTTCTGAGGACAAACCATCCCCTCAGTTGTCACATAAACCTTGTTTTTTACTTTTTATTCTTTCAATAGAATAAAGACATTTATACAATGGCCACATTTTCTCTGTGGTTTTGACGCTGAAATCATAAGTGAGCGGGGACGTAGCTTGCCCATCATATTCAAGACCAGGCCCTGGATTCCCAGCACTGCAAACAAGCAAAACAGAATCTCAAAGTGAACCAGCTGAGGACTGCATCTATAATTAAAAACTCTTAGTCCAGAGCCCGGTGCGTGGAGCACAAATTAATTCCAGCCCTTGGGAGGCAGAGACAAGAGGGCCACCAAAATCTTTGAGGTCAGCCAAGAAATAAACGCTATTAATGTGCATTTTATTCTACCTTAAGTTTTTGTATTAAAGTTGTGTTGATTTCAAAGATGACGCTAGGAGTCAGAAAAAGAGGACTCAGCAGGTAAAGCACTCCCCACCCCTGTCAGATAAACGACTACTGAGTTCAATTCCCAGAACTTCACCACAGCATGGCAGATAGATATCTACCTACCAACGGCTTTCTCATCCTGTGGGCTGTTTCTTCACTTAATCATCTTTGATGAACAGACGTTTGTTCATTTCATGAAGTTCCACTTGACCGTTGTTTTTTGGTTTTGTTTGTACCTTTTGTTTTTGTTTGTGTTTTTTTTGTTTTTTTTTGTTTTTTTGTTTTTTTTTTTTTTTTTGAGATAGGATCTCTCTAGGCAGCCCTGCCTGTCCTGGAATGAAAAAGTGTGTGCCACCATGCCTGGCTTCCATTTGCCAACTGTTGGCATTATTTTCTGAGTGACTGGAGTCATGCTCAGGACTTCAGAGCTACAGCCTGTGTTTCCCCTGACTTCCTTCCATGTGACACCTCTGCTCTCCCATTTAGGTCTTTGATCTTTTGGGAGTTGATTAAATTAAAAGGGTTTTCTAGCTGGGCGGTGGCGGTGCACACCTTTAATCCCAATCCTTAGGAGGCAGAGACAGGTGGATCTCTGAGTTCGAGGCCAACCTGGTATACATAGCAAGTTCCAGGACAGCCAAGGCTACACAGAGAAACCCTGTCTCAGTGGGGGAAAAATGTTTTTCCATAGCTATCATAGCTGTGTACTCCCAAGTAGCACCCAGGTGCTGAGACTCGGGGGCAGCAGGTTTCAATGAGTTCAGACCAATGGCTTTTTCAAGGTAACTAAAGCCCAGAGGTGAGGTCATTGCACACCTGTTGTCAGTCACCATCATCTTTCATCATCCACTGGTCCATTCTGTTTCCTTCCCTCTTCTAGGTAATTTCAATCATATTTTGCTATGAAATCATGTATTTCCTCTCAGTTTTCATAGCCCTTACTATCTAGCGCCTCTGCTGAGTTTCTTCACTCCTTCAATCCCCACATGTCCATAGTTGCTTCTTTTCTCACTCATTCTCAGTTCCTCTTCGAGCATCATGAATCTGTTCAGGAAGTTGCTTCAAGCCTCTTCTCTCTCTCTCCTCCTCCTCCTCTTCTTCTTGGCTCTATAATTTTCTTTCTTTTTTTGTTTTGTTTTTGGTTTGGTTTGGTTTTTTGTTTTGTTTTGTTTGAGACAGGGTTTCTCTGTGTTAGCCTTAGCTATCCTGGACTCGCTTTGTCGGCGGCCAGGCTGGCCTCGAAACTCACAGAGATCCTCCTGCCTCTGCCTCCCGAGTGCTGGGATTAAAGGTGTGCGCCACCACGCCCAGCTCTATCATTTTCTTTTTCATCCATTCCAAGTTTTGTGTGAACTCCTACTTCCTGTTTTTCTAAGGTGTGAAGGGGTGACTTAGTTCCTCTGCCAGCGATTTTAGTTTTGAATTGGGAACGTGTTTGACATTCTCGGGACTCAGGATGGTGCGGTTCCTTTTATTTCTGAGTAACCCAGGATTTATACAAGTTTAGTTTGTCCCTTAATTTTTAAGTATTAAAGACTTTCAGGTCATGAATTTATCATTTTTCACATTGTGTGACCTGACCATTTGTTGTTTTTGTTGTTAAAGCTGGTGGCGGAGCCAAGATTTGAAATATGAGCATTTTAATGCAAATATGTATTTACTTACTTTTTATTTTGAGACTGGGTCTTAGCATCTAATCTAGGCTGGCACTGAACTGACTGAATAGCCGAAGCTGGCCTCATAGCAGCCCAGGTGCTGCAAGGCAAGTACCACAGGGCCTAGTGACTTTTTCATTTTTGTGGGGAGAAAAAAGGTCTTTTCTTATTTTGTGGAACATAAGAAGTCTTTATATGTACTATATTAAGTCACTTAGTTATAGTATTCTGTTTATGAGAAGAATTTTTTTTGACAGACAAAATACATTAATTTGTTGGTCTGAGGGTTTTTTTAAACTTTTAATTCTGGCTAATCAATCATTGAAAAGATATTTTAAGCCAGGCGGTGGTGGCACATGCCTTTGGTCCCAGCACTCGGGAGGCAGAGGCAAGTGGATCTTTGTGAGTTCGAGGTCAGCCTGGTCTACAAAGCGAGTCCAGGACAGCCGAGGCTACACAGAGAAACTCTGTCTCAAAACACCAAAAAGAAAGAAAATGTATTTTTTGAAATCTCTCAGGATAATTTTGCGTATATAAATTTCTTCTTGACAATAGCCAATAGTGTGTGTGTGTGTGTGTGTGTGTGTGTGTGTGTGTGTGTGTGTGTGTGTGTGTGTGCGCGCGCGCTCGCCTGCAGAGGCCAGAAGAGGGCATCAAATCCCTTGGAGCTGGAATTTCAAGTGGTTGTGAGTGGCCCAGAGTGAGTGCTCTCAACCACACTCAAGTCCTCTGGAAGAGCAGCCAGTGCTCATGACCAGCGAGGCATCTCACTAGCCACTCCCACACCGCTACATTCTTTGATGTATAGTCTGCTGTGCTACTTCTGTGCCTTTCCCATTACACTGAGGACTTCCCATACGCTGTGTTCGTGCCTGATCTCACAAATGTTGCCACTCCTGTTCTTGTTTGTCACTCATGCAATATGGTTTGCCTGTTGTTTCATTTTCAGCTTTTAATTAATATTATTTTGTTTCAAGTATGAACCAAGGTTTCCAGGAAAGCAGATCTCCGTGTTAACATCTTCCAGCACTTAAAGCTTACTCATTTGAACACTGAGTCCCTGATTCAATTTCCAGATGTTTTGTTTCATCCCAGTTGTGCTGACAGTGACCTTGCTGTGAAGTTTGTAACTGCCCCGGCTCTGAGCAGAGTGCCATCCCTTCCTACTCTCAGCCCTGGACTTCACACGGTGATGCCATTTCCTCATGTCAGCACAGAAGTAGCCCAGCAACTCTGGATGGCAAGTCTGGCTGGCAAGTTAGACAGCAGCTTCCTTAAACTTGTGTGATGGCTCTTCTTGGTTGGCTACTTGACTACATCTGGAATTACCTAAAACCCAAACAGCTGAACAGCTGGGTACGCCTATGAGGTATATCTTTCTTTCTTTTTTCCTTTTGGTTTTTTGAGACAGGGTTTCTCTGTGTGGCCTTGGCTGTCCTGAACTCACTCTGTAGACCAGGCTGGCCTCGAACTCAGAGATCTGCCTACCTCTGCCTCTTCAAGTACTTGGATTACAGGCATGTGCCCACCATATCCATGTGAGGTGGTTGGGTTTTTCCCCCCTTAATTAAAACATTTGAAGTAGGAAGACCCACTTTCAATCCAGATCTCTTGAAGTGGGAAGATATGGCTTTCATCGAGGCCACATCTGATGGCAGCCTATATAAAAGATACGAAAGAAGGAAGTATTTGCTGGCTGCCTGCCTGCTCTCCCTCTTGGCAGAAAACCCATTCCTTCACTGACATCAGAGCCCACTTCTTTGGCATTCTGGCATATGTTCAAGACTGGCTAAGACATCAATATCATTGACTGAACATTACTGTATCCGTGGCCTGCCCATTGGCAGAGAGCTACTGGAAAAGCTGGGCCACAGCTTGTAAGCCATTCTAATAAATCCTATATATTCACTGCATAAGCTCTGTTCCCCTAGAAAACTCTAGCGAATATAGCCTGACTGGACCCAAACACAAAGCCTGCAGCGTACTACTCCCTTTCAGAAGGGGCACTGTACAGCACAGAGGTGGTCAAAGAACAGACTGCTCAGATGGAGATTCCTGCTAATGCTGGCTTGAAACCATGGGGTGGATTAGTAGGGCTCTGCTTTACTGTCTGCAAGACACTGTAGAAGACCTGTGTGTAAACTACACAGCAAAGTACATAAAACGGGCTGGAGAGATGGCTCAGTGGTTAAGAGCACTGCCTGCTCTACCAAAGGACCCGGGTTCAATTCCCAGCACCCACACGGCAGCTCACAACTGTCTGTAACTCCAAGATCCGACACCCTCACACCGACACATATAAATTAAAATTAAATTTTAAAAAAAGTACATAAAACACTAGAACAGTGCCTTGTGCAAATTTTCTTGTCCCAGAATCCAGAGGATGAACATGGAGCTGTTCGCTCTTCCCTGGACACATGGAGTTGAGGAGGTGCAAGGGTCATGTGAAGATGATAAGAGTCAGAGGGCAGAGCCCGAGGCCCTGACAGGAGTAGGGCCTGAAACAAGCTGGTCCTAAAACTAGTTGTGCCTGGAACTTTTCAGTTGCCTAATGTTATGTGACTTGCATTAAAAAAAAAAAAAGGGTTCTGATACCAGTCACCCACTATCCCATGCTAGAAGGCTAGGGCCTGCCCACACCCTGTGTTATAAGTCTGTACTTTCTACTTCTTCCATGGCTTTTCCCTTTGACTATTTTTCTCCTACTCCTCTACTAAAAACAAGGTTGGGTTGGAAAGTAAATGTTTTCTGGATACATTTTAAGTGCTCAGAGACGGGTGCTTTGTTTGGCATGTGAACTGTTTTTTGAATAGCTCTATAGTGCACACAGCCAGTGATTAGTCTAAGATGCACAGTGAGCTGATGGCGATGTTACCATCTGAGCCCCGCCCCGCCCCCTACCTTGGAGCAGCTCTGAATATGGCCAAACTCTAGACAAATGTTTGTAGCATAACCAAATCTGATAGCAATACCTACAGAACTCATTATGCTTGGTACTGACTTTCAAATGTACTTAGTCCTCCTCTAAAAAAAAAAAAAAACTAGACCTGAACTAGACTGCTCTGCGGTCACACACATTGGTCTCCATGATCCCCGCAGGAAATCAGTCATCAACTGCTTAATCCCCCTTTCCTGCCTCACATCTTGCTGAGCCTGTTTGCAAAGAAAACAGGACCAGGCCGCACAACTCCAAGGCAGCCACCGTGTCTCCCACATCGTTCCAGCCATGCCGTACAGCGGAGAGCTGAGGTCCACCCGTGTGTGGTTGACAGCAGTGCGGAAGTGTCAAGACAGGCCTCGGTTTGAATTTTACGCCCTGCTTACCGACAGTGGAGCACGTAGGCCATAAGAGGACGTGGGAGCATGGTTTGGGGTTTTTTTTCCCCCTATATTGTCTCATCACTAGTCCACCACAATGCTCTGATGCCAGGTGTGGGGGAGGCGGGTTCTTCTCCTACACCAAGCGATCAGTGAGCGTTTGCAGCAATCACCAGTTTGATAACCTCTAATCCAGTCTGATTCTGACACTGCTGACCCAGAGGTAATATCTGATGCCACATGACCCTCAGCATCCGGCGGGCGGCCTGGTCTCCACATCCAGGTAGGTCAGTCCAGGCCCTGCTTGCTTCTGGACAGGAACAGCCAGGTTTTGAGGTTAAAGATCCCAAGGTCCTGCTTCTTACTCAGGGGTGGCTTAGAGAGCTCAGGGTGAGGCCCAGGCCCACGCTGATGTGGAATTTTCTATTCGGTGGTATGCGTGAGAAGTGAGTACAGAGACAAATTCCTCTCTGAAATAAGCAAGCACTAAGGGACCCTTCCCTTTTCTCTGTCACATCCGGGAACAAGCCTCTCGCTGATAATTTCCGACTGGGGAGAGCATAGCAAGGATGTTTCACAATGTGAGTCATTCAGATTTTATATTCAAGCATAATAAAAAGATTTCTTAGAGCCAGACCTAAAGGGTTAAGGGACTTTGACCTCTTCTAAACCAACAGATCTTAGTCAGTGATCCTGGAATATTTACATTTATGTGCAGAATAATGTGTCTATGTACCCACCTAATGATTCATTAGGTGTGTCATTTCTTCTATTACCCCTCCACCCATTTCCTAAGAGCCGCCTATTTCACCTACAGTGACTTTCTGTTCAATATGTCCTCTTACCTTCCATACCTGCTCAGGTCCTCAGGGACAGTGGCCCTCTAATGTCAGTCTTAGCTTCAGGACCAGTCCAGTGTGACAAAACAGCATTGGTCATGGTCTTGCTCAACCCGCAGTCTCTCAATCTCTCCCCTTGTCGAGCTATACTCTGAAGCCACAAACACAAGACCCAGGAAGCTGGTTTGGGGCCTCACAACCTGTAATTCACAGGTATAGCACATCAGTGTCCTGAGCATTTTGAAGTGAGGGGTCGAAAGGTCTCAGGAGTGCGTCTCTCAGATCTCTCCTACCTTCATGCCTCTTGCTCTCTGTTCCCTGAAGCAAGTCTCAGAGAGCAGAAATTGCCAAGGTGGGAAGGCCCTCCTCACACTTCTTCCATCTCCCACAACCCAGTAACATTGTTGGTTGTCTAACAACGTTGACTGCTCACTGAAAAGGGCAAAAAGCAAAAAACACCCAGACTGAATCTCTCTGAATGTTTTTTTATTTTTTATTAATTTATTCATATTACATCTGAATTGTTAGCCCTTCCCTTGTATCCTCCTATTCCTCCCTCCTTCCCGCTTCCCCCCTTCTCCCCTCCTCTATGTCTGTGATTGAGGGAGACCTCCTCCCCCTATATATGCTCTTAAAGTATCGAGTCTCTTCTTGGTAACTTGCTATTATTAGCAAAATGGATAAACTATTTTCTGATCCCACTGGACAGCCTTCAGGGCCTGACAGACAAACCAGTTCAGTTCCAATGTGAGCCCTCACGAGATTCAGTGTGCATCTCCACATTTCACAGATCCTCTGGTCCCTGTAGCCTCGACAGTAAATCTGTGACCTCTAAAGGACTAGCCTCCCGCAGCCGTGAGTGGAGAACAGATGTGCTGGGTATGATCTGGACCAGCTCTCTGCAAATGCAAGGTGGAGGGTCCCCTTGTTTGCTTTAGCAAGGCATCTCTGCTGAGCTCCTGCAAGAGATAAATCTCCAAAGAGACATGAAGAAAAAAAGAAATAGAATAAGGGCAGTGCCTGTGGCTGGGGAAAATAAATTGTCGCCTGAATAAGGAAGGTCATCTGAGTAGAGAGCTTTGGAAAAGATGCGTACAAACTGGGACTCTGAAAAGGACTTAAAGTCTTGTTCAGTCAACCAATAGGATTTCAGCCCTTCAGCAGCAGGCCATGGGAAGATCTATATGAATACAAACTAGACTCTTGGCTTCTTGGCCAGGCTCTACCCTTTTGTAGCTGATCAAGACTCTTGGGAAGGACCCCGTGATGACTAGACACTAATTTCAAGGCAGAGCATAGTGGCCAATGCAGTGTTCACTCGCCAGGCATGAAAACAGAAGGAGGATTTCATCACAGCGTGAAGAAATTGGTTCACTCCACAACTAGGAGACTCTGCGTTAAAATGTGATCGGTGTGATGGCACACACCTGGAATCCCAGCACTCAGGAGGCAGAGGCAAAGTGAGTCCAAGACAGTCAAGGCTACACAGAGAAACCCTGTCTCGAAAAACCAAAAGAAAAAAAAAGTAATCCTACTGTTGGCTCTGTTTCTTAACAATTAGACTTTATTATACAACCCAACTATCCTACACAAGAGGGAAAAAAGGTTAAAGGGAAACAAGAAGAAACCTTCCGGTGTCTGTTCCATGGACGGATCCCTAGGTGTCTGCCTGTACACGGATCTGGCCTGCACACTGGTCCTCTCCCCGATCCACGTGTGCTCATCTTCCAAACCTGCAGCCTTCTCCTCTCCTCTCCACCTGTTTGTCTCTCTTCTCTTTCTCTCCCTTCTCTCTCTCTCTCTCTTCTCTTTCTCTTTCTCTTGTGCCTGAGTCCCCAGGCATTTCCTAAATTGTGGACCCAAGATGGTTCCCCCAGTCTATAACAATGTCCAACTCAGTGGGATATCCGTGGTGTTTCCAAGGGGCAAAGCCTAGGGCAAGGCTTGCCATGACTGCTTTCACCTGGATCAAATCCTGCAGTTCTTCCACACATCCCCCTTTTCTTAAAAAAAAAAAAAATTAAGAACTATATACACAAGTATACATATATACAGAATCTTCAGGTATCAAATACATAACCCAGTCCTTTTATATTTGTTAACCTTGGATAAAGTGTAGCCTCGGCTGTCCCGGAATTCACTTTGTAGACCAGGGTGGCCTCGAACTCAGAGATCCACCTGCCTCTGCCTCCCAAGGCCTGGCATTAAAGGCATAGGTCACCACGCCCTGCTCCTCAATTCTTTTTTAAGAACCCAATACAGGTATGCACTGGCTAGTCTTAGGTCAATTTGACATAAGTTAGAGTCATCTCAGAGGAAGGAACCCCAAATAAGAAAATGCCTCCCTAAGATTGGGATGAGGGCAAGCCTGTAGGGCATTTTCTTAATTAATGATTGATGAGGGAGGGCCCAGCCCATTGTGGGTGGTGCATCCCTGGCTTGGTGAGCCAGGATTCTATGAGAAACCAGGCTAAGCACCCTAGTAAGCAGCACCCCTCCATGGCCTCTTCATCAGCTCTTGCCTCCTGGTTCCTGCCCAACTTGAGCTCCTGTTCTGACTTCCTTTAATGGTGAACAGTGGTGTGGAAGTCTAAGCTGAATAAACCCTTTCCTCCCCAACTTGGTTTTGGTCATTATGTTTCATCACAGCAACGTAACCCTTACTAAAACAAGGTACGAATCAGAGTTTCTCAGCCTTGACACGACTGGGGCAAATGTTTCCTTGCTGGGAATGAGGCGAGGAGCTATATCCTTTGCATTGTGGACTGTTCTGCAGCACCCCCCCCCCCGGTCTTTACTCACTAGACACGGATAGCATTTCTCTCCCACCAACCACCCCCTGGCTGAGGCAGGCAATGAAGGGAGGTTATAGGAGTTGGGGGAGCTTATGGGCGGCCAGCAATACCTCAGCTCCTGTATAAAGTCACTGTTACAAGGAGTGCCACTTTTGTAAAAACTCCTGCCATCATACAGTTTCTGCACGTTATGTTTGTACCCTTGTGCTTCGATTAAAAGTGTATTGAAATGGAAGAAAGCTGGCAGCAGTGAGCCTCTGACCGGAAGGAGGAACGAAGAATGAGCTGAAAGAGAAGAGAAAGCAGGTAGGGTGGGGTAGCGTAAAAATTCCAGACAGAGAATCTGGGCATGGTGGCATGCTCCTGGAGTCCCAGCACTCAGGAGGCAGAGGCAGGAGGATCTCTGTGAGTTCAAGGCCAGCCTACTCTTACAAAGACAGTTCCAGGACAGCCAGGGCTATTACACAGAGAAATCTTGTCTCAAAAAAAAAAAAAAAAAAAAAAAAAAAAAAAAAAAAAAAAAAAAAAAATTCCAGACAGGAAGTCCAAACAGGATGTGAACAAATCTACAGGGAGATCAGCATCGCCTAAGTCTTTGTCCTGTGTTCCAGAATTTGCATGTTGGCCTCCGGGTTCCAAATGACCCACTTAAGCATATGTTACCATGGTGACTTTGACTTTTGCAGGGCTTCCATATGCTGCTGAGATATGCAATCTCTGAAACTCTTGCTCGTGGCAAGACCTGGAGCAGTGAGGCTAAAGGCTTACTCAGGTCTTCTCATCAAGGAACATATGCCCAATCAAGGAGTGATATCAGAATGTTCTATGCTCAAAAGTTACTCATGTGGGGGAAAGCGGCCAGTACTTCCTGCCAAGCCTGACAGCCTGAGTTAGAGCCCTGGGACCACATGGCGAGAGGACTGATTGTTGTACAAAGTTGTCCTCTTCTCTGTACATGAATGTGTGACACCCCCACCCCACAACACACACACACACAAAAAAAAAAAACCAAGTAAACAATAAATAAATGTTATAATGAGAAGCTTTTTTTTTTTTTTTTTTTTTTGTTTTTGGTTTTTGGTTTTTGGTTTTTCAAGACAGGATTTCTCTGTGTAGCCTTGGCTGTCCTGGACTCGCTTTGTAGACTAGGTTCAAACTCACAAGCTGATCAGTCTGCGCTTCCTGGTCTTTTGGCTAAGATCAAGAATAAAAAATATAGCCAAGTGTGGTGATGCACACCTGTAATCCCAGCACTTGGGAGGCAAAGGCTGGATATTAGATTTAGACTGTTTAAGACCTAGTCTAGGGTCCATGTGAGGTGGCCCCATGGTTACAGCACTCAGTGATCTTACAGAGGACCCAGGTTTGATTCCCAGCACCCCACGCAGTGTTCACAGTCATCAGTGACCCCAGTTCCCGGTAATCAATGCCTTCTTCTGACCTGTGCGGACACCAGGCACATCCATGGCGCACATATAGACACATGCAAATTAGATACAGTTTAGGCCCTGAGATAGTTTTAAAATATTTTCCATGTTGCTTTAGTAGCAAAAAAATGATTTTATTCTATGGATTTTTCCCTCCAGAGCATTGTTTGTTTTTAATTAAAGAAGTGATTTCTGTTAAAACATGACCTTGGTACGTTCTTCTATCTTTAATGATGTAGATACATATAAGCAGTGATGGCAGAGTATAGGTGTACCTGATACAGGGACAAATGTGTGTACATATATACTGATTTCCCTAAGTATATTCTCTCTCTCTCTCTCTCTCTCTCTCTCTCTCTCTCTCTCTCTCTCTCTCTCTTTCTCTTCTCTTCTTCTTCTTCTTCTTCTCTCTCTCTCTCTTTCTCTTCTCTTCTTCTTCTTCTTCTTCTCTCTCTCTCTCTTTCTCTTCTCTTCTTCTTCTTCTTCTTCTCTCTCTCTCTCTTTCTCTTCTCTTCTTCTTCTTCTTCTTCTTTTCTCTCTCTCTCTCTCTCTCTCTCTCTCTCTCTCTGTCCTGGACTCACTTTGTAGACCAGGCTAGCCTTAAGCTCGCAGAGATCTGCCTGCCTTTGCCTCCCAAGTGCTGGGATTACAGGTGTGCATCACCACACTTGGCTATATTTTTTATTCTTGATCTTAGCCAAAAGACCAGGAAGCGATGACCCTTGGTATATAGTTTGTTTTGTTTTGTTTTGTTTTGTTTTTGATACAACATCACTCTGTTTAGCCCTGGCTGTCCTGGAACTATGTAAACTAGGCTTCCTGAAATTCAAATGTGCTGAGCCCAGTGACACAAACCAGTCCAGAACACGGATTTGTTCTGAGGAGGAACTAGGGAGCTATGATGCTGATCAATAAGGTCATGTAATATCTTCGAGGACAATTCCTACATTATGCAATCTCAGACCTAGAAGTGACCTTAGGCCAGGAGTGAGGGCGAATGCAGTAATTACAGTAGTAGAGAGGCTGAAGTAGGAAGGTTGCAAGCCCAAGGTGAGCCTAGGCTACAAAGCAAACCTCTGTCTCAAAAAGAAAAGAAAAGAAATGACTGTAAATATAATTTGGCATGACTTCCTGATGGAATACGTGAAGACTTTAGCCAAATACCAAATACTTCTCAGGGTTACAAACTTAGCAAGCTAGTGAGTTGGTTCCCCAAATTTCATCTGTAGGATCAAGATAGTTACTGCTCTTCTGTACATCTGTGGGATCCAGGAATCTCTCCATGTGTGTGTATATCCCTACATACACATGGCGTTTTGAAGTTTCTGGAGGTTAGTGGTCCAGGCATAGAGTTAAGAATCCCTGTGAGATGCTGGGCATGGTGGCGCATGCCTTTAATCCCAGCACTCGGGAGGTAGAGGCAGGCGGATCAATGTGAGTTTAAGGCCAGCCTGGTCTACAAAGCAAGTCCAGGACAGCTAATGCTACACAGAGAAACCCTGTCTCAAAAAACAAACAAAAGAATCCCTGTGAGGTCAATTGGATGGACAAGCACATAGAAGAAATGACCTTAGACATCCTAGGTGCAAAACTACCTGGAAAAACAGGGTTGTATTCTGGAGCTTTAAAAAAAAAAAAAAAAAAAAAAAGTAACAGCTATTTATTATTTGCCAGGCCCTATGCTAAGTATTTTCCATATGTTATCTCATTGTGATGCTTACCTCAACACCATGCATGTGATGTTTACTTCAATACCATGGGCATGGTGCTTACCTCAACACAATGTATGTGTGATGCTAATCTCAACACCATGTGTGCGGCGCTTACCTCAACACCACACAGAAGGCACCATGATTCCCACTCCATCAGGCAGGAACTTGAAGCATAAAAGGGTTAACAGCTCACCATTTGTCATGTGGAAGCAGTTGGGCAGAGGCTTGGGTTTCAGGCATGAGAAGTCATCATGCCATTTCTTGGTTTTTCTAGATCACTCAGAGTAAAAGCTAGAGTGGCCTAGATGGCTAGCAACTCTGGCTTTATGTCACTTCTGGAATGTTCTACAATACCTTAGCCCTAGCCCTTTATTCTGCTAGCCGCCCCGCCCCCCAAGACAAGACACCCACTGCTTCTCCTTGCTCTTCCTTTCTTCCCAAGGTCGCTGTGACAACTCCACCCCTCTTCCCTGCTTTGTTTTCCTCTCTAGTGCGTGTCCACCCCCCTATTGTGCTGTACTGTGGCCGTGCTCCTTAATCAAAATGCAAAATCCACTACTAATGTCATATTATTAGTTGAGCGATAAAAGAATCTTCATGGATGTTAGGTTTGATGAAGAATAAGATATTGATAATTCCCCTCAAGAACCGTTCTCATCGCCAGCGCGATGACATCTGTCGGTAATTTCTGCCCTATAGGGCTGAAGTAGGAGGGCCATGGACTGGAGGTAAGTCCTGCATTTCATAAAAAGACCGTGTCTATAAAACACTCCCACCACTGGCAACAACAACAACAACATAACACACAAAGGCATGAACAATAGCTTACACCCGTACTCAAGACCAAACAAACCTCCTATCCAAAAAAAAAAAAGTTATTTTTGCCTTTGAGTCATTTACACTGACTGAGAATCATAGGATGCTTTCCTAAGCAATTCCACACACGCTTGCAACTGTTTCTCCAGGTTACTCTGAGATAGGGAGGACCACCCAGGGGAGGACTCTTGTTTCCCAGCTAGCAAAGTGACCGTAAGAGTTTTTCTTTTGGTGTGAGTAAGTTCTCGTAGTGTGAGGACTTAACCTCAGTGTCATCAGAGGTTCAGAAGATGACTCTCAGCATATAAGTTGGGGGTCTGAGGCTAGGTCCTACACACACACATACAGCAAACCCCACTCCTGCTTCTCAGTGACTATCCAGAGAAGTGTACGCCTCTAACAGAAGGAAAACCCAAGAGTAGTAATGGTGACCTTTCTTCCCCCTGTGTTGTTAACATCACAAGGGCTTCTAGCTAGTTGTCAGCAGTCACTGTGTATTTAGCGACATCTAGACCACTGACATGTTAACAGAGGAACTGGATTTCTCAACAGAATGATTAGCTTTCTCTTGTTAAAAATGTCAGGACAGAATCTGAAAAGAAATAGACGCTTCAAAGCCTCCTAGGAAGCCAGGTTCTGGCAAATAACTGGGAAGCAACGTGTATCCGAGTGAGTGACACCAGTACTATTCCCGTTTTACCAATCAGGTCTTACAAGCTTTTCACTCAGCTGCGCTTGGTTCCCGATTAACATTGAACGTTTTCCTTTACTGCTTGAAACTCTAACCACAATGTTGTGCTCTGTTGTTGGGCTGGTAACCTTGCTCCCTTCTCTCTTATTATTATCTGCTTTTCGTTTTGTGGGTATGTGTATGTGGGCATGGGCGGTCATCGATGTGTGAAAGTCAGGGGTTAGCACTGAGAGCCTGTCTCAACCGCTCTCCGCCTTTTTTTTGAGACAGGGTCTCTCACTAGCCTTGGAGCTTATCAGTTTGGTAGACTGGCTGGCCAGTGAGCTCCAGGACCTGCCTTTTCCCTGTTCCCCAGCATTGTGATTATAGACACACACTGCGTGCACTATGGTACCTGCCTTCTGCACAGGTGCTGGGGACATGAACTCCTGTCTTCATGATTGGGCAGCCGGTAGGCGCTGAGCAGGCTCCTTGGCTTCCTATTTGTAACACTCCCCTGACCAGGGTCAAGAAGCATCCCATCCCTCTGCTTCACTGACTGCCATCTCCCTCCGTGCTGCCGGGGAGGGTCCCTAGTCAAGATCCGGCCAGTGTGCTTGCTGCATCTGATTGCAGTGCCTGCCTAACCATGCTGACTCGATGGCTTGGGCAGAGACTCTTCGCAGGTGCACGGATGCAGCCAGTGGCCGGAGATGACTTCTTTGTCACTCACCACTCACTCAGTTCATCCCCAGCAGACCTCTCCAGCCTCACCTTGCCCGGTTCTTCCAGATTAAACTTGTCCTCGCTGAGATCTGTGCTGTTGCCAGCTGACTCTCACCAACAGCCTGCAATACCCTATCATGTTGGGTCTCAAACCCCGGGACAAATGGCCCAGGTGTCTATTTAACATATCAAAGCAGACTCTAGCTGCCAGTTTCTCCCTGCATCCTTAAGTCCCTACCTGTTCCATGGTATGACTGGCGTACCCTGGCCCTACCCTAAACTTCTCCAGCACAGGGGCTGGGCTGCCCTGCTCTATATAGCCCAGCCATTTGGTTACCCAGTGTCTTGTCTACCCTTTTCCTGTCTGGCTTCTTGGCCAGTCTCTTGGCCCAGGCTAACCTTCTGGGTGAGCGGCTCCTCTCTGGCTCCTCTCACCTCTCTGCTTTTCTCTCTCCTCATATGATCTGGCTCAGGGTCATGTTCACTCTGGACTCTCCCAGATGTCCCTGCCTCTGACCACACTCTCTCCCTTTGAGCTACAACAAACCATACCTGGCTACAGTCATGTCCTTCTCTCTCTCTCTCTCTCTCTCTCTCTCTCTCTCTCTCTCTCTCTCTTTCTTTTCATCTAAGAAGTGGAAGTTCTGTGAGTTTTGGAAGACAAGAAGCTTTGAGCTGCCTTCGGAAAATATCTCCAATATTCACTATCAAGAACTTGCTTTATGACACAAAGAGGAAAACCCAGACGGAAAAGGTTATCTAATAGTAAAGTCACATGGAGAATAATTCTCGAAACTGCCCAGCAGAGATAAATATTTAACTGTAATCCAGAGGACTTTCTCCTCTCTGATTATTTGGGAGGGTAATGGTGTCCTTGCTAGTATCATAGGGATATAAAGTGACGTCATGACCACTCCAAGGTATAGAGGTTGAGGGAAAGGATTTTATTGTAGATGTGAGGAACAATACAGTCAGGGGCATCTGGAAGAGTCCAGAGCAAGAACAGAAACACGGCCAGCAGCATGGACCAGGTCATGAGAGAAGGAGGAAGGGGCGGGAGGAAGAAGGGCAGAGAGGAAAAGATGGCAAAAGAGAGCGTCAAGAGAACACATGGCCAAAATCACAGGGCTATATAGGAATGAGAAGCGAGGTGATGGGAGCCCACGAGCTGGGGAAATCTAGAGCAGGAGGTGCGGTGAGAAGAGCCGAGAAGAGCCACCAAGGGGACTTGACACACTGAGAAAGCCTGGAGGCCAGCATGCACTTCTGTATGCTAGTGGGCACCAAGGGCACCCTTTTGTCCTGAGTTTCTTCTGGACCTGGCAATGGGGAAACCTAATAGTGATTAGTGGCTGACTGGCCAAGCTTCTGGAGGATTTGGCACAGTGGCAGGCCCTCCAACAGACCTAAAGACGTATCAAAGGTGGGCAGGGGGAGGGGGGCGGACTTCGAAGTCCCAACAAGGCTACACAAAAAACACAGACTTCTGCGTAGTTGCTAATAGTTTCACCCAGCACTTCCTGCTTAGAGCCAACAAAATTGGAGGCATCCCCATGGTCCACACAACCACTCACACTTCCCCGAGAGTGAGGCGTTGCTGAGCCTGAGCTATGCGAGTGGGAGCATCCTACAGAGGGCTCTCACAGGCTGCAGCTTCTGGGTCTGACCTAGACCTGCCTGACACCTGCCAATTGCTTAATACCTACCTGATGTATGAATTCTAATGAGTCCAGTGTTTAAGTTAGAATAGAATCAGTTTCTCTTGCGTGTAGTCAAAGGACCATAATTAAGACTGCCCTCGCTGACAACTCATATTGAAGGCCATTTGAAAAACCATCTGGACGTCTCCTATTATAGAAGCTTCATAAAATAGAGACAAGTATAAGAGGAGTTTAAGTGGAATCACCAAATAAAATGCTCCCACTAGACATTTTATGCCACCAAGTAAAACCCCCAAGGCCAGGAATGGGTCACATCTTGCTGAGTTATTGGTCAAAGGGGCCCCATGGAAACCTCCAACCAGCTCAGGCTATGGTTGCTCTCCACAACCGGATGATTAGGCCCTCTTATTATGTCATCGAACATGGAAAAGTCAAACTGATGCCCAACTAGATTTACTCCTCCTGACTAGTAGTGTTCATAGTACAAGCTACCAGGGGAGAAAGGTAATCATCTATATTATACACACACAGACATATTATGTGTTATATATACACACATATATTCATACAAACAAGTTTAATTGGCGTTGTCCTGCACAAAGGATTATACTCATCCCATAGGCTAAACGAAAACCCCGAGCTAAGCATGAGATTTCACCCTTCAGTTTGTTGGTCTGAGGCATCCTGGAGACTGTTAAAACAATACAAGCTACTACTGTTCTTGGTTGCCTGCCGGAACTTGATGGATGCCCCCACTGCTGAAGTTACCCACACACACTGGCACTGGACACCCAGAAATCAAGTTAGTACTGACCAGGCAGTTTGTTCCCTGCTAGCCAGATTTCATGGCTGAAGAATTAACGACCTAAAACAGAGGTCCTCAAAGAAGCTGAAAAACCTCTGACTCAGCACAGCGATACTACTACCAGCTGACATGAACGCCAACATAATACGGAAATGTGCAATCAGTCAGAAGCTGGAAAACTCCTGACAACAAGGTTAACATATAATCATTTTTTAAAAAAATCTGACATGTCTCAACCCTGAGACTACAAATAACAAATCTACAGATAAAAGTTTCCACTCCAAAAGTTCCCTTATAAAACCTTCAAGTCCCCTGTGCCCCAGTACACAGTCTCTACTCCTCTAGAGAAACCTGCCTTTCACTGTCCTGGCAGGGGACAAGCCTCTTCTGTTGAAATCAGTCTCCTTTTTCTTTTCTTTTTCTGTTGCCTCAATTAATCCTAATCTAACGGTGGTACTAGAAGGTGTTATACAGGCTACCGGAAGGAAAAAAAAAAAACAGTCATCAACAGTTTTACCTAGCTGGGGACACTGTGAACAAAAACGACTGACATGGCAAGATACACTTGCTGGTGCAACCACGGCACAGCTGTTGTAGGAGTCACCAATCGCTTTCCGATTAGCCCCAAGGCCTGTTCCACAGGAGGCAACGTGTCTGGTACTGCAAATCTGGCCAAGAAGTAGGTTTGCTAAACGGACATAGTATCAAACTGCCCTCTACTTTTGTGTCTCTCTTATCAAGAGATCGGTGTGGCTCTCGAGTCCCATCAGAAAAGCCTCTTTGTCTAATGGACGGTGGTTAAAAACAAAGAAATCTATAACTGGTTGAACCATAAAGAAAAAGTGTCTGTGGTTGCTTGGCCACAAATGGGACATCTCCTAAGGCTCAGAGACCATTGTGGAAGAGAGGAGGGCAGAAGGATTGTAAAAGCCATAGGGCAGGGCGGGCTGCAGTGAAACTGGTCTGGACCTCACAGGACCACAGTACTCATGAGCTCACAGCAGCTGTTCCTCACAGGATCAAACCAATCAACAATCCATCATGAAGGGGGACAAGCTCATGAGGCCCACCCCTAACTGAGGAGCTATGGACACGTGGTGCCTTCTGGGGAAGGGTCAGTCAGTTTTGTTAAGGTTGTGCTCCTGGTCGACCATGATCCAGTTGACGGCCCCACACACCAGGAGTATACAGGGAGCTCAAATTAGACTCTGCGGATTATTAACACAAAAAAAGAGCACAAAGCTGGGGCATGGGGTAAATCTTGAAACACTTAGTAAGAAGAAAAGAAGTGACTATAATCAAATTTATTGAATGAAAATTTCAAAAAAAGTAATAAAAATAGTATTTTGAAAACGTATCTTCCTTACTTTTATGTTTTTAAGTATCATTTCACAAAAGTTGTAAAATGGCAGGGAGTGGTGGGGCATACCATTAATCCCAGCACTCAGGACACAGAGGCAGGTAGATTTCTTGAGATTGAGGCCAGCCTGATCTACAGAGTGAGTCCAGGACAGCCAGAGCTACACAGAAAAACCCTGTGTCAAAAAAAAAAAAAAAAGAATAAATAAAATAAATATCTCAAACCAACTCTATGAATTGTCTTCTGATCTCCACACACATACTGTGGCAGGCACACTTTATCTCTACATGCATACTATGATAAGCGTGCACACATGATCTCCACTATGGCAGGTGTGCACACATGATCTCCACACACATGCTATGGCAGGTGTGCACACATGATCTCCAAATGCACCCTGGGGCAGGCAGGCACGCAAATTATGCATATATACACAGACAATAAATAAATGATTTTTTTTTCTTTTCGAGACAGGGTCTCTGTGTTAGCCCTGGGTATCCTGGACTCGCTTTGTAGACCAGGCTGGCCTCAAACTCACAACGATCCGCATGCCTCTGCCTCCCAAGTGCTGGGACTAAAGGCGTGCACCACCACGCCCGGTAACAAATAATTTTTTTTAAAAAGAAAAGAAAACAAGCCCAGCAAAACGTTATCAAAGTAGAATAAGAGTGTAGGCAGTCTCTTTACTTTTCTACCGTAAGTGTGCTTGAAACATCAGTAAAGAGTACTGTCCATTTGTAAAGCAAAAGACACCACACTGTTGATTTATTGCCTCTGGAAATGTGTGGTCTCGATGTATAAATGGCCTAACCACCCTGACGAGTGTGTTTTTCTTCCTTCAGAGTCCTAAAATGGTGTTTGATAGCTCTTTATATCCTCAAGAGTCAATTCACTCTGGGAATCACTGTTTTGAGTAGCTTAGTCTGTCTGGGCTTTTGTTCTAAACAAGCCTGCCTCCTTCTCCTCTTCATCCAGCAGGCTTCGCAGAGAGGGCAGTGAAGTAATCACTCCTTCTGGAGATTGGGTCTGCCCCTCTGCTCACGTGAGACTGGTGATGCCTACGGCTCTCTCCTTGTCATATGCTCTTTCCTCGTCCCCTGGATGTCTAGGCTTGGGCACGTCTTGAAACGTTGACCCTAGTGTCTCCTAGAGCCAACCTCATACTCCCCCAGGCCCATCCGGGCTAACTCAGAACAGACAGCCCATTAGCACATGCTAAACTACTAACACCACGCATGCTCAGAATCCGTTCTATGGTGCAAAGTACAAATGGGTTTTATAATGGAATGCAAAGAGAAAAAGTGTTTCTGTGCATCCTTCTTGTCCCTTACCACTTCCCACTGTCATAAGTAACTCTTCGTCTGTGAAGAGCTGCATCACATGGCACCCTGCATCCTGTATTGATGGACCTGGTTGATTGTCAGCATAGCTTCTTCCCAGCTCGGAACCTCTCTGGCACCTAACTGTGCACTTTATACTATACGTTTATATATGTGTATATATACATATGCCTAATATATTTATGTAACTACATATAGTACATTATCTGAACATAGTAAGCAGTTGTGGCTTGCTTGAAAATGTTTGAAATATGTCTGTGTCTGCTATGGCGCCCATAAACAATACAAGTAGGAGGCAAGGTTAGAGCACAGTTAGTAGCTTGTAACAGCCTTAAGAACCATTTGGAATGGCTGGTGCTAGGGTACTCCATTTTTGTGGTTTACATTGAAACAAGTTCTTTTTTTTTTTTTTTTTTTTTTTTTTTTTCCCCTTGTTTTTTTAAATGTCAGAGCTGGGCATGGTAGTGCACGCCTGTAGTGCCAGCAGTCAGGAGGAAGAGGCAGGTGGGTCTCTGTGAATTCAAGGTCAACTTGGTCTACAAAGTGAGTGCAGAACAGCCAAGGCTACAGAGATGCCCTGGATGAGGATGGTGATGGTGATGAGGAGGAGGAGGATGAGGATGATGATAAGAAGTTAGAAAACATACATTTTCAAGAAAAAAAAAAAAGGAGGTCTTGAGAAGAAAGGTGTGAAAAGCAAAGAGTAACAAAATTCCCTCTAAACAAAGGAAAGTTCTTCCCACAGAACATAGAGATGATGAGAGAGAACATGCCCACACGATGAAACACTGCGTGGTCATTTTCCATGTCTTAGGTAAATATTGTGTGTTCAAAGGACAGCATCTGACTTTGACAGCTGAGTTACTTTCTAGTGTGCATTCCAGAGCTGTAATGACATCTTCTGTAAGGGCAAAATTAATGCCATATTCTATATGTAATGTATATTCTGCAACTAATGCCGTGGTCTGTGAATGTTCTGTGAGAACTTGTCCTCCAGGTGACCTCACGTCTTCCTGCATTCCAGGAATGACCGTGCACTGCCATAAACTAGACCTGCCAGCAGTCTCCAGAACTCTAAGTTTACTTCTTCCTGTATTCGGGGAATGACCGTGCACTGCCATAAACTAGACCAGCCAGCAGTCTCCAGAAACTCCACCGGAGTGATTAGATACAATGAACTCCCAATGATGCTCTGAGATAAACAACTTCCTTGGAGATTCAGCCCCCTGGACCCAACCTGCCTGAAGGTCGGCATTCCTGTGGCCCACAACTTTCCCTTGAGATCCAGCCTCCAAGCAACCTGCTTGAAGGTTGACATTCCTGTGACCTACAATCGCCACTTATGGTTTTTTTTCTTACTCCCTTGTGACCCCAACCCCCAATTACAGTTTTTCCCCTTATAAACCCACTGCCCTTGAAGCTCTGGGTCACTCTCCTATTCTGCTGCATCAGGAAGGATTGTGACCTGATGCTCCAGACCAAAATACAGAACCCCGTGTGCATTACATCGGTATCTAATCTTGGTGGTCATTTTGGGGGTCTCGCAATCTGGGTGATCTCCATATTACACTTTAAAGTTTGGATTATTTTTATTCAAACTGATGTTTCTACTTCCCATCACCTTAAATTAAAAAGTACATATTATCTGGTATATTAAAGTCGTGAAGTAGGAACTAAGAAAGTTAAAATAGCAGGGAAATTTAAATTCTTAGAAAGGAAGTGTCACCCTAAAATAACCAGAGAAAGAGACTCTGAAGAGCATGCACACCCTGGGGAAGGAGCGTTGCCGTGGGAACATGCATATGATAGTAACTGTGTGTGCCCTCATCCAAAGAGGCGACAGGAGGCAGGTTTTGTTCTTGTTTTCAGGTTTACAAGTGTATATGGGTGGGACACACACACCGTAGTGTGTGTGTGAGTCATAGGACAACTTGTGGGAGTTGGTTTTCTCCTCCTACCACATGGGTGAGATCAATTAGAAGTGACAGCAGGAGCTCTTGCCCACTGGCCCATCTTACTGGCCTGAGCGACAAGGGGACTCAAAGGTAAGCTGAGGAGGGTTTCAGAACTCATTTGGAGACCCTTTACCCTTGACTACCAGGAGCAGTAGCCAGGGTGGCCTCAAACTCACAGAGAGCTGCCTGCCTCTGCCTCCTGAGCGCTGGGATTAAAGGCGTGGGCCACGGTGCCCAGCGAATATTTACATTTTGGATACATTTTCAGAGGCTGTCTTAGTCACTGTTCTATTGCTGTGAAGAGACAACATAACCAAGCAACTTTTATAAAAGAAAGCATTTAACTGGGGAAGGGGGCTTGTTTATAGTTTTAGAGAATTAGTCTATTATAATGGCAGGAATCTGACAGACATGGCGCTAGAACAGTGGCCTCAAGAGCTCTCAGGCAAGAAGAGAGACCCTGGCCTGGTGTGAGCTTTTGAAACCTCAGCACTCATGCCAGTGACACACTTCCTCCAACAAGGCCACACCTTCTAATCCTTCTCAAATAGTGTCACATTCAAATGCATGAGCCTATGGGGGCCATTTTTATTTACACCACCACAGAGGCATCTAGTTCAAGCCCCCAAACAGGGAGAGGAAGGTTGCTGCCAAAAAGGAAGGCTTGTATCATCTGGAGGACATGAGGTCAGTGGAAGAATGGCAGCCAGAGGGCAGGGCAACCGAGAAATCTAGAATAAGATGTGAAGCACACTCACATTCTCTCTCTCTCTCTCTTTCTCTCTCTCTCTCTCTCTCTCTCTCTCTCTCTCTCTCTCTCTCTCTCTCTCTCTCTCTCTCTGAGACAATTTCTCTGTATGTCCCTGGCTGTCCTGGAAGTCATTCTGTAGACCAGGCTGGCCTCAAACCTAAGCTCTGTCTGTCTCTGCCTCCTGAGTCCTGGGGGATTAAAGGCGTACCCCATCTAGTCTTTTCTCTCTTTCAAAACACTAGAGATGCTTCTTTAAAGAACATTGACAAGCCAGGCGTGGTGGCACGCGCCTTTCATCCCAGCACTCGGGAGGCAGAGGCAGATGGATCCCTGTGAGTTCAAGGCCAGCCTGGTCTACAAAGAGAGTCCAGGACAGCCAAGGCTACACAGAGAGAAACCCTGACTCGAAAACAAACAAACAAAAAAAGAACACTGACAAATAATAGAAGACAGAATTAATACATTCACTAGTGTCTTAGTGTGACAGAATACCAGGACCAGAAGCAGCTTGGGGAGGAGAGGGTTTATTTGGCTTTCACTTCCATATCATAGTCCATCACTGAAGGAAATGAGGACAGGAATTCAGACATGACAGGATCCTGGAGGCAGGAGCAGATGCAGAGGTCATGGAGGAGTGCTGCTTGCTGACTTGCTCCCCATGGCTTGCCCAGCCTGCTTTCTTTCTTTTTTTTTTTCTTTCTTTCTTTCTTTCTTTCTTTCTTTTTTTCTTTTGTACACCTGCATGCCAGAGGAGGGTATCAGATCACATTATAGATGGTTGTGAGCCACCATGTGGTTGCTAGGAATTGAACTCAGGACCTCTGGAAAAGCAGTCAGTACTCTTAACTGCTGAGCCATCTCTCCAGCCCTCAGCCTGCTTTCTTATAGCGCCCAGGACCGCCAGCCCTGGGCCAGCTCCACTCACAATGGGCTGGGCCCTCCCCATCAATCACTGACTTCAGTCAGATCTTATGGAGGTGTTGTCTTGATCGAGGGTCCCTCCTCTTCAGCTTGTGTCAAGTTGATATAAAACTATGCGGCACAGCTAGAACAGGAGACAATAACTGAAAGAAACAGATTTTCCCTCAGGTTGAAGGAAGCGAAGATCCATAAGGGGGCCCAGCACAACGAAAACAGCAGTGATGGAGTTCACGACTAGATCTCTCAGAAACAGACACCCAGGGCATGTGTCTGGTCCTAGCACTAGAGGGGAAAAAAAATGAATAGAATTTTCACCAGCCACATCAGAGCTTAAAAATAGAAGGATACTCTCAAGACACTAGAGGAAACTCGCTGACAAAAGTACTCGCAACAGGGAGGCTGGTTCTCTTGCCTCAGTTGCCGCTGGCCTGGTGGCCTTCAGAGAAAGGAGAGCAGGCTACCAAGAAGAGACTTGATACCCTATGAGCATATACAGGGGGAGGAGGTCCTCCTCAGTCACAGTCATAGGGAAGGGGAGTAAGGGGAAAATGGGAGGGAGGGAGCAATGGGAGGATACAAGGGATGGGATAACCATTGAGATGTAATATGCATAAATTAATAAAATGTATATTTTTTAAAAAGAAAAAAATTCGACTTGAGCCTGGCAATGGTGGCATGCTCAGGAAGATCTTTGTGAGTTCGAGACCAGCCTGGTCTACAAAGTGAGTCTAGGACAGGCAAGGCTACCATAGAAACCCTGTCTCGGGGGTGGGGGGGTTGGGGGCAGAAATAAGTTTACTTGAAGCTTTCATTTGGACCTTATTCATCCAGCAGAAGACGAAATTTTTGATTCTGGAAATTTTTAACAGTTTCTATGGAAGAAGGTTGAAGTCAATGGAAAAACTGGAGATCTTAGAAATGCTGTTCATGGTGAACGCTTGAAGAGTAAAATCACAGTTATTTCAGAGAAACAGTTCACTAAAAGGTATTTGAAATTCCCTACCAAGAAATGTGTAGAAGGGGTCTCCTGTGTGTGTGTGTGTTTAAGTGTCACCTCTCAGTGAAAGGCTGATGGCCCCTTAGCTGAGGTGGGAAATAGGGTGGCAAGAGTTCTGGAGAGGGAGAGAGGGACTCTGGGAGACCGTCAGAGGCAGAGGTTCACCCTGTGACCCTGAGGAAGATGGATGCAGATGCATGAAACTGAGCAGAGGTAACCAGCCACGTGGCAGAACTTAGAATAAACAGGGTATCAGTTATGAGCAGGTCAGGACCATGCCCAGCTATATTGGTCTAGGCTTTTGTGAGTATATTTAAGCCTCACAGTCATTATTTTGGGAGCTGGGGTGGGTAGAGGGTGGGAAGAAGCCATGTATTTACAGAAATGCCTTAAGAAGAATATCCCCTGAGATTGGCTTTGTGTGGTTGCGTCTGACAAGGAGACTTACGCACGAGTTTCCAGATTAGTTGAGATGAAGATGGATCAGGGTCTGAGGACTTTGCCTTTAATAAAATGGAAGTATTCTAAAGAATAAAAATCACAGTATTCTAGTTTTTAAAAGTACACATAACATACAAACATGGGTTTACAACAATTATAAAATGAACATTCATGAGGCTGCTGTCCTACTAAAGGTCTTTAATATCTCACACACTTGTGACACTTCAGGGCCCTGTCCTGAATTCCCCCCTTTTTCCCCAGGCTGTAGCAATCTGAATTTTGCACAGTAATTTCCTTTCAGCATCGTCCCCTGTTTATGTATTGCTGATTGATATAATCCTGGCTTGAAAAATATTACCACATAAAATGTGTCTGTGATATGAATTTTTTGATAAATGATACCATTTGATATGTCCCTCCCCAACCCCGCCCCTCTGTGACTTCTCCTGGTAGTCAGTCGTGTGTTTTTTAGTGTGACCATGTTGCTGTAGAGATTCCACACAGGCCCTATGCTACACTCTTATTTACCTTATAGCAATGCAGCTGCACCGGCTTCCCCCTGACTAGCCCCTAGTAAATCTCGTCGCTCTCTCCTTTGCTGTACACAGAGTCTGGGCACTAAGCTGACAGACCATGATACTAACACGTAACTGGATTTATTTTTAAATCTGGTCTGACAATTTACACTTTAACTGGGTTATTTAATGTGATGCCTGATGAGGGAATCGGCTTTCATGCCTTCTACTTTTTTCTTTTCTTAACTTTGTTCTTCTTCTTCTTCTTCTTCTTCTTCTTCTTCTTCTTCTTCTTCTTCTTCTTCTTCTTCTTCTTTCCGCTTGCCTGCTTGCTTTAGCACTAATCAAGTGCCTCCTTCCATGCTACTACTACTGTATGGAAATCTGTTGAAACATGGAATGTCTAATAAAAGTGTGAGGGACGATCAAGAACCTTTTCACACATAAAAGGACTCAAAAATACCTGCTCCAGTCTTAGGGATCTCATCCGAATGTGAGCCGCTGAAATGAGAGGATGAACCATCGAAAGGGATGAACTACAGAGAGAGAAAAAAAAAAAGGAAAGCCAGTAGACAGCAATCACCTGGCCTCAGGTTCAACTCTGAGGCAGAGCATAAAGCGCAGGGCTCCGCCTCTAGTATTTCAGGTGTGTGTGGGAGCGGGCACAGTGAATAATCTACCCAAATAGAAGTCAGAGGTGGAGATTTGAGGAAGGAGTAGGGGGCGGGCAGAGGGAGGGACAGAATTCCAAAGATTTGAAGGCAACATGGGGCAGCCCGATTAAAGTACACTCAATAAGAAGATAAAGTGGCAATGCTCAGAAACTCCCAAGGGAAAAAGTCCTGACCTCACCAGTTAGATTTATTATTAACTATCGACCTCATAGGCCTATTGTGAGGATTAAGTTGGTTAATAATTGTAGAGTGATTGGAAAGGAGCAAAATAGACAGATAAAAGAAAATGAAACTCAGCTGAGCCCCTGGTGATAGCCACAGTGTGTGTGGGTGGGTGGGGGGAGGGTCACTTCCTTACTTCTCAGATCCTAACCCTAGTTTGAATCGCAGACTGTTTAGCCGTGGCTAAAGATAAAGGTTTTTATTAACTTAGAAAACATACAAAAACGGTACAAATGTTAAGATGTTATAAATATAGACGTTGGGGCGCAGGAATGAAAAGCATATGAGATGCTATCCTTATCTTACACAAAGACCAGAGAGGACTGGAGAGATGGCTCAACAGTGAAGCTCACTCACTGGCTGCTCTTGTAGAGGACCTAAGTTTGATTCCCAGCACCCACGTGTCAGCTCACAACCATCTATGAGTCCATAGACACAGACCTACTCACAGGCAAAACACCCATATAAATAATAAAATAATAATAATAATAATAATAATAATAATAATAATAATAATAATAATAATGTGGTGGTATGATTGAGAATGGCCCCCATAGGCTCATAGATTTGAATGTCTGGCCCAGTTGGTGGACTGTTTAGTAAGGATTAGGAGGTGTGGCCTTGTTGGAGGAGGTGTGTCACTGGGGGTGGGCCCATGCCAGGCCCGGTCTCAGTGTCTCTCTGCTTACTGCCTGCTGGTCAGGGTGTAAGCTCTTAGCTAACTGCTGCAGCACCATATCTGGTTGCCTGGCCCCATGTTCGCTGACATGATGGTCTTAGACTTGCCCTCTGAAACTGTAAGCAAGCTCCCAATTAAACGTTTCCTTAGCCGGGCACGGTGGTGTACGCCTTTAATCCCAGCACTGGGGAGGCAGAGGCGGGTGGATCGAGACCAGCCTGGCATACAAACTGAGTGCAGGACAGCCAAGGCTACACAGAGAAATCCTGTCTCGAAAAACTAAACAAACAACAAAAACGTTTTCTTTTATAAGTTGCCTCGGTCGTGGTGTTTTGTCACAGCAATAGAACAGTAAATAAAACAAATTACAATTTTTTTTTTTTTAAAGACAGGAAAGAGCATAAATGAGAAGAAACAGAATGTTCGTTCTAAATTGTTCAGATCTTGGTTCTGGCTTTAATCAAAGGGGCGGTGTGTAAAGCAGACAGACCTGAAGTAGAGATCTAAGTTTAGTATTTCCTGTAAAGTCATTAACTATGACAAAACTATCAAGGAGTAACTATGGCTGGCTATGTTGAAAGGAGATCTATATAGAGATTAGGTAAATCCTCCTCGATCACGTGGAAAACTGTGCCTAAAATTATTAGTCAGTTATTGATCCATCAACAACAGTAAACACATTAGTCCTGGATAGATATGAAGATAAATCCCCCAGAAAGACTTTAAACAGGAACACAAACCATTAAAAGGGTTGACATGACGCTTTCTCTGAAGCAGAAGTGAAACTGAGAAAACGAAACAGAAGACTGATGCTCTCTGTAGAAAACCTTCCATAGTTTTTGAGACTTTCAATCATTTCCATGTATTACTTTAAAGAGAATAAAAGCACTTAAGTATTATACGTTTACAACTTTTATGAGGGAAATCTTGCAACTACCATGTTTTAAATGGTTAGTTTAATTTTCTGTTATTAACCATTTGCTTGTCTTCAAATTCCTCTACAAAGATCAAATGTCATGATACAAGTCTGCAATGTGTAACAAATATTTTAAAGTGCCTCCGTCCATACCTCCTGCAGACAAGGTTTCTCTGTATAGCTGTGGCTGACCTGGAACTTATTGTGTAGACCAGACTGATCTCGAACTCTCTGCCTCCCAGATGCTAGAATTAAAGATATGTATTGCTATGCCCAGATCCAAATATTTTAAAGTTTTAGGTATGCCAAAGCACTTAGTTTCCTAGGCCCACAAACCTTGATTTATTTTTAATTCATGTCAAAAATTGGAAGATTGCTGCATGTAGTGGCATACGCCTTTAATCTCAGCCTCTTGGAGGCAGGGGCAGGCAGATCTCTGTGAGTTCAAGACCGGCCTAAGTCTACAAATGGAGTCCAGGACAGCCAAGGCTACACAGAGAAACTCTGTCTCAAAAAACCAAGCCAAAACCAAACTAAACAAACAAAAAAAGATTGGTAGTTATGGTGGCCTTTAATCCTAGCACTTAGGAGGCACAGGAAAACAGATCTGTGAGAGTTCGAGGCCACCCTGGTCTACTCAGCTAGTTCCTGGACAGCTGGAGCTACAAAGAAAATCCCTGTCTTGAAAAACGGAAAGAAAGCTGGGTGGTGGTGGCGGCGCACGAAAGAAAAAAAAAGAAAAATGGAAAGAAAAAAAAAATCTGCCAGAAAACATTGAAAGCTACATTAGAACTACCCTCCCTTTAAAAAGATATTTAGTGTGTGCATGTGTGTGGAGGAAGATTTGGGGAAGAAGGAGGTGGAGGAGGAGGAGGGAGGAGGGAGGAGTAGTAGTTTTGCATGACAAAGTTTCCCAAAGCCAAGGTAAATTCCCTCCCTCTCTGAGTATCTACTACACGCCTTGGTTTTGTTCCTTTGTTGGGAAAGAGTAGAAGATAAGAGGCTTCTTTTATATTAAGGAGGACATTCAACTCTTTTGGGAGACATACGGGCCCAATGCCAGAGGTGAAGCCAACAAAATGGGCGGCGTGATGTCAGCGAAGTGGAAGCATCCAGGCTCCTTCTGAGCCAATGAGCAAAGGGATGAAGCACACATCTTCCTCATTCTCCCCAGGTCAGTCACAGACGTCGACTTTGCAGCTTTTGCTCCAGTCTGTAAAGATGAGTGCCTCTGGCTGTGGCCTGTGTCCACCCAGAGTTTTATGGCTTCCCTTAATGTCACAAGAGGCCTGCTTGCAATAAAAAAGAACAGAACGGAGAAACACAAAGCCCTAACTGCTCCAGTTCCCGGTCACAGTGGCTTCTAAGGGACTCTTGGATCCCTGCCCTCAGGGACTTTTTTCCGTCTGCCCTTTTCGTTTACTGAGAGGAGCCCAGGGTGAGTGCGTGGATTTCTGTTCGTTGGCCTCCCTAAAATGAAGAGTTCAGATTCACAAGGAAAGTTCTACCCACCCATGAGCCCATAGCTCCTGGGAATAGAGACGATTACCCCCCCAAGAAACAGGATCTCCCACCCAGCTGCTAACGGTTAAGAACGTTATAAGAGACTCCACAATAAAAATATGACCCAGGGAAACGCGTCATAAAACCCCTTTCGTGGCCTTCTTTGTTATAGCCTGCGAATTTCTTTCCGCCGAACACAACCGCTGTTGCCGGCCTAACCTTTAAGGAACAGAAGATCTAATCGGAGATTGGCACCTACTATTGTTTGTGTCCTTTTCCTTGAGAGACAGCATGGTTTGGGAGCCAGTTGGGTTGAGTTACCCTCCTCAAAGCAGCCTGTTCTGTTCCTCTGAAGGAGGCCGACTCCATTCCTCTTCTGTTCCCATTAAGTTTAATGATGCATATTGGCTTTGTCGGCATCAAGCAAGAAGCAAAGAACAACCAAAGCTACCGTTGGCATCGTGTTGTTTGACACCATCTGGAGAGAAAGGCTCTGGTTTCTCACCATGTTTCCAAACTGAGATTGCAAGCAAAAGAAATTAAGTTAGTTTACTTGTGACCTGTTAAAAGTCTGTCAAGAGGGGCTGGAGAGATGGCTCAGAGGTTAAGGGCACTGACTGCTCCTCCTGAGGTCCTGAGTTCAATTCCCAGCAACCACATGGTGGCTCACAACCATCTACAATGTGATCTGATACCTCGTCTGGCCTGCAGGTGTACATGCAGGCAGAGCACTGTATACATAATAAATAAATAAATATTTTCTGTCAAGAGTCTGACTGGTCCTCTCCTCACTTGCATCAGGAAATGCTGAACATATATATTTGTTTATTTTCTGGTTGAAAGACTACTGACATGCCGGGCGTGGTGGCGCATGCCTTTAATCCCAGCACTCGGGAGGCAGAGGCAGGCAGATCGCTGTGAGTTCGAGGCCAGCCTGGTCTACAAAGTGAGTCCAGGATGGCCAAGGCTACACAGAGAAACCCTGTCTCAAAAAAAAAAAAAAAAAGAAAGAAAGAAAGAAAGACTACTGACGATAACTTCATAAGAATTGTCCCTTCGTTCAGAGAAACAGTAGCACTTTTTATTCTATTTGCTGACTAGAAAATATATTAGCTGGGTAGAGCTCAACGCCAGCTATTAATTTTTTTTAACTGATGAAAAGGACTTCTAACGTATTGCTTTTAAAAGCATTAAGATATACTGAAAATATTATAAAATTCATCCATCTAAGGCGTAATTTGGTGGGCTTAGCGGTGTTCACAAGTTCATGCTATCGTCGCCAGACACCTGATGCCACACGTTTGCTTTTAAAGAACCCCCTATTGTTACCAGGCACGTCCCGTCCCATCCTCTCCCCAGTCCTGTGCAAGCACAATTTAGCTTCAATCTATAGCTTTTTGTGTGTGAACTTTGTCCTGACCATAAGTACCACAAAACTAAACATTTTACCCTTAAATGTCTAAGTAGAGACAGTAAAAAAGAAACTGAAACATGAAAACACTTTGAGTAAATATGGCAAGCATGGTAGTGTTTCTTGTACACGGTTATTCACCTCTGTATATGCAAGGGACATAGACAGAGACACGCTGGAAGAGACAAGGAATGACGCATACTACAAGGAGTCTATAAAGACAGGACCCACCGACCAAATGGATGCCAAACCCAAAGTAAGAAAGGGTTAAGGGCTGGGGAGATGGCACCAAGGCTAAACTACTGGCTCCTCTTCCAGAGGACTAGGATTTGATTCCCAGCACCCACATGGTGGCTTGCAGCCATCTGTAACCTCAGTGCCAGAGCATCTGGACTCCACAGACAGCAGGATTGCTCATGGTGCACAGACATACACGCAGGCAAAAAACAAATGCAAATGAAAGGAAAAAAGAGGCGTGTGTGTGTGTGTGTGTGTGTGTGTGTGTGTGTGTGTGTGTATTCTATTCATGACAATACAAAAAGTTCTCTGTAAATATAGATTGTAGAGTTGGGATGATGGAAAAATATATCACTGCTTCTTCAGAAATGAATGGGTTAGTGTGCAAAGCTACTTTCCCTTCTCCGTTTTCCTGTCATTTCTTAAGAGCCCAGGGCACTGGCACACACTGAGCGCCCAGGGGGCGGTTGGTTCTAGGTGAGTTTGAGGCTGGCAAGGTCTACAAACATATAGAGTTCCAGGCCAGCCAAAACTGACCTGACTCTGACTCAAAAAAAAAAAAAAAAAAAAAAAAGATGGTTATTCTTGAGAAGCTAGAGGCAACAGGAAGAAAAGCATTCAAACGTCAAGTTCCTCTCCTATAATGAAAGTTTGAAAAAAAAATCCACTTTATATTGTTTGCCCTCATTTCTTACCAGTTATCTATTTCTGAGAACAAAACACTCCGAAGCTTAGTGGTTGCACCGAGCAGCCACTTACTTTGCTCACAAATCCGTAGCCTGTGCAGCATTCCGAGGAGACTGTGGTTTGGTTTGGTTTGGTTTTACTTTCCACGTGGTTTCTGTGTAAATACGATGAGGAGAAAATGGAAAATGAAAGAGAAGCTAAATCTTTGTTTTAAACATTGGGCTCAAAACCAAAACATTGGTATTAGAAATTGTCATCAGAACTTATTTCTCAGCCAGGCGGTGGTGGAGCATGCCTTTAATCCCAGCATTTGGGAGGCAGAGGCAGATGGATCTCTGTGAGTTGAAGGCCTGCCTGGACTACAGAGCGAGTTCCAAGACAGCCAGAGCTGTTACATAGAGAAACCCTGTCTCGAAAAACCAGAAAAAATAAAAAAATAAAAAGAATTTATTTCTCAGGCTGGCACACACCTTTAATCCCAGCATTCAGGAGGCAAAGGCAGACAGATTGCTGTGAGTTTGAGGACAGCCTGGTCTACAAATAGAGTCTAGAACAGCCAAGGCTACATAGAGAACCCTTGTCTTGGAAAAAAAAAACAAAACTTATTTCTCTTATACTCTTCCAGGTGTGTGCATAGACATCCAATAAACAGTATCAAAATCACTGAATCTGGTAAGCAATTAAAAAGGAAGTACATCTGTATTATCTCATGTCTCTCTTCTACATGTCCAACAAAGCAACATCTGGATCCACGCTGGGGCCGGGGCATGATGGGTACTTATGTGCAGCTGACCTTTTCCTTTCCATTTAGTCCAATGGCTTGCATTGACTTTGGAGGTGTTGGCATGACACCATGACATAAGTAGAAGGGTGAGTATCCATGCTTATGTCTGTACAGATATGTGTATGTGTTCACATACGTGTAACTATGTTTCCTAGCTACACTAAAGGAGCCTAAACGAATGCTAACCCAACAGCATCAAGTGCCCCTAGGACCCTTGTCTTGACTTTTAAATATCCTTCTTTTGAGAAAGTATGGCATCCCAAAGAGGTCATTCTGGAATCAGAACACTAAACACAAGGTGAATATGGGATACCTTGTGGTGCCCCAAAACAACCCAGGGTCAGCTCTTCAAACACAGAAAAAGACAAACGCTTAAGAGTCAACTAAAGTTTGTCATCTAGTTTACGTGATTGACCAAGGTCAATTTCTGAGATTCTTTTATTGAAACTCAGTATAATTGCCTGAGGGAATAACAAAAGAAAAAGGGGGCCATAAATTGCACTCTTTTTTCACCCTTGTTTCCTGGGCTATAAACACTTAAATATTAGGACATTATTCTGAATTGAGTTGTCATGAGAGTGACTGCTAATAGATAATTCTTCAAGCTGCTCTGAGGAACACAGACCACCTCTTCTTTAGGAAGTCTGTCCGTCTTTGGGTCCGATGGACGTATGGTGGGCTACTGAGGCTTGGTAGCTGAGAAAGCGGGAATCCCACGTTTGTTTTCAGAAAAAGACACGGTGAGATCAAGTTGGGCTTGTGAACATCTGGGACATCTGTAAAGAGAAAAGAGAAAACGTAAGAACACCAGCAGCTAAAGCCCTAGGCACCGAGCTGGAGACACAGCTCGGTGGTTCAGAATACTGATTGAGATTCCTGGCATGTGCCACCATGGGTGCTGTCTACGATGTCACAACTGTCTCTAACTCTAGGGTCCAAGGGATCCAGTGTTTGTTCTCCATGGGAACTAGGCAAAGCCATACATGCAGGCAAAACACACATACACATAAAATAAGAATGAAATTTAAAACAACAACAACAACAAAAATTAGCCGTTAACAACAGGCCTCACAGATGGCCTGGCTACTCAGTTCTTGAGGAGAGGCTTTTCAGTGCCATCAACTTCACCAGAGGCCTCTCTCACTGAGCCTGACTGAGACCTTTTTGAGCATGTGACTGAAATCAAGCCAATACAAATGATTTCTGAGAATTAAGGAGGTGGAAAGGAAAAGCCCTTTTCTGTAGTACTTTTTTTTTTCTTTTCTTTTTATTTATTTATTTATTTTTATTAATTTATTCTTGTTACATCTCAATGTTTATCCCATCCCTGTATCCTCCCATTCCCGCCCCCCCCCCCATTTTCCCATTATTCCCCTCCCCTATGACTGTTCCTGAGGGTACTTTTTTTTTTTTAAACCTGGAATAAGAGCCTGCTATGGCTGGGATGTCTGAAATACCAATGAGATATGAGGTATGAGATATGAAATGTGTTCCACACAACCGATAGGCTATGGAGAGGTTTATTATATGAGCATGGGGAGGGAAGGAAACGGGTTCCCCAGAGAGAAAGAGACAGAGAAAAGGAGAGAAAGAGACAGGAGGGAGAGCAAGAGAGAGGTAAGAGAGAGGGGCGAGGTGGGTCTGTCCTTTTATATCCTGGGCAGGGCCATGCCCAGCAGCAGGTAGCCGACTGGGGCAGAATCCTAACAGTGGCCTCTCCGCAAGCCTCTTGACCTGTGGAGTGTCTACAGCAGACAGGCAACCAGTGAGAGGAGAGCAGGGGCTGCTGGTGACAGACTCCACTCCTTGCCCCAAGACCCTGGCTCTCCTCAGATAACTCCCCTGTGAACTGAGTTCCTGCAGACTGAGCTCCCACACTGTTACTCACCAGAAAACCCTTTGTTCCTTTGTTTAGAGAAGCGTAAATTGAATGAAATTCCTGTCACTTGACAGCAGTGAACCAAAGAGTATACTGTGCTGGCAGCAGAAAACTACTGTACCAGAGAAGAAAGGGCTTGGTTTTTTTTTTGGTCTGACTTTGAAGTAAACACTTGAAAGTCAGTGCTTTCCACATCCTGAATATGAAGACATTGTGACCTGAGACCATATCAGGGAGTTCAGATGTTTCAATTGGGCAGGTGCGCTCCTGCCCAAGGCTCTAACTTGAGAGCCTTGTTAGCACTAGCAAGAACTCCATCCTCAAGCTATGCTTCTGGCCCCTTAAATATTCCTTTCTTCCTTTATTTCTTTTCTTTCTTGGTTTGTTTGTTTGTTTGTTTTAGATTTTACAATTTTTTATGTGTATGAATATTTTGCTCACATGTATGTCTGTGTGCCACGTATGTACCTGGAGCCCATCAAACGCCTGGAAACATAGTTACGGATGGCCGGGAACCGCCATGTCAATACTGGGAATTGAGCTCCAGGTTTTTGCAAGCCGAACAAGAGCTCTTAACTACTGAGCTACCTCTCTAGACGCCCTCCCCCCCCCCCCGCCCACTCCCTTAAATATTTTTTTTAAAGCTTGAAACAGCTGTAGACTTAAAAGAAAAGTTGCAAAGGTGGAGATAGAGTTTCTGGATGTCCTTCAACAAGTTTCCCCCGATGTTGGCCTCACAGGTGATCGTGGCCACGTCACCTGGGCGTAATAAGGGATTATGTAACCAGGGAGATATCATGAAGCAATCAGGGGGGAAATGGACTTTTTGGTAAGTGGTATTGGTGTAACTGGACAGCCTTGAGATGAAGGTACAAGTGCCTCTTCTTTATACTGCCCAAAAGAATAAATTCCAAATATAATTTAAACATAAACAAGCAAGAGTCATGAGAGCAGGAAGATGGCACAGATGGAGTCTGGACAATTGGAAGCAACAGACATTTCCTGTGATTCAGATTTTTTCAATGAATAAGAGGAAATACTAATTAAATTGCTACAAAGAACTCAAATTTAAAAGTACATGCCTTGTTTGATCTTATGTAATGACTCCAAAGGCCCATCTGAGGTCACCTTGGTCCCCAGCTCAGTACCATCTGGGGATAGCAAACTCTTTAAACATGGAGGCTAGTGGGATGTCTTCTGTGGAGAGTGTGCCCTGGACTGAGAGAGGCTCGTCTCTTCTTTCTCTGAGCTCTGAGATGAGCTATGATGGGGAGTTCCCTCATTGTGGACTCCAGAGCCTAATGACCCACCATTCGTGGGCTGATACCGAGCCCATAAGCTTTTCTCACTTGTTTATTTTATTTATGTGTTGTTTCACTCTGTTTAGACAAGTCTCATGTAGCCCAGACTGGCCTCAAGCTCCCTGTAGCTAAGGATGACCTTAAATTCCTGGTTCTTTTATTTCTGCCTTCAGAGTGCTGGCATGTACAGCCACACTACCTTTTCTCTCAAGGTGGCTGCCTCGGGTGGTGTGCATGCGCTGTGCCATTTTATATGAGTTTTAAACAGTTGATCAAGGTGTTGACTTTGAAATATATTTTAAGACATCATCTCTACTCTTCCTCTTTCCTCAGCCCGCTGAATGCTCACCTAATAGTTGTGCATGAACAGACCCAGCCGAATTTTATCTTTAAAATAGATATTTATGTGTTTACTTACTCCAACTCCTCAAAAGGCCCTATAGCAATTAATGAGTAGCCCTGGTACCCAACAGTGATCTCTAAATGATGCTTCAAATAACAGAAACCAAGAGGTTTTTGTTTGGTTTTTTGTTTTGTTTGTTTGGCTTTGGTTTTTCGAGACAGAGTTTCTCTGTGTGGCCTTGGCTGTTCTGGGCTCGCTTTGTAGATCAGGCTGGCCTCTGCTGGGATAAAAGGCCTGGCGAAACCAAGAGGTTTTTTGTTTTGTTTTTTCATTTTTTTCTTTTTTGAAGATTTATTTATTTATTATTTTGTATACAGTGCTCTGCCTGCATGTACACTTGAAGGCCAGAAGAGGATATCAGATCCCATTATAGATGGTTTTGAGCCACCTTGTGGTGGCTGGGAATTGAGCTCAGTACCTCTGGAAGAACAGTCAGTGCTCTTAACCTTTGAGACATCTCTCCTGGCCCAAAATCAAGAGTTTTTAAAGAAACTGAAAAGAGGCTGAAATGTGTAAAAGAGAAGGGGGGCGGGGAGGGGGGCGTGAGATGACTCAGCTGGTAAAGGCAGTTGCATGGTGCAAGGAGAGCCCCGACTTCCACGAGTTGTCCTCTGACCTCCACATGTGTCATTGCAAGTGCTTATAGGTGTGTATCACACACACACACACACACACACACACACACACACACACACACACACACGGAACAAATGAATGAGTAAAAAACATGGGAACACAAGAAAGCAAGTAATATATTGGAACACACACAATTGTAGGACCCATGAGGAAAGAGAGATGGGAAGTCCTCCCTTCTAATTTTGTGAAGACACCTACCTACTAAACAGACTATGAACAAATGAAAAAACTTTACTTTAAGCTTAAGTCCTTTCCCAAACCCACCAGAATAATGTGATCGTGGCTCAGCAGGGAGCTACTTCTAGTTGGGCTGTGATAGCTCACTGTGAGCTGAAATGTGAACCCTAGTTGAGGTCAGAACACTGAGGATTTTCAATGCAAAGCACCGAGGACCAGTGAGCTTGTCTCAGCAACAGAAATCCTGCATAAGCGAGCAATGGGTGTGATAGGATTTGAATCGTATTCCAAGTGCCGTGGAAAGCTGCTACAGAGGTTTGGCCGGAAAATAATAGAATTTGATTTGCGTTTTAAAACGATGGTTCTGGCTGCTGTGAAGAAGGGATGATTTAAAAACATGAGGGCAAATAAGGGAGTGTTTGTAGCCATCCCCAGAATAACAGTGTGGCAGTGGAGGTGGAGGAAAGCAGGTAGGTAAGGCAGACTCTTCTGAGATAAAGCTAGCAACCCTCGCAATGGAATGACTGGCCATGCAGGGATGACCTAGGTTGTTGTCTGAAGCCATGAGTAGATTGTGGGGTTACTGGCTGACATGCAGAAAGTGAGGAGGTATCCATGACAGAAGAAGCAAATCAAAGGTTAAAACAGGAGCATAGGCACCTCTCTCAGCTGATATATTTGCATATTGAAATATATGTAAAGTAGAAAGGTTTCAAATATCTCACGCTCCACCATAAGTAGAGGTTTTGAGGGATAACGCTGTGGTCCCCTTGCCCTATTCCGATCTTTATTTCTTTTTCTCAGCTGTTTCTACTCCCAGCTAAACATTCTCTTCTGTCAAATCCTAGTTTCCAAGGTTTACCTCAGGCAGAAACATTCACCTTATTTCCCCAATCTTTCAGAAAATTACCAAAAATGGTTATTCCCCCATTGCACTGCACGTCTGTCTACACATGATCTTGTGCTGGTCCTCAGTGCCCCTGTATTCCTTGAGAGGGTGGACCAGTTGCCCCTGTATTCCTTGAGAGGGTGGACCAGTTGCCCCTGTATTCCTTGAGAGGGTGGACCAGTTGCCCCTGTATTCCTTGAGAGGGTGGACCAGTTGCCCCTGTATTCCTTGAGAGGGTGGACCAGTTGCCCCTGTATTCCTTGAGAGGGTGGACCAGTTGCCCCTGTATTCCTTGAGAGGGTGGACCAGTTGCCCCTGTATTCCTTGAGAGGGTGGACCAGTTGCCCCTGTATTCCTTGAGAGGGTGGACCAGTTGCCGCTGTATTCCTTGAGAGGGTGGACCAGTTGCCGCTGTATTCCTTGAGAGGGTGGACCAGTTGCCCCTGTATTCCTTGAGAGGGTGGACCAGTTGCCCCTGTATTCCTTGAGAGGGTGGACTAGGTAGGTAAACACTTTGGTGCCTCCCTCTGGGTAGCATGATGCTATATATGAGCTAGAACGTGGCACAGTCTGGCTTCTTTCCTTGTATATTCAAGCATTCAAGGCCAAAATAAAATAGAAACAAAGAAGGTATGCACAGGCACATCATGTACTGTGTTACCATGAAATCACAGGGCCAAAAAATAAGTATTTTTTTTATTCTTCTATGTACGAGATATCCAACACTGCCTTCTTAACAGACAGTACCAGCTCATAATGCTGTCACAAATCAGTCTGTAAATTCTGTAAAGTATTGTCAAAATTAAGTATTTACTTGCATGTGTACACGTGTGTGTGTGGGGGGGGGTGGGTGGAGAGAGAGAGAAAGAGAGAATAAGAGAGATAATGTGGGTTGGTCCTTTTTTAATCTAGTATACAGCTGAAGCGCATGTGGCACACACCTGGAGGCCAGCCACAGAGTGATGATGTCAGAGGTTGCTAAGCAACCTAGAGACAGATTAGCAGGACTACTTTTCATATAGGGTAAGTTAAAATATACAAATGTAGGTTTATTGGAAGTAGCTCATGGCTGCCATACAAGGGGGAAAGACGGGGGCTGGGGGGAGACAGAGACAGAGACAATGCACAAAATGTCCAGGTTATATGCTGAAGGAGAAGGAAAAGCTCTGCCCTGGAATTTTAGGGTAGAGGACAGGGTATGCCAGCCATGCCTTGCAGCAGATAGGGACGGAGGAGTGCTGGGAGAACCTGGAGCAACCAGTCATTATTGAGTGCAAGAATGTAGCAATCGAGGGCCGGGCGTGGCGGCGCATGCCTTTAATCCCAGCACTCGGAGGCAGAGGTGGATCGCTGTGAGTTCAAGGCCAGCCTGGTCTACAAAGCGAGTCTAGGACAGCCAAAGCTACACAGAGAGACCCTGTCTCAAAAAAACAAAACAAAAAACAAAAACAAACAAACAAAAAACAAAGAATGTAGCAATCGGGGGAAGGGGACGGAATCCCACCCTCAGAAATAGGCGATAGGTGGGGAATTTAGGCTGTTGATTGGCAGTGTAAGATTCCAGGTGGCTTGGACTTAGCCACCATAACAACAGCATTGTTAGCTGAGCAAAGCAAGTTAAGACTTGCAGGCTGATACAAGGGCAAAAGAAGTAACAGCAAACTGAGAAGAACAGGTTAAAAATCCTCTACTAGCCTCCATCTCAACCCTGCCCCCCAGAATTTACTGCCCCTATCTCACCCTACTTAGAATTTACTACCTCAGACCCCCCATTCACCTAAAAGGTCACCTACTGTTAGCCTATCACACATTAACTAACCATTGTCACTAGTTCCGCGCTTCTGTATATGGTATATTAATCCCCGACTCTTCCAGAACGGGGTCTTACATCTCCTCAGAGCTTGGTGGACCCCGGCGCGTCCACTCAATAAAATTCTTTTGCTTTTGCATCGACTCTGGACTCTGAGTCTCAGTTGGTCTTCCAGGAATAGACTCTGACGATCTGAGTCTAGCAGCAGTACTTAACTTGGGGCTTATGCTGTAAAATGAAAATTCACCACCACCACCCCCCCCACACACACACAAACACTCACACACACAAATCCTCTTTTCTTTCTTCTTCTTTCTCTTCTTTGCTTTTCAATACATAGTCTCACAGTCTAGTCCCTGCTGGTCTCAAATCCATGACGTTCTCTCCACAGAGTAAGGGTTACTCATTCAGGACCAAAATGAAGTCGAGATAACGAGTCAAGGGTGCTTCCCTCGTGACAGCAAGACCAGTAGCTGCCAGTGGGAGCTAGCTGGTAATGGCGGTGCTAATGCTGTCCTGACTGTGGCAAGCTGTGGAAAATGGCGGCCTCTACACTTCTCTGTGTTTTCATCGCAGATACATGGAGAGACCCTGTCTCAAAAACCAAAACAGGAAAGAAAAGTGAACCGGGGCTGGGCGTGGCGGCGGCGGCGGCACACACCTTTAGTCCCAGCACTCGGGAGGTAAAGGCTGGTGGATCGCTGTGAGTTCGAGGTCAGCCTGGTCTACAAAGTGAGTGCAGGACAGCCAAGGCTACACAGAGCAACCCTGTCTCGAAACAAACAAACAAACAAAGAAAAAGAACCCAAAAAAGTAAAACGGCAGTGAGTGGAAACTAGGTAAAGGTGAAGCAATGCTGAAGGTGTGCAAGAGTCAAGAGATCTTCAGGCTCCATTCTTTTCAAGTCTCTGAACTTCCTGAGTATGTGACATATTCACTCCAACCCCCTTGGATCACTTTTTTGTCACCCAAAGTACTACATGTTTCTATGAGATTGCTTGTCCAAATGGGTGGAGCTCTGGACCTGGCTAAAGTAGAAAATGTACTCTGGCAAGCTGTCCTCTGACCCCCACGATAGCTCCATGACTCACTTGTACACAGATGTTGGGGACAATAAGCCATATGGCCAATGTTCAGCCATCTTGTCAGAGCCTGCACTTTTAAGTCTCTGTGTTTCCCAGAGCTTGCCTTTCACCAGAAACTAACTGACCCTGTTGTGGGTCAGCAGTTAGACTAAAGACAGATAGAGATGGAGCAACCCTGTTATGGTTTAGCAGTTAGACTAGACAAAGAGGGAGCCAGATACCCTGTGTGGCAGGACGTTATGACCTTGCCTGGAATTCCCTGTGTTTGAGAAAAGCCTGCAGCTAGGTTGCTATAGCAATATGTCTCCCTGCCTTCTGACTTATAAAAGCTGCTGCCTGCCTAATAAACTTTGAGAGTTTGATCAATCAGACTTGCTCTCCTTTGTATTTTGCATTTTCAACAGGTGAACTTCCTCCTGAGTTTTAGTCGAACCCCACAGGCGGGGGTACACAGACACACACGACTCAAGCACAATAAACAAGCAAACAAATGAAGGAATAAATAGATAATAAAGTAATCAACATTTGAGTAGATCAGTTATTTCAAAATTAGTAGAGTTGAATAGAAGTGTATATTAGTCAAGCCGGGCGTGGTGGCACACACCCCTTTAATCCCAGCACTCAGGAGACAGAGGCAGGTGGATCACTTGTGAGTTCAAGGCCAGCCTGGCCTACAAAGTGAGTCTAGGACAACCAAGGCTACATAGAAACCCTGTCTCAGAAAAAAAAAAGTGTATGTTAGTCAATTTCCCATCATGCTGCCTCCCTGTCAAAGCTTCCCTCAGGAACTTGTAAAATGGGGGAGAGGTTGCCTGCCAGAAAGAACCACTTCCCTTATATACCTGAGGTCTCAAAGCCCATGCTGGTCCCCAGGCTCCTTGGGTCCTTATTCGCAAGTACCTGGTACGCATTTCAAAGGCCACACTAGCTTCCGGCCCCTTCTCACCTCCTCCCCCCTCCCTCCTCTCTGAACATCTGGCAGCTTCAGCTTACAAGCTCCCTCCCCTCAGCTGCTTGTGCTTCTTCTAAGTCACATGATTTTTCCTTCTCTAGCCCTGGCCATGGCCAGTCTATGTCTTTCTCTCTCTGTTCCGCACTCTTCCAGATGCCTCTGGATGTCCCCTACCCCACCCCACCCCACTCCCTATTTTAGATGCCTGGCATCTCGCCTGCTTGTATGTCAGCTTGTAGATGTCCTTGGAACTGGAGTTAGAGGCAGCAGGCGTGAGCTGCCATGTGGATGCTGGGAATTGAACCTGGGTCCTCTGGAAGAACAGCCAGTGCTCTTAAGCACTGAGCCATCTCTCCAGGCCTGTACTATCTTACCTACAATAAGAACCCTCTTCCTGCTGACGGAACAACCATTTCAGCGCTTTATTTCCTGGGCCCTCACTTACGGTAACAACTACCTAAGGAAAGCAACTTGAAGGAGGCAGAATTTACTTTCTCATTTGTTTCAGAAGGCTGAGTCCTACGGTTGGCTGGCTCTGTGGTATTGGTCTGTGAGGACGCAGGACATTTTGGCAGTGGAAGTCTGTGGATGAAGCTGATGACCTCCTGATAACTCAGAGGCAAGAAGAACATGCTGACGCACGGATGACTACGCAATCCGAGGAGAGTGTCCGGTGACATACTTTCTTCAAGTATGTCTTGCCTCCCAGTTTCCACTACCTCTTGATAACCAAATTGTGAATCCATCATTGAATTAGCTCGTTGGTTAAGTCACAATCTCAGGGACCAATCAGCCTCCAAGAGCCCAACTTCTGACCCTTGCATGGAGACCAAGCCTTCAACCCACGAGCACTGGGATGGTGGTGGATGGGGGTGGGTGGGTGCGCACGGCACTTTGTAGCTAAACTACAGGAAGGATTTCCCTTATGCTGTTGCCTCAGGCTAGCCAGAGTCCCCTGTTGGGGAAAACTGGACTCCTTTGAAGTTCACTTTAATTACGTGGCACTTACCATGAATGCCAGCGCTCTGGTCTGCTCTGGCCTGGTCTTCCTGGGAGTCTCCTTGAGCCGGGGGCTAGTCTACAGAAAATGGCCTCCTATAAATGTTGCTGCATAATAAAACCTCTCAGAAATGGAAAGTGCCCAACCTACCTGTCACTCACGCTGAGGCTTGTCTGAAGCAGCAATCCTTGCCAGGACAAGGCTGTGGTATTAGATCAGATGGTAAGAATGTGCACCAATATGTGGCACAGAGTCCCATTTCAGCCGATTTCTAGCTGCCATATACTAGCATATATATATATATATATATATATATATATGTGTGTGTGTGTGTGTGTGTGTGTGTGTATATATATATATGTGTGTGTGTGTGTATATATATATATGTGTGTGTGTGTGTGTGTGTGTGTGTGTGTGTGTGTGTGTGCCTGTGCCTCAGTTTCCTTTATCAGTCAAGTGGTGGAAGCAATACTGATACTACCCTTCAGGATCATAAGGAGAAATTTTAAAGTAGATATGCCCCCAAAAGCATTAAGAGCCACACCCATGAGTCCAGTACAACAGCCCAGGGGTTAAAGGAACTCACAGGTAAAATCTGACAATTGAGCTAAAGAGTTGGCCCAGAGGGCCCAGGCTTGACACCCCAACACATGGTGGTTCATAGGCATCTGGAATTTCGGTTCCAAGGGATCCAATTATCCTCTTCAGGACTTTGTGGGCATCTGGCACACATGGACATTAAAAAAAAAAAAAATTAAAGAGTGGGGGAAGTCCTGACAATCTCAGTTTAACCCCTGGAATCTACAAAACAGCAACAACGGGCCAGCCTGGTATGGTGGCTGATAACTGTCATCCTGGAACTCCTCTGAGATGGGAAGTGGAGACAGGAGAATTGCTTGGAGGCTCACAGCCATGTGGCACAGCAGTAACAAGAGACGAGGCTGTTTTGACAGATGGAAGGAGAAAACAGCCTTCTAAATGCTGTCCTCTGACCTCCGCATGCCTGCTGTGGCACTTAGGTGCCTGCATGCATGTACACACAGGCACACACTACAGAGAGGGGAGAGTGGGAGATGATGATACATACTCAAGTAAAATAAGAAGAGCCATGTCCAGGCTGGCACGTGGTGGCTCACGCCTATAATCCCAGCACTCGGAAGGCAGAGGCAGGTGGATCTCTGTGAGTTCTAGGACAGCCTGGTCTACAAAGAGAGTCCAGGACAGTCAAGGCTACACAGAGAAACCCTGTCTCAAAAAAACAAAAACAAACAAACAAACAAACAAAAAACCCATGTATAATATACAGCAAGTGTTAAGGATGTCACTAGTGCCTCGGGGAGAAAAAGAGAGGGAAGAGAAAGAGGAAGAGAAATGTCTGGTCAAAACCCTGGCGTGGTGGTATGGCTTTAATACCAGCACTCAGGAGGCAGAGGCAGATGAGTTTGAGACCTTCCTACAAAGTGAGCTCCAGGACAGGCAGAACTACATAGAGAGACCCCTGTCTCAAGAAACAAACAAGCGAAAAACAGTCTGATCAGGCCCTCAATTCCAGGTCGCCATGTGCTTCCTTGTTTATTATATTAAAAGAGGAAAATAAGGTGTAAGAATCAGTGAACTTTGTTTGCCCGGCAGGTAACACACCAGTCACCTATAGCATGAATCACACCTCTCCTCCCCACAGGGGAGTAGCTGTGGTTAGCCCTTTGTGAGAAAAAGAACGGTCCCTATTTGGTCAGAGATAGCTTTCAAGCACTTCAGCCTAGATTACCACAGCCAATCAGAATGGAGGACTCTGCCCTTCGGACCATGGGCTTCTCCTGAAAGCTGATCACCTCTTCCCCCTCCTCAGAGCCTCGGCTGGGTAGTAAGAGTCCACCTCAGACCACAAGACACTTCCTGCTCCAACCCTTTCAAACGGTGAGTACCTTGTTAAGAACTTCTTCTAACACGGGGAGGTGGATGTTTCCTTTTAAAAAGTGATTTCATTGTTTTGTTTTATTACTAACATAGTTTGAGATTCTGTTGAGAAATCCGTGTTTTCTTCCCTAATTGCTTTTTTTAGTGAAACCCAGCAATTATGTGGTGAGCCTCTTGCTAAGAGCCATGCTTTGAAACATCTCAGCTGGAACCCTCTGGAAACACTGCTTTGAGTGGGGGTGTACATTTCATGTACTTTTCTAACTTGGTCCTTTCCCCCTCTCCTTATTTACTGGAGCTGGCCTAGGTGTGTGTGTGTGTGTGTGTGTGTGTGTGTGTGTGTGCGTGTGTGTGCGTGCGTGCATGCGCGCGCGTGCTCGCGCGTGCATGAGAAATATTTGTTTAAACTAACAAAACTAGATGGGATTTTTGTACGTTTAGTTTGTCAAGTCTGAGACGCTTTAGAAGCTTACTACGAAAGCAAAAACCTGACTACTATGGGAATTTAATTCTGGTCCTGGCTCATGTTCTTAAGGAGAAACACCACCTTTTACACTGCACATTTGATAGCTCATGTGATGAGAGAGTGTTGTGTGATGTGAGTGGTGCAGTCAAAAAAGAAAAAGACTTTTAATACCAATATATAATTGAAGAAAGCCTAAGCAATATTAACAGGACTTACTAATATAATCGGTGCCATATAATAAAATGTCATTAAGCCAGTGTATTGTCCTTCTAAAGAGTGCTCTGAGGCAGAAATATAGGTCCAAGAACGAGTCTAAAACTAAGCCGGGCATGGGGGTCAGCCTGGTCTACAGAGTGAGTAGGCAACACAGAGAAACTCTGTCTAAAAGAAAAAGAAAAAGAATCTAAGACTCTAAGACTAATAAAGTCAAGATGTTTAACATGTGATCCAAACCCTACAAGGTTTCCTGGCAGAGACCATTTCCTGCTAAGAAACCTCCGAAGGAAGGTATTGGTCCTGTCACTCTTCAAAGCTTGTTCGCTTAGATTCCCATTTCAGTCTCCTCACCTCCATTTCTTTCTTTCTTTTCTCCTGAGTGCCCCCCCACACCCGATAGCTTTCTCTTTCTCCCGTTCTGCATTCAAAGATGGGGTACAAAGCAGAGCTCCGAGCAAGGTTACCCCCATGGACAGGGAACTACAGGTATCTCCTTGGCCCATAATAACTCTATCACAAGACTTGTATTGACACGCAGGCTGGGCAATACATGTTTTCTAGTGGACTTGTAGTTCAGACAGGAAATGGACGAACCAAGAGGCAGAGGTTACAGGGTCTGTAAGTCACTGGGGTGGGGTGGGAGTGTCCACCTCTGATCAAGGGGCCAGCATCACCAACAGTTAAGTACGATGAGCCAACTTTGCATGTGCTCTTCAGGCATGTGGGAGGCACCCGCAGGGACTGTACCTGCCTGGGGAAAGGAACGCTTTTTTTTTTCTCCCTAATTGTCATCAAAGCAGCCACATGCCTTTGTCAAGACCCAAGGGCTGCAGCCCCGAAAGCTGATGATTACAAACTCCCAGACCCTGACTAATTACAGCTTTCCAGAAGAGTAACCAGAAATCTACTTTGCCACGAGCTTTCCAAGGCTTTTGAGACAGGTCTGGCAGAAATGAAGATACTCTAAAGAGATAGCCGGGCGTGGTGGCGCACGCCTTTCATCCCAGAACTCAGGAGGCAGAGGCAGGTGGATCGCTATGAGTTCGAGGCCAGCCTGGTCTACACAGCGAGTCCAGGACAGCCAAGGCTAACACAGAGAAACCCTGTCTCGAAAAAAACCAAAAGAAAAAAAAAAAAGAAAGAAAGAAAGAAAAAGAGAGGTGTTGGTGTCTAGCAGTCTTCTAAAACAATAGACCGTCCAAAGAAATGGGGACCTTCCTAGGAACCTCACTCTGGGAGAAGGAAAAGGCCTCTCTAGTTAGTGCACACCCCAGCCTTGAGCTTAAGCCTTAATTTCACTTCAGAGCCTGGAGGACATATTTGTGGACTGAAGGGGTGAGAGTGAGGAATGAGGCGCTTCTAAGTTTCTTAGCCCGTTTTCTGCTTTCCATTAATTTGGGTCTTAATTGGCTTGTTAAGAATGGGTGGACAAACACGGTTTTAGGGGCACAGGCTGTGACTTCCCAGTCTTCACGTATGATAAACTCAGAGGACCAGGGAACAGACAGACACACACAGGCAGATTTTTTTTTTTCCCCTTCACTTCCTGGTGATCTTTTGTTTGAGATGACTAAATTTAAACCATCTTGATGGTTGACGTCAGTGGGGGTGGGGGTGTGTAGGTGGGGATGTGGGGGTGTTGTTGGAGGTGAGGGTGGGGGTGGGAGGTTGTTGGGGGTGGAGGTGGGGGTGTTGTTGGGCGTGGGGATGTGGGGAGGTTGTTGGGGGTGGGGGTGTTGTTGGGAATGGGGGTGGGAGGGTTGTTGGGATTGGGAAAGTGGGATAGGAGGAAAAGAGCAGGTCTTTGGGGTTGGCTGCATTGCTTTTTATATTTTGTTCTAACTTCCAAGTGACAGGGTCATGAGGTGCACGAGAGAGCACTGTAGAGCGTGTCTGCAGCCTTCTGTTAGTGTTTTGTGGTTAGTTTTAGTGGGCAGCATACTGAGGACTAGAGGCAGGGCAAAGTCCGTGGGCAATGCACGCTCAGCTGCGCTTCACTTTTCACTTTCAGCCTGACTTCTTAGATCTTTAACTATGGAGGAGCCATTTCTTCTATAAAAACCACGGGCTAGGGGCCGGGCGTGGCGGCGCACGCCTTTCATCCCAGCACTTGGGAGGCAGAGGCAGGCGGATCGCTGTGAGTTCGAGGCCAGCCTGGTCTACAAAGTGAGTCCAGGATGGCCAAGGCTACACAGAGAAACCTTGTCTCGGGGGAAAAAAAAAAAAAAAACAAAACCACGGGCTAGACAGTATAAGAGCCTCTTCAGAATAAACTGAGGTGACAAATGGCGATCCTGGACAGCTGGTTTCTTCCCTCTAAGACCATGCTTCTGGACTGTGCTGAGCAGAGAAGCCGTCCCCACAGCTGTAGGCAACCTTCATGGCCCAGAGCTTCTATTGGTATTCAAATCCTCCTGCCGCCCCCGACCCCACCCCCGCTTGGCTCCGGTTTTGGAAACACCATGGCCCCCATAGTTTCCCACATTGAAAAGAGGAAGTTAGGTAAGTAAGCATGGAGCCCCGGATGGAGCACTGCCTAACACGCTGGAGGCTTTAGGTTCAACCTCCAGTACCACAGAGACAGAGCGAAGGGAGAAAAAGAAATCCATACTGAAAGAAACATGCAGCTTTTTTTTTTTTTAATTTAATAAAGTTTTATTTTTCCAAATGTACAGCTGACTTAACCTGCTCCTGCATCTTCACCAGCAGCTGGGGCATCTCCACCTTTATGTTTCTTGTGTAAATTACTTGGGCCCTGTGCTTTGAAACCAGCTTGATAAGTCCTTTACTAAGTAGCTCCTGAAGGGCTGCCCTGGCCAAGGAATGGCGAATCTTCAGTGTCTCAGAGACCACAGCTGGAGTAGTAAGTTTATATAGTAAGGAACTTCCTTGCAGAGTTTGTCGTATGTGGCTTTGTCACACAGGACTAGATTATTGAGCTTGTCCCAAACTTTGCCTTTGAACCACTTCTTTTTGGCCTTGCCACCAGACTTACCTACTGGGTCTTTATCCTTTTTTTTTTTTTTTTTTTTTTTTTTTTTTTTTTTTTTTTTTTTTGCCGACTTTTTGGCATCTTTCTTCTTCTTGTCCTTGGGCAGCATGGCGAAGCTCAGACAGTGGCAACGACCACTGCAGCCTCACTAAGATGCCCAACATGCAGCATTTTAATTCATTATTTTATTTGTAATTTGATTTTAGTCTATATTAGAAATAAAGGTGGGGGGGGGACCTTACAATACCAAAGGGACTGGAAATGATTTCTTTGTGTGTATGGCACATTTTATATGTTTTCAGATTTCCCCTGGGTTAAGCAAATGAAAAAAATATGCGTTTGTGTTATGCTTATTATTACAGTATTTTTTTTTTTTTCCTCCTGCCTCCACCTCCCAAGTGCTAGGATCTAGCACCACCACCTTGTCTATGACACAGCTTAGACTGACTGTTTAGGGCACTAGTAGAGAAAAGAAAACCTTTTTACTGATGATCTGGCATTGAGGAGCTGAATGTTTTGGGTGCAGGTCTTTGCCACAGACACAGATTACCGTGGGCTTCAGAAGCACTCGGCCGGTGCTCAGGTCTTACCGGGCTGTAACATCTAGGAAACCCAGTTTAAGTACATAAACATCTGGAATACGCTGAGTAATGGTTGCCAGTAAAAGGGTAATTACATCACCACGCACCCGAGGTTTCCCTCTCAGATCAGATGCCCACTCTTTCATTGAAAAATCACAATGTAGAAATGAGCTACAGGATTATAATTTCCCTCTGAGAGAGATGACGGAAAGGCTGCTCTCTCACCCCCTCTACTGTTATTTATCAAATGCCCAGGAGCAGCTAAGACTAGATAGAGCCCAGGGGGGAACCATGAGCTCTTCAGGACAGCTTAATCCCTTTAGATTTGTTTGTCTCTGGAGGGGGAAAAAAAGCTACCTGAAGATTTCATGATAATGAAATAAATGTTAATTCTAATTTTTTTGTTGCTGCTGTTGCTACCGCGGGGGTCCAGCCCAGGACCTCTCACGAACTAAGGAAGTGGTCTAGCACAGATCTGTCTCCCAGCACTAACAGTTTCCTCACCACTATCATAACAATAATGAATCAGAAAGATAAAAGTGAAACAAACTATCAGCAGCTGGCCCTGAAATGTGCCCCCTACAAGAGCAGGGAGCGCACCCCCAGCGGAGGGGGAGGGAGGGAGAACTTCCTCACTGGAGTTAGTGAACCCCCTTTCCAGGTACCAGGTGCCCGCTCCAGTTTCCAAGTCTTGCTGCAGTAAACACTGCTCAAACACACCTGCTCCTGTTAATTGTGAAAAGGGTCGGCAACCAGAACTGAATTACTGCAATGTCTTTAATTTCTTTTCCTGGAACTGATTAAATAAATTGAGGGAGCAGCTGATGCATTCTTTAACACATACGAAGGAGTTGGAAGAGGGACAGTCCGGTCTAAATAAGTAAGTAAATAAGACGAGCTGCGGAGCTCTGGTGACATAGCACTTCCCAGCACTGCAGGAGGCGCTGGATTCAAGCTCCAGCATGGGGCGCAGGGCGAGAGGACCCAACAGTCAAGATTGTCCATGGCTACAGTTTGATGGTAGCTTAAGCTATAGGAGACTCTACTTAAAAAAAAAAAGAAAGAAAGAAAGAAAGAAAGAAAGAAAGAAAAGAAAACTATTGCTTAGGGGCTGCAGGGGCAAGACTTACTGAGAGATTTCTGGGGCTGTATATCAGGCATGGCCCATACACATTTCAGATGAACTGCTTTTCTGGCCAACCAGATGCTGTTATTCATGGGCCACTGGACTTATGGGTTCCACAAATCCAAGCAAAGTTTAGATGAGCGTGCCTTATGACGTGATGTTAGTCCCTTTCCCGGAATAGCTAGCTTTGTGGTTAATTATCAGGGGACGGGACGAGATGCATTGTTCAGGAGACTTTTTTCTTCCTTCCCTGATGTGGCCACTGGCCAGTTACCCAGGCTAATCCTAAACATTCTGTCTCTCTCTCTCTCTCACCTCTCTCTCTCTCTCTCTCTCTCTCTCTCTCTCTCTCTCACACACACACACACACACACACACACACACACACACACAGAGAGAGAGAGAGAGAGAGAGAGAGAGAGAGAGAGAGAGAGAGAAACAGACAGACAGACAGACAGACAGACGGAGACAGAGACACAGAGACAGAGACAGAATGCATTTGGAGGAAGATACCCCAAAGGCAAAAGTCCTAGGATAAGATCGTAATATGTAGCCTCTTCACCGGCTTGAAGCTGTAATGTGGCATCAGTAAAAGCTGTTGTTAGCAGCAAAGCTAGTTCGGAGTCACAAATACACAGGCCAGCTGTGAGCCCTCCACAATTAGTGAGGCTTTTTTTCTTTTTTTTTTAAATGAACTGAAAGCAAGAGGAGGAAGCTCATTTAACTTTCCCAGTCAGTAAAGCTGCTGTCCCAGTGAGCTGTCCATACCAAATGAGTATATGTCACCGCTAAATGGCCGTCAGCCTCTCCATTTCCTGGTTCCTCTTCCGAAGCCTCACCCTGGATCATGTGTGTATGCCCCACACTCCAGACTCAGGTAGACTTTTTACTGTTGTTAAGAAACAGGATATCGTGTGGCCCAGGCTGTCCTCGAACTCACTACATACCTGATGGCTCTGAACTTCTGATCCTCCTGCCGCTATCGCCTGATACTGGGATTGCTGGCATGTGCCACCCTGCCTGGTATTCTGCAGTGCTGGGACCCAGGGCTCCTTGTGTGCTGAGCAAGCACTCTACCAATGGAGCCACATTCCCAGCCCTCTTGGAGCTCTGTCTTTCTGGTGGCGTTTGTGGGGATGTCGCCAGTGCCTCATTGACTAGGTGGGAGAGCATCCGCTTACCTGGCCAGATCCTTCCTCGTGGGCCAGATCCCACAGTGGATGCATGTGGATGGCTGTCTGAGAGAAGAGACAGGAAGCTGTCTTAATGGCCAACTCCAAGACAGAAAGGTGGGAAAGATTAGTTCCTTAGACTTTGGGCAAGTGAAATTCCAGTCTTTAAGACTTGTTCTGGAGAGAGAATAGTAAGCCAGGAACCATAGGTAAAAATGAAAAACATCTCTAATGATATCAGACTCCACCCACCAGTCTTGCCTACAGTTGTTACTATGATGTATGCCAAATGGCAGACTTGTACGTCTGTTCTTCCTTCTACACTCACTAACTGGAACTTTCCAACAACGAAAGTACCATTCCTTTCTCTCCGATTTAATTTTTTAAAAATTTACCTATAATAGTATCATGTAGCCGGGCGGTGATGGTGCACGCCTTTAATCCTAGCACCCGGGAGGCAGAGGCAGGTGGATCTCTGTAAGTTTGAGGCCAGCCTGGTCTATAAAATGAGTCCAAGACAGCCAAGGCTACACAGAGAAACCTTGTCTTGAAAAAACCACCACCCCCAAAAAAGTATTACGTAGCTATATTACAGATAGCAGCTAGAGCTACAGATACTTTGCCTTATGAATTACAGTCTAATAATAAGATTACTTTTTGCTCAATTGTCCTAAATTTGGCCATCAATTTTCCTCAGAAGTCTCCCCTATTCCCCCAACTCAGAAATGGCCCATTCGATAAGATCTTCTCTTGAAGCCTGTTCTCTTCCTGATACCACAGTCTCAGGTTCAACCTGCTCTTTTTATTGAACAATGGCACTTGGTCATCAAGATTTGGGTACTCGGTGTACCTTTTCTTTAGACCTAATCAGAACGTGTCTTTATGTTCAGCTATCACGTCTATCCATATTTATCTATGTAAATCTGCTTGCCACGTGACTTCTTGAGTCCTGGCCCCCACCCTGATGATTTTTAGACAGAATCTTACTGCATTGTTCAGGCTGGGCTAAGAGTGTGGCCTTAATGCTCGTCCTGTGTTGGCTCCCTGGGTGCCTGGGACTCTGGGCTTGTGCTGCCTACTTGGAAGTTTTGCTCATCTTGGGTGCTCGGCTAGTGAGTTCATAAGCCTCCTGGGGGCCTCACTTTCCAAGTCAAGCGAGTCACAGGCATACTACTCAGCAATGTTTCCTGAATACCACAGCTATTCTCACGGAGGTGCTTTCCCTCCAGCAGGTCTGTAGCAGGCTGCTCAATGCTCACTGCTGTGACCAATTTTAGTGCTAAGGGTCAGCCCCAGAGCCTCACTGATGCCAAGCCGCTCACCCACCAACACCCAGGCCCTCCAGTTTTCAGTTTTGCCTAGCAGAGAGAGAGAGCACGCCTTCCTCACTGTTGGGGGAGTTTGAGTATCGTTTTATATATTTAAACTTTCTTTTTTTTCCTTTTCCATTTCTTTTGTAAGTAAGCTGTCTTTTCATCATTTTTCTAATCTTGGGGCTTTTGAATCTCTCTTGCTTTGGATTTAAAAAAAAAAAGCATTCTCAGTGCCTAATTTTGCACCCTCTCTCCTATACTTTCTTTACTATTTTTAAAAAACTATTCAAGGGGCTGGAGAGATGGCTCAGAGGTTAAGAGCACTGACTGCTCTTTCAGAGGTCCTAAGTTCAATTCCCAGCAACCACATGGTGGCTCACAACCGTCTATAATGTGATCTGATGCCCTCTTCTTCCCTGCAGGTGTACAGTCAGGCAGAGTACTGTATAATAATAAATAAATCTTTAAAAAAAAAACTATTTAATATTTGCCCACTACACTAAGTAATGGGAAGAGAAATACTTAGAGATATTTACTGATCATGATGATAGTCAACACATACAAACATTTCAAAGACCTTTTAAGCCTTTTTTTCTTTGTCGCTTTCTCTGCCCCAAGCCCCCGCCCCCAAGAAGAAATAGATAGGGTCTCAGTATAGCCCCAGCTAGCCTAGAACTCACAGATGAATCTGTCTCTTCTTCCTGGGTGCTTGGATAGAAGGAACACAGGAATTAAAGGAGGACCCAGCCTGTCTCTTTTTAAAATTAAACCAGTTTTATCTTCCTCTATAATAACCAAACATTGTTCGCATGCTGTTTACTAGGATTCAGGGGCCTGATTAATTTATAATTAGCTCTACTGAAGTATGCGCAGATTTAGCCATATTTAAAGCACCCAGGAACATGCCTGGTCATGTGAACACATCCATCGTGTAAGGTCATTCTTGGGATGACCTGCTGCTCTCTTTTTTCCATTCAAAGAGACTACTAAACTAGCAGGTGCTGCAAGTGCTGACGTCTAGAGAGAACTAAACAAAGGTAACTGAAGAAATAAAAGACTACTAACTCTTATGACAAGACAGAGCCAAATGGCCCGTCTTTAAAAGGGTTCTTTCTGTTTAGGAGATAGTCTCTGCATGTGGCCCTGACTGTCACGGAGCTCACTATGCAGACCAGGCTGGCCTGAAACTTAACAGAGATCCATCCACCTGCCTCTACCTCCCAAGGGATGGAACTAAAGGTGTTCACCACCACACCCAGCCTTTATGCGGTTTTGAAAATATGTACCAGATTCCTAGCTAGAAATTCCCCAGCACCATTAGCACTTAATTCAGCAAGAGAGTTAAAATACATACCGTGACCCTAACCCTGAACTTGATGCTGAAGGAAGTGGGAAAGCAGAAGGAGGCTGAGGAGGCAGCTCCACGGGTAAGTGTGCCTGGTGCACAAGCGCAAGGACCGGAGTTTGGGCCCCAGCACCTGAGTAGAAAGCCAGGTGTGGCTGCACACACCTGTCAACCCAGCACTAGGTGCGGTGAGCACATGGATGGCTGAGGCTTGCTGGTCAGGTGACAGATGCTGTATCAAGGGAAATGGAGGCTTGGAGAAGGACACCTGGTGCCCGCCTCTGGCCTCCACAAATGTCTGCATACACAACTGTATGTACAACAAACACACACACTTTTTTTTTTTTTTTAAATAAGGGGGTTTCCTGTTTTCCAAGAGACCTTCTTTGAGCAGTGGCAGTCCTGAGTGAAGAGGGCAGGATGTGAGAACAGGGCTCCTAGGCAGAGAGACCAGAAAAGGATTTGAATTTCACATTTTGCTTAGGCCCTCCCCCACGGTCCCTGTTTTCTTATTAACTCAATAGAAACCATAATTCCCAGTGGCAGAGCTGAGTAAATGGATAATGCAGGTTAAGCTATGCCTGATGCAGTGCAGAACCCTTAATGAGCTAGCTGACAGTATTGCCAACAAGTGTGAGTGTGTGTGTGTGTGTGTGTGTGTGTGTGTGTGTGTGTGTGTGCAAACCATGCAAAGGAATGCCTTGCCCAATACTGTCCTTTGTATTTGTATTAATTTTAAACAGGTGTCCATTAAACTTGTCTGCAAACTATACATAGTGCTCTCAATGCATGTGTGAGGTGGGCAAGCCAGGAACCACTTTGACTTTACAGATGAATAAATAAAAAATTAAGTGACATGGTTAAGTGGCTCATTGGTGACCATGTGGCTTTAGGGTGAGGACCTTAGCAAAGATATTGTCATTCCAAATCTAAGTCACATTCCTGGACCCCCAGGAGAGCTGGGGACGATGACACACACCTGTATCTCCAGCACCAGGAAGGCTTGAAGCAGAAGGTTCATGAGCTTGAACCTAGCCTGGGCTACATGGTGAGCTTGAAGCTAGCCTGGGCTACATGGTGAGTTCCTGACTTGGGAAAATAAATAAACACCAACAATAAAAACACAATAGAAAACTGGTTGAGGTGCCAGGTGTGGTGGCGCACGCCTTTAATCCTAGCACTCGGGAGGCAGAGGCAGGTGGATTGCTGTGAGTTTGAGGCCAGCCTGGTCTACAAAGTGAGTCCAGGACAGTCAAGGCTACACAGAGAAACCCTGTCTCGAAAAACCAAAAAGGAAAAGAAAGAAAGAAAGAAAGAAAACCAGTTGAGGTGATTAGAAGGACTTGCTAGTCCCTGTCACAGGTCAGGGACAAGCAGTACTGACAAAGGGAAGTGAAGGAACAGCTTGATTTCAGAAGAGTGCAGTGAAACCCCAAAGAGGCAAGAGAGAGATGTGTGTGTGTGTGTGTGTGTGTGTGTGTGTGTGTGTGTGTGTGTGCGCGTGCGCAATAAGCCTAGGCTGTTCTGTTTTCTATGGTTCCCTGTCACAGACCCGCTGTTTGTTTCCCACCTCCTAGACGGTAGGTACCTGTCTAAAAATAGCACGCCATCAACCCTGTTTCTTTTCTTCCACCCATGGGAGATACCTGTTCACCTTACCAGTTCAGTGAATTCCTTTCCCCTGAGGCCTCTGTCCCTTTGGAGGTGGAGACTGAAATGCTTAAAGATCAACAAGCTGGTTTCCCCCAAGCGCAGATGCTCCTGGCCAGTGGAAAGCAGCGGTTAGTTCCAGCTAAGGCGGGCAGAACGCAGCAGCTTCCCAGAGCAGTTCCAGGGTTGCAAATGCCAACATTGTCTTTTTCAGGCCAGGGCTTTTGAGACCTCTCACTGAAGATGTCTCAGGGACCAACAGTCATTGTGACTCAACCTGGATTTGTTCGTGCTCCCCAAGATTCCAACTGGCAGACCAGCCTGTGTGATTGCTTCAGCGACTGCGGAGTCTGTAAGTGCGGGGAAGGTGTCCTTGTAACTGATACAATGTCCCATTCCTCCCTTACTGTGTTGAAAGTTCCTAACTTATTACAGGCCCCTGGGAATCTGGGATTGGTACAATCAGCATCAATCTACTGATTATAGCTGATTCTTCTCCAGCCAAAAAAAGAAAAAAAGAAAAAAGAAAAGTAAAGAAAAAGAAAAAAAAGTTACCTCTAAAATAAATCCTAAAGCCGGACATGGTGGAGCACGCCTTTAATTTCAGCACTTGGGAGGTAGATTCAGGTGGATCACTGTGAGTTCGAGGTCAGCCTGGTCTACAAAGTGAATCCTAGAGTTAAGGTAACATTGAAAGCCTCAAATGATTCTAAAACTGAATGAGCCTGGTCTAATAATTATAAATGGATAAATGAAACATTTTGGCCTCAACCTGTTTTGTTTTGTTTTTCTAGACAGGGTCTCTTTTGTGTTAGCCCTGGCTATCCTGGAACTCGTTCTGTAGACCAGGCTAGACTTGAACGCACAGAGAACCACCTGTCTCTGCCTCTGAAGATTAAAGGTGTATGCTACCACAGCCCTGAAATATGTTTTTTTTTTTTGTAAATTTATTTATTTTTATTATATGAACACTGGTATTTTCCCTGCATGTAAGTCCCTGTGAAACAACTGCAACAAGATTTCTTCTCGGGGTTACATACATATTAAATCTTGCTTTATAGTTACCTCCTGTCCAGTCACAGGACACCCTCAGAGAACTACTTTAATCTGAACTGTTAAGTTTTCCTCCATGCAGTAAGATTTCTCTCCAAGTGAACTTGGAAGAAAGCGAGGTGAGGTGGAAAAGGGGCCCAGGGGCTTTGTTCTCAGCAAATCAGGAACAAAAGATTTGCTTTGAAGCCTGTTCCTAGGAATGGTAAGGAAATACAAACGCTCTGACTTGCAGTAGAATGGAACTTGGAACTGAATGAAGCTAATAATGTCACGGAGAGCATAGACAAAAAGAATTCCATGTGAGTTTGTTCGTTAGCTTTCTCTGACTTACGAGGCAACAGGGGCTGATTGCCAAATGTGTCGCATGACATTATTTTGACATCTGAAAATCAAAGTGATAATAAAGACTATAATAGTTAAATTCCCTGAACATTAACATTCTCTCACTCAGCCCCAAGTTACTACTCAATTATTTGAATGTACATACTTGGATATATGGTTTTTTTTTTTTTTAATGGGTCAGTGGGAAGAGTGCCTGTGGCCTAGCCTCATAGCCTCAAGTTTGACTTCCCAGGACCCACACAGTGGAAAGATGACCAACTGTTGAAAATTATCCTCTGACCTTCACATGCATATACATGCACACACTGAATAAAATGTAGTTTTAAAGGGGAGGAGCAGTAGGGTTGGAGAGATGGCTCAGAGGTTAAGAGCCCCGACTGCTCTTCCAGAGGTCCTGAGTTCAATTCCCAGCAACCACATGGTGGCTCACAACCATCTATGGTGTGATCTAATGTCCTCTTCTGGCCTGCAGTTGTACATGTAGACAGAGCACTGTATACATAATAAATAAAATAAATCTTTAAAAAAGGGGGCAGAGGGGCAGGCTGGGTCCAAATGCAGGCTTCATTGTTTTATGGCAAATTTTCTTTCTTTCTTTCTTTTTTGTTTCAAGACAGGGTTTCTCTGTGTAGCCCTGGCTGTCCTGGAACTAACTTTCTCTGTAGACCAGGCTGGTCTGGAACTAACTTTCTCTGTAGACCAGGCTGGCCTGGAACTCAGAGATCCATCTACCTCTGCCTCTCCGGTGCTGGGATTAAAGACCCACAACCACTTGGTTTATGGCAGATCTTCTTTAATGCAGATCTCCTCCTACAAATACTTGGTGGTTCTTAGCCTTGATGGCATACATAAACACCCCTAGTTTGTCATCAACACACACACACACACACGCACGCACGCGCGCACACTCACGCGCCTTTGCCACCCCTAGCTTCATCCCCATCCTACCCCAGGACCTTGGCCACAGTGTATGTATGACAAACTGTCTCAGACAGGCTTTATTCCCTTTTGTCCGTTTAAAATTTTTTCTCACCATGCTTTACCATTCAGCTCGAGCAGTTTCCTGCTTAGGGCCTTGTAGGTGCCACTCTGAAGTAACCTGGACAGCCTAGGCTGGTACTGGACATTCTTTCCTCTTACGTCCCTCTTGGACTTCAGCTGGGGACACTGATAGTACCGAGGGTTTTACCTGGAACATGGGTAGGTTTCAGTCATTTGTACATGAGTGGCACTACTGCAAGAAGAGCCAGGTCTTTCCCCTCGCGCAGCCACTCTTGAAGTGATGGAAGTGGGCAGTTGCACTGAAGTCCACCCAAACCATCAAGATGGGTCTGGCCACAGAGAGGGGAAAGGCCTCATAATGTGACTGCTCTTGCTGTAGCCGATGGGGGCAGACTAGAGTAACTCGTATCTGTTTTCGTATTCTCAGGCCTCTGTGGGGTGTTTTGTACCCCATGTCTCGGGTGCCAAGTGGCAACTGACATGAATGAATGCTGTTTGTGTGGGACAAGTACAGCAATGAGGACCCTCTACCGGACCCGATATGGCATTCCCGTGAGTCACTGGCCTGTCCAGTTTTCTTTTTTTCTTTCTTTCTTTTGGTTTTTCAAGATAGGGTTTGTCTGTGTAACCTTGGCTGACCTGGACTCGCTTTGTAGACCGGGCTGGCCTCGAACTCACAGAGATCTGCCTGCCTCTGCCTCCTGAGTGCTGGGATTAAAGGCGTACGCCACCAAGCCTGCCTGTGCCATGTTTTTCATTCTGACGTGATTGCTTTGAACTAGTACCTTCCTGGCTGTGAGATCAGACTTCCGACATCGCCTTATTGTATCCTGGACTTGGTAGTTTGATTGAATCTTTCATTCTCAGAATTACAAAGTGGAAAAGCCAGCTAACATTTTCCTGAATGTGTCCAGCTAAACTGAGTCCAGGGCAAGAGAGATGGCTGAGCAGATAAAAGCTGGGGGTGGTAGCGCACATATTTAATCCAAGCACTCAGGAGACAGAGGCACGTGGATCACTGTGAGTTCCAGGACAGCCAGGGCTACACAGAGAAACCCTGTCTCAAAAAAAAAAAAAAAAAAAAAAAAAAAAAAGCACTTTCTGATAAACTGGAAGGCCTGAGTTCAATTCCCAGGACCCATAGGGTAGAGGAAGAGAAATGACTCCTGTACACGTACACACACACACACACACGAAATACAACATAAAAAGAAATAACCTGAACCGAGCCTTCTGGCTCTCTCTAGAATGCCTGCAAGCCCACAAGCAACAGGCTGCACATTCATGTGTCTTACGTGTCTTCCACAGGGATCTATCTGTGAGGACTACATGGCCACCGTCTTCTGCCCTGTTTGCTCTCTTTGCCAAATCAAGAGAGACATTAACAAGAGGAGAGCCATGAACGCTTTCTAAGGAGCTGCATGGTGAGTCAGCGTGGGGCTTGGGAAACAATTAGGGGCCAGGTAAGTTATTCCTTGTTTGGAATGATGACTCAGTCACTGCAACTCCTTAAGTCTCCGTGCTGTCCCATTATAACAATGTACTTGGTTTTGGTCTATCAGGGAAGCAATTAACCACTTATCTGCTACAAAGTACAGTAAACAAGGAAGTTGCAGTTGGGCACAGTGGTACATCTTGTAACCTCAAACTCAGGAGACAGGGAAGGGTTGCTATCTAACCCGGCCGTTCTAACAGAGTAATTGCTTGGTTAGTCAGGGCTCAGGGTTGGGGCTTTAGCTCAGTGGTAGAGTGTTTGCCTACCTCTACACCACAGCTGGCTACAGGTAAACAGTTTTGAGATGAGAATTTTAGAATACATAGATTGTTAGGCTGGAGAGATGGCTCAGGGTTTAAGAGCACTGTCTGCTCTTCCAAAGGTCCTGAGTTCAATTCCCAGTAACCACATGGTGGCTCATAACCATCTGTAATGAGATCTAGAGCTTTCTTGTGGGGGCAGTCACACATGCGGGCAGATTATTGTCTAAATAATAAATACATCTTTAAAAAATACATACAATGTTATAAAGCAAGAATGAGCTGAGTGTGGTGGCACACGTCTTAAATCCCAGCACTCAGGAGGCAGAGGCAGGCAGATCTCTGTGAGTTTGAAGCCAGCCTGGCCTACAAAGTGAGTCCACAACAGCCAAGGCTACACAGAGAAACCACGTCTTGAAAAACCAAAAAAAAAAAAAAAAAAAAAAAAAAAAAGAAAGAAAAGAAAAGAAAAGAAAAAGAAAGAAAAAAGAAAAACAAAACAATACCCCAAAAGCATAAATGGCATGGCCTGTAATATTTTGGTTATTTTTGGTATAAAAATCTATTTACTAAGTAAGATGAGGTTTAACAAGTAAATTTGTCAGATGTGCCCGAGAGTACAGATGTCCCTCGGTCATCGTGCTAGTCTGAAATTCATATGGCCTCCTTAGGAAATCATGCCTTATCCAGCAAACATTTACATAATCAGCCACCTGTGAATATATTTCTTGATAAAATTACTAAAACTGTCCACCTAATGAGGTTAGTGTTGATAAAGTTTCAATAATTAAAAAAAAAAATTTTATTTTAAATGATATGTGTATGTGTGTGCATGTAAATATGCATGAAGCTGCCTAAAGTGCATGCTGGGAACCAACCCTGAGTCCTTTTTAACAGCAGCAGGTGCTCTTGAACTTGGGTGCTCTTATCTGTTGAGCCATCTCTCCAGCCCCCTAGAAACTTTCTCCTCTCCATATGTAGCCCCACCTGCCCTGTTCATTCAGCACCTTACTACACTTAGCAATAAAAGTTACATGTGGTGGTACTTAATGCAGACGTCTGCAACAAACACAAAGGCAATTGGGCATTTTAAATATGTAACTGGGTGCCGGATTAAAAGATCTCAATTTAGAAAAAGTGTATAAATACTCTGAAACAAGACACAAGAACAAATATGAACCAAAAGGTCTTGCTGAAGGAAGTGTCCTTTGAGAGGGGTAGAGAGTGAAGCCGACAATACTGGGAAATGCCGTATGACATTTCTTCATCTGTAATTCAGCCAAGTCTCTTTCCAACTAATTTTTCTGAGGCTTAGCTACTGAAAATGCAGGTAGGCAGAAATTAACACTGGATTTGTCATTTATCTATAGGATACCTCCAGTGTGAAAAGGAGACAATATCTTAATCATCTGAAATGAATAACTCTTCATAGGTTAATAGAAATAGCTAAGTATTTCTAAAGTGTACGTGTCTGTGTGTGTGTGTGTGTGTGTGTGTGTGCTGCACATGTATGCAGGTCCCTACAAAGCCAGAAGAGGGCGTCTGATTTCCTGGAGTTGGATGTGGGTTCTGGGACAGCTCTGTTCTCTGGAAGAGCAAGCGCTCTTAAGCCTGAGAAACTCTCGGACCCCTACCCCACCCCATTTTTTAAAAAAAGATTTTATTTTTTTAATGTATGTGAACGTCTTGCTGTGTGTGTGTACCACATATGTGCCTGGGGCCTTTGGAGGACAGAAGAAGGAGTTGGATCACTTGGAGCTGGAGTTAGAGGTGGTTATGACCCACCACATGGTGCTGGGAACCAAATCCTGGTTCTCTGCAAGAACAAATGCTCTTAGCTGCTGAGCTCTCTCTTCAGCATCTCCCAAATAATTCTTGAAAGATGCATAAAACTGTTTATCTGTTTAGCAAATAATACATTAAATATTTAGTGTTGTGTAAAACATCAGCCAGGTGTTGCCGGGGACAAAAATGAACTAGTTTCCTGTCCTTGTAGCTTTTATTCTCAAAAGATACCCCTAAGTAGGACGCAACGTTTAATGAAAGCCTTAACACCGAATGCCATAGGAAGGTCACCTTTGTGAGAGGAGTGAGTGACAATTGCTTGGAAGCTGTGGGTTTGGGTTCTAAAGAAATTCGCCATTAGCTCACTAGAAGTGCATAGAATTGACTGTGGCAGGATATAAGGCAAGCTGGTGACAGGTGTGGATGGAGGCAGGTGACTCAAGACAATTACCTGGCCAGCAGCAGCTCAGCTGCTCTTTCCTCTAAGCCCCAGGGGAAAGAAGCATCAGTTCCGAGAATCCCTCAGGAAAGAGTGTGAAGAGCTGCTCCCCACAGAGCAGCAGAATCCTCTCTCAGAGAGGGAAAGGGCAACCCAAGGCCACCCTGAGGATGAGGTCGAGCTAAAAAACACTCTGACCTCAATAGCCGCCCTCCTGGGCTTGCCCTAACAGAGCCAGCCAGATGCAGGGAATAGGATTGGGTGGATTGCTATACTTCACAGGCAAGCCTCAAGCTGGACGTTGATTAGGGGGAATAAAAATAAAAGGCAGCTTCTGATCAAGCAATTATCCATATATATATATATATATATATATATATATATATATATATATATATATATATATATATATATATATATTCCATATACATGGATTTTTTTCATATATATATACACACACACATATATATATATGAAAAATTATCCATCTTTATGAGCTTAGGGCCAATTTGACTGGAACGTACAGTGTAAGTAGGAAAATAACGAAACAAGAGATTTGTTTTGTTTTGTTTTTGAGACAGGTTTTCTCTGTGTAGCCTTGGCTGTCCTGCACTGGCCCTCGAACTGAGAGATCCACCTGCCTCTGCCTCCCTGAGTGCTGGGATTACAAGCATGTGCCACCATGCCTGGCTGACGACAGCCTTTTTAAATGTGGGTTTGTGTCCTTAGCCTGCCATAGGTGGACACTGGGCTGATGCCTGATAAGCACGGGGAGTTATCAAAGAGTAAAGGCCAGAAGTGAAGAAGTAGGACATTGTTGGGCTGGGGCCAACCTAGCTCAGTCTTTAAGAACACTGGCTGCTGAGGCTGGAGAGATGGCTCAGAGGTTAAGAGCACTCACTGCCTGCTCTTCCGAAGGTCCTGAGTTCAATTTCCCAGCAACCACATGGTGGCTCACAACCATCTATAATGAGATCTGGTGCCCTCTTCTGCCCAGTGGGTATACATGCAGACAGAACACTGTATACATAATAAATAAATACGTCTTTTAAAAAAATATATGAGCACTGGCTGCTCTTCCAGAGGACCAGTTCAATTCCCAGTACCCACACGGCAGCTCACAGGTGTCTGTAACCCACGTTCCAGAGGATCTGACACAGATGACTGATCCTCACACAAATGAACGCAGGCAAGACACCAATGAACATAAAATTAAGTTAAAAAAAATATATATATATGTAAATAAATAAATTGTCCACATAAAAACCACAGCTCTTGCCAGGCATGGTGGTGGATGTCTTTAGTCCCAGCACTCAGGGAGGCAGAAGCTGGTGGACCTCTGTGAGTTCGAGGCCAGCCTGGTCTACAAAGTGAGTCCAGGACAGCCAGGGCTATTACACCAACCAAACCAACCAAAACAAAAAACCCCACAGTTCTGATCCTCAAAGGAATAAGGGAGTTTCTTCTGAGGCCACTATGAGTAACCACAGCCTAGGAACACAGATTGAAGTTGCCCCAAATTCCATGTTCCAACCTGGAAGCAGCCTTACAGTTTTATAGGACAAAGAAAGTCACAAAGCATAATAGGCAACTTTAAAATGCATTGGTGGGTTCACCAGACACTGGGTAAATGGGATGAGGAGATGTTTTAAAGGCCCAGCATGTTATCTGATGATGTTCTTAGTTCCTGAATTGGTGGATATCACAGATATTAGTTCAGATACAGAATAGGGGATGAAATGGCTGTTCCAGAAGCTAACTCTAGCCCAAGATAAAATAATTCATTTTTGATCCTACAAAATTCCAATCTCCCCACAGCACTAAAATTCCTATCTGTGCACCAGTCTCTCTGCAGACACGGACTCCTTCCAGGACATGTTTTGTTCACAGCCAGACACAGCTCTTTCCCCCCCCCCCCCCAAAAAAGTTTTCAGTCTCAACATGAACAAGGTGAACAAACCATGTGACCACATATACATGCTAATAGGGCGGGACAACTGAACCTTAGATTTTAATCTCTGAGAAATTAGCTCACTGACTCTTCAAGCTGCTTTGAAGTAAAAATCTCTTCAATGGTTCTGACATCCAGTGGTCAACGTGGATATTCTATGTTCGTCACTGGGAATAAAACTGAACACAGTATTGAGGGTGAAGCCGAGTTGGTAGCATTCTTGCCGAGGATGCACAAAGCCCCGAGTTCAATTCCCAGGACTTCATAAAACAGGCACATACCAACACTTGGGAAGAGGGAAAGGAGAGGGAGGAGGATCAGTGCAAGGCCAGCCTCAGTTGCAGACAGAACTGGAGGCCAGCCTGAGCTACATGACACCCAGTCTCCAAACAAAACAAATCCACAAGGCTAGCGAGAGGTCACAAGTTCCAATCCCAGCACCGCATGACGGTTCACACCGTCTGTAACTCCAGTCCCCAGGAACTCAGTGCTCTCTTTTGGCATCTATGGGCACTAGGCACACATGCCCACAGAGAGGCACACAGGCAAAACAGTCATAAACATAAAGTAATTTAAAACACAAGTAAACAAACAAGGAAGTCTGGTACACTATCAGGTGATAGGAACAAGAGGATATAACAACTCAATGGGGTTCAGGCTTGGACAAGATCCCGGAACAGAAAAGACAGTTTGGTAAAAATGTAAGGACGCTGGTTCAAGTCCATTCTGCTAATGATGCGCTGACGTTGGTTGTCACAGTAACACCCGATGTTAACCAGCGGGGAAACGGGGCACAGGGTGCCAGGGAGCTCGGCACTATCTGCTCAACTTCTCAGTGTTTCTAAAGTGATTCTGCAAATTAAGGTTTACTAAAAATGAAAAAGTAGACTGAGAAATTCAGCAACTATTTTGTGCTTCCCTCACAGGTGAGAGCCCTCGCCGAAGCAGCTGAGCTTGGTAGACACCTATTCAGCCCGAGGGTTTCCAAATCTTTGGCAACTGTGATACGATGCGATGTGTTTAATTACAAGATGGTGGCATTTTAAAAATTGGGCTTTTCGATTTATTTAAAATGGATGTTGCTCTTTGACTCGGTTTCTTCTTGCTCCCATATCACCAAATATCCTAGCTTATAAATTTTTTTACATTACATTTTAAATACAAACCAAATAAAAGATTTTGCTAAGAAGAGTGTTTTTGTGTGTGGTGCTGGGGACTGAAGTTAGGGCCTCACACACGCTAAGTAATTGCTACACCTTCAGGCCGTGCCTTTAGCCCTCCCTACATTCTTTTTTTTTTTTAAGATTTATTTATTTATTACATACACAGTGTTTTCCCTGCATGTATATCAGAAGAGGGCACCAGATCTCATTATAAATGGTTGTGAGCCACCATGTGGTTGCTGGGAATTGAACTCAGGACCTTTGGGAAAGGGAGACAGTGCTCTTATCCTCTGAGCCATCTCTCCAGCCCCCCTCCCTACTTCTTTATGGATCTTTGCCTTCACTCAAATGCTTTTGTCATCAATTAGTTTTAAAGGCTCAATCTCACAACCCCACTCCCACCCACCCCCCATTCCCATCCTCCTACCCGCCCCCCATGGTTCAAGGTTCAGACAGACTTTCATCAACAACAATTCAGCACTTTGATCCATGAAGCTTGAGGTGGGTGTGGAAGCAGTAAGCTACAGATAGCGAATTATTTTGACACGGCAGACACTCAGTCCACCCCGGTTACTTGTCAGTACAAGGACTGACGACATAGCGAGACTCTGCCACGAACATGCCATGTCTGGCTTCCAGCTGAATACTTGAGAGGTTTAATGGCATTTCCTTTTCTTTTTTTATCCTTTTAAATATGAGGTAGTAATAAATAAATAAATAAATATGAGGTAGTGATGAAGAAGAAACTCTAATACTATTGATGCTATAAAGGACTTACTAACAGATCTGCTTGGGAAATGTGAAATCACACAGTGCAGAGTTGAGCTAAGGGGATGCTGCCACCAAAAAGCCTTAGATAACCGTTATGCTAACCAGGCCTGTTGAGACAAATGAATTTTGAGATTGCAAGGACATACGGTTTGTTCACAAGGATTTATCAGCCATTAGCTCCATCCCCAAAGAACCTGTGTAGTAACATTTGAAAGAATTCTGGAATTTTGGTTTCTTTAAAAAACACAGATATGCTGGGCGTGGTGGCGCACACCTTTAATCCCAGCCCTTGAGAGGCAGAGGAAGGCAGATCACTGTGAGTTCAAGGCCAGCCTGGCCTACAAAGGGACTCCAGGACAGCCAAGGCTAACACAGAGAGACTCTGTCTTGAAAATAAAATAAAATAAAAATAAAAAATAAAACCCCACAGATATCTAAGAATGTGCTTTCGTTTTGATCCTGGATGTGGGGCTGCTACAGATTATCTGCAGCAGCTGACTGTGATTTGCCTCATGCTCTAGCCAGATGCAGATAATTTTCATGATTGAGTGACATTTGGAATTCTGGGAACTTTCCAGAGGGTATATAAATGGGAGGGCCTCCGAGAGGCGGGTTGGTAGTTGGTGGTTGTTTAGGGAGGTTGTTTGCTGTTTCTAAGTAGCTGTGGTCAAAGAAGAAACAAAAGGTAAGAAATCAGATTCAGGGGTTCCCCCCCCCCCCCCCGCCACATCCTTATTTCTCTCCTAATCTAGTTAGGAGGTGAAACCAGGGGCACACAGTGGGAAAAAGAAGAACCCACAAAATAGCAAAGACCGGCCACAAACCTGCCTCAAAAAGGCATCACAAGGCCATAACCACCATTAATTTTTGGTCTGCCTTTAAGTCCCCCCCCTCCCCCGTGCCACCGTGCCTGGGTATTTCTCTTCACTTTTAAAGTATAATTTTGTTGTGGAAAAGTCCATGCTGGGCTGGACATAGTGGTGCATGCCTGTAATCCCAGCATTCTGGGAGTCAGTTTCTGAAACTTCCTGAATCTGTTAATTTGGTGTATATGTTAGCTTTAGAACATTGTTAGGCATTATTTCAAATATTTTTTCATCTTTTAGTATTGTCATTACACATGAACTTTGATAATTTCCCCCACAGTTCTTAGCTATCCCCGTTCCACTTTACACTTTAGTTTGGGCAGTTTTTAAACTATCAACCACTTCAGGCCATTTCTTCTCTTTGCCATCCCAACCTGAGGCTCAGCTCAACAGTGGGTATTCTTTTTTCTTTCTTTTCTTTTTAAACCTTTAAAAAAAATTTTTTTTTAATTTTATTATTATGTATACAGTGTTGTCTGCTTGTTTACCTGCAGGCCAGAAGAGGGCACCAGGTTACATTATAGATGGTTGTGAGCCACCATGTGGTTGCTGGGAATTGAACTCAGGACCTTTGGAAGAGCAGGTGGTGCTTGAACAGGTGGTGCTCTTAACGACTGAGCCATCTCTCCAGCCCCAAACCTTTCTTTTAAAAAGGTTTATTTATTATATACACAATGTTCTGCCCACCCAACAGAAGAGGGCACCAGATCACATTATAGATGGTTATGAGCCACCATGTGCTTGTTGGGAATTGAACTCAGGACCTTTGGAAGAGTAGCTGGTGCTCTTAACCTCTGAGCCTTCTCTCCAGCCTTAGTGGGTATTCTTATGTGCTTACTTTTTGTTGTTGCTGTTTGTTTGTTTGTTTTGAGACAGGGTCTCTCTGTGTTAGCCTTCGCTGTCCTGGACTCACTTTGGAGACCAGGCTGGCCTCGAGCTCACGGCAATCGCCTTCCAAGTGCTGGGATTAGAGTGCACCACTACACCTGGCACATGCTTACTTTTTTCACTTCACAGTTTCAACCTTCTGTTTATATATCCATCTATTCTTATCTTTGCCAGCTTTTCCTATTGCAGCCCTGAGCATGTTAATCACGGTTGTTTTCAGCTCCTGGCCTGGTATCTGCAGCACCCCATCATCATATACTTTCCTTGCTCTAATGCCTGCCCTCTCACTTACAATGGCTCTCTTGTCTTTTAGCATTTGGGATTTTTTGGGTGGATGTCATGATGTCCCAGGCTATTGGTAATTAGGCTTTTGGTAGGAGGTTTTATGCTAACTTGAGTGGGAACTAACAGTTGTTCCCTTGTAGCTATAACTGAGAAAGGGTGCAGTTTCCTCCTTGCTTGCTGTTTTGAGGGAGAGTCCCTTAGAGCTCCTCCTTTGGGTCTGTGTCCTGCATGCTCACAGTCACAATTCAGTGGATCTTTGATGATACAGTAATATCTGGGAGGCACTCTAAGGTATGACCAGGTTTGTTTCTTTTTCATCTATGTATATCGTATGTGTGACTAGGGCCACACATGTGCCATGATGTATATGTGGAAATCAGAAAACAACTTTTTTTCCCCCAGAATTATTTATCTTTTGTTTTATATGTATATCTGTTTTGCCTGCATGTATCTCTAGATCTTACTTGCATGCCTGGTACCTTCAAAGGCCAGAAGAGGGGGGGATGAGTCCTCTGAAACTGATTAGATGTGACTGTGAGCCACCATGTGGGTACTGGGAACTGAACCTCGATCCTCTGGAAAAGCGGCTCGTAACTGCTGAGCCTCCTCTCCAGCCCCAGAAGATGTATTGATTTGGTTCTTGACATCTACCTTGCTTTGCAACAGGGTCTCCCTGGGGTTTCCCATTCTGCATACTGCAGGCAAATCTGAGATTCTGGCCAATTCTCCTGTCTCTCACTGTATGGCATCTCATCACAGTAGTTTCTGGACTGGAGACACACACCATCATCTCTTCATGTGGGTTTTAGGGGTCGAACCCAGGTCAGCATGCTTGCACGGCAACCGCTTTTACCCACTACACCACCTTGCTGGCCCCATGTGTCTATTTCTTATTTATCCCGGGTCCCTGGCTCTGATCTTCAGAGGTGTATCTATTGCTCCGACCCTTGCAGAAAACAATGATTTAAAGAAGGCTGGAGCTGTGCACCCGTTCTCTAGGTCAAAGCCTGTGCAGAGTAATTCCCCTTAAAAGTCAAGTCTGTCTTATGGAAAATAATTTGGGTATTATTTCAAAATAAGCTACTGTCCCCCAGGTATATTTCAAAACAAAGGGTATACTTCAAAAGTCACCACCCATCCTCTGGTGGCTGAAACACAAGGAATTCCAATTATAACCCTAGAACCTGGTCTGCAGGAGGCCAGTTGTCTGAGTTCATAAGCAGGTACTGGCAACACTGCTTTCTCCTAGATGATCCACTACAACCTGTATCCCGCCCGCCTGCGCAGGCCCCTCCCTCCATCCCGCCCGCCTGCGCAGGCCCCTCCCTCCATCCCGCCCGCCTGCGCAGGCCCCTCCATCCCGCCCACCGTCCAGGTGTGGTTGTGGTTCATCCTGTGCCTTCAATTTTCTGATGGATCTAAGACAAGACACTGATTTTTCAACCTGCTTAGCTGTTTTGGTTTTAAGTGGGTGAGTCACTTTCAAGCTCTTTCACTGTTGGGCTAACCAAGAAGTTATCCATACTCTTTCAAATTAAGAAGTCCTTTCTACATATTCTCTACTATCCATGGTTGAAATAACCTACAGGCCTTCCTTGTTGGCTTTCTGCCAAATGATGAGCTCCTCCTGGTGTGTGACTCCAAGCAGTCACCTTACCCCGTTGGGTTTGTGACTCAGAAGGCTTGGAGGCAGGCATTATAACTTATTCATGTATTTGTAGCACAAGATGAAAGTAACATCTTCTAAATTCAAGGAAAAGGAATGAAACACTTCACTAATTAAGAACAGAGTACTACCTTTATTCAGCTCATGGCTTGTTTATTAGAGTAACCACATTTGGAGAGGCATAAAGCACTTAAGTTTGATATGACTACAAAGTTACCACAAATCGCAAACATCAGAACTTTCATTTCTGCTTAAAGAACAAGTTTTCAGAACATGTGAGTTAGTTTAACACACAGACCCAGGGTATATGGGCACTGCTATATCTAAGTGCCTCGCTTCCTGCTCTCATGTCCTCTTTAAATAGGAACCCGCATAGAAGAGCTGAAATGTGTAGGTCACGATGCAGATGCTCTAGAGGGTAAGGGGCATCAGTCCGCACGAAGGGGCAAAGATGCAGTGTGCACAGCTGTGCAGGGGCTCACTGCGCCATCTGGGCTTCCATGGCTTGTGCCGTCCACTCTGGGGCTGTCTGACTAATTTTCTCCAGAAGGTTATTTACTTGGAAACAAAGTGATTGGATTTGTTTGTCCCATGTTGGCAAGGCTTCTCGTGCTAAGCAAAGAATAAAATAATGGGTGGAAAATAGAAATTACTTACAAATCAAAGCTAAAAAATAAATGACAACAGTGTTTTTTGTTTGTTTGTTTCTTCTTTTTCCTTTTTGAGATAGGGTTTCTCTGTGAGCCTTGGCTGTCCTGGACTCACTTTGTAAACTAGGCTGGCCTCAAACTCAGTGATCTGCCTGCCTCTGTCTCCCCTGAGTGTTGTGATTAAAGACATGTGCCACCACACCCAGCTTGGTGGCACATGTTTTTAATCCCCTCACTCAAAAGGCAGAAGTCGGCAGGATCTCTGTGAGTTTGCAGCTAGCCTGTTTTACAAAATGAGTCTAGGCCAGGACTACACAGTGTTACTATCTCAAAAAAACCCAAACCACCCTCAAATCACTAACACCAAATATAAAACATAATAAAAACAAATATTGTTAATGCCCTTGAAAGCAAAATCAACTACTGAACACCTTTCAGTACCACAGAGCAGCCACAGGCAAGGCCTGTGTCTCAGTGCTTACTGGAGGGTCACACTGCCATCTATTGGGAAAGCACTGGACTTACAAGCAGGATTGTGACTACCGCACACACACAAAAAAAGAAACCATTTACAACAGAAATAAAAAGAAGCAAATCCACTCAAATCACTATCTTTTTGTTGTTGTTGTTGTTTTGTTTTTTGAGACAGGGTCTCTCTCTGTGTAGCCCTGGCTGTCCTGGACTTGCTTTGTAGACCAGGCTGGCCTCACAGCGATCCACCTGCCTCCGCCTCCCGAGTGCTGGGATTAAAGGCGTGCGCCACCACCGCTAGGCTTCAAATTACTATCTTGATCTACTTTTTTGTTGTTTTTTGAGACAGGGTTTCTCTGTGTAGCTCTGGCTGTTCTGGACTCCTCTGTAGATCAGGCTGCTCCTGACCTGTCTCTACCTCCCAAGGGCTGGGACTGGGATCAAGGCGTGTGCTACCACCGCCCGGCTTCATGTAGTCTTTTAAGAAGACTCCGCTCTATGTGTATGAATGTTTGCATGTGTGTGACATCATGTCTGGTGCCCAAGGCCAGAAGAGGAGGTAACCTGAAAACGGAGTCAGATGGTTCTGAGGCACCATGTGGGTTCTGGGTCCCCTGAAACCTATTGAACCATCTTTCCTATCTAGGATCAGCCCCCTTTTAACTAATTTAACTTGTTTCTAACTAAAATAGTTACATCGCTCTCTGCCCCTCCCTTTCCTCCCGCTGCACTTTTTTCATTTTTTAAAAGCATCACAATGACTCTGGCCTGAAAGCACACATACCAGGACATCATGCAGACCGAGAGAGGCTTCTATTTAGGAATATATATGTACATGCACATCCATCCTTGCATATTACAACAATTAATGAAAAAGAAGCCATGAACCTGAACCTGAGTAAGAGCAAAGAGGGGTATGTGGGAGATTTGGAGGGAGGAAAAGGAAGGGGAAGTGATGTAATTACATTAACCTCAAACATAAAGGTAATTTAAAGGGTCGACAGGCACTGCTTCTAGGGAACCAGTGAGATGAGAACTGAATAAGGGGATCCCAGGATCCGACTTAAGCAGAAAGAGAAAACAGAAAGGGCTGCACTGGCTACAAGGGAGCAGAAGTGAGCACACCAGTGGCTCTTACAGGTCAGAGAACAGGAAGGGCCACCAGGTACCACGACAGAACCCAGCTCTGCTCTGAGAAAGGCCTTTCAGTTACAAGCTCCCAAGTGAAGAGTGTTCTGGTTGCAGGTATAAAGTGGGAGCAAGCGGAGAGGTGTCAGACAGGTGAAATGTCAGGCGGTCCACTTACCTACCTGCCTACGTTAGTTCAGTGAGCTTCTGAGTAGGAAATGCAATGGTCTTTTCATGTGCACCATACATGGTTTGAGCTCAACAAAGGTCAGATGACTAAATGAGTAAACTGATACAATTTCAGTTCATTTTCCTTAGCTTAGAAATGTTGAAATACACCATGTGCGGTGGCGCATGCCTATAATCCCAGCACTCTGGGAGGCAGAGGCAGGTGGTTCTTGGAGTTCGAGGCCAGCCTGGACTACGAAGTGAGTCTAGGACAGCCAAGGCTACACAGAGAAACCCTGTCTTGAAAAAAACAAAACAAAAACAGTTGGAATAAATATATTTACAAATATAACCTTTTAAAGTTATTTTAAAGTATATCTTTTGGAAATAAACTCATGAGTAATGCATTCAAAACATCAAAACAAACAATTCAACATATTTTAACCATAAGCATATACTTCATTGTCATTTCACTATAATGAGAGTGCACAAAACCTCTTACTTTCAAAATGAACTATTCCATCAATCTGGTCAATAAATCCGTTCATACGTCCTTCTGTTATCATTTGAGACGCTATCTTTTCTGCCTATTAAAAAAAAAAACAAAACAATCTCTCAGAAACTGAAACGTCATTCTTAGCAACCATTGACATATAGCCAAGGGAAAGCCTTTGGCTGAACTCCTACCATGGCTGTGCTTACCCATCCTTTGTTGAGCAACATGTCTTGTATTTCTAGTTTAAGTTGAATGGGATGCTATTTCACTTTCTTGGGAGTTTGTCTGTTTTGGAAACAAGGTCTTATTATACAGCCTGGCTGACTTAGGACTCATGATCCTCTGGTGCCAATCTCTTTCGTGCTAAGAATTCAGACATGCTAGACTTGCCAGACAAGAATGTAGCCATTTTCCACCAACTTTCTTCTGTGCTTAAAATCAAAATACCAAATTTTCTTTTTAATGACTTGTCTCATAAATTCTCTGCTGACCTTAAGTTCCCTTAGCTGAGGATGATCTTGAACTTCTGATCCTCTTGCCTCCACTGCCTGAGTGCTGCGATTTCGGGCGGGTACCATCAGTGCAGTTTATACGGCCCTGGGCATTAACTCCAGAGTCTTGTGTATGCTAGGCAGATATCCACCAACTGAGCTACAAAACCAGCCTCAAAAGTCACTGGGACCCAAATGTTAAGAAAATAAAAATAGCTGGGCAGTGGTGGCACACGCCTTTAATCCCAGCACTCAGGAGGCAGAGGCAGGTGGGTCCCTGTGAGTTCGAGGCCAGCCTGGTCTACAAAGCGAGTCCAGGACAGCCAAGGCTACACAGAGAAACCCTGTCTCGAAAAAACAAAACAAAAAAACAAAAAAGAAAGAAAGAAAAAAGAAAAAAATAGTTTAAAACTGCAAGGGCACAGTTCTGATGCTGCCTTTGTTACTGCTTCCCTGCAATGTCCTAGAAATGAGCTGAGTAGTTAAGTTCAGTAGTTAAGCGTACTGGCAGCTCACAACAGATTACAATTCCATCCCAGTGGACGGAACACCCTCTTCTGGCTTCTACAGGCACCAGGCACCCATGTGGTGCACAGACACACATGCAGGCAAAACACCCACAAACACGGGGCTAGAAACAGCTTAGTGGGGAAGAGTGCACGCTTCTCTAGCAGAGGATCTGAGTTCACACCGGGTGGCTCACAACTAACTGTAATTCTAGCTCCAGGGGATCTGAAGTCCTCTTCTGGCTTCTTTGGGCGCACACAAACATACAGAGGATACACCCACACAGACATACATATGAATAAAAATAACAAATCTTAAAAATAAAAAAAAAACCATACACATGAAAATAAATAATTGAATCTTAAAATAGCCAGGCATAGTGGTGCATGCGTGTAATCCCAGCACTCAGAGAGGCAGAGGCAGGCAGTTCTCTGTGAGTTCGAGGCCAGCCTGGTCTACAAAAAGCAAGTCCAGGACAGTCAAGGCTATACAGAGAAACCCTGTCTTGAAAAAACAAACACAAAGACAATGAAATACCTTGGCTGCAGGGATCTCTAAAAGAGCTCCAAGTTCTTCAAAGGTGATATTGTTGTATAATTTGCTTGCTGACAACAAGTTATGCTCAATGACAGCTCTGTCCAAGATGCTGGAACCTTAAAGAAACAAACAAACTCCTTAAATGTTTGAAACCAGTCTTATACTTTAAAAATATATTCCTTTATTTTTATTTCTAGGCATGTAGTAATCATCTCTGTGCCTCTGGTCAATACTAAAACTTACATTTGATATTATTATTATTAATTTTGGTTTTTCCAGGCAGGGTTTCTCTGTGTAGCCTTGGCTGTCCTGGACCCACTGTGTAGACCAGACTGGCTTCAAACAAAGAAGATGCGCTAATATGCTGAGGTACATTTACACTCTTAGTTTATTCACAATTAAATAAAATACAGTATTTAGAAAATTAGTGTGATAGCCAGTTTCCAATAGTCAATCACCATGAACCACACCTCTGGGTGTGTCTATGAGGGTGTTTCCAAACAGATTTAACTGAAGAACAAAGGACCTCCCTGAAATGAGCATGCCACTCCCTGGATTGGGTCCCAGACTGAATGAAAAGGAGAAAGCCAGCAAAGCACCTGCACTGTCCTCTCTGAGTCCTTACTATAGACACAATGTGACCTGTCCCCTCACACTGCATCACGCTGTGCACACCACGAGGGTCTGTACTCTCACTGTGAGCCAGAACAAACCCTGACTTCAGCTGCTTTTGTGATACACGGAGATATTTAGAGACCTTCAGGGAAGTAGTCTACAAAACCATTTCTTGTGACTGCCCACCACCTCACCACAATAAGGAAAAGAAAGGAAGAAGACAGACAGGCAGACAGAAAGATAAAAATGAGTTAGCCAAGGATGGGGCGGTGGACTGTCCAACAGTACAACATTTGCTATTGAAGGGCACAAAAGCAATCCCAAGGATGAAAGTAAGGGGAGGAGGAAGGGATGGATGGTGGGAAAGAGGAAGAACATACACACACACACACACACACACGCGCGCGCGCGCGCGCGCACTTTAACACAAAACCTCATAGCAGCAATATTAACAGCCCCAAAGTGGATACAATCTTCCTGTCCATCAACTCACATGTAAGTAAGCAAAAGGGCACATCCGCACAGTAAAATACTATTTGGTAACTAAAACAAATGAAATACTAATAACAATCTGAGCCATTACACCAAGAGAAGCCAATTATGAAAGGCCATGATATTACTATGATTCCATTAACATGAAATGTCCAGAGCAGACAAATCTATAGGGCAAAAATATATTGGCAGTACTGCTACACAGCTCTGGAGGAGAAAGGCAGTGGACATCCTTTAAGATTAACAATAAAGCAGACACTATGCTAGCTCAGGACTGCTGCCTCAGATGGGAGCAGCACACAGCCTTCCTTTCTCCCAAACAGAGCCACTGCTCCTCAGGGAACCTATGGAGCCTATTTTCCCACTTTTCTCTCTCTCTCTCTCTCTCTCTCTCTCTCTCTCTCTTTGGTTTTTCTTTTTTTTGGTTTTTTGAGACAGGGTTTCTCTATGCAGTCTTGGCTGTCCTGGACTCGCTTTGTAGACCAGGCTAGCCTCGAACTCACAGCGATCCGCCTGCCTCTGCCTCCCGCGTGCTGGGATTAAAGCCGTGTACCACCACGCCTGGCTCGCTTTTCAGTTTTTCAAGACAGGGTTCCTCTGTGTGGCCTTGGCTGTCCTGGACTCGCTTTGTAGACCAGGCTGGCCTCAAAATCACAGTGATCCACCTGCCTCTGCCTCCTGAGTGCTGGTATTAAAAGCATGCGCCACCACGCCTTGCAGGTCCCACTTTTCTTTCCCATTTTTCTTTCATGACGAGAAAGTTCACTGTCAAATCTGAAGATCAACTACATAATTCTGAAAACTTTTTACCTAGCTTTTAATTAATTTATATATCAAACATTTTTATTTTTATTTTTGGCTTTCAAGATAGGGTTTCTCCATGTAACAGAGCCCTGACTGTCCTGAATTCACTTGATAGACCTGGCTGCCCTCAAAGTCACAGAGATCCACCTGTCTCTTCTTCTGCCTCCCAAGTGCTGGGGGATTAAGTGTGCCAGCCATCACACCTGGCTCCAGACACTTTTTAAAAAAATCATGGCTGCTTAAAATATACAGAGGATTAAAAAATTCAAAAACAAAACAGGAGGAATAGCGTCAATTAAAGCACATACATACTACTCATAGTTGGCCTACAAATTTAATTTTAATTTTTCTAGAAGTCAAGCAAAATAAGACAATCAAGGGGCTGGAGAGATGCTCAGTGGTTAGGAGTACCAGCTGTTCTTCCAAAGGATCTAGGTTCAATTCCCAATATCCAAATGGCAGCTCACAACTGTTTGTAACTCCAGTTCCATAGATCTGACCCTCACACACATACAAGCAGGCAGACCACCAATGTACATAAAATAAAAATAATTAAAATAATCCTTCAGCCATAAATGAATTTTTCCTGAGATGCCACATACAGAAAATTCCATAAAAGAGAAAATCTTGGGGCTAAAGATAGAACTCAGCATGTTAAGAGTTTGGTCCCCAGTGGCCACACTGGGTGGCTCATCGCGGCTTATAACACTTGCTGAGCTTACGGCCTTTCAAGCCACCTCCACATGCCTGGCGTGTACTCATATTGACACATGCTGACACACATAAATAAAAATAAAGTCCTTAAAGATGCTTTAAAAGAAATGTCCTTTAAGTAGAAAGACGGGGACCACCAGAGTGCTTTTAAAAGTATAATCAAATAAAGGAAATACTCAGTGCCAAGCAGTTAAGACCGGGTCAAATGTTGCCTTTCAGCTGGCCCCAGTAAAAGGACTCCTCACAGCTAACTGCTCTTGGGGACAGGAAGTCCAGGGCAAAGAATCTAGCTGACATGCATGCTGAACGGTTCTTTGAATATTTCTCTGTGTTCACATCTATATGTTTAGTGTTGCAGTCACTTTAACAAGGTACTTTAAAACATCTATAGACAAGGTACTTTAAAACATCTGTACACAAGGTAATTAGTATTCCTCCTAGCTGGGCTACCTTGTCAGGCCCCAGTGGGAGAATACACACTTAGTCCTGCTGTGACCTGAGGTGCCTGGGTGGGTTAACAGCCCTTGGAGGCCTCCCCTTCTCTGAGAAAAAAGAGCAGGGAATGAGGAAAAGGAGTGTGAGGGTGGGACTGGGAGGAGAGAAAGGAAGGGGCTGGGATCAGGCTGTAAAGAGATTAAATTAATAAATACATGGGAAAAATGAAAAGAAAAAGAAAGTTAGTATTATGAATAAGAAAATATTAAAAAAAAAAAAAAACTTTTTCCTGGCAAAGACATTCTGATTTAAGCAAACACATCATCTAACCAATACAAAATGAAATCTGTTCTTATAATATTTTATCATAAGGAACCCTGGGTAAGCTACTGAGCTAAATTTTACTCTTTATCAAGAATGGATATTTATGCTCTATTACAATCTGTTATTTACCAATGGCTTAAACTTTTTAAGATCTAGGAGCCATAGGTATATTTCATACTCTCTCAGCTTTCACAAATTTCGGGGGAAAAAAAGGATACAAAAGAAAAGAAAAAGTATTATTTCACAAAATGCTTTCCAATAGAGACGATTTTAGAGTACACCACAAGCCTGTGTTGGTGTTTATAGTCACGATTAGTCAACAGTCCTTTCTATTAATCAGGAAGTAATACTTAGAAATACTAATCTATCCCTAATCAGCACTGCCGCACACAGTAAGACGTAGGCGTTACCATCGGCTGTCGTTGCTTTCTGGTGAGGCATCAGCATTGCAGCGAACTCTTGGAGCTGGTTCCCTCTGATGATCCTGTCTAGGTACATCTTCTCGAGGATCCCATATGCAGCAAGTTGCTGGCACCTTTCATCCTTGAAGAGAGTAGCCAGCATCCGAGAGCGCTGCTGTCCTAGGGAACATCACACGTTCTCTAAGTGTCCTTCAGTGACAAAAACAATCTCAGTCTATGATCCCATTCTTGTGTACTAAGCTACAGACAACCCTCATTAATATGTATGTTGTATAATATAGCATGTTCTGGAAAGTCACTGCACCACATAGCTAATGCTTAGCTGCTGCTTTTATGGGAGATACAGAGTTAGGTTCTTTGAACCCCCTAGTCAATTTTTTGTCGACCTTAATCGATCTGTACTTTGTTTCATGTGTTTCTGTTCAGACCCTGACTTAGCACATCGTGTTAATTCATTAGCCTTGAACTCATAGCTGACACTACAACTCTGGCAAAATAAAGTTTACATGACACTATTTTGTCACACAAAATCTCCATATCAAACTGCCTATACTTATGAGCACTAGAGGGCATGGGGGTGCACGCCTGAAATACCAGCAATTAGGAAGCGGAGGTAAATGGATTGCCAGAAGTTTAAGACCAGTGAGAGCCACAGTTCTGCCAAGACTACATGGCAAGACCTTGTCCACCGCTAGTTCTGACCAACACCTGGTCTACAAATACAAAGCAAGTTCCAGGACAGCCAGGGCTGTTACCCAGAGAGACTCTGTTGCGGGGTGGGGGGGGGTAGAGCTGGGTTACAAAGAGGCAGAGCACTAGAAGACCACTCTCACATGCAGATAAGAATTGCATAACTCATTTTGCTACTCTCTCTGCCCATATCTGAGAATGACAAAAAAGCTGAGAGTTTGGGTTAGTTCAAAATAAATTTTAATCTTTAGATATGTTCACTAACAAAGACCCACAGATAAGTGAAGATAACTGAATATTTATCACATAATGGGCCAGGTGGTTCCAGGTGGTTGTAAGCCCAGGTGATTTCTAGTTTCTTCTTTAATGTTTACATTTATGCATTATTTAGTTAATAAAAAATGTATGTGACCAGCATAGAATATTCGTCTGTAAACCCAGAATCTGGAGGGGTTAAGCGTGAGCTTCAGCAGTTTGAAGCCAGCATCAACTACACAAGTTCTAGGCCAGGACAGTAAGATCTTGTCTCAGAAGCAAAGGAAACAAAAACATTTCTCTGCTAAGAAGCAATATTGTCTCAATTTATAAGTTTTAAAACCTTTAAACAACAGATGACAAAAATACCAAAAGAATGGAAATAATATTGTCAACAATCCCTTTCTTTCTTTTTAAAATTAATTTATTCATATTACATCTGATTTTTGTTTTGTTTTTTCGAGACAGGGTTTCTCTGTGTAGCCTTGGCTGCCCAGGACTAACTTTGTAGGCCAAGCTGGCCTCGAACTCACAGCAGTAACATCTCAATTGTTATCCCCTTCCTTATATCCTCCCATTCCTCCCTCCTTCACCCTACTCCCCTCCCCTATGACTGTCGCTGAGAGGGACCTCCTCCCACTCTATATGATCATAGGGTATCAAGTCTCTTCTTGGTAACCTGCTATCCTTCCTCTGAGTGTCACCAGGCTTCCCCATCAAGAGGACATGGTCAAATATGGGGCACCAGAGTTCGTGTGAAAGTCAGCCCCCGCTCTCCACTCAACTGTGGAGAATGTCCTGTCCATTGGCTAGATCTGTGTCGGGGTTCGATGTTTACTGCACATATTGTCCTTGGCTGGTGCAGTAGTTTGAGCAGAACCCCTGGGCTCAGATGCGCCCGTCATAATGTTCTCCTTGTAAGTAATCCCTTTCTTTTACAATATAAATATTTGGTTTGTAGAAGAGTGTACTCTTAAAGACACCTACACTGAGTAGGTGGCATATCCGTGGGCACATCCAGTGTCTAAATCTTGGGGTTTTTTATTTTTTATTTTTTTCCGAGACAGGGTTTCTCTGTGTAACAGTTCTGGCTGACCTGGAACTTGCTCTGTAGACCAGGCTGGCCTTAAACTCACAGTGATCGGCCTGCCGCTGCCCCTCCAAGTGCTGGGATTAAAGGCATGCACCACTACCGCCCAGCTGTGCTGGCTAGTTTTACGCCAACTTCACACACACTACAGTCATTTAGGAAGAGGGAACCTCAAATGGGAAAATGCCTCCACTAGACTGACCTGTGGGAAAGCATGTAGGGGGCACTTTCTTGGTAGTGACTAATGCAGGAGAGCTAAGCTCACTATGGGTGGGGCCACCCTCTTAACCGCTGAGCCATGTCTCCAGCCCCGGCAGTTGTTAATGAGCATACAGGGCTGAGCAGTGGGGGTGGTGGGTGGGGCACAGCTCAGTAGCAAGAGCACTTGTCTAGCATGTGCAAGGCCCTAGATTGAATCCCAGCCCTACAAAGTACTCACCAAAACAAGGTGAGCAAAGTGAACCTCTGTCCATAATAAAGATGAACAGTAGTATCTGTTGAAAACTAGAGTTTTCATTGGGCGTGGTGGCGCACGCCTTTAATCCCAGCACTCCAGAGGCAGAGGCAGGAGGATCGCTGTGAGTTCAAGGCCAGCCTGGTCTACAAAGCGAATCTAGGACAGCCAAACGCTACACAGAGAAACCCTGTCTTGAAAAACGAATCAAACAAACAAACAAACAAAAAAAGATTAAAAGTATGTACCTTTGTATCTAGGTGTTTAACCTATCCATAAACTCATCCCTGTGCCCACAGGTGTGTCCAACCGTTTGAAACTGTGAAATGATGTTATCAATTACAAAGTTCACACTCAAGAACTATGCAACTGAATTACAAACAAAAACCATATAACCAAAACTAAAAGCCCTCATGTTTTAGGTGTTGACAGTTTCATGTTGCATCACGGTTATAGCTATGCTTGGCTGAATACAGCTTTGGGCCACAGGTTGGAGATGCGTGGATGATAAAGTAAAACAAGAGAAAAATTGAAGTGAATCTATATACTAATATGTAATAGTCGCTGATACCTAGTAACAAGAATAAGTAAGTGGTGGTTTAAGTCTTAATCCCAGCAGTGTAGAGGCAGAGGCAGCCTGGTCTATAAAGGGAGTTCCAGGATAGCCAGAACTAAACAGACTCTGTCAAAAAATAAAAAATAAAAAGGTGGTGGTGAGGATGTTAAGTGAGAGTTCTAAATGTGTCACGAGCTCTCAGCTGATTATAGGTTTTGGAGGATTTCAGAATGGTTTAGAATTAACATTCCTTCACTATGGTCTTTTCTATTGAAAAGCTGCTTGCTTTCTATACTAAATTTAGTAAAACCTTTTTATGTACTGAGGAGAATGAATGCTATGTCTAACACTGAAGCTTAATGGTCTAAAAATATCTAAAGGGCAGGATATCTTATATTTTTTTAAAAGATGGTATTACATTTATTTATTTTATGTATACATGTGCTATATGATACATCTGTGGAGGTCAGAGACAACTTCCTGGAATCAGTTCTCTGCTTCCTCCATGTAGGTCCTGGCAACCAGCACCTCTCTGGAGAAGGCATCTTACTGACCTAATCTCTGGACTGTAATCTCTGTCTCCTCTTCTGCACTCCTCATTTAATTTAAGAGCCATTGTCTTTTCTTTTCCTCTTTTTCTTTTTCTTTTCTTTTTTTTTTTTTTTTTTTTTTGGTTTTTTAAGACAGGGTTTCTCTGTGTAGCCTTGGCTGTTTTGAACTCGCTTCATAGACCAGGCTGGCCTCAAACTCAGAGATCCACCTGCTTCTGCCTCCCTGAGTGCTGGGATTACTGGTGTGTACCACCACACCCAGCCAAGAACCATTTTCTTCTTCACTGAAAATTTAGACATAAACTTTGCTACCTCTTAGTCTATGGGTGACAGGCGGATACACTCACCTTACGTTTTTAGATAAATCATTTTATTCCTGGTTTTGTTTCATGTTTGCACTCACGTTAGTTGTACTGAGACACCCTAGAAGATTCCTTGCTAAGTACTCTAGTAGTTACCACCTAACATTATGAAGCAGAGACAACTCACTTCATTTACACATAAATCACACGCTTACCTGCTGATGCTAAGATGGTGCAGTGCAAAGCATGCTTTAAGGCCTCTAGTCTTTCACTTTCATGGACTATTGTCTTATAAGAGAGTTCATTGTACCTTTGGGCAGCTTCAATGAACTTCCTTCTGTAATCAAGAACACGTGCATAGCAAACCTATGGAGGGAAAACGCTCCAATTAGGGAAAAGAGGAAAGACAAAAGAGCAAGGAGACTTTCTAAAATATGTAAACATTCGTCAGGTGTTTTGAAACATCTTGGTATATAATTCATCAATACAAAATTAACTGCAGATTAGCTCATTTGTTACCTTGTAATGTATTTGTAACTGTTCATTTGTGGATTCATTCTGAAGCAAGGATGCTCGATTTATATAAGCCTCAGCCTGAACAGGGTCATCGTCCTCCAGATACAGCCTAGCAATCTTCAGGTAAGTCTCCAGCTTATAATCTACATTGTACTGTCTAGGACAAATAAGTAAGTAAGTAAGTGAATGGATGTTTTGTCAAGAAAATTTTTTATGAATAATACAATTCTAACTATATTATGTTATAGAAAATAAGCTAAGATTCACTGATATTTTTAAGTTTGTATTGTCATTGGTCATATTATATCATGGCTGCTTGTAATTCTCAGATAATCTCATAAAATAAGATCATGCACCAGATTCAAGCTTAGCAGATATTACTAGTGGAATTGCATCCAGGCTCAGCCTGCCTGGAGAACAGCCTGGCAAATACTCTTTGAACTCTTTGAATGTGAATGCTTTTAATCCACTATACTTTACTTCTAGATACCAAATCCTAGACCATAAGGAATGTGCCTATGTGTTTATTACAAGCAAATTAACTTGTAAAGTTATAATTATTTATGTTAGGAAAAAAATGAAAATCACTATAAATATTCATAGGAGTGAAGGTGTGTAAAAGGTAAAAAAGTGTGCAGTTATGATCATTACTAGGTGTTTACAGACAACATCTGGTTTTTTTTAAGTGAAAGAGTGGGCTATGGCTAGGCACGGTGACACATGCATTTCATACCAGCACTCTGGAGGCAAAAGCAGGCAGATCTCTGAGAGCTGGAAGCCAGCTTGGTCTATATACCAAGTTCTAGGTCAGCCAGGTAGCGAGGTTCTATGTCAAAAACATACAACGTAGAATGCGGCAGCATGCCACACATCATGAACACGTGTCCCTGCCATCTAAGTAAAATGCATCTTTATTCATACAACAACATATAATCTCAATTACGGTGTTGGTTTCCTGTTTCTTCCTTCCTCTTTTGGTTGTATTTTACTCCAACAGTGAAGTACTGGAGGCCTCACAAAATTCAAGATTAATCTTCATAGACAAGTAATCTTTTCTATTTGCCAGCCAAAGCAGTAATGCATTGTGGCAAGAAAAATGCCTTAGATCATTTGACTTTCACTCTGAAATTCATTCTTTACTTGTTTTGATATGTGTGTGTGTGTGTGTGTGTGTGTGTGTGTGTGTAGCAGGTCATGGAAAGGATTTCTATGGATTCAAACTGTTAGCTTAATTTATTTTTCATCAATAGTTTGCTACTCACAATTGAAATCTATATGAATTGTTCTATCATGTTAAGCTTCTTTAATTTTTCAATTTTTTATCAGGGTATCCTTACATTACTTTGAAAATCAAAATCAATACTTTTTTTTTTTAAAGAAAGTTCCCATTTACCCAAGTTATATTCCTGTATTTTCTCACTCTCACAACTCCCATGCCTCTGTCTAGCTGATGGCTATATCTGACTTCACTAAGAGAGGCAATCAACAAGTATTTGCACCCATAACTAACATACAATGTGCTCTGTGTTCTAGTTGTCAATTCACATCACCCACCAGGGAACATCTGGCATTTCTGATTGTTACGAGGCACAGCAGTGCTGCTGCGACACTGCTAACCTCTTAGCACAGGGCAGCCCCTAAGGAAAGGATTATGCCAATCGAAAATCTCCCCACCACTACCAGAGTCCCCTCCTTTCATACACTGCTGCAAGAATCCTTTACCAATTCCTCAATATCTTTTTTTTTTTTTTTTTTTTTTTGTCTTTTGTTTCGTTTTGAAGACAAGGTTTCTCTGTATAATAGTCCTGGCTGTCCTGGAACTCTTTTTAGACCAGGCTGGCCTCGAACTCACAGTGATCTGCTGCCTCGGCCTCCTGAGTGCTAGGATTAAAGGCGTGCACCACGCCCAGCTTTTTTATCTTTTGAGATAAGGTCTCACTATGTTGCTTTGACTATCCAGGGGAATCCCCATCAACACTTTGACCAGGCTAAACTCAGAGCTCTGCCTGCTTCTGCCACCTGAGTGGTAGGATTAAAGGCATGCACTACCATGCCTGGCCCTCTCATTTTTCTTTGAATCAAAGTCATTACGATGCCTTCAAAAACCCATAAGATCTGATCCCTAGAATTAATTTCACTCTGTCTTTTCCCCGTGTTCACTCTGCCTACCCTGATATTCTTTAGAAAACGCTACAAATATGTTGTCATCTTAAGATCTTTGTGTTAACAACACTCCTTCTAGAGTGACCCTGCTATACCCTGCCCCTAGACAACTCAATCACTCTTTGAGAAGCATTTACTACCGTCTCATACACTATAACTGTCTGTATCTCCTATACTAGAATGTAAGAAAAAGTGTTAGTGAGCACTTATATATGTCCATCCAAATCCACTATTTACTATACTTTTGTCCTGTTTCCAGGGGAATCCCCACCAACACTTGGGCTGCATTTCTCCAGTCTTCTTCTTTCTCATAAATAGATGCAAGATGCTGTCTTATGGAAGCAACCTAGAATGACAGATACAAATGTTACTGAAACAGTGCTCTCATTAAATATTTTAAGCTGGTAAATAAGTTGCAGGTTTATGTAGCATCATGTACTTTTTTTCTTCTATCAAGTTTGCATTCACAGAACATCAAAATAGAGAACTGAAACAACGTGTATTTCTACAACGTGTATTCTGGCAACATTCTGTTTTCAGTATTAAAATTTGCTTTTGTGTTGCTATATACATGATGTGGAGCTTTACTATGGTTTTAAGGTGAACTTAACAATCTTACTAAGGCTACCGAGATTGCTCATGGTACAAGGCTACAAAAGCCTACAACCCAAGTTCGAGCCCCAGAACCCAGATACAGATAGAAGAACAGAACTAACTCCACAGTTGCCCTCTGACCTCCACCTGTGTATAGCGGTTCATGTTTTTATACCCAAAATAAATAGGCAATATTTACTAACACTCCAGTTGGAGCTGTAACATCCCAATACTTATTTGATTTTACATTGAAAATGGTGTTTGACACAGTTTTATAAAAAAGTATGAAAGGGAGCATAAATTATCTTCATTAAGGAGTTAATACCATCAGATCATAAAAATAATTTATCTTACAATCAAAATCTACCATCCTAACACAATAGGACTCATGAGCTCAGAGACTGAGGCATTTTGCCCAAGGCCTACACAGGTTCAAGCCAGACAAGGCCCACACAGGTTCAAGCCAGAGAAGGCCCCAGCATAGAGAGGGGCACTGTATACAGACAGGGTCCTACACCTAACCAAGACGCTGTTGACAACGGATATGCTCACGGCAAAGGGAAAACGGTCTGTGAGTCTATTAGCCACACTCCAGGGCACCAGGCCCTATGGCCAACTCAATGATATTTCTATGGACTTTTGGTTTCATCTGCTTTGTTTAAACTTTGTTTTTTGACTTATTGGTCTTTTACTTCTTTGTTTTGATTTTTGTTTCTGTAGTTCTGTGTGTGTGTGTGTGTGTGTTGTGTGTGTGTGTGTGTGTGTGTGTGTGTGTGTGTCTTGGTTTGCTTCTGATTTTTGTTGGTTTGGGGTGTTTTTGAGACAGTTTCTCTGTGTAGCTCTGGCTGTCCTAGAACTCCCTCTGTAGACCAAGCTGGCCTCAAGATCCACTTGCCTCTGCCTCCTGATGTTTGTTTGTTTTTTCCTTTTTTTAAGAGAGAAAAAGGGGGCTGGAGAGATGGCTCAGTGGTTAAGAGCACGGTCTGTTTTTCCAGAGGTCCTTAGTTCAATTCCCAGCAACCATATGGTAGCTCGCAACCATCTATAATGTGATCTGATGATGCCCTCTTTTGGCATGCAGGTGTACATGCAGATAGAGCACTCATATACATAAAATAAATAAGAGAGAAAACAAGAACAAAGTTGAATGGGTGGGGAACACCTAGGAGGAAGTGGTTGAGGGAAAAACATAATCAAAATATATTGTATAAAAATTTTTTTCCAAAAAAATAAATTACTGGTAATTAGTAAATCTGGTTTCCTGATTCATTAAAACAGAGCAAAATAATAACAAAATCCATGGCTCTGAATTTTCACCTGCTCCTCGAAGGAGATGACCCGAGGCTGGATCTTTTCCAAGGTGAAATGGTAGATATCCTTGGCAGTGCTGTCCGGCAGGTTAGGGAGGTGCGTGCAGAAGTCTGTCAGAAGCTGCCTTGAGATCACCAGGCTGACGTTCTCATTCACCACTTGTTAGAAAATAAAAAACACGAAGCGTCAACAATCTTTTAAAGTTTCCATAAAGCAACTAAATTTTACTTAAAATTAACACTTAATAGTTCAATGTATTATTCAGAGGCTTCTGGATCTTATCATCTTATGTTTCATAATTAGTTTCTTTATGCTGGATTACACTGACTATATATCTACTACAGCAAAACAGAAAAAAAATACAGTAACTTTTCTAAGAAATAGAAAAAATTGGGGAAAATTTATTTCTTGAAAATGTTATACTTTTTCTTTTCCCCCCTTTATTCTTGTGCAAGGGAGGGCACAGAGCATCTATACAAAATCTTAAATGGAATCTCAATTTTGAAGACAATTCACCTGAAAATAACCCAACTATAAGTGGTTCCAAGTCTGAATTAAGTTAATCTCAAAACACACTTAACATTGATTGTTGTAAAACAGGCTGACGAGGCCGTAAGGAACCAGTCAGTACTACAAGGCAAGCGTGGCCCTTCCAGTCTACTCACTCGCTTCCACAAAAGCTTTCAATGCTTCTAGTTGTTCTGTTCCAGATAACTGAATGGCCTTTTCCAAAATCTGCCGATATCTAAAACAGTATCAAATAAAGATAATAAATGTTTAGTTCTAATTGTCAACTTGAAACAATCTAGAATCACTGAGGAAGAGAGTCTCAAGGAAGAACAATCTTAATCAGACTGGCCTGTGGACACTGTCCTGGAACTCTTGCTTGTATTAATGAAAGAGTGAAGACCTACACTGTTGGCAGCAGGGAATCCTGAACTATAAGAACTGAGAAAGCAAGCTGAGCATAATCACACATGCATTTATCCCCTCTGCTCCTGACTGTGACGTGAGCAACGGCTTCAAGCTCCTGCTACCTTGACCTTCCAACAATGAAAAGCGGTAACCCAGAACTGTGAGCTAAAGCACGCGCCTTCTTCCTGAGTAGCTGTCAGGGTATTTTCTAAGAGCAGCAGAAATACAACTAAGACATAGATCGTCTAATGCAAACTTCAAAGTTTATTTATTCATCTTACTTGTCTGTTTCTGGTCTGTCTGTTTGTTTGAGCCAGAGTTTCACTGTGATATAGGTCCAAGCTGGCCTTGACTCGCTATTGTAGACAGCTAACTTGGAGCTCTTGATCCTCCTGTCTGCCTCTCAAATGCTAGGAATCTGGGATGCCACCATGCCTTGGCCTATTTATTCATTTCTACCACTAACTTTGACATGTATTCTGACTTTTCAATTTACCCTACTTTCTTCCATTAATCGCTAGATGGTCGTTTCCTTTACTGCACACTGACTATATACATTAGAGTACCCAGCCCATCACAAGAAATACTAAGTTTTGGGACTGGTGAAATAGCTCCGCCAATTCTGATACCTGAGTTCCATTGCTCGAACCCACACAGTGGAAGAAAGGAATTGGTTTTGCCAGAAATTGTTCTCAGAACACACACACACACACACACACACACACACACACAAATGCAATCTTAACAATTTGTTTCGTTGTTTGTTTTTGTTGTTGTTGTTGTTTTGGTTTTTTCTGAGACAGCGTCTCTCTGTGTAGCCTTGGCTGTCCTGGACTTGCTTTGTAGACCAGGCTGGCCTCGAATTCACAGCAATCCGCCTGCCTCTGCTTCCAGAGGGCTGGGATTAAAGGTATGTGCCAGCACGTCTGGCTCTTAACAATTTTTAAAATAAATACTAACCCTGTAATTCTTGTTTGCTTTTGCTTTTTAAAACAAGGTTTCTCTGTGTCCCTGGCTGTCCTGGAACTTGCTTTGCAGACCAGGCTGGCCTCAAACTCACAGAGTTCACTTGTGTCTGCCTCCCAAGGGCCAAGGTTAAAGGTGTGCACCACCATGCCTACCTAAACTTGTAATTCTAAGGTGCTACCTCTAGTTTTTTTATATTGGGTAATACACACACACACACACACACACACACACACACACACACACACAATTTTTAACTCATCAGAAGAGGAGTAAACTCATAACTCTACGTTACTGAATCTAAGGTGTCTTTTTCTTGAAAACTTTTATTTGGAATTAGAACAAAAATACCCATCTTTTTTTTCAGTGTCTTTAAAAATAAGCTACATTTTTTTTTTCAACTGTATGCTACACACACAAGAACACTATTTGAGGTGCTCAGCTTTCCTTCTTGCCAACATCATGAATCTAGGATCATCAACAATGAGATAATACCACCTAGAGATTGAATGTCTCAATGTGTACAAAACCAATCCACCAAGACAATGCACTAACAGAATGTTCTTTTTTTTTTGGTTTTTCGAGACAGGGTTTCTCTGTGTAGCCTTGGCCATCCTGGACTCACTTTGTAGACCAGGCTGGCCTCGAACTCACAGTGATCCGCCTGCCTCTGCCTCCCAAGTGCTGGGATTAAAGGCATGCGCCACCACGCCCGGCCAGAACGTTCTTTACGTTGTCAGACATCTGCATTCAGCTCTAGCAACTGGTCTACTACCCATCACCACATCAAATCAGCACTATAAATAAGAGAAATGTTAAAAATACACAGTGACAACTGCCATGCACCAATAAGTTCCTTCCTAAGACACAAATTCCAAGAGGACGGGGACTTTTTTTTTCTGCTCTGCTCACTGAAATATACGCCATCTTCAACAGTACATGGGACAAAAGGAGCACCGACTTAAGAATGGTGGCATTTCAGTTCTTAAAGTCAGTCAGTAAATATGGGCTAAATTTTAATACTCTTTATCTTCTGTCTTTTTTGCTAATTTTTAAGATTTATTATTTTTATGTGTCTGTTGGTGTGAGTATCTGTCATATAAATTTGGGTACTCATAGAGACCAGGGATTCAGGTGGCTATGAAGCACCCAATGTGGGTGCTAGGATCCCAACACCAGTCTCTGAGCCATCTCTCCAGCCTTGTCTCTTGTCTTTTTGGAAAGGTGGCTCAGCAGATAAGAACATTGCCTGCTCTTTCACAGAACCAAGGTTCACAAACATCCATAACTCTAGCCCCAGGGATCTGACACTGTTTCCTGGCCTCCATGAACAGTAGGCACATACATGCACAATGCAGATATCCAAACACAAAAAACACCCATACACACAAAACAACTTATAATTTATTATTGGGGGGGGAGGCAGACAAAAATGCCATGGCATACATATAGACGTCAGAGGATCACTTTGTTGAGTTCAAGCAAGGGGCTGAAGAAACGGCTCAGCAGTCAGGAATACATACTGCTCTTCCAGAGGAGCCGAATTTGATATGCATCACCCACCACAGATGGCTGAAAGCTGCCTATAACTCCAACTCTAAGAAATCTGATGCCCTATTCAGTCTTCTTGGGCACTTGCACACATGTGGCATATGCACACTCAGAAACACAAGCACATAAATATAAAATAAGTTAAATTTTAAAATAATTGATAAATTTTTGTACTATTAGATCTTCCATTTATCGTTATGGTGAATGTTACTGGACCAACTCTCCCTTTTTAAAAAATGGCTGAGCTGCGCATGATGGTGCATGCTTTAATTCCAGCATCTGGAAGGCAGGGGCTTCTGTGAGTTCCAGGCCAGCCTGGTCTACAAAGTGAGTGCAGGACAGCCACGGCAGTTATACAGAAAGACCATGTCTCAAGTCAAACAAACAAACAACAACAACAACAAAAACAAAAACATGGCTAGGTTGGAAAGATGGCTTAGTGCTTAGAAGCACTTGCTGCTCTTGCAAAGGATCCAGGGTCAATTCCCAGCACCTGCATGGCAGCTCACAACCATCTTTAACTCTAGTGCCAGTGGATCTGGCCTCTAAGGGCACAAGGCACACACATGTATACATAGATGTAGTCAAACACATAAAATAAAAATAAAAACAGCCTTTTTTTGGGGGGGGCCTTCTAAAATACATAAAAAACACAGCCAGAGAAAGGCTCCTAAAGACCAACTAAAAAATACAGGCAATTACCATTGTTATGTTTTGCCCACTAGTATTAGATAGTAAAGTGCTATTGCTGAAGATAACACGTGGTCTGGTTGCAAAACACAGAAATCAAGCTGGGCTAGAAGCTTCCTCCCAGCTGGTTAACTCTCATAAAGCCAGAAAGTACTGTAAAAGAAGAGTTGTTAACAAGTCTTCTTTGCTGTGGGCCTAATTTCAACACTACTGACTGGCCTGGCAAACTATGCCCACTGGCCCTATAATGCCAAGTCGCTAAGAGATAACCCACCACTTTCTGACTGGATTTGACTTCTGTTCCAGGGAGAGAATTCATATTTGATATTGGAGACTAAGTCAAAAGCGCACAGCTGGGGAGGTTATAGGCCTTAGCAAGGAAGCTGTTACAGGAATTTTATAAATGGGCAGACGCACCCATCATATTTATGTTTAGATACAGTGCCACCATCAGCTTTGGTCAGAGAAACTTCTTTTTACAGTAACTATAACAACTAACAACTGGACAACTGGGTGGTGGCAGCAGCTCACACCTTTAATCCCAGCACTTGGGAGGCAGAGGCTGCCACACTACACACAGAAAAACATAAACAAAACAAAGAAAAAGATTAACAACTGGTTAGAATGGTTAGAATAAATGATTGTTGAATAGTCATCAATAAATGGGTTACTATATCACCCTCTCTAAGGTGGGGTGGGAAGACTAGTGTCCTGAGTTCTAACCCTGTAACCATGATGGAAGGAGAGAACTGACCTCACGTGCACCCATGACATGCAACAACTAGGAGCTGATGTTGAAGCAAAACAAACAAATAAACCTGTAACATAATTACCCCTAGAGAGGTAAGTAAGCTTTGAAGTTCAAGGAGAAATTAGGAGCCGTGAAATGAGATTCAGAAAATGAGAACTATCAGAAATTACAGAACTGAAAATTATTATAACCAACTTGAATACTCAACGGCAGATCAGACAGCTGAAGAGCAGCCAACCCAGAAAGCAGGTCTGAAGAGCCTGTCCAGAATGAAGCAGAGACGTGAATGCATACACAACAGAGCAGAAGACAAAGAAGTCCCACGACAATGTTCCAAACATCTCACTGGAGTCAGAGGAGAAATAGGACAGAGCAGACATAGTGAAGACACATTATTTAGACCAGGAATGGTGGCTCGTGCCCATAATCGCAACACTTAGAAGGTCTGAGCTACAGAATGAGACACTGTGGGGGGGGGGGGGGGAAGGCAGACAGATAAGCAGATAATGCAAGACACTTCTCAGAACTGTTCAAAGAATCTAGACCATTGGGCTTTCCAGTGAAGCTCAGCTGAGTAACTAAATATTTTCAAAAAGTGGCCACAATTCTTTCACTCCCTGTATCTATGTCACTTTGCAATTTGACTAACTCTTCACATAAAAAGAGTTCATTTCACCACCCTGCTCTCAACTTGTTGACCAATAGAATGTAGCAGAAATGAAATACCAGTTCTGGGCCTAGACGTTCAAGAGGCCTTGAATGTGTCATTATCTTTGGAACCCTGTTGTCACATATTAGCCACCGACTTCACAGAAGCAGAGCAGGGTACTGCAGATGCATGTGGGAGGTCGAATGGAAGCAAGACCTTTGGCATAGATAAGTATTTACCTCAGCCAAAGCCAAGCTGTCAACCTACAAAACTGTAAACTAAATAAGTTATGTTTTAAGTCACTAGGTAACAATTCTTAGTGGCTTATTTCACAGTAAAAGCTGTCTGCTGTGTATATATGTGCATCATAGTAAAGTTGCCAAGATGAAGACAAGCGCTAATATCATTTTTAGGAGAAATAATCTCTAGTAATCTCTTGATCTGTAAGCATTCTATTCCAATTTAGTGGCAATGGGAAATACTGGGGACAGATATTCTACACAATTTAGTCAAAACAAACCACCACCAACAGCAACAACACAACAAACCCCAAAAGCAGTCCGCTATCTGTCAGGAGACTGAGGAAAGGGCTGCTGTGAGTTAGGGGTGACCATGAGCTATGTAATGAGTTTTGGGACAGTCTGGAGCATGAGTGAGACCCTTTCTTAAAAAAATAAACCAACTCATAGCCAAGTTTGGTCAAATAATATGAGGCCAAAATGGTGTCCATGTTTAGTTAGGCGTCACAGATGTGGGCTGTGTCCTGGCTTGGCCTCCATGTGACCCCCAGGTTTCTGTGTGTGTGAGTAGTCCTCCCCTTGCGATACCTCTCACTCTCCAAAGCTCTTTCTCACTTTTCCTAAATAATGCTGTTTGCTTCGAAAAAAAACAGAAAATATGTATTTTCTCCTTCTTCCACATATAAGACTAAAACCATCACCTGACTTGCCACATAGTGTCTGGCATTTATTCTGGACATGGGAATCAGTAAAACTGTCCTGGAGGATTAACAAAGAACCGAAGGTTTTGAGTCAGAAGGGCTCTTAGAGGTTGCCCAGTCTCTCTGCCACTGCAGACACCTGCGTGTACGTTCATTTTGACCCTTGTATATTTGTATATTTGACCCTCTACTATACAGAAAATTGTAATCCAAAGTCTACTTCACTGGAGCAGAGTACAATCTTATTCCTTTTCCTCTGAAAAGAAGTCTTCTCAGTAAGCAAAGGCAACGAACAGATCTTCTATTACTAACAACTTCTCATAAAATGAAATGTTAGCGGGTCCTGGCAGGCACATTAGTAAACCCAGCTTGGGAAAGCCTGAGGCAGAGAAAGATTAGGAAAGAGTCCTAGGCCATCTTGGGCTATACTGTTGAAGGCTAGCCTCGGCTACGAGAAACTCTGTCTCAAAACAACAAATAAAAATAAATGTTTAAACTGAAAAGACCTTCTCGGCCCCTCTGGATCCTTTCTATGCTCTAAAACTGAGAGAAAGAAGTTTTCAAGGTTGTGTTTTCACATGATGGATTCAGCAAAGAGACCTATAACTCACAGCTTGACGCCTGCCCTCAAAGAAGTAACATTTGCAAAAAAGTGAATTCTGGTCAGGGAGTGAACAAATGAACAGACCAAACAATCTAATCTATGTCCAAGTAACGAGGCTACATCTGAGCACAGGGAGATGGGCCCACCAGGCCAGTGTGGGCATGGGGTGAGGGTGTGGGCGTGTGAACATGCTTCCCCAAGGAGGAAGTCACATGTGAAGCAAATGCTGAAGAATCAAGTAGTTCAGCCAAGCGAGTCAAGACAGGCCCAGTACAACAATTACCTTCACATGCTCCTCTGCAGCCTCTCTTCTTCTTCTGAAGGTCTTTTTTGGGGGGTCGGGTGGGGGTGGGGAGGAGATAGGATTTCTTTATGTAGCCCGAACTGCCCTGGAACTCACATAGATTGGCCTGCTTCTAATTCCCAAGCGCTGGAATTGAAGGCCTTCACCACTAGAAGACCTGGCTTCTAAAACTGTTCTTTAAAAAGAAACATTTATTTTATGTGTATGAGTGTTTTGCCTGCATGTCTGTCTGTGCACCACATGCATGCCTGGTGCCTGAGAGTCAGAAGGGGGCACTGGATCCCATGGAAATGGAGTTATAAATGGTTGTGAGCTACCATGGGAATGCTGAGGACTGAACCCAGGTCCTCTGCAAGAATGTAAGAGCTATTAACAGCTAAGCTATTGCTCCAGTGCCCTCTTTTAAAGCTTTGTAAGAGGCAATAAATATTTTATATGAAAGGAAAAAAAGTAGCCTATATCTGCAACCAAAAAAAAAAAAAAATGTTTTTTATATGGCCAGATTCTTGTTTTGTTTTTGAGACAGGGTTTCTCTGTGTAGCCTTGGCTGTGCTGGACTTGCTTTGTAGACCAGGCTGGCCTCAAACTCACAGAGATCCGCCTGCCTCTGCCTCTCAAGTGCTGGGATCAAAGGCATGCACCACCATACTCAGCTGTGGCCAAATTCTTATGCTAACTTCGGATAACTGAAAGCACTTCTTATTGAGTTTTTAACAAGAAAAGCAATATAGTCTAGTTGGTTAAAAGTGAGCTTTTGAGACAAACCTGGGTTAAAGAGAAGTTATATCCCCTTCTGGCTGTTCACTGACCTAACCAACATCTCTTGAACAACACACTGCACGGAACAGAGGGGGTTAGCACTAGTACTCCAGAATTCCTTAAAGTGAAAGCTTTGTTTCTCAGTTTCCAACGTAAATACCTTAAAGGAGCAAATGACTTTGACAGATGCACTTCATAAAGTATGTGGTTGGCAGAACTGTTTTGTTATGAGGATAAACATCCCGATACATTCTTACCCGGAGAGTACTGGGTAAATACCTAGAGGGAAGGCTAGGTATTCTCAGAGGGCTGGAGAGATGGCTCAGAGGTTAAGAGCACTGGCTGCTCTTCCAAACAAAGGTCTTGAGTTCCCAGCAACCATATGATGGCTCACAACCATCTACAATGAGATCTGGTGCCCTCTTCTGGCCTGCAGCTGTTACCTGCAGCTGCAGGTTTGAACACTGTGTACATAATAAATAAATTAATTAATTAATTTCTCAGAAAGCAACACTGAGGGCTGGAGATGGCTCAGCGGTTAAGAACGCTTGCTGCTCTTCCAGAGGACCTGAGCTCAATTTCCAGCACCACATCAGGTGGCTCACAACCACCTGTAACTCCAGGCCGGAGGGATCTGACTCCCTCTTTTGGCATCCATGGGCACCTGCACACAGATGGCACTCATTGTCACAAATATATAAATAAAGAAAATACGCTAAATGCTAACACAAGAAAGAAAGCAGTATTGAGGGAGGTGCCAGCTAACACAGCAGGGGTCACCGTTATCAAGCAAATTACTTCATTTACTCTCAACAATAAAACTCTGAAGGGGACACAGCAATGGCTCCCAGGCTCACACTCCTTTGCAGCATGACTTTGCTACTACAGAGTTAGTGGTCCATCCATTCCCTCTCCTCCCGAGTCTTGGCTGGTCTTGTTACTTGCTTTCATCAGTATTACAGAATGGATGTGAGACTTCTCGAACTAGCTATAAGCCTTGCAGCTTCCATTCTCACCCTGGTAGAACACTCTGATGAAGGAGGTTCCAGAAGACAGCTGAAGCCAAACTAGAGAATGGGAATAAAAACCCAGCCAACAGGCAGGGATGCGCACGAGCCCAGCCCTAACTGAACTGCCAGCCAACCTAACCTGCAGCCACACAACACACAGCACCCCGGGGGGCTAAAGGAACATACGTTTACACTATTAAACTGTATATTTATTAGGCAGTAATAGACAAAACAAACAAACAACCCCCAGCCTATTGGAGACATGCTACTGTTTGTCTCCAATCCAGAGCTACGGAGGGAAAAGCTTAAGTCCCAGATTGCTCTCAGGTTCAAACAACTGCATCCTACCTAATAACTAACGGACGTATGTTTTCTGTAATAAAAAAATAAAAGGATACATTAAAAAAATGGCAAATAAACCAAAAAAAAAAAAAATGAAGATAAAAAAAAACAAATAAATAAAAGGAAATACAAGGGACTACAAAAGCTGGTTTTACTTTCAGCCAAATCTATAAAAAGTATTACTATATTTAAAAAAGACTAAACATTCCAACTCCTGGAATAAATCCTATGTACTTACCGACTGCCTAACAATAGTAACTCTATGAGGTTTTCTATACACCAGGGACTTTACTCAGTTATTTAAGTGTGGTAAGTACACAGACACACACTCATTTTGAAATCAGAAAAGACTAAGTCTCACGATTATACTACCATCTTTTTAAGCAGAAAAATGAAGAATAAAGTAGTTAAGCCCAGGGTATACAACTCAATTTCCCACTAATAAAGTTGACTACTACAGAGAAACGCAGCACAGTGGCCACACAACACATACACTATTTCAATGTGCAGGTTTGGGCAAGAGTATTTCATTAATTAGATCCACGTGCTGTCAGGATGTAAATATTAGGAGGCATACTTTCAGTATCAAGCAAAGCTGTGGACTCTACAAAAAGAAAACGACTAAAACTGTTAAACAACTACCTGGGGGGAACTGACACAAATTTTGACTTAGAATGGTCATAAGCACTCGCACTCGTAAGATTTTGACAAAATTCCTAAGTAACGCCTGGAAACATCACTGTTCTAAACATCCTGCGCCCGAGGGCATTCTGCCTGTGTTCTCTTCTGCAGAGTTGGTGACAGACTTAAAAGAGCATCCAGTACATAGGGACCCACACACACGCTATCAACTGAGAAGTTCTGGACGACGTGACAGCGGCCATACCTTCCCAGCCCCTGCCAATCCTGGATAGCCCGGATCAAAACTCGGAATACAAATTTCCCTCCGCCAAGGCGAGGGCCAGGCGGGTAGCAAACACAAGTCAAAACTCGGTGCGCTGAGCTCACCCAAGAGGCACTAAAGGAAGGGGGGGACGGGGGGAGCAATCTTCTTTCTTACCACGCTCCCAGAAGCCAAAGGAACCGCAGAGGTCGTTATCAAGGACTTCTAGAAATTGACAGTCTCCCCGGGTCTTAGGACAGCCAGGACCCCAGCACAACGGTCCCTACGGCTTTCTGCTGCTCCCAGCAGTGACCGCCACAGCCGACTGCAGGCCCGCCCCCCTGAGTCAGGCCTACCTGGAGCTCCGCACCCGAGAGCTCCCGTCACCTCTAGGAAGGTACATTTGTGGCTTGCTTCCTACTTCTATACTCCTAGGAAATACTCACTTGCCCGCCAGATCTTTGTGAGAGCCGCTCGAATTCATGAGCTGGGCCAAATCCTGGCGCACGGCAGCCGCCATCTTTCTCCGAGCTCAGCCACGGCGGAGGGACCGCTCGCAGCCAAAAAGGAAACGAGTGCAGTCCTCCAGGACGCCGGCGGACGGGCCGCGTGGTACCATAGAGTAGAGTCTTTGTGGGCCAGAGCGCCGAGGATGGGAGCCGGAATTAGCTCCGCCCCCCCCCCCCCCCCAGGAAACGCCACTCCTCCAGATAGAGCCCCGCCCAGGCTTCCCGGGAGAAGCCGGCTCTTACACTCCGATCTGCGATTGGCTGAAAAGCTTGAAGGCGTGTACTTTGTGCAGCTTCAGTAAAGGACCGGCTTGTTAAACTACTGCGTTTTCACTAAGTTCCGGGTCCAAGGGTTATCGTTCTCACCTTCCTTCTTTAAGGCGTCTCCTAAACTACCTATGGTAAACAATGAGCTGTTTTTATTTTTTTATTTCAAATTCACTATAACCCAACGCTGGGGAAAAGAAATCCAACACAGACACACACACAAACAAACACACACACACATATCATGGCCAAAGTAGTTAAAGCAAGCAATTAATTAAAGCAAGCTCTTTTTTATTCGTGTACACCGGCTGCTTCCCCCTAAGGCAGAGTTCAAGAGGTTAGCCTGGGATGTGAGGGAGACAGGGCTTTTAAGAGCTCAGGAGTAGAGGGATTCCACATGGGGGATATGGAGGCCAAAATAGGCGGGTTTAGGGGACCTGAATGTAAGCCTAACACGTTAGTCCTTCCTGAAACAAAGACATGGTTGCAAGGTGGACAAAACCAAGTCATTACATCAGGCAGTCCTAACAAAGTAGCCATAGGTGGTCATAGAACCTTTGGAAACAAAGGCAGGGGTGCAAGATGGTTATAACCCACGTTTTGAAAGAAAGACATGGTTTCTACTCCTGGAACAAGCAGTGCAGAACCATTTGTAGTTAAGGTTGCAGGTGAGGCATAGCCCAATCCTTAGGAAACAGGAGGTTTAATCATAAACAGGAAGAAACCTAGTCTGTCTTTACTATAAAAACGCTTTAAGCCTAAGAATGGAGACAGGCTGGTTTTTCAGATAATTTACCTTGGGAGGGAATATACTATGATCAAGAAAATGATCCTCAGCCGGGCACAGTGATGCATGCCGGTAATCCCAGCACTCAGGGAGGCAACGAGGCCAGCCTGGTCTATAAAGCTACAGCCAAGGCTACACAGATAAACTCTGTCTTGAAACTCTTCCCCCAATCCCCCAATTAAAAAGAAAATGATCCTCCCAGGATGAATCTCCACTGCTTAGGTGTGCTGATGTCTGCATTTCCCCACGTGTAAGAAAGTCAACTGCATACTTTATGATAATAGTGGACTGCTTTCGAAACATTCCCCTTATTAAAAAAAAAAATGAATAGTTCGTCTTGGTGGTGGTCACCTGTAATCCCAGCATCCCAAAGATGGAGGCAGGAGGATCAGGAGTTCAAGGCTATGCTCACTAACTTGGCAAGTTTGAGGTCAGCTTGGATTACAAGAGACCTTGTCCCACAAAAGCGTAAGATATAGTATAGATTTAATGTATACACACACACACCTATGGACTATACATGTGTATTGCCTTTCCCTGTTACACCCTGTATTCGACCGCCCCCCCCCCCCCCGACAAGGTTTCTCTGTGTAGCCTTAGCTGTCCTGAACTCACTTTTTAGACAGGGATGTCCTCGAACTCACAGAGGTTTGCCTGCCTCTGCCTCCCTAAGTGCTGGGATTACAGGTATGCACCACCACAGCCTGTATCTTTTCTTTTCTTTCCTTTTTAAAATTGGGTATGTAGTACTCTGCCTGCATGTACACCTGCAGGCCAGAAGAGGGCATCAGATCACATTAGAGATGGTTGTGTGCCACCATGTGGTTTCTGGGAATTGAACTCAGGACCTCTGGAAGAGCAGTCAGCGCTCTTAACCTCTGAGCCATCTCTCCAGCCCCACCCTGTATCTTTTTAAAGTATTGGTCATATATCACTTTGTTCAGAACAATGCAATTTTTCATCTGTTGTCCTGAAGTAATTAGTAATACTGACTTTCTCTTTAGTCGTTGTTATTTGAGGCCAGGCGGTGGTGGTGCACGCCTTTAATCCCAGCACTTGGGAGGCAGAGGCAGGCGGATCTCTGTGAGTTCGAGGCCAGCCTGGTCTACAGAAGTGAGTCCAGGACAATCAAGGCTACACAGAGAAACCCTGTCTCGAAAAACCAAAAAAGCAAACAAGCAAGCAAGCAAGCAAGCAAGAAAGAAATTGTTATTTCAATGACAAGTTATATGATCGTCTTAACTTTTTTAAACTTTTTTTTACATATAGATAATACTAAAATTTTTATTTGTGAGTGTGCATATGCACATATGCTATGGTGTGCGTGTGGACATTAGAAGAACACTTGCAGCATCTGTTCTCTTTAACCCATGGATTCTGGGAATCAAACTTTGGCAGTCAGGCGTGGCTGCAAGCCCCCTACCTGCTGAACTGTCTCACCAGCCCACATACGAATGATCGTCACCGTCATCACTGAGGAGGATGTGAGGGTCCCGCGTGATTTCAATGAGGACGATCAGGCACTGGAGCTATTTCTTCATCTGTGTCACTTGCTTCACTCGCTGGTTCCACTCTCCCATCTTTAGAGTCTCCAGTTCCCCATTAGCTCTAATTCTCCTAAAGCCTTTTCTATATTTAAAATATTCTTCTGTCTGCGCTTCCTAGGAATTGCACCATTAGCACAACGTTTCCTCACTTTGATGTTTGGCAATTTTCTTCAGATAGAGATCCCATTCCCACAAAGTCTGCAGACTATTAGAGTCTCAAAGACTTAGCCTCCATCCTGCTGCCGTTCCGTCCCCACTGTCTGCTTGATGACGGCCTCCTGGGAACGGTGCCACCTTCCCTGCCTGTCCTTGATGCTGCAGTGTAACTCAATCTGCTCCAGCTCACTGCTGAACCAACTCAAATACCTTTCAACTAATTCGCAGGCATGCATCTCTCTCTCTCTCTCTCTTTCTCTCTCTCTTTGTCTCTCTCTTTCTCATGTTTATTTTTATTTTATTTTTTATCCAGATGACTGTGAAACCACTGAACTTTGTCACTGAAGGCTGAGACCCAAGGCCCTTCAAGCTTTCCTTCTTGTCTTGTCTGTGAGACTCTATTGTAATCTGAGCTGCTTTTCTACTGTACAGATGGATGACTTACACCCCCACCCCCCACCCTCCACATCCTATAATTTTTCCGTTTATTCTTTTTTGTTTGTTTGTTTGTTTTGTTTTGTTTTTCGAGACAGGGTTTCTCTGTGTAGTCTTGGCTGTCCTGGACTTACTTTGTAGACCAGGCTGGCCTCGAACTCACAGCAATCCGCCTGCCTCTGCCTCCCGAGTGCTGGGATTAAAGATGTAATTTTTCCTTTTAATCCTTTAGACATGGTGATGTCCTGGCCACCTGAGGTCCTGCAGTGTCCAGAAGCGACAATCACACTGCCTGTAGCTGCAGCCACTCCCAAGTTCACTCCTTAAGAAACCCACATGGGTCCCAGCCATCTTAGTTTTACATGTGAACACATTCATTATTCATGTAGTCTTATAAACTTCTTTCCAAAAACGCAATCAAATAAATGTAAGATTTTTGTTTTCTTTTCCTTTCACAAAAAGTAACATGGCTTATTGTTCTTCCTTTGTGTTTTCACTTTTTCTGCTGATTTAGCCATGTAAGACTGGTCCTTTTTTTTAATCATAATTTTTCACAAGCACTGATGATACATTTAATATATAGGACATATTAAGTCCTTTCTAATAGAGCAATCAATGGTGTAGTGGATGACCTCTTATATGTACACGATTAAAGATATGTGCAAGTAAAATATACTCCCAAAAGTGGGTCAAGGTACATACAGTTTGGGGGCAGCTTTTTTCCAAATTGCACTTAACAGGAGGATTCTCGTGTTTTGCTCTCCAGTCAGATCTATTTGGAATTGCAATTTTTTTTTTTTTTTTACAGACTTACCTACAGCAGCAAATACTGACCTTGAAGCACTTTACCATTTTATTATGTTATAACTGACATGTTCTCTCTGTTGCGAAGGGAACAGAACAAGGAAAATAGAGTAATGTAGAGGTTCTCCATACCAGTGCATGTCACGTCCTTTTGGCAAGAATGTTTAGTGTTGGTTACATTGGAAATTCTCTCTCCAGTCGGGCAGCCTTTGTGCCCGGAGAGGGTACTTCAGGTCTGTTGGCATGGGCCTCTCAAGGCCTGTCTGGGCAACTTAGTGGGACCTGTTTGAAAAGAGAAAAATAAAAAGGAGGCCGGGAGGGAGCACACTTTACACCTCAGGGGTAGCGCCCTTTTCACAGTGGAATAGCGCCCTTCCCTGAGGAAGAGAGTTCAGCTTCCCGTTCAGTGTTGCCAAAAATAAGATTGTAACACTGTAAAGATCTTCAGCTCAATAGACTTTTTATTTTAGAGTTATGTGCTTCACAAAAGAAAGTAAATGTTCCAAGAAGAAAGACATGGTTATATAGACAGAAAAAGAAAGGAAGGAAGGAAGGAAGGAAGGAAGGAAGGAAGGAAGGAAGAAGGAGCAGTGAGCTCACACCTGTAAACCCAGTACTCAGGCGGCCAAGGCAAGGGACCTCATGCAAGGTTAAAGTCATTCTGGATTGTGTAGTGTTCCAAAGCAGTCTGGGACACAGACTGATACCTTTTGTCAAAAGGAAATGAAAAGTGGTTTGGTTATTTCAACCTTAGTTTCTTTGTAAGACAGGGCCAAAAATAATTTGAAAAATCCTACGTTACTTTCTGTTAATTTGGTGTCTCCTTTTGTTTTTGTTTTTGTGAAAGTACAAGGCATTGAAGGAACTTCATCAGTGTGATAATTGAAACTGCTTGTTTGAAAAAGTCTCTTTAGTCTTGATGTCTCTAAAGTTGAAATAAATAGCTTGGGATATATGCTACTGTGAGTCATTCCACATTTCAATTATAGTCTAGTCCTTAGGGTAGGACAGGAGCTTGGTCTGAAGCAATGGGCTCTGTAATTTTTTTTTTTTTTTTTTTGGTTTTTCGAGACAGGGTTTCTCTGTGTAGCCTTGGCCATCCTGGACTCACTATGTAGACCAGGCTGGCCTCGAACTCACAGTGATACACCTGCCTTTGCCTCCCGAGTGCTGGGATTAAAGGCTTGCACCACCACGCCCGGCTCCTGGGCTCTGTAATTTTATTTGACATGTTTACATCTGCGCAAAACCTGGGATGGTTTTGTTTTGTTTTTGTTTTTGTTTGTTTGTTTGTTTGTTTGTTTTTGTTTTTTTGAGACAGGGTTTCTCTGTGTATCTTTTTTTTTTTTAATTTATTTATTTATTAATTATACAGTGTTTTGCCTGCATGCCAGAAGAGGGCACCAGATCTCATTGTAGATGGTTGTGAGCCACCATGTGGTTGCCGGGATTGAACTCAGGACCTTTGGAAGAGCAGGCAGTGTTCTTAACCACTGAGCCATCTCTCCAGCCCTTCTCTGTGTATCTTGACTGTTCTGGACTTGCATCTAGCTGCCTCTGCCTCCCAAGTGCTGGGATTACAGGCATGCGCCACTACCACCCAGCAAAACCCAGGACGTTGAAAAACAAAACGAACCCTCTGGAAGGACTGGAGATATGGCTCTTGAATTCCCAGCATCTATATGGTGACTCACAACTGCCTGTAACCTCAGTTCCAGAAAATTTGATATACCATTTTCTGACCTCCTACGGCTCCCACACAAAAGCAGTACACAGAAACTCAGGCAAGCAAACACATATACACATGAGATAAAACTAATAAACCTTTCAAAAACATAGGATGTGGGGTTGGGGAGATGGCTCAGTATGCAAAGAGTGTAACACACAGGGAGTTTGGATTCCCAGGACCCACATACAAAGTTACTTTGTGACAGGTAGGTCCTGAGGGCTCACAGGTTGGCCAGTCTAGCTGAAAGAGCAAGCTTCAAGTGTCGTGCAAATAAGGTGGAGCTAGCTGTAGGGCTCCCACCACCTCCACACATGTGTGCATGTTGCAGTGCACACTAACACATTAATATAGAAGAACAATCATAACAGCAGTGTCATTCTCACGGTTTCTAGTTTACCTGGAGCTCAGCAGTCTCCACAGGACTAACTTTTCTTCCTTATCTCGAACTCTCACTTTTCACCTAACCAAACCCTCTTTAGCATATCAGGATGGCCAGTTTCACTGCCCTTTGCACTCCGGGGCATTATTAAGTCAAGATAAGATTGCTTGAAATACAAGGACAGCGATAGTAGATCTGCTCATCAGGACAGCTACCAGGTGACAAACAGAAGGGCAGGGTACACAGTGCAAAGGAACGATTCATTCCCTAAACAGGACTGAAAAGAGCAGCAAGAGAGAAGCCTGGTGTGGTAGCACATGCCTGTGATCCCAGCACCGGGAAGGCAGAGGCAGGCGGATCTCTGTGAGTTCGAGGCCACCCTGGTTCTACAAAGTGAGTCTGGGATAGCCAAGGCTACACAGAGAAACCCTGTCTCAAAAAACAAAAACCAAAAAAAAACAACAACAAAAGAATGGCAAGAGAATTCAGCATGCTACTCAAAATCGTGCTCAGTAGAACCAGGAAGACGTGGCACAAACCTTGACACTGGTGTGCCTCAAATATACCACTATGGTCTCATTAGGGTCAAATGCAAGTGGTATTGTAGAGATATCTGGTGTTCACTGAATCTCTCTCTCTCTCTCTCTCTCTCTCTCTCTCTCTCTCTCTCTCTCTCTGTGTGTGTGTGTGTGTGTGTGTATGTGTGTGTTTGGAGGCTATGTATGTTAGGCTTCATCTTCCATTGCTGTTCCCTCTTTTTTTTTTTAATAGGGAGCTCACCAACTAAACCCAGAGCTCACCAGGCAGAGCTGGTGTGGAGCACATGCCTTTTAATCCCAGCACTTGGGAAACAGAGACAGATCTCTGTGAATACCGGGCCAGCCTGGTCTACATAGAAAATTTCAGGCCAACCAGGGGCTATGTAGTGAGGCAGTATCTCAAAAAAATTTTTTTAAAGAAAAAAAGGAGAGAGAGAGAGAGAGAGAGAGAGAGAGAGAGAGAGAGAGAGAGATTAAGAGCACGTACCTAAATGACATGGGTTCATTTTCTACCACCCATTTCAGGCTACTCACGCCTGCCTGTAGCACCAGCTCCAGGGAAATGGATTCCCTGTTCTGGTCTCTGTGGGCTTCTCCACTTTTTGAGAACATATCAACACACTTATACATAATTCCAAATAAATATTAAAAGTTGAGGTGTTGCGTGTCCTGGACCGTCTCAGTCGGGTGTAGGTCCGTGGGTCGGGAGTTTTTGAAGCGTCGGTGTGCAGAAGATAAGGCGAGTGACAAACAGAAACAAACCCAGAGCAGCTGTTTGATTCTGAGTGTATTTTGGAGACAAGTAAGTCAGGTTTATATACACATTTTAAAACGGGGGTGCTTACCCCCATGGTTATATTATTTTTTCATACAAATGAAAATACAGGAGGTAGTGTAATTATGTTGTATCAATCTTAAACAATCATTTATAAGTCATTAGATTGGTATCAGTGTATGTGCCCTCCTTATCAAGGGTCAATGTTTTTTCATTATGTCAAACACCTGTGAATCAAGACAGTTTTGTTTTGTTTTGTTTTGTTTTTTAAAGCTCATTCATCACTATCTGGAGTTTTACTCAAATTGTTACTTGTAAGTTATAATATGAACTATGATTAATTTTTAGCCATGTTTTTATTAACAAGTGGAACGGAAGTTAGTGGTAAACTTCACTGAATGACCCTTGGCTGTAGTTTTAAGTAAAGGGCCGTCTAGCAACACACTTACGTTTGGAAAGTTTTTTGATAAGAAAAGTAAAACAAAGGCAGAAAGAGAAAACATTTAGAAAAACAGTCAGGATGTTTTCAAACAATGAGTGATAAGAGGAAAAAAAGGAGGGGGGGGGACCACAATTAGCCACTCCTGGCAAGAACATCAGAGCCGTTTTAGGAAGCTCTCCCAATGAGTAGGGGCCGTCGCCTCGGTTTTGTGGTAATGTTTGTCACACAGACTCCACTGGAGAGGTTGTGACAGTTGTGAAGCATCTAGAAGATTTAACTCCACTGGCATATTAATTCCACCCACTAGACTCTGCTTTAATGATGCTATTTCTCTGGCTAGGGTGCCATTATGACAGCCAACTCCACAGGTGCCAGTGTCTCAGCACAGACATTCAAAGGAAGTCATCCTGGACCTGCCCCTCCCCCTTTCTGTGGTACACTCTTTTGTATTTTTACCTTGTCCGACCCAAATGTACCTCGCTACAGAAGAGAGAATGTGTGACTGTGTGGCTGATCCGTGCTCTTGTCATCTTCCGCACGAGCCATACTCACTCCCTCCTGTACTGAGTGGTGCTTTTTTGAGACCATCTGTTTTAGAATCCTCCTGCCCTTTCTAATCTAGACCTGGCACATCCAGTTCCCAAGAAGCTGTGCTGTTGTTCTTTTAGGGGGATCGATGGTCACAATAGCTGACAAGCCAAGTGCTAGGAATGTTCTTACTATTATATTAGTAATTTTGCCCTTCACACAGGGCAGAACTAGAAGATATGCATTTTAAGGGTGAAAAAAACTCACGAGCTCATGCACCTATTCAGGGTTACATCTGCGTCTTCTAGTGCCCATGTCCGGGATCCCAGATTCAGTATGTCCCATGATGACTCTTCATCTGCCTCACGCTATGTTTCCAACAGCCTCTGAACAACAGCTCTAATGCTACTACAGAAATATGACTAGGAAAAACAGTTGAGGGGCCAATGAGATGCCTCATCTGGTGACAGAACTAACCCCGAGTTTGACTCTGGGGACACACGTAGTGGCAACCAAGAACCGTGGCATGTGCATGTTTACACACACACACACACACACACACATACACACACACACACACACACACACACACACACACGTAGGGCAGTTGGGGATTTGGCTGCGTGGTTAATAACACATGCTGCTCTTGAAGAGGATTGAGGTTTGGGTCTCAGTACCTATATGGCGCCTAATGAATGTGTGTGACTCCAGTTCCAGATGAGCAGACGCCCTCTTCTGGTCTCCACAGACACTGTATGCACACAGTGCACAGACAAACATGCATACAACCATCCATACATATAAAATAAAAACGAATAAATCTAAAATGGAGTTGCAAGTGTAATTTTTTTTTTTTTTGAGACAAGGTTTCTCTGTGTAGCCTTGGCTGTCCTGGACTCACTTTGTAGACCAGGCTGGCCTCGAACTCACAGAGATCCACCTGCCTCTGCCTCCCAGGTGCTGGGCCCTATAATTTTGTTACATTATCATTATTCACCTATACTGCCTTGCATATTTAAAGTAAATTACCTTCCTCGGATTCCTCTTCCCAGCATCCCTCCTATCTTGATGAGAACCATGCTTGTTTCTTTACTAGTGACAAGGGCTCATGTGCACCATGCATGCACGTGGAGGGCAGAGACGGCTCTGGGAAGTCTGTTCTTAACCATCCACCTTCACAAAGGTTTCAGAGATGGAATTTTTTTTTTTTTTTTTTTTTTTTTTTTTAAGATTTATTTATTATGTATACAGTGTTCTGCCTGCATGTACACCTGCAGGCCAGAAGAGGGCACCAGATTTCATTGTAGATGGTTGTAAGCCACCATGTGGTTGCTGGGAATTGAACTCAGGACCTTTAGAAGTGCTGTTAACGTCTGAGCCATCTCTCCAGGCCCATCAGAGACAGAACTTAAGTGCCTTTGCCGCTTCATTCCTCACTGTCCAATTCTGGTTTTATAACCTGTTTTATTGTTTTTGGGTTTTTCCCCCTAGGCAACTTACTTATTTTAGATTTTCCTATTTCTATTTGTGTGTGTGTGTGTGTGTGTGTGTGTGTGTGTGTGTGTGTGTGTTTAATACAGGATGCCATGAGCCTAATGTCCTAGCAAATTTATTGGGATTACTTACAAGAGTATGTGTGTGGGATTATTTGCAGAACTGTGGATGACTGAAAGGCAGCTGCATTTTCAAAAGTTCCCAACAGCATGAGACACAACTCAGGAAAGCTGTATCCACCCATGCACAGCATGGATTCAGCTCAATTGGTTCAAGATTCTCCCTTCCCCAGCGGTTGTTACCGTATAAAATCTTGGGGAGGCGGTCTTGTAAATCTTTTGAGTTCCTGGTGCTTCTGGAGACTGGTGAATTCTATTTATTTCCTGAGATTTTGCAGGAGTTTCTCTTTCTGAGTCTTAAGAAGCCTACCTACTGGAAATAATGTTTCAATGTGAAGAAAGTAGTTGTAACAAACACCTGTTCTTGCTATGAGGCCTCAGGTAGCCTCACATAATTCTCAGGCCTCAGGCTCCAGAATTCCCTGAGTAGAGAGCAAGCCGAGGAGGAAAGGGTTTTGTGGTCCATCATTGAAGGAAGTCAGGACAGGAACTCAACCGAGGCAAGAACTAGAGGCCATGGAGGTGTGGGGCTTACTGGCTTGCTTAGCCTACTTTGTTACAGAAACCCAGGACCACCAGCCCAAGGATGGCACCAGCTACAGTCTGCTGGGCCCTCCCTCATCAATCACTATTTAAGAAAATGCATACAGCCTGATCTTTTTAAAAAACATATTTTATTAATTTATTCATATTACATCTCAATTGTTATCCCATCCCTTGTATCCTCCCTTATACAGCTTGATCTTATGGAGGCATTTTTCTTAATTGAGGTTCCCTCCTTTCAAATGACGCTAGAATTGGCCATGGCAGTTGTGTTCGCTCTTAGTGACCCCTAAGAGGATGTCCAGGAGAAGTGTGTCTGTGAAGGTTTGCAAGGCACAGGTCTCTGTCTCCTGACTGCAATGGAATCTGGGCTGTGTTGACAGCTTTTTCCTTTGTAGCTTCTGGGGTTTCATATGAGAAGTCAAAGCTATACAGTGCTAGTGTTGTCCTGTCTCTCATCAGTACCGCTCCCCCCCCCCCCCCCAGCTTCTTAGAAGTAACTTTTTTTTTCCCTATCATTTTAAAGCTCTTCTCTTTATAAAGACTTACCTAGGACATGCTTAGGTGTGTCCTTTCTCATGAATCCTTCCGGGAACACAGACAGATGTGAGTCTATATTTTAGGGAGGGCCATGTTCTTGAAGCATTTGTTAATCACGTTTCTTTTTTATGTTCCTTTTCCCAGATAACCACATACTTGGCTTTTTAGATTTATCTTCTTAGTGACTTGTATTCATCAGCACAATTTTTACCTTATATATGTTTGCTTTGTGTTTTAAGATAATCTTTTTTGTTTGTTTGTTGTTTGGGGTTTTTTGTTTGTTTTGTTTTTGTCTTATGAGACAGGGTTTTTCTGTGCAGCCCTGGCTGTCCTGGACTCTCTTTTGTAGACCAGGCTGGCCTTGAACTCATAGAGATCAGTCTGTCTCCCAGAGTGCTGGCTCTTCAAGTGCTATTTTGTAGTAGTGTTATCAGAAGTATGCTATCCTGGTGGAAAGAACTCAGACTTTTTCTACCAGAGTGGGGTGCAGGGCTGCAGATTAGTTCCTTAAACCCAGCTAAATCTGGGAACTCCATCTCTGTGCCCTTTGCTTTCCAGAGATGCCCCCACAGTACCACCAGTCATTTCACCAGGATTTCTGGCTAGATCTCAAGGTTTCTCACACACTAAGCTCAAGATATTGATTGGTCCTCAACAAAACCCACGTATATGCTCCAACACTTGAACTTCTAAGCCTATGCAAATTTCATGCGACTGGGCCTGCTAAAGGGTGGTTATAACTTAACAGAACTAACATTTGAGGCCAATACCCTGTATCCACTTGACAGCTCTCACTTTTACTTAGCTGTCTAAATCCTGGGGAGTTATTTTTATGTTGTAGACGATGCACCTCGTGGAATACTCTCAAGGCCATTTTATTTCTTGGATTTTTATAAATATCCCAGGAAATGAAGGAAAAGATGACTGAATAAAAAAGAAATCAATACCGTATTAGTATAAGGTGCATACTGTATTGCAAAACAAATGATCAACAACTCCCTTTCAAGGTAAGTTTAACTCTGCGTCCTCCTCTCTGGAGCTTTTTGGAGCCCCTTGCAGAACTCATGCCTAAACCCGAAGAGATTTAGCATTCGAGAAAGGATGTCGACGCCCTCTTCACCCACTCAAGGGCATCACCAAGCGGGGGCGTGCTGGAAACCGCACCTACTGTGGCACTGTCACAAAGCCAGAAGCAGGAACCCAGTCGGTGCTCCCCGCCTTCCCTCTGACAGAGAGGCCCCGGGAGGAGTCACGTGGAACCCGAGAGCACTCCCCAGCCTTGCGCAAAGACGCCACTCAGGTTGCCAGGGGGCGGGGCGGGGCGCGTAAGGGGCGGGGCGGCGCAGGGGCGGGCGGGGCGGCCCGGCGTATTATGGGATGCGGCGGTGGAATGGCGCTGGGCGCGTGATTTTGAACAAACCCGGGTCTGTGTTTCGGAGGCGCCGCCGCCGCCGCGGCTGCTGGGAGCCCGGGGAGCGCGGCGCGAGAAGGAGGCGGCGGCGCCGCCGGTTCGGGTGAGTGTCAGCTCCGGAGACCCGGGCGGAGCGGCGGGGACCGGCGCCGGGCCCTCGGGGCGGCCGCGCGGGCGGAGAGCGCCGGCCGGCTCCCGGGCAGCTGGGCCGGTGGGCCGCTGCGGGCGGAGGGTCGTCGGGGCGCGGCCGCGAGCCGCTGGCGCCTGAGAGCACGGCTGTCACTCGGCGAGGCCGGCGCCGCCCGCCCCGCGCTCGGGAGGAAGGGCCCGGCGGCTGTTGACAGGCTCTCGGCGGGGCCCGGGAAGCAGCCGCCGGCCCCAGGCTTCTGGGAACCGGTTTTGCTGCTGTGTCATTTCGTACCAGCGCCTCCTTTCGCTGCTGCCCGCCGCCGCGTTCTTCCTACGCCCCTTTGTATGGACTCCTCTGGGTGTGTGTCCGTTTCCCTCGCGAAGCCCACCAGCCTAATGTCATAATGTCCCCGCGGTGCACGGGGGAAGGGAGCGGGGCTGGGACTCAGCCTGGCCAAGCAACGGTAAACAACCATCCGAGTGCCGGTGGACCCGGCTGTTGGTGGGGGAATAAAGTTGAAAGATGAAGAAACTGGGAACCCCTTACATGCCCAGCCTCTAGCGGGCTGTAGATAAAAAACGCTCTGGGAGCGGGTGGGAGACAGCACTTGATTAAGCCCGAGCCTGCAGACCTTTATATGGAGTTGTCATTGAAGCGAGGTAGGTAGGGAAATGAAATGGCTTCTACTTCTTCCTTATTCTTAGGTAAACTTAAGACAGTAGAATAGCCTTTTCCACAACACTGAGATTCAGTTTCCTCCTTGCAGATTAGCCCTTTGAGGGCTTAGACTGTAACTGAATGATAAAGAATAAAGCTTTTGAGCTGGTAATTATTAAGGCTTTCTGAAGCCAAACAGCTAATTTTGGGGGAATACTGGTCCCATTCAGAAGCCTTGCAGCTTATATGCTTTTATTCCTTAGATGATTAAATATTACTTATATCCTCTTTTGGCTACTTATTAAACTAAGGAGGAACTGGAAGGGGTGGGTAGGTAATTCCGGAAGCTTGTTCTAAAGCAAGCTGTTTATTTTTCACTGCATTGGACAAGTGTATCACCAGCAGATGGTTTTTAATTTGGAAACTTAGATTTTAAAACCATTTGGCAAGGGATTCTAGCGAAGAGCTGTGTTTCCTATATATTAGAAGTTGATCGTTCATGAGTGTTTTTCCACTGTTGAATCAATACACTTTAAATTTAGTAGCGCTTGTATATCTCAAACCAACGACAAATTGACGCAATGGTGTTTGTTCATGGCAGAAATGGTCAAAGTTATGCGAAGAGGAAAACAGTTCAGAACTTTATTTTTAAAAAATAAGGGCGGGGGGGGGGGGGAGACCCCAGTTCAGCGCATGTAATTTAAGGGGTGTCTGAGAAGTCAGGTATGCATATGGAAATAGCCATACTGTCAAAGTAGTTCGGTGGGTGGAGTAAAATGCCAAAGTTGGTGCGTGACGTTGAAGGTCTCCAGTGACTCTGAAATGTACACGACACATGTACATTTCAAGTGTTGTTCTGGAAATGAAAGAGTTTGGGGTGTTTACGGTTCTTGGGTCAGATTCCGCATGGCTTGACCTCCTAACCAATATCCCTAACTTGGAATCCTGCAGGTATCACGACTTCCCGTCCCCCCCCCCCCTCGTTCCCCTCCCACGGGAGTTGTGGGGCTGGTCCTGGGATGATAGGTCTGGCACAGCCCGCCGGTAAGGGCTAGAACCTCCGGTGTGCGTTTGAAGGTTGGCGGGGCGGGCGGGAGGTTTCCCCGGATATGTGGGTGTGCGCTGCTGGGGAGGGCGGGCCCGGGCGGGAGCAGGAGGAAGGGGGAGGTGACTGGCGGCCGCGGCGGCGGCGGCCGGGGCTCGGCTGTCGGGGGAAGCTGCTGAGCTGTGATGGTGATGACGAGGTGAAAATGGCGGATCTTTCGAAATACAATCCCGGCCCCTGACATACCAGAGGCGGCGGCAGAGGCGACATCGCCACGCCGGTTCCCTTCTGGGTCCCCAGGTACCCTGTAGCATTCCATTTCGGGCAAACTGGGAAAGGAAGCAGCTGGACAGAGCTATCGTGCACAGCTAAAACAAGCACTTCCCCGGTCTCGAAATTGCCCCGGACCTTCTGGAGCCCGCTCCTCGCAGCCGGAGGGTGGAGAAAGCGGCAGCCTCTGGAGGTAGCGGAGAATGGGGGTACCGGGGGTTCTCTGTCTGCAGAGCTCTTTATTTGGGAACTGGGGGAGGAAATGCGTTGCAGATCAAAAATGACTTGCCCGGAGTGCAAAGAATCAGTAGCCTCAAAATGACATCAACATTATTTTTTTGAGTATCAAGAGGACTGAGTTTGCTTAGACCTAAGGCTGCTGCTGAGGCCTAGAGGACCCGCCAGTACTTGCGATCCTTGACAGAATACTCAGACACCCACTCAGTGGGGGTTGGCTGGTGGTGTCCAGCAGCGTTCAGGGAGTTGTGTTTCCCTTCCGAGGCACAGCATTGGCATTTTCTTCCACATTTAATGTTGGTGACAGGACATAGTCCTTAACTTTCTGGGGTGTGGGTCCTACAAATTTTTGAACATATGGACCAGTTTTGTAGCAATCGAAAAAACCTTTATATGGCTTTGTCATCTTTGGGGTGGCACCTTTGACCCTGCCACTTGGCAAATACAGTTGATACTGTAAATCATATTTTCTGCCCATTTTAAAGTGGAGTTTCTTCTCTGCCCCTATCTAATTAAATGAATTCAGAGAATGAGGTTATGGAAGATTTTATAATAGACTGTATACTACAAGTGAAATTCCATTTGGGAGTGTTGTTCTGCTCATGAATTTGCCTTCACTGTCAGAGATGTTATGTTTTGATGCAAGCTTTGAGTATATTAAACTGATAAAGATAATTGGAGCCTGTTATATTACAAATGTTGCTTCTTTGTTCAGGAAACTAGAGCACTGTTACCTTGATTATGAGCCTTGATTGACCTGATGGTGGCCCTAGCTTACGTTTGTCATCTGATGGTTCGTACTGTTTTAGATTGTGCTGCAGGTTCCTAGGCGGTGTCCTTGCATACAACAGCAATGATACTGAAAGTCTTACATGTTACATAAAATCTTATACACCAGTTTGGGGCCTTCCTTTTTTCTTCAACTTAAATGGTAGAAAGAAGGTTGGGTCAGTGACCTTGAATTATAAGGGTAAACAGGTTACTATTTAAGAAATGCAAAAAAAAAAAAAAAAAAAAAAGAAAAGAAAAAAAAGAAAAAGAAATGCCTACTAGTAATATTGTAAGCAGTAATAAGTTTTCTTACCCAGGTTGTCTACAAAGTGGTATGATAGTACATCTATTACCGTATGGTATATTGTGAGATACAGGGCAAATATTTTGAATGTGTATATAATTTGAACCTTGGCTTTCACTCACTACAAGAATGAGAAGCCAAAGAATGTTTTACAGTAAATGCCTGAGAGGTTCTTAGAAGATTTAATTATTGTTGCTCATCAAAAATATAATTTGAGGGGTCAGCCAAATGGTCCAGCAGGTAAAGGCACTGGCCATGCCACCAGTCTTGAACTTGCTTCCCGTGGGACGCACATGGTGACAGGAGAATACCAACTCCCACGGGGTACTCTCTAACTTCCTCATGTCAGGTGTGCTCCCACTAAGTAAACAGATGTAGAAAACACTAAACTTGTGTCTGAAGAGGTAGTTCATCCATTAAGAGTGTTTCGTGCCTCTCTAGAGTTTCCAGCATCCATGACAGAAGGCCTCACAACTGCTTTAACTCCAGCTCCAGGGAATTTCATTCCCTCTTCTGGCTTCTTTGAAAACCTGCACATTTGTGGCCTATATGCACAAACACACATCAAAAATGGCTTCTTTCTTTTTTTTTTTTTTAAAGACGAATGCATTAAAATTATATATTTATATAATTTTATCTTGCATTACTCAGTAGAATTTGTTTGTTTTTTAACTAAATTATGCTACAGTTTTTTGGTCCACATCAACTAGCTTACTTGGTAGTAAGAATAATAATTTTTAAAACGTAAAATGCGTTGTCAATTGTCATTGTTTTCTGTTTGTTTTGTGATGAGGTCTTGCTTTGTAGGCCAGGCTAGCTTTTTTGTGTGTGTGAGCATTTAGCCTGCATGCACCACATGCATGAGATGCCCACAGGCATCAGGTACTCTGGAGCTGGGCATGCAGAGATTGTGAGTCACTACCACGTGGGTGTTGTACTCTTTGGAAGAGCCAGCTTCTGCCTTGAACTGCTGAGCCCATGATCAGGTTAATTTTAATCACCTGGTGCTTTTTTGGTTGCTTCTTGGTGATTATCCCGCCCTCCCTTTTTAAGATAGTCTTTTTCTGTAGCCTAGGCTGCCCTGAAGCTCACAGTGGTCCTTATACCTCCCAAGTACTGGGATTACAGGCATGTGCCACCATGCTTGGTTTGTGATTACCTTCTTCTTTTTTATTTCTAATATTTTTTTTGAGACAGGGTTTTTCTGTGTAGCCTTGGCTGTCCTGGACTTGCTTTGTATACCAGGCTGGCCTTGAACTCACAGAGATCCACCTGCCTCTGCCTTTCCAAGTGTTGCAATTACAGGCTTGTGTCACCATGCCCAGCTTTGTGATTACCTTTAAGCCCCCCTCCTCCCGTTTTTTGAGACAGGATTTCTGTGGCCCTGGCTGTCCTAGCTCCCATTATGTAGATAGACCAGGCTGTCCTTGAACTTACAGAGATCCACCTGCTTGTGAGCAGTTGTGATTACCTTTAGAAAATTATTTCTTTTTTAAAAAAATAATTGTATCATTTCCCCCCTTCTCTTTTCTCCCTTCAAAGGCTTCTATATACTCCTTATTCTTTTTCAACTTTATGACCTTTTTCTTTTTTTAAAAAAGATTATTTATTTACTATGTATACATATTCATTTGCACAACAGAAGGGGCCACCAGATGACACTACAGGTGGTTGTGAGTCACCATGTGGTTGCTGGTAATTCAACTCAGGACCTCTGGAAGAACAGACAGTGCTCTTAACCTCTGAGCCATCTTCCCAGCCCCCATGACCTCCTTTTTCATTAATTTTTGTTATATAGGGAAGTGCATGCACACACATAAGTATAACCTGCTCAATCTCTGTAGTTACAGTTATTTGTACCTATGTGTTTTTTAGGGCTGACCATTTGTCATTGGCTAACTAATTGGTGTGTTCTTCCCTGGGAAACTCTTTCTCCCAATCTCAACATGCATTAGGGTAATTAGTTTATTATTATTGTTGCTGTTGTTGTTGTTGTTGTTGTTGTTGTTGTTATTATTATTATTATTATTATTATTATTATTATTATTATTTTCTTTCTCTGTGTAGCTTTAGCTAACCTGTCTTGGACTCGCTTTGTAGACCAGGCTGGCCTCCTGCTCTGCCTCCCTAAGAGCTGAGATTATGGTGTGCACCACTGCACCTGGTGTAATTTACCTTTTAAAGCTCAGTTTTTAGATCATCTTAGTAAGGACAGTTACCTATTAATAATTTAAATGTATTAGAATGACTGAAGGAAGAATTTGCCTCTGTAGAGAATCAAGTGTCTGTTTTGTTTGGAGAGAAACAATATGGATAGTTTTGCTTATTTTGGTTGCCTGCCTTCCTTCCTTCCTTTCTTTCTTTCTTTCTTTCAGACAGGATTTCAGTGTGTGTAATTGGAGATTCTTCTTGCCTCAGTCTCCCTAGTGCTAGGGTTACAGGGGTCTGGGGTCACACCCGCTTTAAAGGTCTGCCATTATTTGTCAAACACTTACATGTTGAACATTCCTAATCTGACCCAAAGTGATCATTCAAAAACGTTTAGCTTTTAGAGCATTTTGGATTTTGGTGTAGGATATAGTTAGAAGAAAAGACTATACGTAAATTCCCCAACGTGAAACTTGAGAATCTGAAACACTTCTGGTTCCTGGCATTTTGCATGAGGAATAATCAGCCTATATTGGGGGTTGTCTGTGAGCCCTAAACTATGCATGGGAACAATAAACATCATTGCCCCAGAGGGTTTTCAGTTTAAGTGTCACTGCAGGTGAAATTGAAGTCATAGGCTAACAGGGGCCTTGTAGCACCAGGCTTTGAGTTGTACAGCTTTAGGGTAGGATGGCAGCCTCAGAACTGTACCTAGGGATATAGATTCATGATGTGTTTGTAAGGTGTGCTGTAGGTGAGAGGAGACAAGTGAAATACCGTGTCAGACTCCAAGCTGTGGAGATCTGACACTGTTGATTGAAAAGGGATGGAGTAACTAACTCATGAACTGCATGTCATAATGACAGATTAGTTTTCTGTGGAGATTAAAAGATCTCATTTTATTTTAATTAACTATTTTGTGTTTGAGCTCACATGCCATGGCCCACATGTGGAGGTCAGAGGACAACTTCTGAGAGTCGGTTCTCTCCTTCCACCAAGTGGACCCACAGATTAAACTCAGGTTACCAGGCTCGGTAGCAAAGCACCTTACCAGCTGAGCCATCTCTCCAGCTGCAGATTAAAAGACCACATGTGGGCCATGCCACGTGAGCTCACACACAAAACAGTACGCTAAGCTTTGATATATCTCCATGGAAAAAGATAGTAAGTTCTAGGCCAGCCGTGGGCTACATAATGAGACCTTGTCTAAAATAATAATGGTAATACTAGTGACATTTGAAGAAAAATTATCTGAAGAACATTGACCAGTGTTATTTTCGTGTTTATTTAGGACATACAATGATGCCCTTACTGCATATCAGTGAGGGTATCATATGGGAATATTCGCAAGAGGCTTGGGCCAGGCTCCGTCCACGTTTTGTTACTTGTTGCTGTGATATGACACCTGAACTGAAGAAGCCATTGATTCTAGCTCACAACTCCAAGTCACAGTCCATTATTTGAGGGAAGTCAAGGTGGGGGGAACCCAAAGCATCTTGTCATTGCGTCCAGTATTTGGAGGATCACTTCTCAAGTTGCTTACATTAAGAATCCTTGTTTCATGCTGTCTTCTGGGTGAGCATTGTACTCAGGACTCAGAGCAGCTGTGGTTACAAGACTGTTCCAGGCCAGGTCCAGTCCATCATGGTGGGGAAGCAGGGCGAGGCTGGCTGTCACAGTAAGCAGCAGGCTGGAAGCAGAGGCAAGCTTTGATGGAATATTGAAGGCATAAAAACAGCTTGAAGGGAGAAGTAGTTTAGAGAATGTGGAGGTACAGTGCACCCACGTCTTCACAGTGGCTTCTAAGTGGGCCTGAGATTATAGGATAAGCAGCAGGCAGAGCCAGAACTGGAAAATGGGTCTTCTACTGTGTGGAATATTAAGAGTTTGTTGTTTGAGAGACGTCTTCTACATAATCTGTGCTAGTGTTGAGCTCAGGATACTCCTGCCTCAGCTTTCTGGGTGTGTTTCTTCTGTGGTAACACTCCGTAATAAATTCTTTAAAATGTAAAAACATACGTAGCCTTTTATTTCCATCTATATTATTTTAAAATTTTAGATACAATTTGCTTTTTTTCCCCCCATTGTCCCTGTGCTAAATCAAATATGTTTCTCTCTGCTGTGGACTTTTTTACTGTAACAGCCCAACACCCCACTCCCCACACCTCAAACTGGGTTTTCTCTAGGGTAGACATGGTTATCCTAGAACACATATTCTCATATTCTCCCCCCACCCCCAGGCTGGCTCGTACTCACATAGATCTACCTACCTCTGCCTCTTAGTGCTTGGATTAAAGGCACCCTTCCCCCCACTTGTAACAGCCCTTTAACTGTCCAGCCTAACAGTGAGCCCATGTTGCCTCTTGTTGATTCTTCTTCTTGTTGTTTTTTAAAGCTCTCAGACCTTAATTTCTCAAATGTTCTCAAAGTCAGAAAGCAATAAGTACCTGTTAGTTAAACTGCTTATAGAACTGTAAGCTAGTTAAAAGTTTAGGCCTTGTAGATTTTTTGATAGTATTTTCAGAGGTTATTGTTGAAAAGCTTTCTTGAAGATAGTTTCTTAACTTGCTAGCATGTCTATGATGGTATGGATTTCGTGTTGAAAACACTGTAAAGTCACAGAGCACCTTACATAGATAGTTACTTTCTTTTCTTTTCTTTTCTTTTGGGTGGGTGGGGGGTTTCAAGACAGAGTCTCTCTTGTGTTAGCCTTGGCTGTCCTGGACTCATTTTGTAGACCAGGCTGGCTTCGAACTCACATCGATCCACCAGCCTCTGCCTCCCAAGTGCCGGGATTAAAGGTGTGCGCCACCACGCCCGGCCTAGATAGTTATTTTCAAAGCCTGACATAAATAATGGTACGGCTTTTTTTTTTTCCCTGAGATGGTCTCTCTGTGTAGCCTTGGCTGTCCTGGACTGGCTTTGTAGACCAGGCTGGCTTCAAACTCACAGTGCTCTGCCTGCCTCTGTTTCCCAAGTGCTGGGATTAAAGGCATGCACCACCATGCCCGGCTAATGGCGGAGGTTTTTAATGGCATTCCTTCCTTATGGTTAATTTATTCATTTTCCAAATTTCTATGGAGAGGCTATTGTTTGCCAGCTCTATTGTAGGCCCTTGGATGAGAGGGAATGATGGTGAGGAAGGTGAGCAAGTCTTCCTCCTGTAGCTCACGCTCTGAAGAAGTGGGTGGGATGTAATCAAGTACAAACAAATCGACAAGGACTTTCTAATAACAGTAGATGGTGTTTAAGAATGGGGTAGGATGTAGTGCCATGAGGGTTGTGTTGGACAGAGGGCTTTTAGTGTCATTGAGACAGAGTTAGAATTCATTAGACTTTCTGAATTGAGTGACTCTGATTGGGCCTAAACCATTCAACCATTTTCAACTGGGAGGAAGTAAAAACCTGATTGACTTCCAGGAGTGTACTTCTGCCAGTAGATGCTTAGAACTTCCATGCTACAAGCTGTAGCTACTGAAGCCATGGGGGATTCTATTTGTGTTCTGGGCTCTTCTCCTCCGTCACTGACTGGTGGTAACTCCTGTGCAGGAGAAGCAAACTGGCCTTAGCTTTCTTGGCCTGTGAAGATCCTCTTTCCTTAGAATAGACTTCAACATTGATGAAGACACATATGCTAGCACATAGCTTCCATTCCAAAGGGATAAAATTAGGGTGATGAATCATGTAACTAAAGGGCCAAACCCTTTTCTTGCCATGCTCACAAGCTTGTTTGGACAATTTATTTTAGCCATGGTTAGTATGCCCTGTGCGTGACCCTAATGGAAATATATAAGGGTATTAGGTGCTCTGTAGACTGCTGCATGGCTTCTGAGGTGCCCTGTTTCTGGAACTTTGCACAGTCCCATATTACTTACAGACTGGACAAGCCAAATTAGACCGTTTCTTACTACAAGTGTAAAAAGACATGCGTGCGTGCTTCCACTCCTGTAACTTAGTGTTGCTTGTGGGTATTCTCTTTCTCTGCTCCCTTCCACCCTCCCTTCTTCTTCCCTTCCTTCTTTTCCTTCTTCCCACTTTGCTTATCACACTATCTAGCAGTCTTACTATGTGACTCAGGCTGGCTTTGGAATTGCCTCAAAATAAAAATCCTCCTGCCTCCCAAGTATTGGGATTTCTAGCATGCACCACCATGCTGTGCTACTCCAGGTCTCCCCCACTTCTCTCTTTTTAAGATTTATTTTATGTATATGAGTGCTCTGTCTTCATGCACACCAGGAGAGGGATTCAAATTACATTACAGATGGTTATGAGCCACCATACAGGTGCTGGGAATTGAACTCAGGACCTCTGGAAGAGCAGCCAGTGCTCTTAACTGCCGAGCCACCTCTCCAGCCTTTATTCCAGGTCTCTTAACAAGATGAATGTAGACTTAAGTTTTCTAACAGTAGAGCATTCTTTTTTTTTTTTTTTTATTTTTATGTTCAATGGTGTTTTTTGTTTGTTTGTTTGTTTTTTGTTTTGTTTTTTTTACAATGGACTATGTTCAATGGTGTTTTGCCTATATGTATGTCTATGTGACGATGTCAGATCTTGGAGTTACAGACAGTTGTGAGCTGCCATGTTGGTGCTAGGAATTGAACCCTGGGTCCTTTGGAAGAGTAGTCAGTGCTTTTAACTGCTGAGCCATCTCTCCACGCCCCCAGCAGAGCGTTCTTTAAAGGATCAGAAGCACAATACGCAGAAGAGACATGGCAGTCAAAGCCACTATCACATTTAGGAACTTCAGTGTCCTTGGTGGTTATTTAGCACAATTCTTTTGGTTTTTCAAGACAGGGTTTCTCTGTATAACAGCCTGGCTGTCCTGGACTTGCTTTGTAGACCAGGCTGGCCTTGAACTCAGAGAGATCCACCTGCCTCTACCTCTGCCTCCCTGGGATTACAGGGTGCACCACCACTCCCAGCTTTAGTGGTTATTATTATTATTATTATTATTTTTTGAGACAGGGTTTCTCTGTGTAGCCTTGGCCATCCTGGACTCACTTTGTAGACCAGGCTGGCCTCGAACTCACAGCGATCCACCTGCCTCTGCCTCCCGAGTGCTGGGATTAAAGGCATGCGCCACCACGCCCAGCTTTTAGTGATTATTAAAACAATAGAATAGTTGGCTTTTTGTTTTTTTTTTTTATTCATTAAGTTGCTTTGCTTTTTTCCTTGCTGTACAGCCCAGGCTCTCCTGACACTCAGTAGTGTCTTGAGTTTTGGGGTTAAAGGAATAACTGTACCACACACCTGAATAAACATGAGTAAGAATATGGGCTGTACAAGTAGTACTGAAAACCGACTTGACGTAACACTTGTAGACTACTACATCTTCTGTAACTACAGAACATGTGTTCACATGCACAAAGTGAAACATTCATGAAGATGGATCATAACTGACTGACAAATCTCTTATTTTGAATTAGGGAAATGTGAGAATTTGTTTTGACAATAAAAGTTAAACTAGAAATTGATATAAAAATCTCCAAATGTTGAGGTATTAAATACTATTTATTGTCAAAGATGGACTCACAAGGGCTATTAGAAAAAAACATTTTTTTTTCCGAGATAGGGTTTCTCTGTGTAGCCTTGGCTGTCCTGTACTCCCTTTGTAGACCAGGCTGACCTCGAACTCACAGCGATCCTCCTGCCTCTGCCTCCCAAGTACTGGGATTAAAGGCATGCGCCACCACTGCCTGGCTAGGACATGTTTTGAAGTGAATAAATAGTAGCAAAAGTTGACCTAATGGGATGGATTTGAAGTAGCATTGGTGTTCTTTTTGTTGTTGGTTTACTTGTTAGGTTTCAGTGGCGTGTTGTAGGTATAGAAGGCTTCAGAGTCACTCGTCATGTCCTCCAGAGTGGTACCTCTGGGAGCCAGTGTTACCTTCAGCGTGTCTGACTGCACCATTCCTTTGCTTTTTTTTGAGTGTTTTCTCGCTACTTTGGGGAAAAAAACAAAGCTGTAGCAGTGATCTGAACCACAGCTTGAAAAATTGTGTTTTTCTGGGGACAGACAGCAAACATAACTTTTGCAGGCATAAAATTGCTTACATATGTTCTTCCCAACCATGGAGAAATGTAATTAAATAGCAAAACACCCTCAGGGTGAGAGTGACAGAGAACAGCGCTCTGGGCCTCTAGGCTGGATTTACTGAACCCTCATCCTTGTTACCATTTTAAGATTCTGGAAAATGAAGGTCAGATTACACCTAAAGAACTCAGTAGGAGCCGGGTGTGGTGGCACATTCCTTTAATCCCATCACTCGGGAGGCAGAGGCAAGTGGATCACTGTGAGTTTGAGGCCAGCCTGGTCTACAAAGCGAGTCCAGGACAGCCAAGGCTACACAGAGAAACCCTGTCTCGAAAAAACAAAAACAAAACAAAACAAACAAACAAAAAACCCAAAAACCCAAAAAAACAAAAAACCAAAACCAGACTAGAGTTCAGCAGTTGACACAAGTGTGATACATGATGGAATGGTCTTTGAGATTGGTAATAAAAATCAGTTTAACTTGCAGGCTAAAGTAGAAAACCATCTGATTTTCTTGGTAGAAAAAGCATATGTCCCTCCCCCTCCCTCCTCACCCCCCACCCCCCGTGCGTGCGTGTGCACGCGTGTGTTTTGCTGGAAATGAAACATTAGGCTTCGTACATATGAGGTCAGTGTTCTACCATTAAGTTACATTTCCACCCTCACTCCTTTTGAGACTAAGTCTTGATATGTACATAGATGTATTAGTTACTTCTCTGTTGCTGTGATAAAATACCATGACCATAAAATAACTTAAAGAAGAAAGTTTATTTTGGTTTATGGTTCCAGAGCAAGAGTCCATCGTGGCAGGGAAGACATGGCATAGGAACAGGAAGCTGGTTGGACACATTTCCTTCCATATCCTGGAAGTGCAGAGAGCAAGCAGGAAGATGGGGCTCTTAACCTTCAGCATCCTCTCCCAGTGATGTGCTTCCTCACTGTTCATCCTTGAGCATTGGGACTGTTACCCATTCAAACCACCACCCAGGCCAGCCGAACTCACAGTCCTTCTGCCTCCACCTCCTAAATCCTTGCATTACACACAAACCACCATTCTTGGGTTCATTTAGTTTTTACAGATATAGTCATTTTTACTTCGTATGTATGGCTGTCTTACCTGTATGTCTATGTACCACCTATGTACAGTACCCTCGGAGTCCAGAAGAGGCTATCAGATCTCCTGGGGCTGGAGTCACAGGTGGTGGTGGGTACTGGGAATGCAGCCCCATCCTCTGCAAAAGCAGCCAGTGCTTTTAGTGCTTAGTTGCTTAACTATTTCTCTAGGCCAAGTTTTTTTGGTTTTTGTTTTGTTTTCTTAAAGGATAAGCAAGATGGCTTAGCAGATAATGGTGCTTTTAGCCAAGCCTGATGACCTACATTCAATCCTAGTGATTCACATGGTGGAAGGAGAGAACCAGCTTTGTCCTCTGACCTCCACACTTGCATCATGAAACTTATATACCCCACCCCCTACAAGTATATACTTTAAAAAAAAAAAATCGTTTGAAAAAATAAGAAAACAGTGGAGCCGAGTGTGGTGGTAAACATTTGTAATCTCAGCACTCGGGGAGGCAGAGCGAGTCTAGGACAGCCAAGGCTACACAGAGAAGCCCTGTTGGGAAAAACAAACAAACAAACAAATAAAAAACAACAACAACCCAGAATGGAAGCCAGTTCTTTTCAACTTGATAAAAGAAATATGAAAAACCTACAGATAAATAAATGACATTGGGAAGCAAGCAGGGACATCTGTTTTCACTCCCTTAAATTATCAGTTTGTGTGATGTCACAGCAAATAGAGTAAGGCAAAGGAAATAAAAGGTGTGCAGATTAGAAGGAAGAATTACACCTGTTATTTGCAGATGGGTATTGAACATTTTAAGTAATCTACATAGAAAAGCTACTTAGTGTTAAGTAGGCTTCAGATACGGGACAAAGACAGTATACTAAATCATATCTCTATTAATGACAAACACTTGGAAAGTGGGAAAACCATTTATAATAGCATAAAGACAGAGTACTCAGGGTGGGCTGAACAGCATGTATCAGGTGTGTACACTTGGAGTATAAAGATATGCAGTTGACGTGTGTGTCTTTGTATTTCTGTATGACTGCAAGGAAGACAGTAACAGCTCTTATTTCTTGTTTTGTTTATGAGACAAGGTTTCTCTGTATAGCCCTGGCTGTGCTGGTATTCACTCTGTAGACCAAGCTGGCCTCGAATTCAGAGATCTGCTTGCCTCTGCCTCCTGAGACTAAAGGTGTGCACCACCACTGCCTGGCAACAGCTCTTGTTTTAAAATTCTTTTTATGATGATGTGTGCCTGTAATCTTAGCTATTGGATCGCTGAGGCAGAAGGGTCCAGCTTTCAGGTTAACCTGAAGGACTTAGCCAAACCCTGTCTAAGATAAAGTAGAGCTAGGACTGTAGCTCAGAGGCAGAGCATTTGCCTGTCATGCACATGACTGTGGGCTCTTCACCCAAACTAAAAGGGTTATAAAAGGCAAATGTTCTTGAATGATACAGTATCCTCCTCCTCTTCCTCCTCCTCCTTCAATGTGCAAAATGGAGCAAGGTGGTGGTTGTGCAGCCTGGTCTACAAAACCAGTCCAGGACAGCCAGGGCTACACAGAGAAACCCTGTCTCAACAAACAAACAAATCACAGTCAGAACCTTCTGGCTATTTTCCTGTGGCATACAAGAATTGTATAGTACGCCCTTCCATGCAGCATGCGTTTTGAGTTGATCTTTAGTGTTGCTCTCATCTCTAGTTCCCTTCCTTTTGACTGTTAAATAATATTCTCCTGTACAGATCTCCTGCACTTTATATATCCATCCACTTAATAATGAGCATTTGAACTTTCTCAGTTTGAAACTTAAGTTACAAACATTAAGTTCAAGTATTATGGCTACATCTTTCCATTTTTTAAAAATAAATACCTAGAAAGGAATGAACCAAATATTTATGGTTCTGTGGATACAGACACTCAGATTATCTCATTTAGTATGGATAGAGCATCCAGGTCATGGGCATGATTTGTAGTAGGAGAAATGAAGAGACTGTGTGGCTGTAGGTGGGGCCCTTGTGTGTGGTAGAGACTGTGGCTGTAGGTGGGGCCCTTGTGTGTGGTAGAGACTGTGTGGCTGTAGGTGGGGCCCTTGTGTGTGGTAGAGACTGTGGCTGTAGGTGGGGCCCTTGTGTGTGGCTGTAGGTGGGGCCCTTGTGTGTGGCTGTAGGTGGGGCCCTTGTGTGTGGTAGAGACTGTGTGGCTGTAGGTGGGGCCCTTGTGTGTGGTAGAGACTGTGGCTGAAGGTGGGGCCCTTATGTGTGGTAGAGACTGTGTGGCTGTAGGTGGGGTCCTGTGAGCCTGTACTGTGAATGCCTGTAAAACTGTCAGTGTCCATGAGCTGTGTTCAATATTTAGGAGTGTTTATGGCTCTGGCTCTGCTCAGTACCCAGTTTGTGTGCCACACCCGCTTTTCCAGTTTCCCCAAAGTCTGCAAACCCTACTAATTACTTTCAACTACAAATTATTGTGACTGATGATTTTCCTGCATATGTAAAGGACTCATTCAACACAATAAGAATTTTAAAAGCTAACATAAAAAAAATTTTTTTTTCTTGCTTTTGTTTTTTTTTTTTTTTGAGACTGGGTTTCTCTGTGTAGCCTTGGTTGTCCTGGACTCGCTTTGTAGATCAGGCTGGCCTCAAACTCACAGTGATCCGCCAGCGTCTGCCTCCTGAGTGCTGGGATTAAAGGCATGTGCCACCATGTCTGGCAAAAGAAAAACAACAAAAAAACAAAACAAAACAACACTTCTTAAGGCTGGCCTTGAGTTCCTGACCTTTTGTCTTTACCTCCCAAATAGTGAGATTACAGCCACGTGTCTCAGCTATTAATAGGCGCACACACACACACACAATTTGCACATGAAAAGACAGACAGTATTATTATTATAGCCGTCAGTGGTAGAGTGTATGCTAGGCAAGCACAGAGGAAAAAACTAGATTCCTCATTTCTAAGAAATGTCTTTGTTTTTCTGATTGACTTATTTCACTTAACATGGTAATCTTCAATTACTGAATTCTCACCTTTTGAAACAGGAAACAATATGCTATAAAAATACTAGAAGGGATTGGAGGTGTAACTTGGTAAAAATAGCTCTTGTGTAGCGTGTGCAAGTTGCTATGTTCAATTCCTGGTAGTAATTTTTTTAAAAAGAGGATAGAGCAGACTCAGTACATTGTTTAAAAATATGGAAGTTGGCCTGATGTGGTAGCTCACACCTTAATCCCAGTATGTGGAAGGCAAATGGATGAATAAAATCACACGGCCAAGTTCATGAGTAATGAGTCAAAGCTGCCAGACAGTAGAGTACTTGCCTCATGCACACGAAGCCCTGGATTCAGTCCCTAGAACAACAGACATCCACGCATGGAGCACATGCTTGTGATCCCAGTACATGGGGAGGCAGAGGCAAGATTAGAAATCAAGGCCAGTCTTTCTCAAAAAACAAACAAACAAACAAACAAAAAACCCTCAATGTATGTATGTATGTATATATATATATATGTATATATATATATATATATACTTAAACATATATATGTATATTTATAATGTAAATATAACTATATTAATAATTAGCATGCTTCCTAGTATTCATGAAGCCCTGATTTTGTGCCTAGCACCACACAAGCCAGCATGGCGGCACACGCCTTAACCCTAACACTCAAGAGATGGAGGCAGGCAGAGAGAGGGCTTAGAAGTTCAAGGTCATCCCTGGCTTCATACCAGAACGAACCTGAATTGCAGTCTCACATCTCAGAAAACAAGTCTCCCCGAAACCTCAGTGAGGTTGCAGAGACTAAGAGCCACTTGCTGCTCCTTCACAGGGTGTGTGTTCAGTTCCCAGCACCCATATACGCTCACAACCATCTCCAACTCCAGTTCCAGGGGATCCAACATTGTCTTTTTCTTTCCATAGGCACTGCATGCACTTGGTGCAATCACATACATGTAGGCAAAACACTCATACACATAAAAATAAAGATGTTTTAAAACACCTTGCAAGTCCATATCTAGGTATGTATTAATATTATTTAAAAGAAATGGTAAGATGTAGCCATAATACTTGAACTTAATGTTTATAACTTAAGTTTCAAACTGAGAAAGTTGAAATGCTCATTATTAAGTGGATGGATATACAAAGTGCAGGAGATCTGTACAGGAGAATATTATTTAACAGTCAAAAGGAAGGGAACTAAAGATCAGCTCAAAACACATGCTGCATGGAAGGGCGTACTATACAATTCTTGTATGCCACAGGAAAATAGCTGCACAACCACCACCTTGCTCCATTTTGCACATTGTAAAGAAGAAGAAGAAGAAAAAAAAATTCACGTAGCCAGGCTTAGTGGCTCACATCTGTGATCCCAGCCCTCAGGAGGCAGAGGCAGGTGGATCTCTATGAGTTCCAGGCCACCCTGGTCTACAAAGTAAGTCTAGGACAGCCAGGACTACACAGAGAGACACTGTCTGAGACTGCAGGTATGTGCCACTACAAGTGGCCTTTTATGTCTTAATGTAAATGTCTGGTATGCAAGATACAGTGAGCAACCCATGTGGAAGGGTCAGGTCCTGACCCACAGGTTGAGAACCATTGCTTTACAACATGTAAAGGTGGGGCTCGGAAGAGGGCTCAGGGGCTACAGAAAGAGTACCTGCTGTTCTTCCAGAGAACTGGAGGTCATTCTAACACCCATATAGGGTGGCCCTCAACAGCCTGTAATTCCCTCCAGAGGGTCTGATGCTCTGCTGTTCAATTGTTTGGTAGGTGTTTATGATTTAGATAGTATTGTTGTTTTTTTTCTTGTTTTTGTTTTTTCCTAGACAGGATTTCTGTGTATCTTTGGCTAACCTAGACTTTGTAGACTAGGTTGGCCTCAAACTCACAGAGATGCCTGACTCCTTCCTCCCTAGTGCTGGGATTATAGGCGTGCGTCATGGAGCCTAGCTATATTTTTAGACATTAACTAGTGATAGTTTTTCTGGGATAACACTGTTTTGTTTGTTTGTTTTTTGTTTTTGTTTTTTATAACTCATTCAGATCACATCCCAATTGTTATCCCCTCACTTGTAACTTCCAGAGCATCTGAACAGGACTTCCTGTACATGAAGTTCTATATGAGCAAAAATACAAAGCAAGTATGTTGTGTGGGATTTCAGGACAGGGAGTTGACCTTGAAGAATTAAGCTTGTTTTATTCTTTACTTTAAATCACCAGTGATAAAGTGTGTATGCTACTATAATTTTGCAGTTAAAATGACTAACTTTGGAACCATTCAAATCAGAGTTGGAGTCCAGTCTTTACCATTCACTAGTTGCCCTGGGCAATTATTCAACCTTTCTATATTTCTCATCTGTAAAGAGGGGTGGTAATGCTACACATAGCCAGGATGAGGAGGGCAATTATGTCAGGCTTGGCCCAGGAACTTCTTAATACTGATGGCTAATTTTGGTAGCAGTGATATTTGCCATTGCTACTAAGCACTGTTTAGTGTCTGTGTGTGTGACTGTTTTGGGTCGCCCCAGAACTTGCTGCAGCCCTTCTGCCCCTGCTTCTCCAGGGCCAAAGTTACAGCATGAACACCACCAGCTATATGTGCTGCTCTGAATTTTGGGATGATGATTATATTTTATTTTTATATTTAAAAAAATAGGAGAGGTGTGGTGATGCCACCTGTAATCCTAGTACCCAGGAGGCTGAAAGATTAGAGGACAGTTTGTGCTAGGTAGTGAGATGAGAGCCTGTCTCCAAAAGAAGAAAAGTAAGACTTGCCGATTGGGTTCTAAAGGACTTTTGAGGTTCTCAGAGCAAACAACTTACTACTAGTTCATTACCTGGACACACTCTACTGTCTTTAATACAGGCTGATCCTGGAACTCACTCCTTTATTAGAAGTTCCAAATGATTTTTAGCTAAAATCATTACAACTGGTTGGTCCATAATCTGGGCTTATTTTTTTCCTCGATGGGGACTGGCAGTGCATTCTTTTTCATTTTTTATATTTATTTTTTATGTTATATGTGTTTTCCCTGCGTGTGTGTATGTGCAGTGTGTGCATGCCTGGTGCCTGTGGAAGTCAGAAGAGGGCATTGGATCACCAGGAACTGGAGTTCCAGACTGTTGTGAGCCACCATGTGAGTGCCAGAAACTGAATCCCAGTCCTCTGCAAGAACAGTTGCTCTTAGTCACTGACCATCTCTCTAGATTTGGATATTGTTGAATAGCTCCCCTTTGACACGTTAAATGGGAGAGGATTTGAAAATCATTTCAAAGATAATTCCCTTAGTATGAAGCTAATTGGTTAGACGTGGGCCACACAGTCTACTAGATTCTAGTCATGAGGTAGATTCATCTAGAAACTCCTTTAACATGTAGTGGGTGTTTATAAATAGGGCAGTACAATTTGTAGATAGGTCATTGAGGATTTAAAGATATTCCCATACCTTAGATCCTTAAAAGCTAAGATTCGTGAAAGTGGCATAATCTAGCTAAGTATCAGGGACATATCTTCTGTTGAATTGTATATCATTGTCAAGACTGCTATTTCGTCATTTACAATGGTTTTGAATGTATTTTTTTTAAAGCTGCTTCAAAACCTGGTAACGGGCTTTCCCTTTTCTTACAGTGCCTGGGCATCTTTCTAGAAGCAGAGCAATCATGGAGGTGGTGCCGGCTGAGGTGAATAGTTTGCTTCCAGAGGACATAATGGACACTGCTATAACTTTAGTGGATGAGGATAGTATTGAGGCTGTAATTGTGTCATCCCCAATTCCCATGGAGACAGAGCTGGAAGAAATTGTCAACATAAACTCTACTGGTGACTCTGCAGCCACGCCCATTTCCACGGAACCAATCACAGTGTACAGTAACCACACTAACCAAGTTGCAGTGACTACCACAGTTACTAAAGCAGATTCTAATTCCACAGTGAAACCAGCATTTCCAAGTGGCCTTCAAAAACTTGGTGCTCAGACTCCTGTGACTATATCAGCCAATCAGATTATTTTAAACAAAGTATCACAGACATCTGATCTTAAACTTGGCAATCAGACCCTTAAACCAGATGGACAGAAGTTAATTTTAACAACTTTGGGCAAGTCTGGTTCACCAATTGTTCTAGCACTACCCCATAGCCAACTACCCCAGGCTCAGAAAGTTACAGCTCAGGCACAGCCAGGAGATGCTAAGTTACCACCGCAGCAAATTAAAGTAGTTACCATTGGAGGGAGGCCAGAGGTGAAACCTGTCATTGGTGTCTCAGCACTCACTCCAGGAAGTCAACTGATTAATACTACAACTCAGCCCTCTGTGTTACAGACCCAACAGTTAAAAACAGTACAGGTAAAAACAAAAAAGGGGGCATATTATGTAAAGTGCATGTAAAAAAATTAAACTGACTCAAACTTGTGTTTATAGGGCTGTTAATTGCTTAATTTTTAATGAATTCTTATCAATGTTGTAAGTAATTGTGTGGATTTGTTTTGTTCTTGTATTTGATATGTCTAATGCTCATGGAAATTTTTGCCATAGAACTTACAACAAACTAAATTTTAATTAAATTCCAAATTGTATATTTATAGCCTTTTATGCATTTTATACATAGTGGTAGTTGGCCTCAAGGGCATTATTTTGTTGGCATAAAGATGCCCAACTTACTACAAAGTTATCAAATTAATCCATCTTTCTTTCTGTTTTCATGGGTAATTAATGACTAAGGGCTGGGTAAACTTTGCTGTTCTGAGAACCCCTTGGTGCCTGCAACAGCTGCTGCTCACCAGCGTTTGTCTCTTGCTTGGAATGTATTGTCCATCATCCTGTTCATATTTGCAGTATAATGGAACAAAGCATAGTATTTTGAGTTGGACCTGCTGGCTTTGAGTCACTCCTGTGCTAACCATAGGCTATGGAACTATAGGTAGCTAGCCCTCTGAAGTTTTTACCTTAGCTTAAGATGGCGACTTGAGAGCTGGAGAGATGGCTCAGAGGTTAAAAGCACTGTCTGCTCTTCCAGAGGTCCTGAGTTCAATTCCCAGCAACCACACAGTGGCTCGCAACCATCTGTAATGAGATCTGGTGCCCTTTTCTGTGGCCTACAGGCAGAGCACTGTATACATAATAAATAAATCAGTCTTAAAAAACAAAGAGACGGCTACTTGATCATTTAAAAAACAAAACAAACAGTGTTGTGTTCTCAAAACATTGAAGATCCTTCAGAATAGTACTTAATAGTATGGACATGTTATAGGGTGCACATGAAATGTTTTTTGGATTTTTATGGCCAAAAAAGCCTCTTTAGGCCACTACAATGCTTACAAATGCAGTGGTTCACTTAGGAGAAGGAAAGCACAGTACATTCCTTGTTTGGAAGAGTTGTCTTTTAAAAGAAACCAGAAGGCAGCCAGGCGTGGTGGCCCCACTTTTAATCCCAGCACTCTGGAGACAGAGGCGGGCAGATCTCTGTGTTCAATGCCAGCCTGGTCAACAGATGAGTTCCAGGACAGCCAGAGCTACACAGAGATCCTGTCTCAAAAGAAAGCCAAAAGAAAATAAACCAGAAGGCGTGAGTCAAAGTAGCAAAGAAAGGAGTGTAAGGAGTGAGTCTGGGGGAGCTGCCTCCCCTTCGCTGACGTTTCCACTCAAGTTTTGGTGCCTGTGTTGGGAAGAAATCAGAAACTTTAGTTCTCCTGAACTTTGCTTTAAGAGTTTTAAGCTTTCTCAAACCTTGCAGCCTGCTGTATCCTTTCCGCTGCTGTTTAACACTTCATACTCCTTGCTGCTTCATCACTGTTATCTCTCCCCTGACTTTATCATTGTTGGGGCACCCTTGAGTGCTGGGAAAGCCTCCTGCTCTTAGTATTCAGACCTGTTTGCATTGGTCTTGGCAGTGGGCATCATTATTGTGTTCTCCAGAGCTGATGATAGAAATTGGAATGCTGTTTCTTTGTTCATGAGAGCAGTGTATAAATATTGTTTGAATGACTGACTTTTAGCCACTGACTTCTCATTTTAATTTCCTACATATTGACAATAAAAGACTCAGCTCTAATACTTGTTTTATTGTTGGTTTTATGAAACCTGATTCCATTTGTTTTAAAAAATTAAAATATGTATATCTATCTATCTATCTATCTATCTATCTATCTATCTATCTATCTATCTATCAGAGCTGGGCATGGTGTTTCATGTCTTAATCCTGGCACTCAGGAGGACTTTATCTTTGTGAGTTTGAGGATAGCCTGGTCTACATAATGAGTTTCTAGGACGGCCAGGGCTATTTAGTGAGACTGCCTCAAATAACTAGTAAACAAACATAAATAAATAAAAATAAGCAACAGAACATCAAACATTTATTTAGAATATTTTCTAAGTATACAGTTGATTTTTAAGTAGCTTAGATCTTTCCAAGTCAAAAGCAACTTAAGAAACCTTAAAACACTTTGGAAAAATTAGTTAATAATTACACATCTACAGTTTTTCTACATTAGGCCCCATAATATTGGGGCTGTCTTGAGGACTATAAGTATACAAATCTGACCCCCCCCAGATAGTTTACAGCATTATTTAAATTGAGACTTTTAGAGTGTGGACAGCAGGCAAGAATAAAGAAGACCCATTTTCAAAAGTAGTGAAAGTAGTGACTGTCCCACAGGCAATGACTGAGGGAGAGTTATACTTCATTTCAAAGAGCTAACCACTTGTATAATCTTAGTGCATAGTGCATAAGAGTAATAAGCAGCTAGCAGCCTGGGACTGCATAGCCCTTAGTGGCTCCTGAGTTGTGTCCAACACGATGGTGAAAGTTAGTTGCAGGAGTTATTGCCTGATTTTTTACCTTATTTATAATTTTTCTTTCTTTTCATTTTGTCTTAATCTGCTGGTTATATACATTAATTGAAGATGTTTAATACTTTTAAAAAAGTTGTTTGCTTATGTATTTATTATCTATCATCTATCTATCTATCATTTATCTACTCTTTCTCATCTATAGGTATGAATGTTTTGCCTGTGTGTGTGTGTGTGTGCGCGTGCGTGTGCGCCCGCGCGCATGCCTAGTTCTTGCAAAGTCCAGAAGAAGGCATCGGGTCTCCTGAAACTGGGGCTATCATGGTGCTGGGAAGAGAACCTAGGTCCTCTGCAAGAGCAACAAGGACTCTTAATTACTGAGCTTGTGCATGCCAGGCAAACACTCTAGAAAACGAGTTACAGACTCAGGCCTGTGCACTTTGATTCCTAAGCTACCCTAGAACAAAAGTGTAAGTAAAGTAAAAGATCATTTTCAGGGCCATGCACAACATTACATAACATAAGACCAGGTGTGGTGGCAGGTGTCTGTACTCTTCGTGCTTGGGAGGTAGAGGCAGAAGATAAAGGGGTTCAAGGCCAGCCTAGGTTACATAAGGCCTTATTTAAACAGAAACAAAACCAAAACCAACTAACTGTGGTTCCTTAATGGATCTAGAAATTGTTATTTTTAGCAGTGCTAAAGGAATACAATTGTAAGAATAAGATGAGATTGTTCATTTGAATAATTACTGGGCTTTTGGTTAGAATTTTTTTTTTCTGTTTGGTAAGCATGTAGCATATGATGGTGAAAATCAGGAAGAGGAGGAAGATACTTACAAGTCTTACTTTAATAGCTAAGGTCCCTAACATGATGTGTAGATGTGAATGAAGCTCCGCCTTGTTTTAGAGCTTTACTGAGAGCACTGTGGCATTTCCCTTTGTGTCTCTGGGTTACATCAACTTTCTAAATACAGTTAATTTGCTCAATATGTCATGGTTTGCAAGCTGAGTATATTACTATGCACCAATGGATTTCCTTTTGAAGAAATGATTTTATCTCATAGGTATTTGTGACACTAGTATGTTCTGAGTGTGTCAGCATGCTGCTGTAGTGAGCACATAGATGGAACTGGTCTGTAGCTGGGATCAATAGCATTTCTGTTGTATCGCTGTTCTTGTTGGTCATGTTTATTCATTTGAGTCATCTCCAGTAATAAAATACTTTAGGGTCTCAGTACACATATTTGCCAAAAGATAACCTGTTTACTGTTCTTCACATAGTAAGCTTTGAGTTTTATGCCAGGTAAGTTTCAGTATTTAAACAAGGAGCTTGGGTGTGGTGTGACAGCGTGTACCCATAGTCTCAGCACTTGGGGGTGACAGCAGGACTTTAACTGCTTCAATTCTTCCCTTACCCTTGATACGTGTGTATGTAGCTGAAAGTCTGTTAGGCATGATGGTTTATGTCTATAATCTCAGGATTTGGGAAGCTGAGGCAGGGGGATTACTGTGAGTTCAAGGCCAACCTGGGCTACATAGTGAACTCCAGGACTGCCTTAGCTGCTGAATGAGAACATATCTCAAAAACAAAACAAATGAAAAAGAGAAAGAAAGAGAAAAGAAAGACAGTGTAGTTGTAAATCTGTAATATGTATTTATATGTTGGATTGTAGGTGAATGTTGTCATGCGTATGTGTACTTCAATGCCTCATTATTTGTATTGTATTTTTAAAAACTCTCTTATTACTAGCTTATTTGGAAAACTAATATTGTGTTTAGTGTTTCACTATTATTAAACTTTACTGTTTGTACCATCTACATGTATCAGAGAGGCTGGGATTTATTGTGAAAGTAGAGGTATTAGGTCACGTGCTTATAGATATGGTTATACTAATATTTTGGCGAATGGATTTATTTAAATGTTTTATACATTAATATATAGATGTATTTGCTAAATGACCTGACTTTACATGTATGAATCTTGTCTCATTTTACTGTACAGATATTTTATGGAACAGATGTCTTCATAGTGATTTATGTTTCAGATTGCTAAGAAGCCTCGAACACCAACCTCCGGTCCAGTAATCACGAAGCTGATATTTGCAAAACCAATTAATAGTAAAGCAGTCACGGGACAGACAACTCAAGTGTCGCCACCAGTCATCACAGGTTGTATTTCTTTACAGTTCATCAAGCTCTGTCTATATCCATCTTTTTTAGACTTAGACAAGGCTGTTTTGCCATATTAAGTTTTTAGTGCATTAATTATAGCTTACTTATTAGTATTTTTGCACTCTTACTGAAAATAATATTTTCATACAATATATTCTATTATGGTCCCCCCTAACTCCTCCCACATCCTTCCCACAACTCCAGGCTTCTTTCTTTCTCTCTTGAAAATGAATAGGCTAACAATAAATAAATAATAAAAATATAAACAAGTAAATAAATACCAGGATAAAAGAATAAAACAAAATAACAAAGAGAAATCATAAGAAATACACACAGATAAATACACACAAAAAAACAAAAACACAAATAGGAAATCAGAACACAGCTCCTCTGAGTGAGTCACCTCTCTTGCCCACACATGAAATTCTTTATGAACAGAAAATTGTCATGTTATCAAACAATTGTTACTTAACTAATAACAGAATTTAAGCCATAGTACATTTATCAACACTCTCCTTAATGTTGCCCAATTTCTTTTTATTATACAAGCAAAAGACCTATAAGACAAAAACAAAGTGATAGGAGACAAAAATTCTACAATAATTACATTGAGTTTGTTTTGTGTTGGCATCTGCTGCAGGGTGTGGGGCTGACCCATAAGTGTGGTTAATATACAGTGAGACTCCTTTGGGGGGAAAAACCTGTTTTCCTTTGTTGTGAATTGGAGATAAATTCTTGGTTAGGGAGGAGAACTTGTGACCACCTCACATCCCCCTGGCCCATCTCCGATTTCCTTGGACCTGTGCGGGCCCTGTGGGTGCTGTCATAGTCTCTGTGAGTTCATATGCACATCAGTTCTGTTGTATCTGGGAGATACTGTTTCTTTGGTGGTGTTATCCCCTCTGGCTGTTATAACCTTCCCACTTCTGCATAGTTCCCTGAGCCCTGAGGTGTAAAGGAATTTTACTCTAGCAACATGGCTACTCTGGCAAGGGATGACATCCAAATACCTAGGTCTATGTGATCCAGCCGGAATATAGACATGCCCTTAGTATACACCTTAATTCTTCTGGCTGGAATACCCACTTTTAATTCCTCTGGCTGGAATATAGACATGACTTTAGTACACACCTTTAACCTCAACAATCAATGACATCTAATTGAGGGGCAGACAAAGTGACAAATCAGAGAAAGATTGGACAGAATGAATCAGAGATAGGATACATCCAGCTCTCATGAGAAAAAAGAGGAAAGAAAAGCTACTTAGAAGCAGCCTGCAGAGATTGGGCCCGGGGAGGGAGGAGAGAGTTTGTGGAGACAGTATAGTACAGTTCAATGCAGTTCCAGTTGAGTACAGTTAAGTTTATACAGTTCGGTTCATGGAGTTCGGAGGCAGTTTTTCCAAGCAGAGCAATTCCGTGAGAAGCAGAGAGAAGCCAGTTTGAATCAGTCAGCTTAGAGAAGAGTTTTGCGTCACATTAGCTGAGTTTAACCAGCTAGACAAAGTTCAGAAAAAACTAGAGTGAACATATTCAGCAGTAAGCCTCGTAGGCTAAAAACATTCTAGGCCTAGGTTAGCAGACAGAGGCTGGAAGCTGAAGCCTCAACGTCTAGGCTTTCAGAAGATTAGATTGTGTGGAGGCTAGAAACTTCCAGGCCTAGGCCAAGGGATAGTTAGATAGAAATGCTCTGGGCTCAGCATAAACTTGTATAGCTTGGGTACAGCTCTCATCTCATCCCCTCTTCTGAGGAAGTAAAAATAACGTTTACACTGAGTGGGGAATTCCAAAGTCTCTCACTCTCTGTCCATCATCCAGTCGTGACAGAGGTGTCAATTTTTATTTGTAAAGTGAGACATGCTACACTTACTAAATACTGCTACAAGCAAAGTGCCTCTTGTGTAGTAAGCTCATGCGGGCCTTAAGCTTCTCTGCTTTGCATGGGAGTTTACCATGAAAGCAGCAGACATTTGGGCCTACAGTAGCCCCAACTAGCACTTACTAATGTTTAGTTTATGATTTTTATGGATTTCTATTTGTAGTAACTCATGTAGTTTCCTAGAAATCTTGTGTAGTAGACACCAAAACACCTTAATTTTGCCAGAGTGCAAACGGAGGCGCCCAAGGAGTAAATGTCTGAACTGGGATTTGAACCTAATCAGTTTGTCTTCAGGTAGTAACACATATACTAACTAATTGAATAGATTCAAGTTAATAGACATTGGAGTGTAATATTTCATGGTTTTAGTATTTTAATATACTCCATGTATAACTTAAAAATTCATTTAAATTTATTTTATGTGTTTAGGTGCTCCCCTACATGTGTGTATGTGCACCACGTGCACACTTGGTTCTTGAAGGCCAGAAAAGGGCTTTGAATCTCCTGAAACTGGAGTTATGAATGGTTGTGAGCTGCTGAGTGCGGGGGCTGGTAATCAAATGGGTCCTTTGGAAGAGCAGCCAATGCTCTTATTGGTTGAACCACCTTTCCATCCTCCACATGCGATTTTTTATGAACAGAAAATTGTCATGTTGTCAAACAGTAGTTACTTAAGTAGTACCAGGATTTAAGCCATAGTACATTTACCAGCACTCTCCTTAATGTGTCCTGCTTCCTTTTATTATATACTTTAAAATGTGTCGTCGCCAGTAACTATCATTTTGGACGTTTAGATTCAGATGCTCTGTTAGGCATGTAGTTCAGCTAGTGGAAATGCTGGCTGTGCCTAAGACCTTGATATCAATTCACAGCAATGCAAAACAACAGAAAAGCCCCCAAAACTATAGCTCTCCTGGTTAGGCTGCATGACTGTCATGGACGCCATTGCTCAGTCCTTGGCTCACTTATAGGATGTTGCAAGTTAATCACAGCTTTGCTTTGTGATCGCAGACAAATTGCATACAGATAAATATCTGTTGTATAGTGCACTAAGTTTACTTTGCAGAGATAATTTCATCTTTTTGGGGTGTAGGAGTCAGGATCTTACTCTGTAGCCCTGACTGGGCTGTTGCTCATTCTGTAGCCCAGGCTGGCTCTTGCACTCATAGTCTACCTGTACAGTGTCCCTGGTGCGGGTTGCAGCTGTTCATACTGTGCTCAGCGTAGCTCCTTCTGTTGGGTAGTTATGTGCAGCCTTTATGTTTTATGTATGTCGCACTGCAGGCCACCAAGCAGTTGTCCTGTATTACAAGTAGGTTATGTCACTTTTTAATATTGCAGCTAATGCTTTTTCTAAATATGCTAAGAGTGTCTTTTAATTTGGGGGTTCTCACAAAAGATGGATTTACCTATGTAGAACTGCCTTCTCTAAAATTCAAATTTGGTCTTGTCACATCCAAATTCTTTGTTTGTTTCATTTCTTGGCTTTGACCTATCAATATTAAGTTTACATACTAAAGGAAAGAGCCTACTTCTGCAGCATGCTTTCTGATTTCCAAAAGCACATCATGGCCTGTGAATAGGCCTGACTCTCACACATTGAATAAAAAATAAATAAATAAAAAGAGGAAAATCATAAATGCTACCTGGAGGGAAATCTAGCCAATTCCTCAAAAACAAAACAAAATTTTAAAGTATGTCATAAAATATTCAAATATTTGACCAAAGTTACACATCAAGCTGAATTTGCCCTTGTGCTATACCAGTGGTTCACTGTATCAAGGGGTTCATCATGCTGTGGTCCCCCCAACTGTAAAATTACTTTCGTTGTTACTTCATAACTATAATTTTGTTACACTTAAGAATCTTAATATAGGGCCTGGAGAGATGGCTCAAAGGTTAAGGGCACTGACTGCTCCTCCAGAGGTCCTGAGTTCAATTCCCAGCAACCACATGGTGGCTCACAACCATCTGTAATGCGATCTTATGCCCTCTTCTGGCCTGTAGGTGAACATGCAGGCAGAATACTGTATACATAATATATATATATATATATATATTTTTAAAAATCATAATATAAATATCTGATATGCAGAATAGTCTTAGGTGATTCCCGTGAAAGGGCCATCGGACCCCAAAGCAGTAGTGACCCACAGGCTGAGAACTGCTGTACTTTATCATACATGTTTTCAGAAGGGGCCTCTTGTCAACCACAGCATCTACAGCTCTTTGTTTTGTTCATCCCCAAAGAACATCAAGGCTTTATTGATTGTAGCATTAATGTGGCAACCCCAAACTGCCAGCTGGGTGCCAGAACCTAGACGACGTTAGAACCAGATTCATTCTCGGGTAAGTTTGATGTCCACAGTTCTTGGGAGCTGGCACTGGCACTTGGGAAGTATTTAGGCAAACCTACATTTTTGCACCTGACGGAGAGGGATGAGAGATTCCAGACTATTCATTGTTATACTGTGTAAAATTCTAGGCCAGCCTGGGCTACCTAGGAGACTGTTTCAAACTTAAACCCCAAACTAGAAACCTGAAATTCCCTTTCTAGCTAGGTCTCTGCGTGGGTTATTCTTCATTCAGTGTCCATTCAGGAGTAGAAAAGATAGGATTTTCTCCTTCCCAAGCCACCGCACAGAGGGAAGGCAGCAAACAGCAGGGCCTACATGTGACACGTGTGTGAGACCACTCTATCTAAGGGTTTCTGGAAGGCTTGTTGGGAGGAGTTTCCAGGACCCTAGAGAGGTAGGAGAGTTCAGATCCCCACATTAATGTTGTATAAACACTGCTCCCCAATTGTTCCCTGAAATTTCTATTTTTAAGATTTTTATTTTTTAGGATTTTTAAAAGATTTTTTAAAAAATTATTTTATTTTTTTATTTTTAAGATTTATTTATTTATTATTATGTATACAGTGTTTTGCCGGCATGTACACCTGCAGGCCAGAAGAGGGCATCAGATTCCATTATAGATAGTTGTGAGCCACCATGTGGTTGCTGAGACTTGAACTCAGGACCTCTGGAGGAGCAGTCAGTGCCCTTAACCTCTGAGCCATCTCTCCATCCCTGTTCCCTGAGATTTTTAAAAAATATTTTTATTTAATTTTAATGTATGTGCATTGGTGTAAGGGTGTCAGATCTTGGAGTTACAGACAGTTGTGAGCATTCCCTGAAATTTCAATCCAGCAGTTTAACAGTCAGTCACTGAGCAGGGAAGAGAATAGGGCTGGACTTTCTGCCGGTGAGGGAAGGATAAGAGAGGGAGGAAATAGGGGAGTCAGGCAGAGGTCCAGGAGATGGGAGGACATAGCAGCTGAAGCAGAGAAAGCCATAAAGTGCAAGTATCTTGGGAATTTACACTGGGAGAAAGTCAGATTAGCTTAGAGGGTTAAAAATAGATTAATACTACTCAGTTCTTGTGCCATAAAGCTTATTAAACAAAAATAATAGTCTAATCTCAATTATTTGGGTGCTAGCTGGGTTAAGAGAGAAATTGCAACATATGCACATTTTAAAAAACAACACTAGCACTTGTGTACCTTAGAGTATGTGTGGAGGTCATGTGACAACTTGAGGCAGTCCTTTCTTTCCTAGCATGTGGGACTTGGGGACTTTACTTGTCCTCTCAGGCTTGGTGGCAGGTACCTTTACCACCAGGCCATCTCACCAGGAATTATAGGTGGAAGCTTAGTTTGGGGATCCAAAACCAAGGGAGGGATCCAGGAGACCTATTCACTTTCCACTGGGGCAGAAGGGGATTCACCCCTGCCTCAAGCACGTGAGGCCACCACACTCTGAGCTGACAGTAAATATTGTAAATAGTAGCCCTTAATACAGGGTTTTAGGCTGGGCCCTGACTTGGTGATAGCACACTTTCCTTATGTATTAGACCCTAGGTTTACTCTACAGTAGCCCATGCCTCTACCCAAGAAGGGTGAAATCTGCAGACAGGAACATTGAGTAGCCACCAATTCCTAACTCCTACCCAGGGGTGTAGTCTGACCGAGTGGCCCACCTTGCCTGCTTCCTGAGTCCAGGGTGCTTCAGCACCTCAGCTGGCCCACCTGCCTCGCTGCCTGCTGGGTACTTCACCGGGAACCACCTCTCACTTCCTATTCTGCTTTGCTGCGCCTGTTATTTTAGTCATTGTCCCTGAGTGCAAGAGGGTGACCTCCAATTGGTCTAACGAGGCCAAGGACACCCTCAACAGCCTCCTTTCCTAGGGGAACGCCAGCTCCCAGTGGGCCCAGCAGCAGCAGACTGAAATCGCTGTCATTAGGGCCAGGGATCTGGGATTGGCACAGTGGACTGCAGGACTTTTAAGATAAAAAGCAAAAAGGAAGTAAACTTCTGCTTTTAGTTTTCTTTCTTATTTACAGTTTGCTTTAACATTTAAATTATTCCTGTTATATTGGTGTGTGGAAATCATCACTTTTGTGTAGGAAGCACCTTTCCCCGCTGAGCCATCTTGCCAGCCAAGTATTTGCCCTGTTTTAAATGACTTCCCCCCTAGTATTATCTTCAGGATTTGAGGTTGTCTATGAAAGTGTGGTAGCTCACGCCTTTAACCCCAGCACTGGAAGGAAGAGGCAGGCAGATCTCTGTGTGAGTTCAAGGCCAGCCTGGACTACAGAGTGAGTTCTGGGACAGCCTGGGTTACACAGAGGAACCTTGTCTTGAAAAACAAAACAAAACAAAACAAAAAAAACAACAACAACAAAAAAGTTTTTCAAGAGTTTAGAAAAGCAGCTCAGTGGATAAGAGTGCACAGCACTCCAGCTTGGCTTCTGGCACTCACATGTGGTGGCCCACAGTTAGATGTAACCCAGCTTTTCTGGCCTCCAGGGGCATTGCACTCGCTTGCACAAACCCAGACTTAGATGTATAAGGCTGGAGATGTGGCCTAGTGGCAGCAAACTTGCCTACATATACTCATGTACATATGGTTTTATTTTTTAGAGAAAAGTAATTTAATGAAAACATTTTTAATTTATTTATTTATTATGTATACAGTGCACATTAGATCACATTATAGATGGTTGTGAGCCACCATGTGGTTGCTGGGAATTGAACTCAGGACCTCTGGAAAAGCAATCAGTGTTCTTAACCACTGAGCTATCTCTCTAGCCCCCAATTTAATAAAATTTGATTACACTCTTTTAATCAGTAAGCAGTCATTAGGTCTTGACCAATCGTATTTCATAAACCCATCATCCCTTGCTCTTTTTTTTTTATTTTTTTTTGAGACAGAGTTTCTCTGTGTAGCCTTGGCTGTCCTGGACTCACTCTAGACCAGGCTGGCCTCGAACTCATAGTGATCTGCCTGCCTCTGCTTCTCCGGTGCTGGGATTAAAGGCGTCCATGCATTGTTTTAAAGCAATTTCAGGTATTCTTACCTGTAAATATTTCAGCCTTGCAGGGCATGGTGGCACACACCCGTAATCCTGGTACTCAGGGAGGCAGAGGCAGACAGATCTCTATAAGTTTGAGGTCTACAGCCAAGGCTACACAGAGAAACCATGTTTTGAAAAACTAAAATAAATAAATAATTTCAGCCTTAATCTATAATAAAATAAGTATATTTATAAGAATAACCATACCAGTGTCACTAACTACAATAACTAGTGACCTTAATTTAGTTTCTAAATATAAAATACCATGTTGCCAGGCGTGGTGGCGCACGCCTTTAATCCCAGCACTCGGGAGGCAGAAGCAGTCGTATCGCTCTAAGTTTGAGGCCAGCCTGGTCTACAAAGTGACTCCAGGACAGTCAAGGCTACACAGAGAGACCCTGTCTTGAAAAACGAAACAAAACAATACAAAACAAAATACCATGTCGTATCTCAATTTAACCAAAGTCACTTTAATGTTAATATTTTTAAATACTTAAAGTAATAATGTTTATTATTGTTGTTGTTTGTTTTTTGAGACAGGTTTCTCTGTTTTAGCCTTGACTGTCTTGGAACTCACTCTGTAGCCCAGGCTGGCCTCAAACTCACAGAGATCCACCTGTCTCTGCCTCCCTAAGTGCTGGGATTAAAAGTGTGTGTCACCACCACCCAGCTTTTTTACCACATTCTTTTTTTTTCTTTTAAATACAGGTTTTATAAAAATTGTGTACATCTTGTAAAAAATGAATATTCAGTACTCGTTGATACAAAGCAGCTTGTAGCAGTAGAGTAGCAGTCACATTTAAGTTTTTACCACATGCTTTATCATGCCTATCAAAGCCCGTGGTGAACAGTAACTCCTCCATTGCAAAGGAGGCTTTACTTTTGTGTTTGGTTACAAGTTAAACAAAAACAAAAATAATAATAAAATTATTTTTAAAATAATACAAATAGAATCTTTTTATTTATTTATTTATTTATTTATCTTTCAAGACAGGGTTTCCTGTGTAGCCTTCGCTGTCAAGAACTTGCTTTGTAGACCAGACTGGCCTCGAACTCACATTGATCCACCTGCCTCTGCCTCCCGAGTGCTGGGATTACAGGTGTGAGCCCCCATGCCTGGCTCAAATAAGATCTTTTAGAAAGAGTGTTTCCTGCCAGGCGACAGGAGGCAGAGGCAGGTGGATCGCTGTGAGTTCAAGGCTGGCCTGGTCTACAAAGCGAGTTCAGGACAGCCAAGGCTACCCCGAGAAACCCTGTCTAAAAAAGAAAAACAAAACAAAACAAAACAAGAAAAAGAATGTTTCTTGAGAGATAATACTCATTTTATAGGAAATTATATTAATAACTAATGCAGTGAGTATTTTAATGAAACTCTTAATAATTGTTTTTGGGGCTTTAGGCTTTTTCTATAGGCATTTGCTTTGCAAAGCCTATCACACACATATGATATGCTAAAGCAATATTTAACAATTACTTTAAAATAGCTTTTAAATGTTTAAAACTACATTTGTTGGTTGACTGATGGGGTGGGTATGTGGAGGTTGGAGGACTTTGGGAATCGGTTTTCTTCTTCCCATGTGGGTGCAGGGGTCAAACCAGTGTCTCTTTCCACTGAGCCTCCTCACAGTGCCCTTTGTAGCTGAGCCTTAACCTGGGTTAAAGCAACCGCCTTAGCGATATCGCAGTAGTAATTTCATTATGACCTCCACTACTTCCTAGATACTTAACCCTTCTGCCTTTGGTCAGCGGATTTGATCATTTCACCCTCAGTGACTAGAGACTCATTCATGTTGAGACAGTGCCTTTTTTTCCCTGAGTTTTGTTTTGTTTTGTTTTTTTTTTTTTGAGACAAGGGCTCTCTGTGTAGCCCTGGCTGTCCTGGATTCACTTTGTAGACCAGGCTGTCTTTGAACTCAGAGAGATCCACCTGCCTCTGCCTCCCAAGTGTTGGGATTAAAGGCGTGTACCACCATACCCAGCTGAGACAGTGCTCTTTTATTTTTAAAGATTATTTATTTATTTATTTATTTATTATGTAGTATTCTGCCTGCATGTACACCTGCATGCCAGAAGAGGGCACCAGATCTCACTATAGATGGTTGTGAGCCACCATGCTGCTGCTAGGAATTAAACTCAGGACCTTTAGAAGAGCAGACGGTGCTCTTAACCTCTGAGCCGTCTCTTCAGCCTGAGATAGTGCTCTTAATAGGAAAATTTTTGTCAGAATTTTTTTGATAATGTTGAGTTTAATGTTTTTTTTCCCTCCTACTTCTGTATACTTGATGTGGTCAGTTGCTTTTGGTTCTTCAACCTGACAGCCTGGGTCAGTCAAGATAATTTTGATTTTCCTGCCAAAATAGTCTCCAAATTGTTTCACAGAAAAGTTATTATTCATATTTCAAAATTATCTGAATGTCCATTTGCACTTTAGAAGATATTTTCAGTGGTCACTTAGATACACAGGAGACAAAGGAGCTAGTGCCTTGGACACAGTGGGGAAAAGGGCTGTGGAAGGGCTTATGTTGGGCTGATCTGGCCCAGAAATGACATTCCAAGTTCATTCATAACTCAGTGGCAGTAGTAGTCACATGGCCCTGTTTACCCTCAAGACTGGACAGGGCATAAGGTCACAAGTACAAGTGCAGTTGCTCCCATGTGCCTGAAGTACTTGATGAGTGACGATAGCAACAGTTCTATATCCTCCTTCTAGACTGTAGTGGGCTGGGCTGGTGCTGAACGTAGGTGAAGGGACGGGGCTTAGACCTGATATTTAAAGGTCTAGTGTGTCTCTGTACTCTTTTCTTGCCCAAGGTAAAACTTTCTGATAGTTGACCTCTTGAAATTGGCTTCTAGCTGGGTGGTGGTGGTACACGCCTTTAATCTCAGAACTCAGGAAGTAGAGGCAGGCGGATCTCTGTGAGTTTGAGGCCAGCCTAAACAACAGTACAAAGGCAGTTGAGGACAGCCAGGGCACAGAGAAACCCTGTCTTGAAAAAAAAGAAAAGAAAAAGGAAAGAAAAATTATGTCTTCTGTTTTCCTAAGTCATCCAGACACTGTATTTCCCTAGGGGTAGTTACTGTCCAAAACAGAGCACAGTGTGGAATCTGGCTAGGGCACTTAGTTGAAATTTTTCTTTCCCTATGGCACTGTAAAAATCAGCATTCAGGTTTGTCCATACAATTAATTTTTATTAAAAAAAAATAATTTGTGTGTTGTCATTTGTTTGGGTCCCTTCAGAGGCCTAGAGCTGAAGTTAGAAGGAGGCGTGAGCCACCTGGTGTGGATATTGGGATCTGACTCTGGTTTTCTAGATGAATAACAGGTGCTCTTCACCGCTGAGCCGTCTCTCTGGCCCCAGTAGCTGTGTTATAAGTGTCTGTATGAGTTTTGGTTTTGAGTCCAAGTCTTGTGTATTCCTGGCTGGCCTATTGCTGTGTTGCTGAGCAGGACTTTGGATCCCCAATTCTCCACCTCCCCAGTGGTTTCCCTTCCATCTTGCCTGGTTTATGAGGTTCTAGGGGTAGAACATGGCTTCCTGCAAGCTGAGCATGCACTCTCCCAAATAAGCTGCCTTCCCAGCAGAACTGTGGGTTTAATTTTGCCCTGTGTGACTTAAGTTCAGATAGGAAGACAGCTGTTCGACGGGTAGAGTCCGAAAAAGACTTAGAGCATGAGTCCAGAGCAGTCCAAGCTCAGTCTGATGGCCGCAGCCTGTTTTGGGGTCTCTCTTAGCTATCTTAATATGATTACGTTTTATTTTGTTTCTGCCTAGGCTCACTATTGTTCACTGGGTCTCACTAATATCCCTAAAGTCATAATTGATATATGAGAAACTAAAGTCTTTGTATATAGAGGCTATCACCACTTAATTTTTTTTTTTTTAACTATTACTAAAAATCATCAACTGATGTGCTACCTCTCTTTTGCAGGTAGGGTTCTTTCACAGTCGACTCCTGGAACTCCATCAAAGACGATAACAATATCAGAAAGTGGTGTTATTGGATCGACTTTAAATTCTACAACACAGACACCAAATAAGATAGCCATCTCACCTCTGAAGTCGCCAAATAAGGTAAAAAAGAAAGTCAGCCCCAAATGCCAAATGTTGTGGTTGATGTTTTATTCTCTTACAAGGAACTTCAAATTCTTTAGCTTTTATATATTCCCAAGCAGATAATATGTACTCAGTGAATATGGGATTAATTCAGTAATCAGATTTTTTTCTTTTTTTTTTTCTTTTTTTTGCTTGTTTGTTTGTTTAAGGCCGAGTCTGCTCTGTAGCCCTGGTCTGTCCCCGCCCCTCCTGCCCCCATTTTATTAGTTTGTTTGATCCTGGGGATTCTGACAAGCACTCTACCACTGAGCTACACCCTCAACCACAAGCAAGGAAGTTTTGCTAGTAAGGATTTTACTTTAAACACTTGGCAACAGAGTAATCCTTGGTGACTCTTACGGCCTGTGTGGATGTAGATACACGTTTTTAGTGAAGTATACTCTTTTGGTAATAGTAAACACCTGCAGTGAGTTTGTAGTTATAAACTAACTATTTCTTTATGGAGACATGAACTCTTGCTGGGCCACACTGTGTACCAGAAAAGGATAGCTGGGTGTGATAAGCATACTATCAGTCTACGTGGAGCTTAGCTGTGTTTTATTCAAAGTGTTGGGAAGCTCCTCATGATGTGTTTTCATTCTAAGGTGGCAAGTATCTAACGTGCTTCTCTAAGACGTACATATGTCATCATGCCAATGTAGAAAAACATACAAAAACATACAAAGCAGGTATACTTTAAAAGTTACTTTGGTGAAAAAACATCATTATTTTTCTGTCAGATGCCACCCTGTGATTCTGGAAGTACACTTTCTTTTGTCTTTGACTTTCTGATTTATAGCTATTCATAAATAAAAGAACTTTAAATGTTTGTTCTGTATAATATATATATAAGATTCTCATTCAGCCAGGCTCGGTGGCGCATGCCTGTAATCCCAGTACTCAGGGAGGCAGATGCAGGTGGGTTTCTGTGAGTTCAAGGCCAGCGTGGTCTACACAGTGAGTCCAGGACAGCCAAGGCTACACAGAGAAACCCTGTCTCAAAAAGCCACACACAAAAAGATATCTCATAGAGCTTATTAAGATAGGAATCCACATACTAATTAATATAGTACAATATAGACAAAGTTTTTAGTAATAGAATAGACTTAGCTTATTTTTTCATGCATTTCAAGCTCTGGGGCTAAAACATAAAACAGTAAGGTTTTAATTTCTTTTATTTTTTTAAAGATTTATTTATTTGTTTATTTATTATGTAGTGTTCTGCCTGCATGTATACTTGCAGGCCAGAAGAGGGCATCAGATCACATCATAGTTGGTTGTGAACCACCAAGTGGTTGCTGGGAATTGAACTCAGGACTTCTCAAAGAGCAGTCAATGCTCTTAACCTCTGAGCTATTTTTCCAGCCCCAAGGTTTTAATTTTAAGGAGTTCAATAAGAACATTAGATGGAAGCATTAAAAGTTCCTTACAGAATTTTAATTATTACAGGTAGACTGATATGTGTCTGAGCACATGTGTGTATTGTGTGTGTGTTCACGCCTAAGATTTATATAGAGAAAGCTATTCGTTTTTTTTTTTTTTTTTTTCTATTTTTGTTTTTTCTTCAGTCTTTCTATGTAGTCTACGCTGGCCTCTAACTCAAGGCAATCCTTCTGCCTCAGCCTTCTGAGTGCTGGGTTAATGGCATTTGCCACCACGCATGGTTTCAAAGGTTATTCTTGGAGATTGTTAAACTGAAAGGTAAGTGTGACTGAGCTGTGAAAGAGAAGATGCTTTTCTGAGTTTGTAGATGTATGGCACGTTCTGGGAGCTGCGTTGTTGGGTAGTGGAAGATCCTGAGGTGTTATGCTTATATGGAAGAATTAATCTTCAGGGACTTCCTGTCGTTTGCAGTGTGTCTACATCAGTACACCTCAAACTTGTCTGCACATTAGAATCCCTTGGGAAGTTTTAATTACCAATGCCCAATTCTCATCCTAGAGTTTCTGATTTACTGTCTCTAGAGTTTGGTTTGATGTTGAGATCTTCAAACTGTCTCTGAGTGATTTGACTAGAGCCACTGCTCTGACAGTAAGCGGCTTGTGTATGTATAAAGAAGCGCTGCTATCTTATATAAGACAGTTGAGAGATACCGTCAGATTCAGATTTGGCTACGCTTGAGAAACATCTGGGGCCCTCTTCAAAAAACCAAAACCAAACCAAACCAAAGCTAATGACTGGCTTCCTGCCATACCCTGTTTAAATCAGAATCTCTTGGCTAGGTTAGGTAGTAGGTTTAATATTTCCATTATAAATTGTGGGTGAGAATAGAGAATCACTAAGTTGGATTATGATGAGTAGCTAACTGCCTTCCAGCAGAGTAATCTGTGTCTGCTGTTGCTAGCTCAGCGCAGTGATGCTTGTCAGAATGGGATGGGTTTCAGGGCCCGTTTACTATTTTGTTTTCTTTCCCTCTACTTTCTTTCTTTCTTTCTTTTTTTTTTTTTTTTGGAGACAGGTTCTTACCATGTAGCCAAAATCTCCCTGCCTCAGCCTCTCAAGTGTTTGGATTATAAATGTGTGCCAGAATGCCCAGATTTTTATATATTAGCATTTTGTCTGCATGTATATATGTGCATGATGGGTGTGCCTAGTACTTCAGAAGCCAGAATAGGGTAGCAGCGCCCCTGGAACTAGAGTTGTGAGCTGCCATCATGTAGGTACTGGGAACCAAATCTGGGTTGTCTGGAAGAATGATCTGTGCTCCTAGCAGATGAGCCATCTCCGCTGCACCCTCTCCCCTTTTTAAGTAGCAAGAGTTAATTGGTGGGGGGCTGTCTTGCAGAAACTTTGTGTGGGTGTCACATTCTGTTAAGACTGTGGGGAGTTGATCACATGTAGCTCTTAACTTGGGCATGTGACTAAAGCAGTATGTTGAGCTGATAGAAAACAATCCATATAGCTCTCTTGTCTATTAGTTTTTGAGGCAGGGTTTCTCTGTTATCTTGGCTGTCCTGGACTCACTTTGTAGACCAGGTTGGCTTCGAAATCACAGAGATCTGCCTGGCTCTGCCTCCCGAGTGCTGGGATTTCAGGTGTGTACCGGCTTTATATATCTCTCTTGTATTAGGCACTGTAGAAGAAATTGCTAATTTGGGCAAAAGGGCATTTAGTTCTTGGTTATGTTTTTTGTTGACATCTTCACTAATTATCAGAGGCAGATGTCAGTTGGGAAGTTTAACAGAGGCATTAATTAAAGGTATAAGCCTCTGCCAAGAAACATTAGGCTACAGAGAGTGGGAAGAGCAGGACTGATCCAAAGATGACTGTTACAAGAGCTAGAGTAAGAGACAGCAGCAAAGCCCAGAGTGGGGCCAGAGTGACATTCAGAAATAGCCCTGGCCACAGATCATGAGAGAATCAACTAAGAAAAAACTAAAATGGGTTTTAGCGGGACATGGTAGCATACATGTCTGTAGCCCTAGCACCCAGAAAACAGAGACAGCTAGAGCAACCCAAGTTCAAGGCCATCCTGTTCTATACACTGATTTCCAAAATCCACCTAAGGAGTGAGAGTTCTCTCTTTGTCCCATTGTTCACTGATAGGGTCAGGAGGGAGCTTGGTACGCATTGCTCCCCCAGCCATGCCACAGTCTGAGCACCACTGTATGCCTTAATCTGCTGAGGCTTCTTTTTTACTGATCCCCATTTATATTCGGCACTGCCAAGGCAGGAGTTCTAGGTCCCCTTCCCACATCTAATCCCCATAAAGCTGTTTTGCTTTGTTTGCCTCCTTTCCATCCACCTCTCTTTTGAAATTCTCCAGTGTGTTTCCTCTGGAAATATTCCCCTAAAATCTCAACTTTTTATCTGGATGCTTCCTGTATCTTTTTGTTCAAATGGATACCTGTTGTTCCCTGAGGATACTCTGGCCCCCCACAGACATTAGAGTGATGGCTCTTCTCTCTGTGAGCCCTTCTGACACCAAGTCTGGGATAGGTGACAACCCTGTTTTATTAACATCTCAGACAGCTCTCACTCTTGTTGGTCTTTGAGTCTAACATAAGGCTTTCATCATAGAACATCAAGATGCCTATGCTTTCTCAACTCTCTTGAAACTGCAGACGTCTCTCAGTGCAGGACAGATTCCTCTTTCTTTCTTTCTTTCTTTCTTTCTTTCTTTCTTTTTTTTCTTTTCTGTTTTTTTTGAGACAGGGTTGCTCTGTGTTAACAGCCCTGACTGTCCTGGATTTTTGTAGACCGGACTGGCCTCGAACTCACAGAGATCGACCTACCTATGCCTCTCAAGTGCTGGGATTAAAGGCATGCACCATCGCGCTCAGCCCAGGACAGATTTCTTCTGTTGTGTTTTCTAAGTAATCTTGATATTTCATAGGTATTTATTAGACATGCAAACAGACATTGAATTTATGAAATGTTCTGTTTTATTTCTTCTGCCTTCAGTTTTACTAATTTTTATTCTCTGTTTTATGGCCTCCAGTGTATCTTTTGTTCTGAAATCATAGTATTTCTTCTTAGAATGTTTTTATGTTATATTTCAGTTTTTTGGCTTTTCAAGACAGGATTTCTCTGTGTGGTCCTGGCTGTCCTATATTTGCTTTGTAGACCAGGCTGACCTCAAACTCTCAGGATCCGCTTGCCTCTGCCTCCCGAGTACTGGGATTAAAGGCGTGCGCCACCACGCCTAGCATATTTCAGTTTCTTAACTTCAGTGTTTTAACATGCAGAATTATTTGATGGAAGAAGCAGAGAGTGGGTTACATGACAGGTGCAGGGAATGCATAAAAGCCTTGGTAATAATCAACTTCTGCTTTGGTAAACAGAAATTTGAAATTTTTAAAAATAAGATGCTTATAATTTAAAAAAGGAAGAAAAATTCTTAAGAGTCTATGTACTGGGCATGGGGAGGGGCTGGGGAGATGGCTTAATTGTTAAGAGCATTAGCTGCTCTTCTAGAAGTTCAAGGTTCAATTCCCAGGCCACATGGCAGCTCACAACTGTCTGTAACTCCAGTTTCAGAGAATCTGACACCCTCACAACATGTGTGTGTGTGTGTGTGTGTGTGTGTGTGTGTGTGTATTTAAAACAAAATACTCTGGCAAAAGAAACTTATGGAAAAAATATTTACAAAATAAATTGAAAAATTAAAATGTTTAAAAAAGAAAAAGATTCCATCTACAGGAAAAGAGTCCATGTACAGGAAAGATTTCTCGCACAGTGTTGAAATGGTAATACCTACTTCTCATACTTGTTCAGTTCTTCAGATCTGAGTTAATGCCCAGTAAGAAAAAGAAAAAAGGGATTAAGATGAATATGACAACATCACAGTTCACTCATTTACGTTAATATGCTCATATAAAATACAAAGGCCACAATGGAGTTGATAGAATTAAGGCTTAAGTTTAACAAGGTGACTGGATATCTGTCTAATGTGTGTTGTTTGTCTCAGGACGGGGCTGTAGCTCCGTTGATGCAGTGCTTGCCTAGCTTACATGGAGCCCTTGGGTTCCGTCTCCAGCAGCACACCAGAATGGACATGGCGGCGGCTGCGCATGCTCCCAATCTCAGGACTTGGGGAGCTGGGGGCCGATGGCCCAGAACTTCAAGGTCAACCCAAGTCTCAGACCCAAACTTGGGTTGTCTTTAAAAAAAAAGATATGTGTGTGTGTCTGCCTGCCACCATCATAACCTCCTCTCAGTCTCTCTCTCTCTCTCTCTCTCTCTCTCTCTCTCTCCCTCCCTCTCTCTCTCCCTTCCCTATGTCTCTGTCTCTGTCTCTGTCTCTCTCTCTCTCTCTCTCTTACACACACACACACACACACACACACACACATACACACACACACACACACACACACACACAATTTAAAAGTTATTTTGGTGCTGAGAATTGAACCAAAAGTATCACATATTCTGAGCCTGTGTTTTATCACCATGATGTGTTCTCAGCTTCATATAATCAGTGTTTGCAGTTTTTACTGTAGAACTCCTTTACTTTTCTGATTAAACATAGGAACAGTATTGTGAGGCTTGGGTTTTCTATGTTTGTGTTGGTGACTGTGTAAGTCTGATTGCTTTCCTGATGCCAGTCTCAGACAGCTTGCTGCTGTTGGCTCCAGCAGAGCTACTGAGTTTTGACTGTTGACTGTGTGTCCTGATACTCAGGTTTGTTAGTTAGCATTAGGTTTTCTCTGTGTCAAGCTTTCTGTCATCCACTGATTGTAAATTTTGACTTCCTCTTTTCCAGTGCAAATAGAGTCTCTTCCTCTTCCCTGGCTGTTCTGTATAGGACTTCTAGCACTTTATTGAGTAAAAGGATACCAAGTGAGCCTTTTTTTTTTTTCCCCTTGTTTGAGATTTTTAGAGAGAAAGTTCTCAGTTCTTCCTCATGAACAGAAGACTAGCTATCGGACTTTTGGATATGGCCTTCTATGATTAACTATGTTCCTCCTGTATGTAATTTCATGAGAGCTTTATCATAAAGGGTTACTAAGTTTTACAAAATTCTCTTTTGTATCTGTTGAGATGATCACATACTTGGTTGCGGTACATTTATTGATTTGTTTCTACCTCTTTTGGAGCTCTCTGTAGCCTGGATTAGCCTCCAACTCATGACAGTCTTAGTTTTTTTTTTCTTACTCCAGTTAAGTATTTATCAAATGCATTTTTTTAGAAGAACCATCTCTGGTTTGTTTGTTGTTGTTTTTTAGTTGATTTTTGTAGCTTTTAGTCCCTTTTGCATTTATTTTTGTTGTGATCTTTGTTATTTCTTTCTCCTAACCTAGAGTTTGGTTTGTTCTGTTTCTAGTTACTTAAAATGTAACATAAGTTGTGTGTTTGAGATCTTTGTAGGTTTTTAATGTGTTGTATTTCTGTTTTCATTTTTTCAAGGAATCTCAAGTATTTCCTTTTGGTTTCCATAATCTATTGGTTATTTCAGAACAACTGGGCTGGTGTGGTAGTAAGCACCTGTAGTCTCTATGTTTTAGGAGGCTGATACAGGAGGATTGGGAATTCTAAGTAAGTAGTAATAAGAGCGTCTCAAAAGAGAAGAGAAGAACAAGAGGATAAATTTAAGGTTTTCCTGTATTTGTATGGTTTCCAAAGTTGTATTATGCTACTAATTTTTAGTTTTGTTGCACTCAGGTTGGAAAAAACTCTAGATGTGATTTCAGGTTTCACAGTTGAGCCATGTTTTCTTTTTTTTTTTTTTTTTGGTATTTTGAGACAGGGTTTCTCTGTGTAGGCTTGGCGGTCCTGGCCTCTCTTTGTAGACCATGCTGTCGTGGAACTCACAGTGATCTGCCTGCCTCTGCCTCCCGAGTACTGGGATTACAGGTGTGCGCCACCACGCCTGACCCGAGCCATGTGTTCATGACTACATGATGTGTCTTGAAAAATGTCGTACATGGTAATGAGAAAAATGTGTAATTTACAAGTCTGGGGGGCTGTTCTGTTGGAGTCTATTTGGTTTAGGGCAGCTTAACTGATGCTTCTCTTGGATTTCTGTCTGGATGGCCTGTGCATTGCTGGCAATGGTGTGTTAGAGTTCCTTAGGGTCCCTTCCTGTTCCTACATTGGAGTCTGTGTCTTCCTGCGCTGACACTGTACTCACAGACATTTACATTTCCTTCTTTTGGCTGAGTTACCACCTCACCCTTTGACCCTTGGTCTTTAGACAGTGCTCTTCCATGTTGCTCTTGCCTGTTTTTGAATTGAAATCGATTTTACTTACTATAAACATGGCTACTCTTGTTTCTTTTTGGTTTTTGCTTGTAATATATTCTGCCCCTTTGTGCTCTTCTGTGTTCAAAGTGAAGCTAGTTTCTTATTTGTTTGTTTATTATGTATACAGTGTTCTGCCTGCATGTAACACCTACAGGCCAGAAGAGGGCACTAGAACTCATTATAGATGGTTGTGAGTCATCATGTGGTTGCTGGGAATTGAACTCACGACCTTTGGAAGTACAGCCAGTGCTCTTAACATCTGAGCCATCTCTCCAGCCACCAAAGTCAGTTTCTTACAAGCAAATGTAGTTGGGCCTTGTTTTTTTCATCCAGTTAGTCATTTTAATAGGAGAATTTCACATTTAAGGTTATGACATATAGGTAACTTGTTTTGCTATTTTGTTATTGTTTGCTTGTTTGTTTCTGTTTTATACTCTTCTGTGGAAGAATTCTAATTTAGAACATGGCTCCTCTGGCAAGAGATCACATCCAAAGACCTTCTGAGTCTGTGTGATCCAGCTGGAATACAAACACACCTTTAATCCAGGAGACAGAGGCAAGCAGATCTGAGTTCAAGGCCAGCCTGTAGAGAGCAAGTTTCAGGTAAAGAAAAGCTTAGGTCCTGGTGGTACACACCTTTAATCCCAAACAATAAAGGTAAAGTTAGTTTGTAGAAGGAAGCACCCATGATTGAAAGTGATGTTTAATTGAGTGGCAGAAAAAGTAACAAATCAGAGGAAGATTTGACAGAATAGGATATATCCAACTTTCCCAAGAAGAGAGAGGAAAGGGAAGCAGAGAGGTGGGGGAGGCAGTTTTACAGAGAGAGTTGGATGAGAGGACAAGCTAGATACAGCTGAAAGCAGAATGATTCAGAGAATGAGAAGGAGCCAGAAGACTAGAGCAGATCGCTGCTGGAGTTTGGTTGAGGCCAAGCAGAGCAATTCAGAGGCTGAGAGCGAAGCCAGAGTCTATCAGTCAGCTGAGAGAGGAGTTTGCGGCAGAACAGCTGAGTTGAACCAGCCAACCAGAGCTCAGGAAGAACGAGAAAAGAGGCGGGCGCAGTGGCTCAAGGCTATACTCTCAGCACTCTGGGGAGACAGAGGCAGGTGGATTGCTCTGAGTTCCAGGTCAGCCTGGTCTACAAAGCAAGTCTAGGATAGCCAGGGCTATACAGAGAAACCGTGTCTCGATAAAACAGAAAACAAACAAACAAGCGAAAAACAGGAAGAGAAGAAAGGAAAAGAAGAAATAAAGGAAAAGAAAGCAGGTTAAGCCAACCCTGAGGAGCAAACCAGGAGGCCGAGCTCCTTCATGGCCTCTGCTTCAGTTCCTGTTTCCGGGTTCTTGGCTTGAGTTTCTCCCATTACTCTCTTTGTTAATGGACTGTGATGTGGAAGTGTGAGGTGACAGGAACCTTTCTTTCCCAAGTTGCTTTTGGTCGTGATATTTTTTATCACAGCAGTGGGAACCCTGGAATTGGAGGTCTGGACGATTATGCACTGCTTTCAGTTTAGGAAAATGAACCCCAGTTTTCTTCAAGAGCAGACAGGACAGTGCTCTTAGCCACTGAGCTATGTTTCTAGCACCCACAATTAGTTTTCCAATAAAAAGAAAACATTACTTTTAGATATGTGAGGACTTTCAGTAGACTGAGCAGGGCATATGTAATCTTTTGTGAAATCACATTTTACAAGAGCTTAAACTACCTTTCCCTTATTGTTTTAAATAGGGTTTCGTTGTGTGACCCATAGCAGCCTTGAACTCACCGTCCTGCCTCAGCTTCTGCAGTGCTGAGATTACCAAGTACCCACCATCCACACCAGTTCACCTTGCCTAGTGTTGACAGTGTGATGGATACACAGGGATCATATCTAAATGAGGGGCATCTCATGGGACTACTTGCTTTCTGGGCTGCTTCTGATGTTTCATTAGCGTCCTGGAAGTCTTAGCTTGTTATCTGGTAAAAAAAAAAATTATTAAAATGATAATTAAAATTTGACTCAGATTTGTTCCACTCGGAGTTGGTTAGTTTCTGTAGTCCACCAACATCCAGAGACTTTTGAGCTGCACTTGGCACTGTGTTCATAGGCTTGGGTAGCAGGTGGGGTGGTGGGTGTTGCAGCCTTTCAGAATGGACTAGAATTGGATATGGGAGCAGAATGGGTTTTCTTTTTTAGGATGTGTTGAATAAAAACTGGTATGGTAACCAGGCAGCAGTGGCGCATGCCTTTAATCCCAGCACTCGGTAAACAGAGGCAGGTGGATCTCTGAATTCAAGGCCAGCCTGGTCTACAAAGTGAGTCCAGGACAGCCAGTGCTACACAGAGAAACCTTTATGTCTTGAAAAAACAAAATAAAAATCTATATTCTCCTTTTAATTCTGGGAGTCAAAAAATAATAAATTTCTCATAAATTTTACCTAATATCTACAAAATTATGTGCATTCTTGCATATTATTTTGACATTTTTTATTTTTGAGGTTATAATTACAGTATTTCTCCCTTCCCTTTCCTCTCTCCAAACCCTCCCATATCACCTTCCCTGTTCTCCTTCAAATTCTCTTCCATATTTAAAGTAATTTTTTAAAGACTTTTTAAATTTTTATTTTTAAGAGTGTGTGGTGTATGTGTATATGTGCCTGTGGAGACTAGAGGAGTTTATTCCATTCACTGGAAATTGAGTTTCAGGTGAGCTGCCTCACTCGGATGCTGGGAATCAAGCTCTGGTTCTTTGGGAGAGAGCTTACTCACTGAGCCATCATATCTCCTCCAGCTGAATATTATTTTTCATTTTTTTCCAAGCAAGTTGCTGGTGAGCACACTCTTTTACCTGAATGACTGTCGTAAGTTAACAAATTAACAGTAGGCATGCTGTTTTGTGTTGTTTGACAGACAGTGAAATCCGCTGTGCAGACCATCACTGTTGGAGGAATGAACGCATCACAGTTTAAGACCATCATTCCTCTGGCAACTGCTCCCAATGTCCAGCAGATTCAAGTGCCTGGAAGCAAGTTTCATTACGTCCGACTTGTTACTGCCACAACAGCCAGTAGCTCAGCTCAGCCAGTCAGTCAGAATCCCAGTGTAAACACTCAGCCTCTTCAGCAAGGTGTGTGACCTGTTTTCTTTTAACAGTAACAAATGCTTTTTAACATTGTTAAAGAACACCTCTATTTTTTGTTTTGTTTTTTAAGCCTGGCATTTCCTTTGAAGGTATGAACGAGCAGTGGCTACTGCAGTAAGAGCAGAGTTGTCTGTAAGCACTATCATTCTGTGAGAAGGTAATTGCTGTAACACCAGAGAATCACAAGTATTGGGTAGCTGGGAGCTGTTTTACTGCTTACTACTCCTCTGTTGATGTCAATGGGATAGATTTAGTTAGAACCAAATGCTTTGTTTAATTTCTGAACTATACAGCTCTTTGATAAGGTTTGGGTCAGTGTAGAAAGAAGAATGTAACAATTAGTTTAATCTTCTGAATAGTACTTACATTAAAATTCCAATTAGCAGGGCTACTCAGTTGGCAGAGTGCTGGCTTGCATGCGTAGAGCCTTAGGTTTGCTCCTTAGCATGTCTTATAAACCCAGCACCAGGGAGTCCTCACTTAGATGACAGTTTCAAGGCTAGCCTGCAAGGAGACTGTAAGCAAACACAGCTTCCATTGCCTGATACCTATGCACAGACATGTTTAACTGTTCTCGTACTTGGCTACTTTTTAAGAGTTGAGCAGAATGAGAGGCTCAGAATAGCTTAGCGCTTAGAACCTGTGTTTCTTTGGGAAATTGCTTTATGGTCCAACAATGTCAAATTGAAACGATGAGTATGTAGCCAAGTGCTGGAGTGCTCACCTAACATGTGTAAGGCTGTAGGTTTGAACCCCAACACCACAAAACCAAATGCAGAAGTGAGAGGAAGAATCAAACACCAGGTGGTTACTTAGTTTTTAAACAGTTCCTTTTGAAGGGTAGGTTACAAGTCTCGGCACTCGTGGGGGGTTCTCTCCTTCCCTTATGTGGGTCCCAGGGATCAACCTCGGGTCTTTTATGCTTGGTGACAAGCCCTTTACCCACTGGACCACATGCCTGGTTCTGTCATGGCGTTCTCAGTGAAAGAGAGAAAAATGGACCTGAATGTCATGAAGTATAAGAGCAAAGTTTGTGTTCTCAGTAACTCAGTAGGGATGGGTTCACGCCAACTACACATCATACTGATAAAAGTACGTGCCAGCTGCTCTCAGTTGTATTTTATGAAGTTTTGGATGTGTGTAGTATGCTTTGACTCCATGCCCAGTGTGGTGTTGGCATTATTTTATTCATTGGTATGATTTTTTTAAAAAAAGTGAAGATACAGGAAGGGAGAGGACTGGACTTGGATATCCCACAATTCTAATGTGTTTATTCTTCCAACTTATGGTCTCTTTCTGCAGTTCTCTACCCTTTTCTTTCCCCTTTGTCTTCCTCACAGTCTCTGACTGCCTCCTTTTTCCAAACGCCTGTCTTTGCCTCTCTCTCGTCCCTCTGTCTCTTTTCCTCGCCTCCCTGCTCTGCCCTCTTCCAGCCCATTCACAGCAGACACTATGCATGCACTTTCTCTCCCATGCACCTCTGTTATCTTTTCTGTCTGTCCTTTTCATAAAACACCTGCATATTAGCAATATTTACTATTTTATAGGAATAGTAAGTTGAAGTTAAAAATTTTAATAGATAAGCTAAAAAGGTGCTCGGGTTTATTAGATACATTACTCTAAATGTGCGTGTCTTAAGTTTTCCAGGAGGATGTGTATCATAATAATGATTATTATGCCACATAACATATCTGGTATAAGGAAGTTTATTGTGGGAAGCAGGGAGTAGGGAAGAGGTTAGAGAGGGAGAGAAAAGGGGGAGCACCCACGACAGAGAGAAAGAGACAGAGAGAGAAAGTGAGAGAGCTGGGGAGGCTAGTGGTGTCCTTTTATTAGGTATGCACCTGGTGTTGGCAGCAGGTTATAACATCGGAGGTTGCTAGGACCCTGAAAGGCAGGCTAGTGGGACTGCCTGTAAATTAACATGTGTGCATGTGTGAGCGGATGAGGTGAGGACAGTCCCATATTGATGTCACAGGGCAGGTTGCAACCTTTCAGCATTATTTTTCTGAGCATCAGGAAATTCTCCTAGTCCGTGCTGCTTGCTCTGTGTACCCACAGGAAGGTGGCTATCATCTCTTTTCTCCAAATGGCAGCCTAGAGGTCAAGTGTATATTCGAGCTTTCTTTTTATATCTAGTGTTGCCAGGACTAGTCTATAATGGCTTTTATAACTTTAGTCATCTTTGGGTGTAACTGGGGGTAATCAAACTCAGAAATAGCTTCAAATCCAATGTCACTGCATCGTACTCAATGTCCTGTTGCTGTGAAGAGGCACAGTGACTATGGCAACTCTTCAGAGGGTTAGTCCACACCATCGTGGTGGGGAGCATGGTGGCAGCAGGCAGGTGTGGACCTGGAGAAGTAGTCCAGAGCTGCATCCTGATGTGCAGAGCTTGGTCCTGGCATGGGTTCTAACAAGTTCACACCTCCTAATCCTTCTAATCTTTAAAAAGAATTCCACTCTCTGGTGCCTTAAATATTCAAATATATGAGCCTGTGGGGACCATTTTTATTCAAACCACCACATACTGCTTCTGTATTCTTTTTGTATTATAACTTCATTGAAATGTCTTATATGCATCTTCAAATTCACTTTTATCTCTGTGCATGCACGCACGTATGTGAGTGCAGGTGTGCACTTGGCACAGAGCACATCTGGAAGTCAGAAGACAGCCTTGGTGTCAGTTCTCACCTTGTTGGGAGCTCCTGTTGTCTACTGCTCAGAACACTAGACTAGCCAGCTCCTTGAGCCTCCGGCACTCCTGCTTCACCCTCCATTCTCTGTTAGGCCTGCTGGGATTGGGCACAGTGGGCATTGGCTTTTGTGTGCAGGTTTGAGGTGCTCATGCTCATGTGGGAAGGGCTTTAGCCGCTGAGCCAGCCACCTTCCTGCCCAGTGAGGGCTGTGCAGTCACCATCACTGACCACACTTCTCCCACTTCCTCAGTATCTTTTCCCTAGTCTGTCACCTTATAGCAGCTGCTGTCCTGTAAACCAGAGTACCCCTTGTACAGAGCTGTCACCTAAGGCACTCCGTGTCTCTATGTTGTAGCTACTAGCCTGCCAGTCGCCTTCAGAAGTTTAAGGAAGGAAGAATCTCATTGACATCATGATGACTTTTTTATACAAAGACTTTTTCATTTATTGTTTAGGACAGTCCTTTCCCCCCGCCCCCAATATTTTTCCATCCTTGAGACCAGGCTCTCAGCTTTCCTCTTTCATGAGTGAAACACCAGGTGATATCCTTCCTACCCTATCTGCCTAGCCCCCACCCCCCCCCCCCCCCCCCCCTCAAGGCTATAGAAACGGCAGGAGCAGGCTTTAGAATTACACTTAATTGCCCTGGACCAAGTTCTTCAGTCTGTTGCCAACATGTTACCTGAGTTTATCCGTGTTTATCCATCAGGGTTCTGTCCTCTGCCAGCCAGCTCACCTTACGGTTTTAGGTCTAACAGCCATCCTTGTTTGGATAGCTCTGCAGTGACTGGCTGTTTCTTCCCTTCCACCTCCTGTTCCCAGCACTCGCAGAGGGTCAGCTCTTGCACATGTCCCAGGTCTCTGACATGCCCTCCTTTACCCACCCCTGTGCTGGCGCTACCTGCTCTTCCATGCTGCTTGCACTCTCCGTTCTGCCTTTTCCTGTTTCTTGCAATGCGAGTTGGATTGTTTTTCATCTCTTACATACTACTACCAAGTAAATTTTCCATTGGGCTATTTTCTTTTTCTTTTCCTTTCTTTCTTTCTTTCCTTCCTTCTCCCCTCCCACCCCCAAGACAGGGTTTCTCTTGTAGCCCTAGTTGTCCTGGACTCACTTTGTCAACCAGGCTGGCCTCAAACTCAGAGAGATCTGCCTTCCTCTGCCTCCCTGAAAGCTGGGATTAAAGGGGTGAGCCACCATTCCCAGCCCCTTTTGTGCTGTTTCAGTAATATTTAGGTATCTGAGGCCTCCCTAGAAACTTCTCATTGCCTATAGAATTAAAACCACAGAATAAGATTGGGCATGAAAGATCTCTGTAAGTTCAAGGCCAGCCTGGTTTACATAGCAAGGTCCAGGTCCACCAGAACTACATAGAGAGACCCTGTTTCAAACAAAACAAAAAACAGAGCCAGGCATGGTGGCACACGCCCTCCATCCCAGCACTCGGGAGACAGAGGCAGGCAAATCTGTGGATCACTGGAGTTTGAGGCCAACAGCCAAGATAACATAGAGAAACCGTGTCTCACAATACAACAACAACAAAAAGCCAAAAACAAAACAAAACAAAAAAGAATAAATATATACATTTCTACCTTAACATTCAAAGTTTTCCAGCAAAAGTTTCCACTTCTCATACTCAGTCTACAAAGAGGCTCTGCCTTCACCAGTACTGGATGCTGAGGGCCTCTCACTGTGGTGTCCTCTATGAACTCTTTCCATAGTCTCGTTTTTTTTTTTTTGTTTTTTTGTTTTTTTTTTTGCCAATACATGTATATTCTCTTCTTTGAAATCTTAAGGCACTTTATCTTTTCTTCTTCTTCCTCTTCCTCCTCTTCCTTTTTTTGGGGGTGGGGAAGGGGTTTCTCTGTGTAGCCTTGGCTGTCTTGTACTCACTTTGTAGACCAGGCTGGCCTCAAACTCACAGATCCATCTGCTTCTGCCTCCCTGAGTGCTGGGATTAAAGGCATGAGCCACCACACACGGCTCCACTTTATTTTCTTTAAAGATTTTTTTTTTTTTAAATTTAAATATAATCACTTTTTACTCCGTTCTTTCCCTCTCTCCATCACTTCCCTCACACGCCTTTGTTTTCCCTGAAATTCATTAGCTCTGTTTCTTTAATTGTTGTTAGACAGACAAACAGACACACACACACACACACACACACACTCATAAATAAAACCTGCTTAGTCTCTATAAAGTTACTTGTAAGGTTATGATTTTAGTATTTGTGAGTTTGGAGAGATGACTCAACAGCAAAGGGAGCACATGCTGCTCTTGCAGAGGACCTGGATTCAGTTCCCACATGGCAGCTCAGCAATCGCCGTGACTCCATTTTTATGGCATTTGACACACTATTTGAGCCCCCATAGGCACCAGACATGCTTGGGGTGCACAGACAAAAGGCAGGCAGGCAGGCAAACCACAGATACACATAAGATAATTCTAAAAACATGTTTTAAGTAGTTTTTCTTTACTTGGGCACTTGCCTAGTCTGTTCAGCAATACAATCTTGAGTGCAAGTGTTTTATACTTCAGTTTCCTGGGGCGCATGGGCTGGAATATCGTTTATATAGAAGCAGTGGTTACAGTAACAGCCATGGTAATGACAGCTGAGGTTTATTGAGCACTTGCTATCTGGTGGGACCTATTGTAAACCACTTGAGGGAATTGACTGTTAATCCCTACACCTAATCTGGGTGTTTACTACCGATGTTGAAGATGCCATCACAGTTAAAAATGGCAGAACTGGGGCTTGGACCACTGGCTCTTCTGACTTTAGAACTCATTCTTTTAAAATTATTAGTGTGTGTTTGCATTCATGTGACTGTGTGCATATATTTGAATGTGTGTATGTGCATGTATGCTCATGGATTCGTATGGATGTGCATGTATGTGTGTGGGTATGTATGTGAGTTTGTTCGTGTGTGTGTGTGTGTGTGTGTGTGTGTGTGTGTGTCAGAGTTGTGGGAGTTGGTGTTTTTCTTCCATCATGTGGATCCTAGGGATTGAATTCAGTCTACCTGCTGAGCCATCTTGCCAGCGCAAGGACTTAGATTCTTAACCATTTTGCCCTGTGGTCTCTTGTAAATATGGTGTTGTGTAAGCATGATCTTTTCTGTAGCTTAAAGAAAAACACAGAAGTTAGAAATAGCAGCACAGAGTGATGTACTTAGCTGAACTCGTAAATGGCAGTGCATTTATTTGTGCAGTCTTGTTTAAGGCTTGTGAGCACAGGCTACAGGAATGTCAGCAGGATGCTTTGACCTGCAGATAGCCCCTCACCTGGGTGGAGCGTTCACCTTAGAGTTAAATTTGCTGGGTGGAGTAAGCAACTTGAAAAGGTAACTGATTTGTTTGTTTTCTTGGTTTTTGTTTTTTTGTTTTGTTTTGTTTTGTTTTTATTTGAGACTAGGTCTCCTTGTAGCCCTGGATGGCCTGGAACTCATTAGGTAGTTCAGGGAAGCCTCCAACTCAGAGATCAACTTGCTTTTGCCTCCTAAGAAAGGTAATTATCTTGGATTCAAGATTGCTTCAAGGGATGGAGAGGTGGCTCAGAGGTTAAGAGCACTGACTGTTCTTCCAGAGGTCTAGAGTTCAATTCCCAGCAACCACATGGTGGCTCACAACCATCTCTAATATGATCTAATGCCCTCTTCTGGCCTGCAGGTGAACATGCAGGCAGAGCACTGTATACATAATAAATAAATCTATATAAAAAAACATTTTCAAAATGAGAATTAGGTGAATGCTTTAAGCTATTTCATAAGCATATCTTGAAGGATAAGTATTCTTAAGTTTTTTGAGTACCATTTTCTATAAATAAGTTTTTTTTCTTTTTCTTTTTAAAGCAAAACCAGTGGTTGTTAATACCACCCCTGTACGGATGTCGGTTCCATTTGTCCCAGCTCAGGCCGTTAAACAAGTAAGTATTGCGTAGCTCTCAGTCCTCCCTCCCCACTCCAAAGGGCAATTTACTGTTTAGTTACAACATTTAGTTATAAGAAGCTGGCATGGTAGCACACTCATTTAATCCCAGCACTTGGGAGGCAATGCCATGTGGCTCTCTGACTTCAAGGCCAGCCCTGGCCTACAGAGTGAGTTCCAGGACAGCAATGGCTACACAGAGAAACCCTGTTTTGAAAAATTGGAAAAAAAAATATGTATAAGAGATTTATGTTGAATTAAGTATATGGTTTTTTTTTTTTTTATTTAGTCACAAAATTTCTTTATTTTTAATTTTTATTTTTTTAAGGTTGTTCCCAAAGCAGTCAATTCAGGTTCCCAGATCGTCACTACTAGCCAGCCACAGCAACGGCTGATCATGCCTGCCACAGCACTGCCTCAGATCCAGCCCAACCTCACAAGCCTGCCCCCAGGCACTGTGTTGGCACCAGCTCCAGGAACGGGGAATGTGGGCTATGCAGTGCTTCCCGCTCAGTATGTCACTCAGGTACGTGGGGGTGGGCGTGTGCATGGGCCTGGGCCTGGGCCTCAGAGTGTCTGCTCGCCATGTTCTAAGGACAGTGAAGCATCAACTGCATTGGAACACTTCTTCCTAAATGCCATAGTAATTGAACATTTGGATTTATTTCTTTGTTTAGAATTTAGAAATATACAGCACAAATAAGATTTAAAAGTTGGGCAATTTGGAATAGTTGGGTAATAGGGCAAGACTATAGATAAAGAGTTTTTAAACTTTACATTAAAAATTAGAATTGTGGTGAATTTAGTAAAGATTGCACCTACACTTACATTCATCTGCACACACAGATATAATGCTACTGGCTTGTGCTTGAAAATAAACTGTAAGGTACATTTCTTGGGGGCTTTTTTTTTCTCAGACAGGATCTAACTCTAGCCTAGGCTGGCTTGGAAGTCATCATGCTTCCTGCTGCCTTTAGAGTACTGGGAGGACAGGCAGCTTTTTTCAGCTAAGGTGTCGTATCTTGAGAGAGAGAGAGAGACGGGGCGGGGGGAGAGAAGAAGAGGCGTCTATGTATTAGCATGATGTGTGTGTGCATCCATGATGAGCGCGTGTCTGCAGGAGAGTGCATATCACAGTGTGCACTCACCTGTTCAGGTGAGAGGCTAGTGTCTTCTTCCATTCCTCTGTACTTTTTACACCAAGGCATGGCCTGTGACTTGAACTCCAAACTTGGCAAATTAGGTACCTTGCTTCTGAGATCCTGTCTCCACCTTCCAAGCACTAGATTATAGGTGGGTCACACAAACCTGTGCATTTACATGGGTGCTAGGTGGGGATCAAACTCTGGTCTTCTCTCTTGTATGGCAAACACTTTGCCTACTGCGCCATCTCCCTACCCCTCAAGATGTCATGGCTTAGTGACTTGTTCCTGTCATCTGGGCATCTTCAGAATGGAGGTCAAGTTGTTTGAGAGTACTGATAACATGAAGCAGACGCAGATGGAAGTTTCCTTTGTTATGTAAGATCAAGTGAATGAGCACCATGTCCCACACTGTGGAACTGATGAGTCCTGATGACAAGAGAATGGAAACCACATGCGTTCCTTGCGATGTACAGTATCTTGTGTGGCTACAATTAAAACAGAGTTCAGTATTCTTACCATAACACTTCATATGATTTTACAACAGTGCAGAATAGAAGGCGTGCATGGTCTGCTCCACCCCATTGTTTGTAATGTGATAAATAATACAGTACCTATCTCACAAGTGGGCACATTGCATTTGTTAGTTTTTTGGTTTGGTTTGGTTTTTCGAGACAGAATTTTTCTGTGTACCCCTGGCTGTGCTGGACTCGCTTTGCAGACCAGGCTGGCCTCGAACTCAACAGTGATCCGCCTGCCTCTGCCTCCCGAGTGCTGGGATTAAAGGCGTGCGCCACCACCACCTGGCACATTTTTTGGTTAATAGATGTTACTTGTGTACTTGCAGGATGTTCACCTAGAATTTCCTGTAATTCTGACATAGTCTTTTGTGTCTGTAGCATTCAATGCTGTAAAATACTCATGCTGTTTCACCAGTATTGGCTGGGGTCTTTGGAAACATACCATGAGGTTTATATGAAATTCTTCATTGCTTTTTCTGTTTGGGCAGACATGCTTCTCACTCATTGTTTTGTCTGAGACTGCTATCCATTTTTGCAAATATTATCTGAACTTTTTTTTTTTTTTTTTTTTGCCAATAGTTACAGCAGTCTTCGTATGTGTCTATCGGAAGCAACTCGAATTTTACTGGAACATCTGGCATCCAGACACAGGCAAGGCTTCCATTCAATGGGTGAGTATTTTGAAATTACGTAAATTAAATGATTAAGTCAGTTCAAGTACAACATTAAATAGATTTATTCCAAACATATTGCATTTGGTTTTCCCTTTAAAGCTATTGATTTATCCAAAGTACTGTTTTGAAATACTTCAAGTGGAAAGTTTAGAGACACTCAGTGAAGGGCTCGCTTGCGTCCTTGCCAGCGTTGCCATGTTCCCCTCACTGTTGCTGTCCCTGTGTTGAACTTCAGCTTCAGTCGCTGGTTAGCGTGGTCGCTGCTTTGTGCTATCAGCCTGTGAGCAGCACTGAGTCAGCCTCCTCTTCCACACACTCCCTTCCCCTGCCCTCCTCAGGAAACCCTAGGAGTTTGAAGCTGTTTTCATCCTCAGGTCTTTCCATGGGAAGAGCATGTGTGACATATTTGTAAGCATTTGTTGGTCATAGTTTTTAAAGTGTAAATGGAACAACCTAGTAAAGTTTTGTTGGAAATGGATGCATCTGTTAATGTTTTACTTTAGGAGGAATTTATGGATTGAAGTTTTTTTTCTCATTTTAAGTAATTATTTTAATTGATTGAAATTATTTTTTTGTGTGTGTTGTGTGTCTGGATAGCATAATCCCATCAGAGTCTGCCAGTCGGCCCAGAAAACCTTGTAACTGTACAAAATCGCTGTGTTTGAAATTGTGAGTACTTTTATTATTACTTGCTTATTTGGTACAACTAAAAATGTCCTTAAAATTAAATGAAACTAGTTGGGCATGGTAGTACAAGCCAAATGATCCTAACACTTGAAAATGGATTTAAAGGGATCCTCTGTTACATAGTGCTAGCCTGAGCTACATGGAACCATTTGGTAGGTAAACGGTAGATAGATAGGACAGATAGATGGATGATAGATAGATCTAATTAAAAGTTCCTAACAGACAAATTTTATTAAGTCTAAACAATTTAAATAAATGTAGATGTGAATGATTGAACACATGCTGCAGCATAAAAACTGTCCATTCACTGATTCAGAAGAGAATAATCTGGGTGTTGATGCCCCATTGGCTATATTCCTAGCACTGAAGAGACTGGGGCAGGAGGATTGACAGGCATTCAGGCTTATCCTGGACTATCTATGATAGTGAGTTGGGGACAGCCTAGGCCACAGTGCAAGACCCTGACTGGAAAAACAAAAACCAAACAAAAACAGAAGGAATAAATTGTAGAGTCCCTCATATGCCAGTAGGGTTGAGGGACTCAGAAAAATGAGACATAGGTTATGTCTCAATATTAACAAGTTTGATCTTATTTATGACCTTATATGTGGTCCCCTAAGTCAGGGAATACTTGTAATTTTAAGAGCCATTGGATGAGGGCCCAGAGAGTTAGTTAAGAGTACTTGATTCTCTTGCAGAAGACCAGGGTTCAGTTCCCAGCACCTAAATAGTTTCTCTCAGGGCTTCCTTCCGACTCCCTCTTCTGACCTCCGTGGGCACCAGGCATGCATGTGATACACATACATACATGAAGGCAAAACACTCGTGCACATCCATCCATCCATCCATCCACATACATGATCATTGGATGATTAATTTTCTCACTAGGATTAGAATAAAGGATTTGGCATGGGAAGTTCAGTGAAAAGCACTGGTTCTATTGCGGTTTGGGATCCCAAGCGCTACTGTTCTAACTTCTCTGAGTCCCTAGGAAATATGAGGCCCGACTCCTTTTTCTCAGAGTTTTGAAATAACTCATTTAAGGGTACATCAGATCACACAGTTTTTGTGTTGGCATTTGTTAGTTGGACTGAGTTTTTAGGATGAAATTCTAGAATTGGTGGCTCTCATATTTGAGTGTCCATCTGTATGTATTGTTTTTAACTCTATATCTAAGTATCTCTGAGTACATTCTAAAATGTACCACATTTATAATGTATATAGAAGTATATATATACATAATCAAGTATTGCTAATTTTGTTTTAAAATAATGTTTTAATCTTATTCTGCTTTTATCTTCAGATACTGTGATTGCTTTGCAAATGGTGAATTTTGCAACAACTGCAATTGTACTAATTGTTACAACAATCTGGAACATGAAAACGAAAGACAAAAAGCAATAAAGGTGATTCTTTTCATTTAACTGACAAAAACTCCTTTTACCCATTTTTAAAGAACTAGTGGCTTTACAGAGATAAATTCTTTACCTTTGAAGTGTGTATGTTGAACCCGTGACCTGACCTGAGTTGTGTTGTCTGTCCAAAAGGCATGCCTTGACAGAAACCCGGAAGCCTTTAAGCCGAAGATAGGGAAAGGGAAGGAGGGGGAGTCAGATCGGCGGCACAGCAAAGGCTGCAACTGCAAACGCTCAGGGTGCCTGAAAAACTACTGTGAGTGCTATGAGGTGAGCTGCTGCTGGGGGAAGGGAATCTAGCCATCTTTTGAAAACCTTTCCTCAAAATTGGCAAATCAGTGTGCCGTTACATTTGAAAATGTGTTTGAGGAAGGCCTGGGACCTTCCTGGCGGGGCTTGAGGAAGGCCGGCCCTTAGGCTCATCACTCACTGGCTACACGTTTATGACTTAACGGTCATTGCATGAAAGCATGTCAATCAGAATGGCAGTGTATTGACTTTTCACATAAAGTATTAACATAGCCATGTAATGACTACAGCGCAGCTCCTCAGCCAAGGCACAGTGCTGCCCACCTAGCACCATGGGCTTTTTAGATATATATGGACACCACATAGCCTACAGTCCAAGGTAGGCCTGAAACAAAAGGTCGTCTTTACTAAGCTGCTAGTCCTCCCTTGAGGAGGACTGCTCTGCAGGAGGGAGCACATGGGATACCACAGGTGTGTCACTGCTCTCTCTGAGCTCACTGAATTCCTTCGCACTGCCTCCGTGACCCTTGGCCAGCTGTTTGTTCCTGGGCTGGCTGTCTTCACTGAAGAATGTAGTTGCTGCTCTGCCTTGACAGATCATGTGTAAAACTATTTGCTCCCTGCTTCAGACATGGTCTTAAGCTATTTTTTATTTTCAAAGCTTAAATGTAACAATCTGCCTATGTCTGATATTAACACTTTGGGTTGAGTCATTCCTATAGTTAGCTCTTCTACATTAACACTCTTTCAAATATCATTTTCAGAGGGAAACTTCCCCTACCCCCAATTCTGACAGAAAACCTATCCTTTCACATGGTAAACTATCACTACTAATGCCTATGCTCTTCCTTGGGAAAGAATCTCCTCTATTCTACTACCTTCTCCCATATAAAAGTGATCATATTAAGGTTTGTTGTTGTTGTTTTTCTGAGACAGGGTTTCTCTGTGTATCCTGGACTCCCTTTGTAGACCAGGCTGGCCTCTAACTCACAGAGATCCACTTGCCTCTGCCTCCCGAGTGCTGGGATCAAAGGTGTGCACCACCACGCCCAGCTCGTATTAAGGTTTTGTGTGCAGTATCTTTCTAATTAAGTATTTGTGAATTTACTATGTAAAAAGTCAAGTAGTGATTGATACAGCTCAATGGTAGAGCACTTGCCCAGAATGCTTAAGCCCAGCACATATTTATCCACAACAAATAATGTAATCCAAAAGTCAGCTCCTCTCAGAGCAGGAACTAATGCTATATTATTAGTTCCACTGTCAGTACAAATAAGAAGTATGTGAAGTCTTTGTTTTATTTTATTTTGTAATTCACTTTATAGCCTGATTGTAGCCACCCTCCCTCCTCCCAGGCCCATCATCACACCCCCATGCCCTTATCCTCAGAGAAGGGCAGGCCCCCCCCATGGGTATCAACCACTCTAGCACATCAAGTCGCAGCAGGACTAAATGCATCCTCTCACACTGAGACCAGACAAGGCAGCCGCGCTATGGGAAAGGGATCCAAAGGCAGACAGAGTCAGAGGCAGCCCCTGCTCTAACTGTTAGGAGACCCACATGAAGAACAAGCCGCTCATCTGCTATATATGTGTAGTGAATCTAGACCCAGCCCATGCACGCTCTTTGATTGGTGGTTCAGACTCTGTGAGCCCCTATGGCCCAGGTTAGTTGACTCTGTAGATCTTGTGGTACCCTTGATCCCTCCTGTTCCCTGAACCCTTTCTCTGACTCTTCCACAAGATTCCCTGAGCTCCACCTATTATTTGGATGAGAGTCTTTGCATCTGTTTTCATTATCTGCTGGATGAAGCCTCTCAGAGGACAGCTATGCTAGGCTCCTGTCTGCAAGCATAGCAGAGTAGCATTAATAGTGACAGGGGTTGGCTCTCTCCCATAGGGTGTTCTCAGGTTGGGCCAGTCAGTGGTTGGCCATTCCCTCAATCTCTGCTCCATTTATCCCTTCACTACTTATAGACAGGGCAGATTTTGAGTTAAGGTTTTGGGGTGGGTTGGTGTTCCTCTCCTCCACTGGAAGTCACACCTGGCTATGGCACTTTCAGGCTCCATGTCCCCTGCTGCTAGTAACCTCAGCTAGGGCCACCTCTGTAGACTCCTTGAAGCCTCCCCCATCCCAGAGGTGACCTCACTGATTTCAGTTCTCTCTCCCAGCCTTCTTCCCCGCCCCCTGCTGACCGTACCCCTGGTCCTCTCCCACCTAGGTCCCTCCCTCCATCTACTTCAGATGTGTGTTTCCCCTTGTGAGTGAGATCTAGGCATCCTCCCATGGGTCCTCCTTAGTTTCTTTTGGTCTGTAAATTGTAGCCTGGTTATCTTATGCTTAAAGCTAATATCCACTTATAAATGAGTATATACCATGTGTGTTTTTCTGGGTCTGGGTTAACTCACTCAAGATGGTATTTTCTAGTTCCATCCATTTGCCTGCAAGTTTTATGATATCCTTATTTTTAATAGCTGAGTAGTATTCCATTGTGTAAATGTACTGCTGTTTCTTTATCCATTCTTTGGTTGAGGTACATCTAGGTTGTTTCTAGTTTCTGCCAATTATGAATAAAGCTGCTGTGAACATAGTTGAGCAAGTGTCCTTGTGGTATGGTAGAGTCTTTTGGGTACATACCCAGGAGTGGTATATTTGGGTCTTGAGATAGAACTATTTCCAATTTTCTGAGGAAGCGCCAGATTGATTTCCTTGCACTCCCCCCAGCAGTGGAGGGGTGTGCCCTTTGCTTTATATCCTTGCCAGCATGTGCTGTCACTTGACTTTTTGATCTTAGCCATTCTGATGGGTGTAAGATGAAATCTCAGATTTGATTTTGCACTTCTGCGTTTTGGTTTGCATTCCCCTGATGACTAAAGACATTGAGGGTTTCTTTAAGTGCTTCTCAACCATTTGAGATTCCTCTGTTTAGCTCCATACCCCATTTTTAAATTGGGTTATTTGGTTTGTTGGTGTCTAATTTCTCGAGCTCTTTATATATTTTGGATATCAGCCCTCTGTTGGATGTAGGGTTGATGAAGATCTTTTCTCATTCTTTGGGCTATCGTTTTTGTCCTATTGATGGTGTTCTGTAGAAGTACCTTTTATTCTTCCTACATTAATTAACACAGTAAATTATTAGGGCAGTAGTTTTCTTTAACCAGCTAGTTCCCGAAGGATGGACACAGAGAATATGCCTTATTTTTAAGCTGAAAGCACTATGCTGGGCAGAATCTGAGCTACTCTAATCCTCATACCCTTAAAACCCACATACAAACCTATACCTTGCCAGTCTGATGACTCCTGGGGCGGCTTCTATTCTCTCAGTCTCTTTGTCCAGCCACTGGCTCCACCATCCTTGTTGTGTTCCTCCCCCGTATACATCCTCCTTTCCACTTCCTGTCCTTCTGCCCAGGTGATTGGCCAAACAGCTCTTTATTGGCAATTGCTATACCTACTCAAGGCATTCCTCCACAATTCCCCTTCATAGTTTACTAAAAAGCCACCCTTTACCCATACATTATATTATTACACATATATACAATAAACTACATACAGCAGGAAGAACCACAAAACAATCAGGAATTATATAAATGTTACATTCATAGTGTTTTGCTTATTCCTATTTGGCAACCTTGAAGAAAACATCTTTTTTTTTTTTTTTTTTTTTTTTTTTTTTTTTTTTTGTGAGTCTAAAATTCCGAATGTAAATCAATATCTACCATATCTCATCTCTGTCAATGTAAAACATTGTTCTAGACCTGAAAACATCGTAACTTCTAAACAACTAAGCTTAATTTTAAAAATAAATACATGGTCTTCAACCCCATCAGGGACTTGAGAAGGAATCAATTTAACTATCAAAGTAAGCAGGAAGTGCAGGTTAGCGGCTTCCCAAATGAGAAAATGACAGAGACAGTTTGTTGCCTGATCAGTCACCCAAAACTCTCTCTAATGTTGGAGCATCTTCTTCAGCCTTCTGGTCCAATATATCTGCCAGACATATTTGTGAAGGAGGAACTATTGAGAACTTGTTTACCCTGTCTTGGTAGGGTTTGGCTGGTGACTCTGCCTGCTTCCAAGCTTGCCCATTTTAGGCAGAATTCTGTCTGTGGCAGATACAACGGCATTTTTGCCCAGTGGCTGGTTTGCCATATTTGAAGCCATCTCCATAAGGAGGTTCTTCAATGCTCATCATCTTCTTTGAGGTAGGCTGGGTGTTACCAGAAGTTAACCTGTCTTATCCAAAGAATCCTAAAATAATAGTAATTAAAAAAAATTTTTTAAATGCCATATTCTGTAGATCTCTGAGGTTTTTGAAGACTGTATCTATTTCATCTTATCTATCTGTAGAATCAAACCTATCTATTAAATCTAGGATGTATATTCCTGTGATAAAAATAGACCAGTATTTGACATGACCATGAGTTGATCAACTAAGAATTAACTTATATTGCTTATCCTAAATAGCTTGTAATAGCACTTTCAGCGTATCAGAGATAAACCTTGTATTAATTGATTTGTATGTGTATAATACTTCATATTAGGGTAGAAATATATATAATGTATGTAAAGAATAATAATAAATTTGAATTCTAGTTTAATGTATCAAAATTAAATTTATTTTGTATCAATATACAAAATTCTATATCAATGAGTTAAAATTAACTTTGTCAGTAACAATTACCGCCTGAAGTTGAGGAGTAGATTCAATAATCTACTTTTTGTGCTATCATCCCTACATATTTCAATATTCTTCTTTCTTTTAACCCCTATCTCCATACCTAAGAAAGAAAGTTAAAGGAAAAGAGAGAAATCCCTAAGTCTAACCTTGACGTCTCTCTGAAGAAGACCAATAATAACTTATAACTAATTCCCAATGACAGTAAACATCTATAACCCAAGAAAGCAACCAAAAACCTACCCAAACCCCCTGAAGGGAAACCGGCATCTTTCTCTTAAAGTTTCTTCAGGCTTTTTTGGGATGAATAATACCTATGTAGGGGCCCAAATAAAATTGGGGGGAAAAATGGTTAACAAGTTAGGAATAGTATTTGTGGTCCAGTCTCTAAATGTTTAAAAATTCCAGGCTAAATATAAGTCCTGTGTGGGACAGTCTGAAATGTTGGATCATTTCGGATCAGGAGCCTTCTTTGAAGCTGTCCTTCTCTGATGAGGAACAGCAACCGAAGCACTTGGGCCTGGAACATGAAGGATGCAGGATGTCAGCGTCTCAGCATGCTGGAGGAATGAATCCTGTCAGGTCTGATCTAGTGTCAGTGTCTGGTTCTTTCATTCTGAAAACATACAATTTCTGACAAGCATTATACAGTCCTAAAACTATGAATATATTAGGTGTGCAGGATGCACAGAACAATTAAGGCTGGTTCTCTGCTCTTTGTATGAGCAGGAGAAAGACATCTGTAAATCTTCATCCATGCCATATGAAGAATGGCATCTAATAATAAATCATGGGGATTCTGTAACCAACAGGAAGCTTTGGCTATGCATAGACATTCATGTCTCAGCCAGTCTCAGAGCTATTCCCATGTAGTGGGATTAGCAATATAAGTTGACTTCTTGTTATGCAGTTTATATTCATGTAAACATAGACTTTCTTAAGTTAGCAGTCTCTCTTTTATTTAGGTCTGTTTTATTTTGACCTCTTTTAAAGACAAAACTTAACATCACCATTAACAATGAACATACCATCATTATCATATTGAAATCAAAACAAGATTGTGTAGTTCTAAATGTCCTTCTCTGGGCTCTGTGGCACCTGATGTGTAGGCCAGGCTGCGACCTGCTTCCTGAGAGAAAGCCTCTCATTGTAGAGACAGGCTGGTTGCCCTGAGCAAAAGAAAAGGCATTAAGCTTTAAATAAACTTTGTATATATAAACTCCCATTGTATTTTAGAGTTTATGCGTACCATAGGCATCTTGTACCTCGGTTTTTACATTTGTTGCAGATGTTTTTGCCTCATCCCTTCTCTCTACAGGGGGTGGACGCGGTCACCTTTTACTCTAAATGTCCTTCTCTAGGCTCTATGGCGCCTGCTGTGTAGGCCAGGCTGCGACCTGCTTCTCGAGAAAATGTATCCCATTGTAGAGACAGGCTGGTTGCCCTGAGAGAAATGCATTAAGCTTACCCTAGGCATCTTGTACCAGGGTTTTCACATTTGTTGTGGGGGGTTGTCTGACCCCTTTCTCTCCATAGGGGATGGACGCTTCCATCTTCTAAGCATATGAAATGTAGCCTTTGAGTTTCTGGGACCTAACTAGGTTGATGTGTAGTTTGCCACCTGTAAGTTCTCTGTGTTTCTTTGCATCCGGCATGACCACCACCTGTCCCTTGTAAAAGTGGCTCACATAGAGGGATAAGCTGGATGCCACAGCAGTGACACCTCAACTCAGCATACAGAGGCTTTTCGATGTGGCAGGCATGGAGTTTGTATGTCTGTCTTCCCGCCAACACATTGACTAACAGAATATACCTTTTATGCCAATTAACCCTTTGGCACCAGATCTACCGTGGAGTCTCCACTTGTAAGGAGCTGGCTGGCCTTTTTTAGAGCAGTGACATCATTTTTCCTTATATGAACCCTAAGATTGATGTGTATCCGCCCTTTAGATCAGTAAGGACATACAATCCATTATTAAGAAAAAGGAACTTACATAGTAAATTTAAGGAAATTTTTTCATTTTAAATCCTAGGCCGTCTCTGTAACTTATTTTATCAGCAGGGCGTCATACCCTGGCTTACTGTGGAGACCAGGCTGGTCTCCATTGTGTTGGGATTAATGGCATGTGCCACCACTACCCTGCTCAAATATTTCATTTCAATTCCAGTCAAATTCTTCAAAAATCAAGCAAGGAGACAAAGGTCTAAGTCTTGGGTCGGTTGTGCCAACTTAGGCTTCAACAAGTGATGCCCTGTCCATTGTTCCTTGGAATTTAGTTGTTGCTAAATCCTATCAGTGGGCCCTTTCCAGAACGTGCTGACAAACACCTTGCAGCTAGAAGGCCTTGAGCTCCAGCTCCCATCAACTTACCATTTTGCTTTGTCTTCCTAATTTCTTCTTCTTCTTCTTCTTCTTCTTCTTCTTCTTCTTCTTCTTCTTCTTCTTCTTCTCTTCTCTTTTCTTCTTCTTCTTCTTCTTTTCTCTACTCCTCCTCCTCTTTCTTCTTCTTCTTCTTCTTCTTCTCTCCTCCTCCTCCTCCTCCTCCTCCTCCTCCTCCTCCTCCTCCTTCTTCTTTTGTGTGTGTGCGTGCATGCGTGCGCATAAGATCTCCAGGGTCTTCCTTTTTCATATCTGATTTTTTATCAGTTTTGACCGAACCCATAATTTCTCCTTTCCTGTATGAACATATGCAAACTTCTACCCCAGCGTAACACATTTCCTGTTCTCCATTCTGAGGTCAAAATGTCTTTGAAATAGACAGGCTGATCTAATTCAGCAGGTTTTTCTATAACTCAGTGTCTCTCAGCAGCCCTTGCATCATGTAATCTATCTCTGGGGGTCTTTGGTACCTCTCTTTGTTTGATAAGCATTTCTTTTAAAGTACGAATGGATCTTTGAATGACTGCTTGTCCTGTAGGATTATGTGGTATACCTGTAACATGTTTTATGTTTTAATACACAAAAAAATGTTTCATTTTATTAGAGACATACGATAGAGCATTGTCAGTCTTAATTTGTTCTGTAGTATAGCTCTGTGTATAGCTTGAATTCAGGGCTGGAGATACCTTTAGAAATTCTTTTATTGTACAGGATTATTTTAGCTATCCTGGGCTTTTTATTTTTCCATATGAAGTTGAGAGTTGCTCTTTCTAGGTCTGTAAAGAATTGTGTTGGAATTTTGATGGGAATTGCACTGAATCTGTGGATTGCTTTTGGTAAGATGGCCATTTTTACTAGTAATCCTACCAATCCATGAGCATGGGAGATCTTTCCGTCTTCTTATATCTTATTTGTTTTCTTTCTTCAAAGACTTGAAGTTCTTCTCATGCAGGTCTTTCACTTCCTTGATTAGAATTCTATTTTATATTATTTATGGCTATAGTGAAGGGTATTGTTTCACTAACTTCTTCATCCTCTTTTTTTTTTTTTAAAGATATATTTATTATGTATACAGTGTTCTGTCTGCACATACACTCTCAGGCCAGAAGAGGGCACCATATCTCATTATAGATGGTTATGAGCCACCATGTGGTTGCTGGGAATTGAACACAGGACCTTTGGAACAATAGTCTGTGCTCTTAACCTCTGAGCCATCTCTCCATCCTCTTTATCATTTGTACAAAGGAGGGCTACTGAATTTTTAAAATTTTGTTTCCAGCTATTTATTAGGTATAGGAGTTCTCTGGTAGAATGTTTTTAGGTCATATGTGTATGTGTATACTGTCATATCATCTGCGAATTGGGATACTTTGACTTCTTGCTTTCCAAATTATATCTCCTTGATCTCCTTTAGTTGTTGTATTGCTTTAGCTAGAACTTCAAGTACTATATTGAAAAGATACGGAGAGAGTAGGCAGCCTTATCTTGTTCCTGGTATTAGTGGGATTACACTAAATTTCTCTCCATTTACTTTGATGTAGGTTATTGGCATGCTGTATATTGTCTTCATTGTATTTAGGTATAACATGGGGGTGTTGGAGTTTGTCACAGACTTTTTTAGCATCTAATGAGATGACCATGTGGTTTTTTTCTTTCAGTTTGTTATATGGTGGATTACATTAATGGATTTTCATATATTGAACCATCCCTGCACCCCTGCAGCCTAATTGATCATGGTGGATGATAGGTTTGATGTGTTCCTGGATTAAGTTTGCAAGTATTTTATTGAGTATTTATTTGTATGTGAGCTCTTTAATTTTTTGACATCTTGGAGGTCCAGCAAGCCAATTTTGTACCTAATGCTAGAATATTTTTGCATTTTTATTGGAATAACTCATAAAACATTTGGCTTGTGGTTATAAGCTATGTCATAGAACACTCAGAATGAGTATGCACAAAACAAGTCTATAACTTTGAAAGCATGAAAAAACAGCTTTGCTCTAAAGGTAAGTTAGAGGTGTTGTCAGTCTGTGTCTGTGGCACAGAGCAGTCAGGACAGGCTCGCTCAGGAACCTCAAACATACGTGAACCTAATCATTCAATTGAACTGGTTAACAGTCTATAGATTAGTAGAAGTCAATATTTAGTGGGATGGTTAGAAAGTGTTTGATTTGTCATTCTATAATTTATTTGCAAAACAAACAAACAAAAACATAAAACAAAAAACTAGGAAGCTATCAAGCCATGAGGAGGGAGTGGTTAATTGGTGATGTTTTCCAACAGTTTGAGTTTTTTGTTGTTTCTTTGACATTGAGTTAAAATGGCTTTGCGTCCTGTTGCCTTACCTCTGGACAATAATTTACATTTCTTGTTCCTATCCTCAAATTTTACATGATTATGCGTGGCTCTGCATGACGTCCAAATGCTTCGGCCTTTCTTGTGTTATCCTCAGTTCCTCTTGAACTCCTGGAGAGGCTGAATTAGCAAATCAGTAGATAGCATGTTATAATTTCTTTTCTGTGCTCTGTTAGTGTCTTCCTAATACAAATCTGGAACAGGAGAGATGGCTCACTGGTTAAGAATGCTCACTGCTGTGGGAAGGTGGTGGTTGTGGTGCACACCCTTAATTTAAGAGGCAGGCGGATCTCTGTGAGTTTGAGGCCAGCCTGGTCTACAAAGTGAATTCCAGAACAGCCAGGGCTACACAGAAAAACACTGTCTTTAAAAAATACAAGAACGTTCATTGCTGATATGTTCCCTCTGCTGAAAGTCTCCAAGAGTTAGGAAGATGTAAAGAACAGTGTGCTTTTATCTTTCATGTCCTCCCTCATCGCATTGGAAGCCTGGTGACTCCCTGGTTTACATAGTTATTTCTGGGACATCCAGAGCTATGTAGAAAAACCATCTCAAAAACAACCAAAAAATTATTCAGGAATATAGTAAAAAGAGTTATAGTGCCCATTGTTTTCGGAAATGCCAGAAAGCCTTAATGTATACATTTTTGGTGACGTGAGAGGTATTAGAACTAGAAAAAGCAGCCTACCCACATCACTTAAAATACACTTGGAGTTTTATTAAAAAAAAAAAAAAAAAATGTAACCAGGCGTGATGGCACACGCCTTTAGTCCCAGCACTTGGGAGACAGAGGCAGGCGGATCTCTGAGTTCGAGGCCAGCCTGGTCTACAGAGTGAGTCCAGCACAGCCAAGGCTACACAGAGAAAGAGAAATAGAAGATTTATTTGAATAATCTTCCCATCAAAAAACCTTTTCATGAGTTACTTTGTTTCCCAATAACTGTAAACAAAATATACATCGATTATGAGAGAAATAAATAACCCAGAAATGTGGCTCCTCACATCAGGACTGGCTGTGCTGGGTGTCTGGGAGAAGGTTCTTCATGAGATGTGAAGTGTGAGGAGTGGGGGTGCACCAAAGCAGGCGGTGGTTCCGAAAGGGAGAGTTGTATTTTTTAGTCGCTGGTTTTCAAGATTATTTATTTTATATGTGTATGTGTTATTTTTGAAGCAAGGTCTCATGTAGCCTCGGCTGGCCTTAGTTCATATCCAGCTCAGGTTGGCCTTGACCTACTGATCGTCCTGCTTCCATTTCCCAAGTGCTAGGATTGTGGGTTTGGGCTGTACCCCTAGCTTCAGTCTGTGTTTTCATGTAGACATGCTTTATATTTTCACATAATAGAACACATAAGTTTATGGATGTGAGTTACTGAAGAGCTTGGGAGTCTAATTCAGTAATGGAGGCAAAAACAATGCTTGAAATCCACCTTTTGAGATAAGGTGTCACAGTTGTAGCCTAGGCTGGCCTCAAATTAATGACAGCTTTTCTGTATCATCTGAACCAAGCCCAGGTATGAAATCCTTTAATGTGAAATTGTGAGTCTGTATAAATGTGAGGTCACTGACATGTTAATGGTGATTTGACTGAGTGGTTAGATTCTTAGTGACTTCTTTTAAAAAAAATTTATGTCATGCTGGGCATGGTGGCGCACACCTTTAATCCCAGCACTTGGGAGGCAGAGGCAGGTGGATTGCTGTGAGTTTGAGGCCAGCCTGGGGTACAAAGTGAGTCCAGGACAGCCAAGGTTACACAGAGAAACCCTGTCTCAAAAAACCAAAATAAATAAATAAATAAATAAATAAATAAATGAAATAATAATAATAAAAACAAAACACCAAAAAAATGTATGTCTTATTTATATTCATTCTGAAGAAAATGCTAATCCTATCTGGATGAGACTATATATAGTCAGGGTGCAAGAGAGCTGAGGGACCTTGAGTGAAGCCCTGGTCTCAGTCAACTCTTGATTTACCCACAGGCACAGCCTTTGTCAGCAGATCATGTTTTCATCTAAGACATCAGTTGACAGGATAATGCTATTATTTTTCTGTTGAGAATCTACTTACAATAATATTTTCTACTTTTGATTTGGAAACTTCCCTTTGGTAAATCTTTCAGGCAAAAATAATGTGCTCCTCCATATGCAAATGCATTGGCTGCAAGAATTTTGAAGAAAGCCCAGAACGAAAGACACTGATGCACTTGGCAGATGCCGCTGAAGTCAGGGTCCAGCAGCAGACAGCAGCAAAGACCAAGTTATCCTCTCAGATCTCAGACCTGCTCACGAGGCCAACCCCAGCTCTAAACAGTGGAGGAGGAAAGTAAGTCAATATTTTTAAAAAAAAACCTCTTTTTACCTGTTTTTCAAATGTTCTTTTTAGGAAGACAAAGTTAGATTTGGGCTCTAAGCTGTTGTCGACCTGAATTTTCCATTTTTCTTCTATCTTTTGGTTTCTTGAGATGGGTTTTTCTGTGTAGTCTTAACTATCCTTGAACTCCCTTTCTAGACCAGGCTGGTCTCAAACTCACAGCAATCTGCCTGCCTCTGCCTCCCTGAATGCTGGGATTAAAGGCGTGCGGCACTATGCCCAGCTTCATCTTACTTTTTAAGTAAGTTGAAGAGTAATAGAAAAGCTGTGCCGTTCCATAGTGCATAGCAATGATTTGTTTTCTATGGATAATCTAGCTGGATTGCTCTCTCCTGACTCAAGGTAAGTCTGTATCTGAAGAAACTCTTAAGAAAGCCAGGGTGTTCCACTTTCTTCACTGTGGCTCCTCACTCCCGTGGTTGTCCTGCATTGCCTGTGTTCTCAGAACACTTGCGCATCCTGTACCGCCCTCCCGAGTGCACTGCAGTGCCGTGTCTCACGTTTTCTGCTTTCCTAGACTGCTGCTCTGCAGTGGAGAACTTGACCTCAGGTTGAGCACTGGTGCCGTGCTGCTGCCCTTAGCTGCCCAGGGGCTGAGGCAGCAACCAGTTAGAATTCTAGGCAGTCTGTGCAATAGAGCAAGACCCCATCTTAAAACAAAACAAAACAAAATATAAGCACCTGGGCATGGGGGCACAGCACGCGGGAGGCAGAGACAGGTGGGTTCTTGAGTTGAGACCAGCCAACAAAGCAAGTTCCAAGACAGCTAGAGCTATACAGAGAAACACTATCTCAAAAAACCAAATATATAAATAAAACAAAACTAAGCAATTGATTAACTAAACAAAAATAAACAAAAGTATTATATATATAGTATATAACACACCTTTAACTGAAAAGAATACATATCAAAGTGTTTAGAATAAATACTAGAAGGACGAAAATAAGCAGGCCTACGTTTCCTACTAGAGTTACTTCTTAGTCTACAGTGAAAGCACTCTGTCTTTGGTCCCAGAGTTCTGCAAACTGCAGGAAACATTTCTGTTGCCAGTATTTTTCAAGGCCTGCTGTTAACACAGTAATTTAGAATTGGATTATAGTAGGCAGTGTATTAGTGATTAATTTGAGAAATTATTAAGAGAATAAACCATTCAAATGATCTTTTTACACTGGTTCTCAGCCTGTGGGTCGCAACCCCTTGGGGGGGGGGTTGTCAAATGACCCTTTCGTAAGGGTTTCCTGAAACTATCCTGCATATCAGATGTTTACATTATGATTTATAAAAGTAGCAAAATTACAGTTATGAAGTAGCAACAAAAATAATTTTACGGTCGGAGGTCATCACAGCATGAGCGGTAATGCTGGCAGCGTTAGGGAGGTTGAGGGCCACTGATGTAGCAAATGCTGAAGTGGAAGCATTCGTGAAGCCTTTCCACAGCGAGGAGATTCAAGTGGTCGGAACCTCCAGTAGACATATAGAGTTCCATCTTTTCTTCAGCTGCATAACATTGTCAGAGGAGTAAATGATGTACTTTGTGCTAAATGCATTTCCTGGTAAGTAGTTTAGATGTGCTCCCCGAGACCACCCTTCCTCAGAGCGCTTGAGCGTACGCTCCTCTCACAGCCCTCATGCCCTTACGTGGCTGCAGCATGAACGTACCAGTGGCGTCTCAGGTCACCCCATGATCACCTGTGTTTCTCTCTCAAAAATCATTTCAGATTGCCATTCACATTTGTAACTAAAGAAGTAGCTGAAGCCACGTGTAACTGCCTTCTTGCCCAGGCAGAGCAGGCAGACAAGAAGGGCAAGTCAAAGGCGGCGGCAGAGCGCATGATTCTAGAGGAATTTGGACGGTGTTTGATGAGCGTCATCAACTCTGCAGGAAAAGCAAAAAGTGACCCTTGTGCCATGCACTGCTAACTCTTGTACAAAAGACTGATGTGGAACTGTACAGAAAATTTAAGGTGCCAGGACACTTGATTTTTTAGAAGATAGTTTAACAATTACTGTATTTTAATTCATCCCTTGTTATAAGAGACCTGAAACTATAATATTGAAAGAGAAGGAATTTTAAATGAAGAAATTAGTACATTTTAAATCTTAGTTATTCTGCCTATGTCCCTTCTAAATTTTTTTCTTTAAAAATTCATTCATTGTATTATATATATATATATTTTTAATTTGCTTGGATTTCTTAAGAATTAGATGTTCTGTCTTTCTGATTCTCTTGACAAAGAACATTTATAAATTATTGTAAGTCATTTACAATGTATGGTGTTGCATGACTTTGTTCAGTAGACGGAGCTAAAGCACCATGGGTGTTTCCCATTCTTTGGCTCCAGAACATTCACAGGTAGAGTGTCCACACAACCAGGTTCTTAATGAAACATAGTCAACTAACATTTTGTTTAGAAAACACCATCCTTCTAAGAAAAATCCACTTCTCAGGGTGGATTCTGGAATACTATTTGTTGTCTCCTTGGGAATATCGGGCGGGGAAACAATCCCTTTCACACTTTTCAGATATAAACATATTTTCTTTAAAGAAAATGGAATGTTAAGGGACAGTAATTCAGAGGAGGGCAGTGTGTCTGTGACGAGGAGTGGCTAACACGTCCTGGGTGTCTTCGTTTTCTTTGAAGGAGGTGGTATGTTTTGCAATAATTGTCAAAGTGATTATGGATAAGTACTAAATTAGGACTGTGTGACTCAAATAAGCATTTTATGTCATAATGTAGAACTCATAAGCATCAAGTACAACATTTGGCTTGGATTGAGAAGCAAGGACACAAAACTGTGAGATTATGTATAATGCAGTTTTTATGCACACAGTTCTCTGTAGACCTTTGGAGCTAAGTTTGAATCAATATGTGACTCTTACCTGATTTACTGATATGGTCTCCTAGCAGCTTCCACAATTATAGTGAGCTTTTTATAAAGGAAGTTTAATATAACATTGTCTTTAGCCAGTGATTTGGTAAGCTAAAGTATGTATGTTCTCAGACTTGCAAAAACAACCTAAATCATCTTCAATAATTAAAAACTGTATGAACTTGAGAGCCTGCTGTAATAGGACTCTTGAGTTTATGACAAGGGGGAAATATGTTGGAATCGAGGCATTTTGTAAGGTACCTTAATCCTTGGTAATTGTTAGCATATGATTATTACCCTTCCTACAAGGACTCTATAGTTGTATGTAGTAAGTATGTACATATGTTCATATGAACATGAAAGATATAGGTAATAGAAATTAACCCCAAGAGGATTCCGTTATTCATTAAAGTACCCTCCTTTTACAATGTGGATTTATAAAATTATAGTGCAGTAACTTTAAATGTAGATAATGCAGGCGTTCTCAGCACCTCAGGCTAGCGTGTCTAAGTAAACTCTGTATAAATGTAAATTAGTCTAAGAGGACAAAATAATATCTAATCAAGTTATTTTTCAAAAGACTGCAATAAGTTTTTCGTCTAAACATAAGCTTTGTTCATTTTGTATATATTATGTGTTCATTCTAATTGCACCATTGTGATATGTATTTATATACAGTGTGCACAAAATGTTTGTGAATTTTTGGTTATAATTGTAGATTATGTATGATGGCATTGTTTAAGAATGTTTTGCTTGTAAAATCTGAAGGTGCAATCCAATGCTACTAGTTCTGATTTTTAAGAAGCTTTCTAAAGTATCAGTCCCTTTCTTCCTGTGTGGTTCTCACTAAACAACTTTTGTATTAGGCATTTGCATCAAATTGCTGAACAAAGTTAATAGCCACAGAAATTCGCAAATTTCACAAGATTATTTGGGGAGGGTTCGGTATATAATTTTAAAGCCCTATTTACATCCCAAAGTAGAAAGATTATATTTACTAGAGCTATTCAAAAATACACTTTTCTATATTGTAAAAACAGGGCAGAGGAATAAATCATACAGAAAATAAACATTTATACTATTCTGTAAAAAAAAAAGTTTTGCATTTTTTCTTTAGTTTAATAATACCAGTTTTAACCATTTACCATGCAGGAAACCTTGTAAGTCACCTGATTTTCAGTACATTTGACATTATTTCTGAAAAAAACTTTAAAGATAACTTTGCATAATTCATTACTATGAATTGCATTGAAGTGAGAATATGTCTGTACTTCTCTGCTGCTGAGGCAGAAATGCCGTCTACTTTCGATACATGATGCTGTGTGATCATCGCTCTTAGTTCTTGTGACTCTGAAGAGGTAAACACAGCCCGTAGGTCTTACCTGTGAGGTGGAAGCTTGGTGTTGTAGGGACTGAAGCGCGCGGCTCGTTGGCTGCGGAAGGAGGAGGGTGGGCTGCCTTAGCTTCCCCTTCTTTTGATACTTCATAAGAGACATTTTGCAGCCTTACGTAAAATGTGAATAAATATAGCTTCAGAAAGTTTTTCTATTTTTGTCTATAATGCTGATTAGAAAAGGAATTCACATCATTGAAGCTCTCCTAGGACCTGCAGCTCTGCCTCTGGGCAAACCGGTCCCTTAGGCATTCTGGTCTGTCTTTGTGGAGTTGGAGATGAGCTCTGGACCTTGAGCAGCCCTGCCCGCACTGCACTCCTGCACCGCACCCACAGCCCTGTGGCAGACACCCTGCACCCACTGCACTCCTGCACCGCACCCACAGCCCTGTGGCAGACACCCTGCACGCACTGCACTCCTGCACCGCACCCACAGCCCTGTGGCAGACACCCTGCACCCACTGCACTCCTGCACCGCACCCACAGCCCTGTGGCACACACCCTGCACGCACTGCACTCCTGCACCGCACCCACAGCTCTGTGGCAGACACCCTGCACGCACTGCACTCCTGCACTGCACCCACAGCCCTGTAGCAGACACCCTGTACCCACTGCACTCCTGCACCGCACCCACAGCCCTGTGGCAGACACCCTGCACGCACTGCACTCCTGCACCGCACTCACAGCTCTGTGGCAGACACCCTGCACGCACTGCACTCCTGCACTGCACCCACAGCCCTGTAGCAGACACACTGCACTCCTGCACTGCACCCACAGCTCTGTGGCACACACCCTGCATGCACTGCACTCCTGCACTGCACCCAAAGCCCTGTGGCAGACACCCTGCACCCACTGCACTCCTGCACTGCACCCAAAGCCCTGTGGCACACAGACACCCTGCGCAGTGTTCCTGGCGCATCCACTGAAAGCCCCAGAACCAAGCAGCTAAATGTTACTGTTGAAGTGTCTCCTGTTGTTGCTGTTATCACTTATTTTGCGCTGTCAGCGATTGAACCTAGGACCTCATGCATGCTGGCAAGTGCTCTGCTACTGACCTGCATCCCCAAGTAGTGAAGCTGTTTTCTATTAGGTAAGTTATTTAAGCTTACCTCCCAGTTCCTGTTACAGTTTCTTTTATCTTTAGATCAGATGTGAGGTTCTTGTTTGTGTTTATTTTGGTTTTCCCTGTCTCCCTATTTAGCCTAGGCTGGCCTTCCCCTCCCCAACCCCCCAGTGTTTCTCTGTTTAACCTAGGCTGGCCTCAACTTCTCGGCAGTCCTCCTGCCTCAGCTCTCCAGAGTGCTGGGAGGACTTACAGACGTGACTTACTCACTTGGCTTGGTTGGCTGTTGCTTTGGCATTTTTGAGGCATTGTCTCAGGCTGCCCACAGTAAGTAGGAAGGATAGTCTTGACCCCTGATCCCCCTCTCTTCCACCTCCCATTCCACGACACATGTGTCACCATGCTCAGTGTGTCGTGTGGGGTGCGTTTTTAAAGCCTCCTTTTAGAGATTTATTTTTAGTTGTGTATATGTGGCCGGGGGTCTGCAAGCAAATACGTGAGTGAGTGTGAGTGCCTCCTCCAGCATCCAGAGTTGTCAGGTCCCCTGCAGCCAGGACTACAGGTGCTGGGACCTGCCCTGACCCAGGTGCTGGAACCAGAACTCAAGTCCTCAGCAAGAGCAGGATGAGCCCCTAACTGCTGCACCATCTCTCTGCCCTCAGCTGTGTGTGGCTTTTGTTTCTTTCTTTTTAAGATTTATTCATATATTTTATGTATATGGGCATCAGATCCCATTATAGACTGCTGTGAGATGCCCTGCGGTGCTGGGAATTGAACTCAAGACCTCTGAAAGAGCCAGCCAATGCTCTTAAAGGATGAGCCATCTTTTCAGCTCCTTTTATTTTTATTTTTTTCAAGTGGTTCTTAGATCCCTGATTTTTGTTTGTTTGTTTGGTTTGGTTTGGTTTGGTTTTTGAGACAGGTTTTTCTGTGTAGCCTTGGCTGTCCTGGACTCACTCTGGAGACCAGGCTGGCCTCGAACTCACAGAGTTCTGCCAGCCTCTGTCTCCCAAGTCCTGGGATTAAAGGTGTACACTACCCCACCTGGTTTAGATGCCTGATTAAATCCAGGGCCTTACACATGCTAAGCAAGCATGTGTGACCTCAGGGTGGGTTTCAAGTCTAACATGTAGTTTTGTTTTGTTTGTTTTTGAGACAGGGTTCTCACTATGTTGATCTTGCTTACCTAGTAGGCAGCTCAGCTGTGTAGACCAGCCTGGCCTGGAACTCACTGACCTTTGTGTGCCTCTGCCCCTGCAAATTCTGGGATTAAAATGGGAACCACCACATTGGCCAAGGCTTTTAAAAAAGATTAGATTTTTCTTAGATAATAAATTTTTGTGGCCACATTTAAGACATTCTTAACTTCTGCTAAATATTAAGTATATTCAAGGTGATAGGTCACTGGAACTTTTGTAACTCTGTAAAAAACGAAGGAAAACTGATACTATATAAAAAGAATACATTATACCAGAAATAAAAGTGTGAGTCAGTATTCCAATGAAATTCACTGGATTGTGGCTGGAGAGATGGCTCAGAGGTTAAGAGCACTAGCTGTTCTTCCAAAGGTCCTGAGTTCAATTCCCAGCAACCACATGGTGGCTCACAACCATCTATAATGGTTGGTCTGTCACCCTTTTCTGGCCTGCAGGCCCACATGCAGGCAGAATACTGTGTGACTAATAAATAAATCTTTAGAAAAAAGAAATTCACTGGATTTATGTACATAAACGACAGTCACATCTTTAAGAGTTGCAGGTCTTGGGAGTTGCAGGAAGTAGCCAAGCGTGGTGGCGCACGCCTCTAGTCCCAGCACTCTGGAGGCAGAGGCAGGCGCATCTTGGCGAGCAACAGGCCAGCCTGATCTAAAAAATTAGTCCAGGACAGCAAGGGCTACACAGAGGAAACCCTGCCTCAAACAAACAAAAAAGTTGCAGGAAGTGATGGTGAATATAGAAGAATTCTGAATTGTATACTTTTAAAAATATTGAGTGTTATGGCATGTGAATTATATTTCAAGATTATTTTGCCAAAAGTGCAGGAAAAAAGTCAGCACCCATTTATAATTAAAAAACAAAAACAAAAACAAAAAAAACCAACCAACTCTGAAGCAAATGAAGAATAACCAGATAAAGAGCATTTACAAAATGCCACAGTGAAGCAAGCCATGGTGGCACATAACTTTAATCCCAGCACTCAGGAGGCAGAAGCAAGTCCAGGACACCCAGGGCTACACAGAGAAAGCCTGTCTACAACAACAACAACAGCAAAACCACAGTGAGCCACACTTGTGGTAAGCCAGTTTTCTCTGAGACTGGGAACAAGGCCTTCCCACTCACTGCTTTGTAATTCTTTATTTCATCAGACAAGGGGAGAGACGTACTGGAAATGAGTGACAAGCCTGTGTTTAGGTGATGTGATTGCCTGCACAGAAAAATCAGAATTGAATGAAAGGTGTCAATGAGCAAGAGTCAGATGGATGTCCACACCCAAGCAATAAGCATTTAGAAACGGAAGCCATTTATAATAGCATCAAAAGTATGAAATATGTGTGTGCACATAGTCCATGTGCGGAAAATTAGAAAACAGTGATATGAAAAGATATGCCATGTGTTATATTTTAAAATGCAGTGTTATGCCATTTCTTCCTAAATTTATCTATAGACTGAGTGGAACTCCAATCAAACTCCCTGCACAAATACATGTAAATATTAACAAGTAAATGGAAAGGAAAAAAAAAACCCAGTATCCAAAACAGATGTGTAAACAGGCAGTTGGGGGACTCATACCTGATTTCAAAACTGACTTAAAGCTACAGTGGTTAGGACTGACTTTGGTGAAATGACAGATCAGTAGATCTACAGAACATAGAGTAGACATAGACTCGCACGTCTATTGGTCAGTGTTTGACAGAACGATATAGTTCAGTGTGGAAAGCAGTCTGAGACAATTAGTGCTGGGTTATCTGCACTTTAAAACACAGTCTTTACATCTAAGTCAACCAAAAGCAGATTGTAACTCAGGGTTTGCTTTCAATTGCTGCCATAAAACACTGACCAGAAGCACCCTGAGCAGGAAAGGGTTTATTCCTCTTGTATTTCTAGTCTGTCACTGAGCAGGAACTCAAGGCAGGAACTGGAATAGAGGCCATGAGGGAGACCGCAGGCTTGCTCCCCACACTCATGGGTCAGCTTGCTTTATTAGACTCCCAGGAGCACCCACATCAGTCAAGAAAACACCCCCAAATCTTGCCTGGGGAGCACTCTAATGAATGTATTTTCTCATTTGAGGTCCCTCACCCCAGGTGGCTCTAGCCGTGTCAAACTGACAACAACCTAAACAAAACACAGTAACTTAAGTGTAGAGCCCAGACTACTAAATATTAAAAATGCAAGAAAACGGCTAGGACCTTGACATGAGAAAGGATGCTTTAACTGGAAAAATACTAGACTAATCAAGAAACCTGTTTTTTGAGATGGAATCTAGTGTAGGCCAGGCTGGCCCCCACAGCACACTATGTAGCTGAGCATGACTGTGGGCGTCAGTGTGTATGTGTAGACGGAAAGGCAGAGGAGGGGGCCGGTGGGGGGGGGGAGCCGCTTTTCTCCATGCATGATTTAGGCGCCAGGGTGGAAGTCAGGCTGTCAGCTTAAGGGCAGGGCCCTCAGCCCTTGAGCCACCTCCAGCTTCTACCTTGAATTTCCTGCTCTCTTGCCCCCACCTCCCAAGGGCTGCAATCACAAGTGTGTGCCACCATGCACTATTATGTGGATGGAGGTCAGAGGAGCTGGTTCTCTCCTCGCCCACATGGGTCCCAGAGATTGAGCTCGGCTCATGAAGCTTGGCAGCAAGTACCTTCCCTGACAAGCCATGCCCTTCTTAGCGTAGGATCAGACCTAGGGCTTATGCATGCTTAGCAAGCACCGTACACACTGAGCTACATCCCCAGACCTCATAATAATAAAAAAAAATTACATGTTTTTCAAATGGCATTGGCATGAAAACAGAAAGCCACAATCTTAAATAGTTTAACATATGAAATTACACATATGTCCGGAATATATAATATTCAATAAGAAAGGAACCTTCCAAAGTGTGTATAAAAGATAGAGCAGACCCTGCGCCTGAAGAGATGTTAGACGTGCAGGTGAGAAGCTGTCAGTATATTAGCCGTGAAGAAAATGAAAGGCACAAGGATACACATGGTAGGGCGTGGCCATAATCCTAGAACTTGGAAGGTGAGACATGTGATGATGGCCATAAATTTTGGGCTACCCCACCTACATAGATAGTTGCTAGGGCTGTACACCGAGACCAGGCCTTATTTGTGGGAGGGTGGGGGCTGCACCCCGAGACCAGGCCTTATTTGTGGGAGGAGTGGGGGCTGCACCCCAAGACCAGGCCTTATTTGTGGGAGGGTGGGGGCTGCACACCGAGACCAGGCCTTATTTGTGGGAGGGTGGGGCTGCACCCCGAGACCAGGCCTTATTTGTGGGAGGAGTGGGGGCTGCACACCGAGACCATGCCTTATTTGTGGGAGGAGTGGGGGCTGCACACCGAGACCATGCCTTATTTGTGGGAGGAGTGGGGGCTGCACACCGAGACCATGCCTTATTTGTGGGAGGAGTGGGGGCTGCACACCGAGACCAGGCCTTATTTGTGGGAGGAGTGGGGGCTGCACACCGAGACCAGGCCTTATTTGTGGGAGGAGTGGGGGCTGCACACCGAGACCAGGCCTTATTTGGGGGGGGGGACTGCAGGTTACTGCAGCTGATGCCTATAATCTCAGAACTTGGGATATGGAGACAGGAAAATTAGGAGCTCAAGGTGCTGTTAGCCACAGGGGGAGTTCAGTGGGGCCGCATTTCAAAATGAAAATTAAAAAGTGAAAAATAGAAATCTGAATTGGTTATAGTGGCACATGCCTTTGTCATATTTTTCAGACCATAAGATGCACCCAGTTTTTAGAGCAGTAAAACAAGAAAAACAGTAAAAATAGCAATCGGACCATAAGGTGCACCCTAATTTCCCCCTCCCATTTTTTGGGGGAAAGTACATTTTATGGTCTGAAAAATATAGTAATCCCAGCACTTGGGAAGCAGATGCAGGTGGGCTGCTTAAGTTTGAGGTGAGCCTGAGCTACATAGAGTTCAAGGACAGCTAGAGCTACACAGAGAGACCCTGTCTCAAAATAAACAAAAAAAATCTGACTAGATGTATGAGCTTTATTTTGGGTAGTATTTTCCTTGTCATTGTTTACTTTTTTGAAACTACAAATTTCTGAGCCTTATTTGTGAGGTAATCACTATGGAATTTGTGTTAGTTTACACATTAAACCAATATTTAAAGCCAATCTTTAAAAAAGGAAATCTCAACGGTCACTACACACCCAATAGAATCCTTCAGCCAGAATAAAGGCTAACCATAACAGGGCAGTAGAATAGTGGGTGCTTCACACATTGTTGGTTCAAATGCAGAATAAACACGGTCAGGTCACAAAACATGGCCTGACTCACTGCATTCGATACGACAGTTTCGCCTATGCTTTCATCCTTCCAGGATTTCCCCCCCCTAGTTTCTGGTTGATAATAGCTCTTTTGTTGCTGATTTTCACTTTTTAGATGGGTTCTCTATGTAGCCCTGGTTGTCCTGGAACTCTTTATGTAGACCAGGCTGGCTTCAGACTCAGAGACACCTGTCTCTGCCCCTTAGTGCTGAGATAAATGGTGTGTGCCACCACAACTGGCTGAACTTTGAAAAATTCATATCATGTGTATTGAGTGTCTTGCGGCATCATGTGCATGCAGTAGCAATGGAGGCCAGAAGAGGGCATCAGATCCCCTGGGACTGTTGTGTGCCACCATGTGGGTGCTGGGAACTGAACCAGGGACCTTTGCAAGAGCAGCAAGTGTTCCTAACCACTGGCCCATCCCTCTGGTCCCAATAATAACATTTTGCTTTTGCTTTTAAATGGAGTTTGTGAATACATCTTTTTGTGTGGACATGTTTTAATTTCTCAGCTGAATGCCTAGAGAAATGGCCAGTTCAGAAGTAATTGTTTAATTAAACCTTTGGAGGAGCTGTCAACCTGCTTGCCAAAGCATGCTTGCATCTAAACCATTTTCCATTTTGAGTAACAGTGAGAGAGGCTCTTATTTTTAGATTTAGGATTGACATGTGTGTGGACAACTGTGTAAATGCATGTAGAGGCCAAAGGTTGATATTGGTGGCTTCCTCTATCACTCCCCACTTTACCAAAAAAAAAAAAAAAATCTTTTGAGATGGAAGTCTCTTACTGACCCTGTAGCTCACCCATGAGCTAGCCAGCAGACCCCAGGGCTGTTCTCCTGCCTGCTCCCCTGATGTTGGGATTGGAGGCCTGCCCAACTATGTCCAGTCAAAGAACATGGATAAATTTTTCTTGTTCTTTTCTTTTTAATTTTTAAAAATTTTTTATTTGTTGTTGTTGTTTTTTGAGACAGGGTTTCTCTGTGTAGCCTTAGCTGTCGTGGACTCACTTTGTAGACCAGGCTGGCCTCGAACTCACAGCAATCCACCTGTCCTGGGATTACAGGCGTACACCACCATGCCCAGCCGACGATGGATAATTTTTAAGAAAACGTTATGGGGCTGGGGAAGCGGCTCCATTAGTGATGTCTTGTCCTGTGAGCACCAGCACCTGTGTTTAGATACCCAGCACCCACAAAGGCGGAGTGCAGTGGCATACACCTCCCAACGCTGAAGGAATGGAAAAAGACAAAGCCCTCGAATCATTCATTGGCTGGCTATTCCAGCCTAGTGAGAGACCTCATTTCAACAGATGAGACTGAACAATGTAGGACATTGACCTCTGGCCTACTAACTAACATGCATTTTCACTGGCATGCACACGGACATGCAGCTGTGTGTGCACACACCTCCATGGACAACACACACACACACAAACACACACACACACACACAGTTTATTTTGAAGGATATAAGATGCAGAGTAGAAATTATAACCAGTTACTCTAACCAAACCTTCTTCACTGTGAATTTATTTCACCGTGAATCATAGTATAAACTCCAAGGCTATGAAGCCATTCAGAATTGCAAGAACAGTTAGCAGAACTAAAAGCAATGATGGAAATATTCTCATCTTCAGCCTCTGTCTACCCAACTTACCCAGCGTTTAAAGGAATAATGCAAAACACTTTTTTCAAATACAGAATAAATAAGTACATAGTCAGATGTAAAGAGCAGTGAGCAGGTGTGAACTTTTAAAGATTATGGGCAAACTGCGGCCATAAATTATATAGGCCCTAAATTAAGGGAGATGACTTAGGAATTCAAGGAACCCCATGATTTTGAACTTCAGCAGCATGCCACATATAAAATGGAATATGACACCCATTTAATTTTTCAAAACAGAAGCCCTTGTTGGGATGGAATAAATAAATATAGAATATGTTTTGTTTTCCCAGAGCTGAGGCCTTGGGCCTTGTGCTTGCTAGGCAAGCGCTCTACCACTGAGCTAAATCCCCAACCCCTAGAATATGTTTTAGAAGGGAATTTCAATGAAGATAGTCGACTTTTACATAATTTTTCTTGCATTTTAAGTTTTCCTATGGGGATTTACTGTACTGTGCTAATATCCATTCCGTGGCAGTCATCTTTTACACAGCGTGCTTGTATATCATGTTTCTTTCTTAGCCCCCAGCACGCTCCTCGTTGTGAAAGTGTACACGTACGTACGTGTGAGTGTGAGGGAACGGGGTGCTGTCCACCTTCAAGTCTGAACTTCCAAGTCCCTGGGGGGCTGGAGGGAAACACTGAGAGGTTTCTAGTCCGTCCTCAGTAGACATTTTTCAGTTACTAAAGGCATGCTGGTATGGCTTCAAAGGAAGGTAAACAGGTAGTGTGTTTACTGAATGCTTCTCATTTTAACCTCCCAAACCCAGGCAGACCTCAGAGGCAGCAGACGTTAAAGGCCTCGGCCTGTTTTCTGCTCAACACTGGACTTTGCTAAGAGGCGTCAAGTAAGTATACAGCTGGTTATATTTTTCAAAAGCAGTATTTCAGAGCCTGCTGCTTGAAAGTGGAACTCATAAAATCACTTGTATTCTGCATTCCCCAGCTTACTGCAACACAGGGAAGGTTTTCCCCGCATATGATTTGCCTTTTGCCTGCTGTTATTTCTATTTTAGGGTACTTCAGGACAAGAGGATTTGTGATATTTCAATCTGCACTTTTATCTAATTTTTCAGACCATAAAAGTCTAAATTTTTATATTAAGGTAAAACTACACTCTAGGTTTTATAGGCATTTTACCAATATTGTGTGTGTGTGTTGTGTGTGTATTATGTGTCTCTCCCTGTGTGCTTGTGCGTTTTATGTGTCTGTATGGTGTATCTGTGGATATGTGTGTGACTGTGTATGATTCATGCATGATATGTGTGGCTGTGTGATGTGTGTGTGTGACTGTGTGTATGTGTGAGACTACATATGATGTTTCTGTGTACCTGGTGTTTGTGTGTCTGTGTGACTGTGTATCTGTGTATGATGTGTGACTGTGTGTTTGATGTGTCTGTAGGACGGGTGAGATTGTACATGTATGTACAATGTGTCCGATATGTGTGTATGCTATGTGCGTGGTGTGTGGCTGTTATGATGTGAGACTGTATGGTGTCTGTGTGTATGATGTGTGTGACTATTACGGTGTGTGACTATTACGGTGTGTGACTATTATGGTGTGTGACTATTATGGTGTGTGACTATTATGGTGTGTGACTATTATGGTGTGTGACTATTATGGTGTGTGACTATTATGGTGTGTGACTATTATGGTGTGTGACTATTATGGTGTGTGACTATTACGGTGTGTGACTATTACGGTGTGTGACTATTATGGTGTGTGACTATTATGGTGTGTGACTATTACGGTGTGTGACTATTATGGTGTGTGACTATTATGGTGTGTGACTATTATGGTGTGTGACTATTACGGTGTGTGACTATTATGGTGTGATATGGTGTGACTATTATGGTGTGACTATGGTGTGTGACTATTATGGTGTGTGACTATTATGGTGTGTGACTATTACGGTGTGTGACTATTATGGTGTGTGACTACGTTGACTATTATGGTGTGTGACTATTACGGTGTGTGACTATTACGGTGTGTGACTATTATGGTGTGTGACTATTATGGTGTGTGACTATTACGGTGTGTGACTATTATGGTGTGTGACTATTATGGTGTGTGACTATTACGGTGTGTGACTATTATGGTGTGTGACTATTACGGTGTGTGACTATTATGGTGTGTGACTATTATGGTGTGTGACTATTATGGTGTGTGACTATTATGGTGTGTGACTATTACGGTGTGTGACTATTATGGTGTGTGACTATTATGGTGTGTGACTATTATGGTGTGTGACTATTACGGTGTGTGACTATGTATGATGTCTGCATGTTGTGTGTGACTGTGTATGATATGTTTGAGGCTGTATGTGTGATGTCTGTGTGGTGTGACTGTGTGTGATGTCTGAGTCTGTATATTGTGTGATATCTATATGATGTATGTGTGTGTGACTCTGTGTCTGTGTGTCTGTCTGACGAATATGCATGTGATGTGTCTGCATGCTGTGTGACTATATGTGTGAGTTGTGTCTGTGTGTGACTGCATATGTATGCTGTGTCTATAATGCGTGTGACTATGTGTCTATTAGACTGTATGTGTGTGTTGTGTGTGTGTGGGTGTGTGTGTGTGTGTGTGTGAAGGTAAGATGATAATTTTTTTAAGTGTTGCTTCTTGCTTTGCACCTAAAGAAAGTTCTTCCTTGTGGCTGCTGTACTGCTGCACACCCAGGCTGGCACACCCAGGCTGGCACACCCAGGCTGGCACACCCAGGCTGGCACACCCAGGCTGGCACACCCAGGCTGGCACACCCAGGCTGCCAGGTCCAAGAGCGTCCAGTGACTCCTGTCTCTCCTATCCTGCAGCAGCCATGATAGGACTGTAGGTGAATACTACCACATCTGGCTTTTTACAGAGATTCCAGAGTCCTGAACTCAGATCGTCAGGTTTGCAAAGCAAGCACTTTTACCCACACAGCCATCTCCTTGATCCCTAGTAGTATCCTTTTTAAAATTTTACATTTACTTTATGTGTGTGGGTGTTTTATCTGCACATATGCATCATGTGTGTGCCTGGTGTCCTCAAAGGCCTGAAGAGCTCATTGGGTCCCCTGGGCTGGGGTTACAGATGGTTTGTGAGCCACCATATAGGAACTAGGAATTGAACCCAAATCCTCTCTGGAAGACGAGCTAGTGCTAGTAACCACTGAGCTATCTCCCCTTCTGTCCACTCCCACCTCCTGTATTTTAAACTGTCAGCCAAGCTTTTTATTTATACAAATAGTTTATGTTTCAGTCACTCTGAGTTGTTATTCAGACAACTTAAAAGAAGGCCTGACATTGCATACATGTCAGAAATTACAAAAGAATGAACAGGGTTTTTTTTCCCCCTCTCTTTCTAAACAGGTTTAGCTGTGCACACACCTTTAATCCCAACACTCAGGAGGCAGAGCCAGGATGGTCTAGGTTGGCCAGTGCTAATAATGATACCCTGTCTCAAAAACATGTTTTGAAAAGCTTTTTAACAGATCTGCTCACACGCCTGTCTTACAGGCAGCGTCACCAGCAGCACCTGATAGTGTCTTTTCCTCCTTTTTAGAAAACTCATATTCCAAGCAGGCCAAGCCAAGGAGTTCATCATATATATGCATAGGCCAGAAATATAAACCCGTCCATTGAGAATGATGAAATTATAAAATATGGTAGAAAATAATATGCTTTTTGATGAAGAAAGAGTGTCTGCTGTGTCTAGGCACGCCCATCGCGTGATAAATGTTATAGCAGCGTACAGCAGCAGCAAACACTGTGTGACTGTCAAACAACACTAGTGGGATCACTCAAGCACAATCTGTAATATGGAACTAAAGATCATAGGAATTATAAGTTTGCAATGGCACTACATTGAACAAAATAGGTTACATGTTATTGGAAAAAAAACCACTGCAAACAAGAGTCCCTTAGATATCTGTTCAGGTCATTGATAAACTTTGGGATTCCCATAAATGTTTTTGTTATTTTGTCATAAAATTCATTCTAACATGTAATTAATATTACCTAAAAGAAAAGTGAACTTTAAAAAAAGTTGGGTACACTTAAAACAATTTTAACATAGGGGCTGGAAAGATGGCTCAGAGGTTAGGAGCACTGGCTACTCTTCCAAAGGTCCTGAGTTCAGTTCCCAACAACCACATGATGGCTCACAACCATCTACAAGATCTGGTGCCTTCTTTTGGCATGCAGGCATACATACATGCAGGCAAAACACTTATACTTAATAAATAAATCTTAAAAAAAAAAAAAAAAACAACAGCCCACATCAATTGGCATTACCAGACTTGAACTTCTGTAGTCCAAGAAAGACTTGGACTACAGAAAGTATTTTCTTGGAAAAAGTTTCTAATTCTTTCTGGATGATTATTTTTTTCTCAGAGACAGGATTTCACCAAGTCCACAATGGTCTGAAACTCACTGTGTAGCTAAAGATGACTTTGAGCTCCTGCCTCTGCCTCTTGAGTCCTGGGGTTACAGGTGTGTGCCACTGTGCCCTACTCTGAATGATGTTTTGAGGGACAAACAAGTCTTAGCTCTAATATTTAAGAAACTGATATTTAGATCCATTTGTAACTTTACAAAGTGATTGAACACATTTCTCCACCATCGATGCTCATTTTGATCTATGAAAGTTAAACATGCCAATGCTTGTTGTTTTAAATGAAAATCCCACATCGTTCTGTTTTACCAATATAGACTCAGGAGCCAGGTGCTGTGGTGAAAAACCCGCTAGTTCAGAGAGTTAGAGAAAGCTCCCCGCTGACCTTCCTACTCAGCTCACATCCCAATGGAAAAGGCCCAAAGGCTCACTAGCTCAGTTGACTACCCAGGTAGAAAAGGCAAAAAAACCCAAAGCCAAAGGCTTGCTAGCTCAAAGCCCGAAAAAGCCAAAGGCCACGAAGCTGAGGAGCTCAAGAGCGAGAGAGCTAAGAGCCAAAGAGCTCAAAGCTAAAAGCCAAAGCTAAAGAGTTCCTTCTACTTCCACACGCTGTCTTAAATACCCCTCAACTCAAAGTCCCTCCTACTCTTTAATACCTGTCAGCTGGTTTTATTGCTCTGCCTCTTGACCTAAGGTTAACTTTATTAAATTCTGTGTATAGAAAGCTCTTGGATTAAAGGTGTGTGTTAGGGCTCAATCATGCCAAACAAAAGACAGGTTTTTACAGTTCACAATCTCAGGGAGCACATTGGGATCAAATATCCTGCAATACAAGCTCATGGAATATTAATTTTAAAATGGCATTTAGTGTGTGTGTTCCATGGCACATGTCCTAAGATCAGAGGATAACATCCAAGAGGCAGTTTTTTCATTGATCAAACTCAGATCACAAGTGTGTATGCATGTGGTAAGCATGTGTGCATGTGGTAAGCATGTGTGGATGTCTATATGCTGTGGAGACCCAATATTGATAGAGGGTATCTTCCTTGATGCTCTCACTTTTTTTTTGGAAAGATTTATTTATGTATATGAGTACACTGTCTTCATGCACACCAGAAGAGGGCATCAGATCTCATTATAGATGGCTGTGAGCCACCATGTGGTTGGTGGGAATTGAACTCAAGACCTCTGGAAGAGCAGCCAGTGCTCTTAACCACTGAGCCATCTCTCTAGCCCCTGTTCTCCACTTCTTGAGAAAGTCTCTTAGTGAACCCAGAGTTTGCTAATCTAGCTAGCTAAATTGACCTGGGGATCTCCTGTGCCCCTCTGTGCTGCCACCCTGCCCGGCTTTTTAGATAAATTCTAGGGATCTGAACTCCGGGCCTCTTCCTTTGCAGGGCATGGAGCCATCAGCCCTGTTGATTCCTTACTTCTGTTTTTGTTGTTTTGTTTTCATTTGGTTTAGATTTTTGATGGCTGTCCTGGACCCCCTTTGTAGAACAAGCCTTGAACTCAGAGATCCACCTGAAATTGCAGGGCTCTAATGACTAATCAAAAGAATGGGATTTTTGTGGCATCTCCAGCCCTGGGTGGAGAGGTAACTCTAAACTGCTCAAAGGGTCATAAGACCTTATCTACTTGAGGTTTTCTAAGAACACAGACACACCACTGTCCCTGTCCTTTATTTTATTTTATTTTATTTTTGAGACAGGGTTTCTCTGTGTAGCCTTGGCTGTCCTGGGCTTGCTTTGTAGACCAGGCTGGCCTCAAACTCATAGCGATCCACCTGCCTCTGCCTCCCGAGTGCTGGCATTAAAGGCATGTGCTACCATGGCCTGGCTTCATTTTTTTTTTTTTTTTTTTTTTTTTTTTTTTTGAGACAATGTGTTAGATTTACCATTACTGTGATGAAACACCATGACCAAAAGCAAGTTGGGAGGAAAGGGTTTATTTGACTTACACTTCCACATCATGGTCCATCACTGAAGGAAGTCAGGACAGGAACTCAAACAGAGCAGGAACCTGGAGGCAGGAACTGATGCAGAGTCTGTGGAGGTGTGTTGCTTACTGGTTTGCTCTCTATGGCTTGTTCAGCCTGCTTTCATACAGAACCCAGGACCACCGGAGATGGAATCACCCACAATGGGCTGGGCCCTCTCAAGTCAATCACTAAATAAGAAAATTCCCTACAAGCTTGCCTACAGCCAGATCTTCTAGAGGCATTTTCTCAGTTGAGGCTCCTTCCTCTCTGATGACTATCTTGTGTCAAGTTGGCATAAAACTAGCTAGATACAGGATCTATCTATATAGCCTTGACTGTTCTAGAACTCACTATATATACCAGGCTGACCTCGAACTCAAAAGAGATCCACCTGCCTCTGTCTCTTGAGTGCTGGGATTAAAGCCCTATATCATTATGCCTGGTGTCACTGCTCCCTCCCCCTCCTCTTTTTAAAGCTACTTCAAGTGGGCCTGTCAATCACTTGTGGAGCAACAAAACAAACTAACACACACACACACACACACACACACACACACACACACACGTCTGCTTTAGAGATGTTTGTGTTTTAAAAATGTAGGCTGGCACAATAATCTCTTGGGCCAAAGTCTGCCTGGGCTTTTATGCCAATGGTCTCTGGCTGTTGTTTACTCTCTTCTTTGGGTATACTTCATTTTACAATATTTAATCCCATTTATCTTCAACAGTGTGATCTCGTGGGTCTCATATGAATTCTTTCATAGCAATCACAAGAAATGAAGAGCTAAGGTGAGTTCAGTGGGAGAGTCAAGTAACAAGTTTTTTTGAGGACACAATAAAATAACCATCACTCTCCTGGATTATTTTGGATCTTGATAAATAGACAATACTGTTGATTTTATACAAAAGCAATGGCATAGCTGGCTTATCACATATAAAGGAAATAAATACATGCAGTTTGAAAAGAAAACTCAGGGCAATTAGGAATGCACAGATCAGCTTGGTGTAATAGCACACAGGTATAATCCCGGCACTGCGGAGCCTGAGGCATGTGGGTAGAGTTCTAGGTCATCCTCAGCTATACTGGGAATTTAAGGCCAGCTTGGGATACAAGAGACCTTGTCTCAACAACACAGCAACAAGCACCAGAACTGAAGTTCCCAGGGGGAAAAAAAAAAGCTCCACCTGTGTTAGAGATTAGAGAGATGAAATGTGATAGGTACAGAGTCAAATTATCTGTGCTAACTTAGGAACTCCTCAAAGCAGCACACGGGTCTGTTCCAACATCTCTGTGGGAAGGGAATCCTGGAGGCCGAAGCTTAGAGACGGTGAACCGAGCACATTAAAAACCTGGGCATGATGGTGCACATAGTAGCAGTGCTGGGGAGGCCGAGAAAGGTGGAACTTGAAGGTTCTCTACCCAGCCAATTTAGCCTAATTGGTCAGTCCCAGATTATCAGTGAAAAACTGTCTCAAAAAACTTAAGTGGCTGGCTCCTGGGGAGTGACACCTGAGGTTAGCTTCCGGCCACCGCAGGGACCTGACCTGTGCCCACACACCTACACATATACATGCAGACACAAACACACACACTGAAATAAAAGCATCCGTTATGGGCAATGACAAGCTACCAATTATCCACTTGGTAAATTGCACACAATGATACTCGCATCATATGTGAATTGTTATTCAGCAAATTCTGACATTGTGATAAGAAAATGCGTCCAAGTTTCAGCGGTCTCTGAAGGCTGATGAAGGTAGATCGCAAGTCTGAGGCTAGCTTGGGCTACAAGTGTATTCTCCGTCCGACTGACCTAAATAGGGAGACGCCACCCCACAAACAAACTAAAAGGGTTCTCCCTGGAAGTTAGTGTTCATAAGGATTTATTTTATCTACTTTTCTCTTTCCTCCGTATGCCTTCATCATGGTATGACTGACTTTCAGAAACCGGGATGGCAAAGCCACCAACTCGGGAATTTCCTACCACACACCTCTGAAAGGCTGAGATTACTGGCGTTCACCACCACGTCAGACGCCTAATAAATGGCAAAAAGAAAGTCTTTTGAATAACCTCACTCAAACCGGAAGGCAAACACTGGGCACCAGATAGGTCTCTAACTGCCATGGTTTCCTGCTCCTCCTCCGGCTGCGCACGTCCGGTGGCAAAGCAGGACCTGCCACCGCCCCACCTTTTCGGTCCCGCAGCAATGCCGCGTCTACTCTAGCCTACACGGCTGGAGGACAGGTTGTGTTGCACGGAGGGGACTCCCCGGGGCTGTGGTCCCCTGTAGAGCAACTTCCGGCTATCCAGAACTTAAATCGATGCAAGCTCAGTTCCGCCCAAGGGCTGGGCTGCCTAACCGGAAAGGCGGCCTTTGAACCTGTGGGACTCGGCGCCCGACTGCCTAGCCAATCGCGGGCCAGTCTGTTTCGCAACAGCCAATCGGAGAGGCCCGGAGGAGGACCGTTCCTCCGTGGGCCTCGCCTTCTCTCTTGCCGCCAGTTCGTTCTTTTGTTAAGCGTTGTGGTTGTTCTCGCGTCTAGACCTCCTCGTGTACGATCCGGCGCCATCGCGCTTTGGGAGAGCATGGGGATGGGGAGTAGCGAGGTGGGAAACGAGCTGACAGAGACCTGGTCTTGGCGATGGTGGCGAGCGCTCTGGAGAACTTACTGCAGAATGGCCCCAGGAGACGGGTAGGAGTCTTGAGGCGAAGTCCGCTTACTGTTCCTTACCAATCTGGGACAAAAAGAGTGATTTCAGCCCTTGCCTCGTGGCTTCTTTTGTAGCGCCCTGGTGCGGAGGTGACACAGATGAACTTGGTGTGACCTGGCGTTATGTATGTGAACTTACAGGAGCATGAGCAAGGATGGCCGGGAATCCTAACCCAGTGAACCAGTTTTCTGAAGACGTTTTGCTTGGATGAGGTGGTTCATTAAGGTAAGGTCTCGTAGCCTTGCAATCCTCCAGTGCGGTGGGAGCTGCTCAGGTGCCGAGACGGAAGAGAAGGGGCCGTTGCTCGGGATTGGAAGGAGGCCTCGTGGATGGATAGCTTTCAGAATCGAGAAGATACTTTAGAACAAAACAAGTTCCCTTTTATTTACACTTCCAGGATCGAAAGAAAACTGATCAGATTAAGGCATAGTTTATTGTCTTTCACAAGGAGACTCTTAGCGATTCCTTGGCTCTTTTCTGAATAAAGTTGGAAGCCACGGATAGAAGCATTTATTTCTTTGTATCCTTCAAATGATACTAAAGTTTCAAGTCCAACAAGTTTTTTTTTCCCCTTCTATTTTACTCTGTATTGAAGTCAACCAAGTCATCAAGGTATTATTTACTCACTCCTTTCCATTATGATGTGCTTATATTTTGTTGGAATGAAATAAACAGCTTTTGCTGTTCTTTTAAAAAAAGTCCATGAACTTTGGGGAAGTTGGGTGGGGGGGGGAGAGTCGTGGTGCACATGTTTGCTTGACTGTTAAGATACAAGGCTTTCTGTTTGTAACCGTTTTCGTAGCTGAATTATTTCACCACACGATTAACTGTACAGCTCAGCAGGTCCAGTATAATGTCACTTAAGCAGCTCTCAGCACGGTCCTGTATATCGCAGGGCTGGCCTTCAAGCCTAGGCTTTTGCGTGCTTTTGGCCACTTCATCCCCAACCTGCACTTGTTTTTAGGGCATTTACAATTATAGATTACCTGTCCTGTGTTTCAGATGGATGGAATAATAAACTAGTACCCAGGATTTTTGTGGCCAGCTTTTTTCCCTACAGAATACTGGTAAGATTGTGCCCTTTTTTGCTGGGCGGTGGCTGCGGTAGGATGGCATACACCTTTAATCTCCAACAGAAGCAAGCGTTAGTTTCTTCTGAGTTCTGGCGCCAGCCTGGTCTATGGAGTGAGCTCCTGGCCAGACAGGGTTGCACAGAGAAACCATGTTTCAATATTGCCTAAGTGTAACTTTGTATAAGGAAGACATCAGTTGCCATGCTTTACTTTGTAACTATGTCCCCACTTGGTACTAAGAGAGAGTAAAAGTTCCAGTTTTCACCACAAGTTTACAGGTGTTAAGAGGTAGCTTGTAGTATGCCTCCTCCCTCCCCGCAGAAGCTTCATAAGAAAGAAAGCTACAGCAAGCAACTTGAGAGTCAGAGAGAGGTGAATCTGAGTTCCAGGCCTGCCAGGGTTACATAGCAAGGCCCTGTCTCACAAACACCCTAAGATAAAAATTTATTTTCTTGGCATATGTCCTTCTGTGTGTGTTATCAGAGAGCATTTGGCCATCTGGCAGTTCACAAAAGTTTGGGTTCAGTTTGTAGCACAGCAAACAAATGAAAAGCATGCTCAAGCAAGGACCAGTGAGATGGCTCTGGTGAGAGCACTGAGTCAAGCCTGATTGTGTGGATCGATCACACAACCCATGAAGAGGAGACTCCAGAGTCTGACTTCCGCCTAAAAGTCATGGGACATGTGTGCTCAGGAGATAATAGAATAAATTAAAAACCATAACAAAAAAAAAATCTTTGACATCAGGAAAATTAAGTATTCGTACAGGGATTTGTGCGTGTGGCGAGGTTAGAGTTGACTTCAGTATACGTGCAGAGGTGCAGACTAGTCTGGGCTACATGATTAAACTTGTCACAAAAGTAAAACGTGCTGGTTATGTCATTAGAGAGATGTGTGGTGGTTAAGAGCGCTTGCTGGTCTGGTGGTGGGCTCAGCATCCATATGGCAGGTCACAATCATTCATAACTTCAGTTCCAGGCATCCAGTTCCTTCTGGCCTCTGTGGGTACCAGGCATGCAGGTGGTACAGGCATATGCACAGATAGAACAGCTATACATAAAAATAAGCTTTTTTTTTTCTTTAGGTAACAGGTTATGATGAGAGAAAATTTTGTGGAATGATTTGTGCCCAAAGAATGATTTTGTCTTCCTTCTTTGCTAATGTATTAAAAGAACATGAAGTGCTGTGACACTACAACGGAAGTGGGATCCTGGGCTGTCTTAGTATTCTGTTGCTGTGAAGAGACACCATGACCATTGCAACTCATTAAAGAAGCCATTTAATTGGGGCTTGCCTACAGCTTTAGAGGATTAGTCCAGTTTGGCAGGGAGCCAGGCAGGAAGGCATGGTCCTGGAGCGGTTACCAAGAGCTTGACATTCTGATGTGTCTGCGGAGCAAGAAGGACTTTGTGGGCTTTGGGGCTCCAGGTGAGGCCTGCTCCCACACGGCCATGCCCCCTAATCCTTCCCTGACGGCTCAACTGGGGAAGAAGCATGGCTGAGCCTCAGGGAGGCGGACCTCACTCAAAACTACTACAGGGGCTGGATGGTTTCAGAAATACAGTGCACTGAGCTATGAAGACAAGTGGGGAAGGGCACAGCTGAGCAGCTTGTAAAGTGAAATGTCTGTTTCTTGCTTAATTGGGGGCCTGGTGCTGAGCCTCGTTGGACGGATAAAGGGGTCCCGATAGTGCAACAGGTCTATTGTCACTATGGTCATACTGCTCTGAACTGTTCTGGTCTCGTCTGGTAATTTGAGTACATTGTTATTATGAATTACAAATGGAGAATTGTAAAACAGTCAAACACAGCTAGGTGTGGTGACCCACTTGTTTAATCCCAGCCCTTGGGAGGCAGAGGCAGGTGGATCACTGAGTTCGAGGCCAGCCTGGTCTACAAAGTGAGTTCAGGACAGCCAAGAGAACACAGAGAAACCCTGTCTCAAAAAACCTAAACCAAACCAAAACCAACCAAAGAAAAAAAAGTAAAACACATTTACTTACATGTCATAGACCCTTAAGTAAAACAACCTGCTTTAAGAAGCCAAAGGTGCTCAAGATACTAGAATACTTGTGGCTAGAATCTTGCTTTCTGTGCCCTTTGTTCTTTGTTCTAGAAGCTTCATATCCGATGATTAAACTTTTCACTGCTGTTCACATAATGAGCCGTTGTGATTATTGAGGAATTAATGAGGATATGTAAGCTTTACTAACTTTGCAACAGGCGGCCCCCTTGTGCATGATTTACAAGAAAATCTCTTTTTCAGGAGTTGTGTTCTTGGTGACATCTGGAAGAGATGATTGGCTTTGGAAGACGATGAAATATGCGGGAAAGGTACAGTTACCTGTTTTGCATATATTAACTAGTCTGAGAGAGACAGTCTGAACTGGAAAGATTATGTAAGTAAAACTGGAATCCAAAAATCTTAATTACCTATTTTTGGAATGGTGAGAAATTTTTAAAAAGCTATTTATGGTGTACATGTTGGTGTGTGGGGGTTAGAGGACAACTTGGGAGTTGTTTTCTTCTGTCACCTTGGTCTCAGATATCCAACTCAGGCCATCAGTCTTAGTGACAGGTGCCTTTATTTTATGTCTGTGGTTGTTTTGCCTGTGTGCATGTCTGCATCGTGTGCACACATTGTGTCTGAGGGGGCTGTTAAGAGGGTGTCAGATCCCCTGGAATTGGAGATAGTTGTGAAGCCTGCCCACGGGCTATGAATCGGACTATGAATTGGACCCAAGTCCTCTAATCCCTCTAAGACTCAGAGATGAGCTCTGTGGGGGGCGGGGCTCCAGGCATTTTGTTGCAGCTTGTGCCTTTATTTTCTGCACTGTTTCTCACTATGTCCCTTAATGGCATAACCATCAACTTTGCTAGAGGGTTAGTGCTGTGCCACTTCTGTTCTTTGCTTTAGAAAGTGTTGGAGTTCTGGGATTTCTGGGTATCAAAATAAGGTAGTCCTAAATCTTAAATAAAACCTTATGTTTTTCTTTTTTTTCTTCTTTTCTTTTCTTCTTTTTTTTATGTTTTTCTTTTTTAATATGAATGTGAATTGAGCCTCTTATTAAAGTGAAGTAGTTCATGTGACAGACATTACTTTGTATTTTGCGGATCTTGGGTAGGTCTAGGTATTTTGGGCTTGTTTGTCGGCGGAGTCCCTGATTTGAGAAGAGTGCACTCGCCCTGGTTATTTGTCTGGCTTCCCCTGAGACCAAGAGGGAAGGCCAAGATAAAGGGTGACTTGTAAATTTTGGTTTAGGAAGTCAGCGCTATTTAATCTTTAGAGTTATAAGAAAATTCCAGGCCTATTTATTTCATATTTAGGATCTGGATTTAGTGTCTGAATTCAGTAAGTGAGTATAAGAGCATGAATATCCAAGTAAGTGGCTCCTTTAAAATTTTTTTAAATTTTCTGTGTACGGGTGTTATGCTTGTATGTATGTCTGTGCACCAAATTCATGTCTGATAGCAGAGTCCAGAAGACAGCATCAGATGCTCCCGAACTGGGGTTGTGGGCTATCTGGCTGCTGGGAGCTGCTAGTTCTCCTAACTGCTGAGCCTGCTCTCCAACCTAGTGGCGTGTCAGTCCCCCCAACCCCTCACATTCTCGACATTAGGGAACTTGCTGTGTAGACCAGGCTGGCCTCCAACTCATGGATCTTTCTTGAGGTGCTTGATTTTTTTTTCTTACCTACATTTACATATAATTTATGTATGTTTGTATGGAAAGCCCTACAGCACTTTCCTGTTTGATTTTTTTTATTGGAACATTTCTTCTAATTACAGAGGTGGTTGGAACTGAACTATAAGGAGTGTGACTGTGGCCCAGCTGTACAAACATTTAACATTATTGAAGTATGTTGACATTTCCCCAAAAGCTTGATTTATATACACTGTGCTGAGCATATATTCACAAAGTGCTCATCGCCGCCTCTTTGGTGCTTGTTTGTGGGCGTTGGCTTCTCTTCATGAGCAAGACAAGGCGGACTATTGGGAAATCAGAATATCCCTGTTCTGTTGAATATTGTGTCAGCCAGTTCTGTAAAGGAATAGAACTGGTAGGATTAATGGATACACACGTACAGACGTATCAAAGGCGGGAGTACTAGAGGGCCTCGGGCTGCGGTCCAGCCAGCCCAACGATGAATGTCTCTCAAAGGACAGGCCAGGAAGCTGGAGTCGGTCAGTCCCTGCGCTCCAGTGTGGTAGGGAGGCATTGGAATCTGGAAGAAGTAGGTTCTGACAGCAGGAAGAGCTGAGGCAAGCTGGTGGGAAGCCAAGGCTGTGGACTCTGCCAATTAGGAGAGTCCCCCAGCTGCATGGGCTTCCGTTGTTCGTGCCTTAGTCGGCCTGGCAACCCAACCCTGGCCCACATCATGCCTGATACTGCTGTCTTTTTAGTGTTTGCATCACTCCTGCCTGAATGCAGAAATGACTTGACTTTGAAGCTGAGGCACATGGCTCTTCTGTTGTGATAAGTAGTTTAACTGTTGGGTTGCATTCATAGCACTTCTTAGCTGCACGGGCTCACATCTGGGTTGCAGGTTGGCCACACCTGTTAAGAAGATCCGATCTTAGTTGGGAAAACTTGAAAAAATATTGTATACTTAATAAAGGGGAAGGAGGGGCTGGAAAGATGGGTCAGTGGTTACGAGCACTGTCTGCTCTTGGGAAGGCTTGGGCTCACTGGCACTGACATGGCTGCTCACAACCAGCTGTAACTCCAATCCCAGGGGATTTGAAGTCTTCTCTTCTGGCACATACTTGCACTCAGGCAAAACACTCTCACGTATAACATCAGTAAGTGTTAAGGAAAGGTGTTACACATAAAGCACAAAATAAGTTTTTTTTTTCTTCATATCAGGCCATTAGTTTGAACAAAGATGTCATAATAATATGCTTGAAATAATCTTTATGAGTTTTTTTTGACATGTTTTACATTAGAGAATTGATACTCATTTATAAAACTGTATCTACATTTTAAAGGCCCAGGCAACAAGAACAAAATATTTCTAAGCAGAGCTTAAGTAAAGCAAATGCAGATGCCTGTGATTAGCTTTCTCCATGCTGTTCACATCATAAGGACATTTCACAAAACTGACTTAAATATATGGTGTAATCTGGCATTGATTTCTCTAGCTGAATGTTTTTCTTGTAGGAATGAAAGCAAAGGATATTTTTCTTAAGAGGGTACCATTTGCAAATTTATTCAATACTTACTTTGATGATTTGTATAAGGAAAGGGACTTACAAGCTTACTAAATTGGTCTTTATGTAGAGTTAGGGTCTTCTAAGTTACCAGGCAAGCCTTCTGTTCTAATTCTGCCTCGCTGGCTTGGTTTTCTGTAGACTTCTTCTGATGTGTAGGAATTACTTTGAGGGGATACAACCCATAGGAAACATGACTGGTGATCAGTGTTACAAACATTTGGCTCTCTAAGAGCTAGTACTGTCTGTTCTGACCTGGTGTCATCCATACTCTGGCCATATACAAGAAAACCTATTTGTTTCCTGGTCTAACAGCTCGGAAGTAGTGCAGGCAGGCCTTACCTCTGTTGCTGGAGTGGGTCTGGGTATAGAGGGAGTCCTATTGTCAACAGCCTCTTAGCATTAGTCTGCTAATGGCTATGCAGGGCCAGATAGGCTAGTGTTTTACAAAATGGGGGCTGGGGGAGCTAGACCTGCTGGCTGCTGAAAGGGGCACTCTGTCTTTCTCTCCATGAAGAACGGCACTTACTTCTGTGTAAGCCAGTCAGGGATAATCGGAGATAAAGGACAAATTGCAAAGGGGAGATGAGAATAGCTAATAACCGGAACAATATCTGGAGTTGGGTGTTCTGGGTCCTTCTGTTAAGGGCCCTCCTTATGGCACTCCTGTTTGCATCCTTACTTGTCAGCCTGGTTTGTATCTTCTCACCTAGGAAGTATAAAGCATTAGATACTTCTCTAAAATTATAGTGAATATAGAAGAAAGTGGTGACTCAGACGGGGGTGGGGGGGGGGGTGGGGGAGAAAACTATAATCAATTGAGAAGCAAAACCCTAGAGTGAGTCAAACAGCTGGTTCAAAACAAACAGCTTTTATTTCTGCCAGTGATGGAAACATAAAAGACCTATGCCAAGCAGCCGATCAATGCTGACAGAATAAAAACAGCAACCACACAAGACCTGGGGAGCCAACCCCAGGCTCCTGGGCATTACTCACTGAGTCCCTGAGACAGCTGCCTCCCTCCTCAGAAAGTGCCCTCCCATTCCTTCTCTAACCAAAGCATTCCTCACACAAACCTGCTGACCAGAGTTCACTCATGGGGCCTGCAGGGTGGAAGAAGAGAGCCGACTCCTGAAAGTTGTCCTCTGGCCACACATACACAGTAAATGTACTTTTTAAAAATTAAAATAGAAGAACTGAAGCATGAGAGTGAGGCTGTTTTACTGAAATGTGAACATGGTACAAGTGATTATGGACAAATTCAATGCTTTGCAATAGTTTTGTACAAAACTTTACTCTGTTTTGAAATGAGAAAGGGATCAAAATTGTCAAAAGACTTGATTGAACTCTTTGTAAATATTTTGTAAAGATTTATTTGTAATGGTGTGCTGTTTGTCTGCAGTGCCCTCAGAGTCCAGCTGGCGTTGCATGCAGTTGTGAACTGCCTGAAGTGGGTATTGGAAACTGAACTCCCCGGCCTAAGGAAGAACGGCAAACTCTCTTAACTGCTCAGCCCAACTTCTTATAAATATGAATTTGAAATCTTTGCATTGTGAAGAAAAAGCAAGTGTGAGTGCTGTGTTGGAATGTCATGACTGCAGCCAATCAGACGGACAGTTACTCCTTCCTGTCAGAGTTGCTTCCTGGTAGAGGGCTAGCCCTGGCTTAAACATCAACTAGTCAGAAACGTCCTTGTTTAAGCTGCAGGAACCACACTGAGTAAGAACAGCCCGTGTGTCCTCACAAATGCAATTCTACTGCTGTCTTACCTGCTGCTCATTTGTAGTGTATTTAATAAACATCATTTTCTACTAGTCTGGCTCGGTGAGCTCTTTTACTGCTTGCTACTCCAAACAGCAGCATTTGGCAACCCATATAAGGGAGTGGGGAAGGTTTAAAGCTCTTGTTTCTCTGAGTTAGGCTCCACCTTCCTTCAGTCATGTGCAGGTTTGGAAACAGTTGGTCACTCTTAGTAGTTGGGGACCAGTGCCCCTGGCCCTTGTGGAGAGTTTATTATTCCTACCTGAGAGTTGAGTCTGTCGGATGGCTGACGATTAAACTGCCTTGTTAGGCAGCGCATCCAGGGCAAAGCTGCACTTTGGCCCTTTTCACTTACTACGGCTCTTCTGGACTTGGGAGCCACTGAGAAGGAGAATCTGGTTACCTGACAGGCTGTACCTTGCCAGCCTCTGGTTATCGCCTGTTTTTTGTTTTGTTTTGTTTTGTTTTTTGTTTTTTTTTTTTTTTGTCTTCTGGCCAGCATTACTGAGACTTGAGTTCTGCCGACAGCTGTGTAAGCTGTGTTTCTTGCCCTTTGGCTGGTGGCCCTTGTCAGGAGTTTTCACTAAGGTTCCTTCACCAGGGGTCAGGCCTCTTCTCTTTATTGCTGTAACACATCATTGCAATGTAAGTTTCTTTGCTTCCTTTAAATGCCATCATTTTTTTCTCCACAGTACGAACTTCAGTTCTAGGTTTAACTATCTCCCCACACATCCCAGACCGGGTTTCTCTGTATAGCCTTGGCTGTCTTGGAACTCACGTTATAGACCAGACCAGGTTGGCCTCGAACTCAGAAATCTGCCTGCCTCTGCCTCCTGAGTGTTGGCTGGCTGTTTCCTTACAGTAACTGGTAGGCTGCTTGTTTATGTTCTTCAGCTCACTGTGGGGTGTTAGGAAGATAGTTTTGTCTTGAGAGAATCTCAGCCCAGGCTGGCCTCCAACTTGTCTTTCTGCTTCTAACTCCCATGTCCTGGGATTATAGGCATGTGCCACTATGCCTAGCTCTTACAATTCTCAAGACTCCTGTTTCCCTCTTTTCCTTCATTGCACCCATGAAACACTCATCCTTATTTCCAAAAATCAGTGAAACCAGCTAACGAGTTGCTGAGGTTGTGTTTATGTGGCTTAAGTAGGAGGCTCCCTAAGGCTGCTTTCTGGTCATCTGTGCCCCTTGAAGTCAAGGTGCAACTAGCTTACACAGCTGCAAGCCTACGCCAGTCTTACCAGTTGGATAAATACCAGTCTTAAAGGGCCTCCCAACCGTCTCTGGCAGTCAGAGGGAATTTTCTTTCAGGAACCAAACTGCAACCCAATTAAACCTGGAAAGGGTAGTTCTTACTAGTTAATAACTATAGTCAACCCTCTAACTCCACTCTTATACTTGAACCAGAGATTCCTGTTATAGGCATGAAGTCTGGCCCAGTGGAAATCTCCCAACCTGAAAACTGGAGAGTTTTCAAGACACCCCAGCTTGTCCAAACCTCACTAGTTAGACACTAAGTTTTGGGCTTAGTCCAAAAAGCATGCAGGCTGCTTGTGTGTGTGTGGGTGGGTGGTAGGACCCCACTCAACCTCAACTGGGCTCAAACCTTTTATATTCCCTTTAGCGACTGTGAGAGCAGCCAGTGCTCCCTTTCCAGACAGTATTGGGAACATTTCTCAATGTGATCTTCACTGTCTACCTAAATCCTGAGGACCCTGTGTACTTCCTTTGACTGACTTGTGCCTATCTTTCCTCCTAACCTAAAGGACACATGTAGCCTGGCACCTGTCCTTCCCAGAGTTTCCTGAGTCAGGAAAACCCTGTGTGTACCCCTCCCTGTCTGAGTGAAAGCTGAACTTGTTTTCTGGCTGGGTAGACTGGTACAGGTACAGACGTGGGCCTCTGTGGCCTCCTGAGCTCTAGACTCCTACTGCCCCAATTCTCCCTGGGACTTAGAATAATTACTGTACCCCAAGAGCTTCAGCAGTATAGGAGAAAATCCATTTGAAAGCAGCAGTTACTCTTCACAGCTAACTGCTGAAGGCCTACCCTGTGCGAGGAAGACTACTGCTCATGGATCAACGTATGTTGATGCGTACAATCGAACCTCCAGAACATCAGAGAAAATGGCCTTGCTCAGGGCCAAGGAACAAGTGTCTGTCTAGGATGGCTTATGGCTGTTTGCATCTTATATTTGGCCCTTAATTATTTTTAAGCTGGCATACAGAGTAATAGGCTTTACTTTGGTGTCCACATTTTTTTTTTTTTTCATTTTTCATTTTAACCTGCTTGTCAAGCTCATTTCTAGGGCTCAGCGGTTCCAGGTCCAGGTGATTTTCAACATGGATCCAGCCAATTCCGTCAAAGAATTAATTGCCAGTAGGCCCTTTAGAATCGGCCATCAGGATTTCCTTGCCAGCCATTCTTAAACTGTCCCTTTATGACTGTTCCCTGTTGTTCCCTGACACATCATCAACAGAAGGTAAGGACAGCACGAAGAGTCCAGCTATGCAGGGGCTGGAGGCATGGCCTAAGGCCTAAGAGCTAATCATGTTCTTTCATGGACTAAGGAGCAATCGATGACACCTCTCTGGCCTCTTCCTGTACTCCACCCCCCCCCCCCCATACACGTAATTAAAAATAAATAAAAACTTAATGTCATGCTGTCTGAAGCTCCAGAAAAGACTCCCCCAAGAGCCATGAATGGTCTAGAACAGTCCTCTCTGAGAGGTGCTGTAGGGTGTATGACAGCAATGCCTAGCCCAGCCGTTGTCCAGAGAACCCTAACCAGTCAGACTTGCTCTTATTTACATGGCAGGAATCAGAGCTGTGTGTGACAGGCATTTCTGCCACCACTCCTCCTTTTCAGTCTTCTTTCTGACCTGGGTGGCATGTACTGCCTGTGACTCCACCCACCACATGGATTTAGTTACCTCCATTCTGGCTTTAGTGAGTGAATAAGCCTGGAGATGAACTTTCCTGCAGAAGGCATCCTTTTCACCTGACCCAGAACAAGCCTTGATGAGCTGAGAGACTTGTGTGAAGGGTGCTGGCTTTTCCTTGTTAGCTGTAGGCAGTCCTTTGCAAGCCCTGACTTTGTACAGGGATCACTTCAGCACCTGCCCACAGTCAACCTAATGGTACAGGACCGGGAATCCCAGCTACTCGGGGGGCCTTAGGTCAGCAAGCTCGTGGTCAGCTTGGTTAACAGTGAAAACCTGCCTTAAGAAAATGAGGGTTGCAGACATGTATTGGTGCTGATGTCCTCCCCGAGTATGTGCTTGCTGTTTCCCTTTTACTCTACCCAGGGCTCCCCAGTCTCTCACTATGCCACCCACGTTCAGGGTGGGACTGCTTTTACTGCTCCCTGGGCATCCCTTATGCTTGTGCTGGGGAGTATCAGTGCCTATCACTGTCCCTCTACTGCTGCTCTAAGTAAGCTGCTACATGGGCCCTGTCCTTGTGCTGGGTGGTGTGGGTTAACATTTTCTCTGCTTGGCAAACTTTCTTTTTAAAAGTGAAACATGTGTAAGACACTTGCGAGGGTGAATTGAAAAAAATTTCCCCCCACCTTCCAGTACTTAGGACTACCGGCTAGGGATCAAACAGCCTGTGTTATGCTCTGCAAAAGCATATCTTACTTACTGTAAAGTATGTAGAGACTCGGTTAACACCATGTAGTTCAGGCTAGCCTCACACTCTCAATCTCTCTGCTTCTGCCTCAAAGTCTAGCTTGCATATAGTTTGTGTTCAGTAAAGAAGCATTACTTTCCTTTAAGGAGGCTGAGAAAGGTTATATAAAGTTAGCGGACCTCAGTCCCATCCAGGTGCAAATAGTTTATAGCAAGTGATTTTCCTCTGGCTTGATTTCACTAATAAAATGATTCCATCCTAAATAAAAAGTACAACGAGGCAACACATTAATGGTTGGAAGCTCTAAGGAAATAGTAATATCTTTTTATTTTAAGTATTTGGGAGCCAGAGGGTTCCCAAACCAGCCTCATTTGGTTAAACATTACAGAAATATACTAAGGCTAGCTTAAGTTGAGACATAGGGTACATTAATTATAAAATGGAATTCCAGTGCCTGGTTTCTTTTGTTTATGATTAATTTTTATGTGTTGCATGCCCATATGTATGTATCTGCCCTATGTATACACAGATATAACTGGAGGTCAGACGAGGGCGTAGGAGCCTCTGGAACTGGGGCCACAAATAAACTCTTAACTGGTAAGCTTTTTCTGCTCTTGTACTTTGTCTTGCTTTTTGAGACAGGCTCTGGCAGCCTAGGGTAACCTGAACTTACTACGTGGCCTAGACTAGCCTTGAACTCCTGATCTTCCTGCCTCTACCTCATGAGTACAGCGTCTTAGGCATGGGCTAGGATGTCCATTTCGTTTTTTTCTTTTGCTCTACAGACCAGCTTCTACACTTTTCAGTTACTGGCTTATATCTCTAGTCGAAAATCCCAAATGCTCCAATCTGAGAGCGTCATACTACCCACATCCACACCCAAAGCAGCTTTGGATTTTCAAATTGGGATGCTTGCTTTGTCCCAGTGGCCCAAGGCGAGTGCTAATATGTCTGGATACCATGGTCAGTTATTGAAATATTAAGGATACCAACTGCATTCGATATACCTCACTCACGCATCTTAAGACTATAAGTAATATCCGTTGGGTGTGTGCGACAAAATCACGTACGTTCTCAGAAGGCAATAATTAGCCGAGCCATAAACTGAACCAGGCCTGGCAGCCCAGTTTTCGCGCGGTTTGTCTAGTGTGGATAGTGTCGCCAGGAGTTGCTGACGCCTCACAGGATTGCTACGTGGCGTCCTCACGGTCACCGCTGTTCTTCCCAGATGGAGACGCCCAGTGGGACTTCCCCCTTGATCCACCGCCAAGGGCCACAGTCTTACGTTAAGCGCCTCCTCACAAAGCACGGCTAAATCCCTACTTTCAGCTCGCCGAGCCTTCCGGAGCCACCGCTCCCGGAAGTGCCGTCCCGCAGGGTGGGAGGAGCGAACCGCTGCTCCCGGAAGTGCCGGCCGGCAGGGTGGGCGTGGTAAGACGCCGCACCCGGAAGTGGCGGCCCGCAGGCGGGGCTGCGGCTGCCACGTTGGAGCGGAGCGTGGAGGTGGCCCTGGGCAGCGGAGGAGGGGCGGCGGCGGAGGATCCTGGAAGAGTCCGACGTTCGCCGGCCAACTCAGGACAGGTCGCTGAGGTCCGCCAGGTGTGTCTGCCGTTTGTCCCCTGCCCCTCGCCAGGTTCGGTGTCCGCTACCGAGGCCCGAGGCCCACTCTCCGCTGACGGCGCGTCCCTGTCTCCTTTCGGCCCCGCCGGGACAACGCCTGGAGTCGCAGCAGCCGGGGCGATCGCGCCCGTCATCCTCCGCCAACGTTTCCAGACTGCTCTGCTCCGGAGTGAGTTTGAGGTTAGGAGCCCTTCAGACCCTGTGCACAAAGAAGTGCGATCCCCAAGGGCATGGAAGGGAAACAGACCTCAGGATTATTTCTTTGACTAACTATATATAACTATAGTTAGGTTGAGATTTAAAAAAAAAAAATTATTATTATTGTGTTGAACTGGTGCCAAATTTAAGGTTTTTAGATTTGAAAGGAAGACCACCATCTTTTAACTACGATTGTGTTATTTAGGGACAGCGGTCGTCAGTCACATCCTGTACTATCAAAAGTGTGTGATTTTTTGCTGGTGGTGTTATACAAGATTAAATCGTGAGGCAGTTGTAAAATAGTTGCCTGGACTTGTGGGCATATAAACTTTTTCTGTGAGCTTGTAGAACTAATTCTGCAGGTCTTCTTGCACGTTGCAAGAGCATTTTGATAGTTCCTCTAAATTGTTAAAGTGTATAGAAAGCTGCAACTTGGTTCGTTGTCTACAATTGTAACTGTTTTAATATATAATTTAGAAACTCGCTCATGTCACAGAATCCCTTATATCCTGATCAGGAGTTGGCCAAAATTTACTGCCCTTCTGAGTAGTTCTGTTTTTGTTTCTTAAGCGAATGGGAATTTGTGGGTAATTGCTGTCTGACTGTGAATATATTACACAGATATGGAGTTTGGAAATGTGAGATTTGAGATGAGTTTTGAGTTTCACTGGTTAATTTTATGTAAGCAGGTTTTTTTTTTCCCCCTGAAACATGTAAGAGTAGAAAGACATTTGTGAACTGTAAAAAGCAGTGATTATCAATCCGTTGGCATTTTTATTCCCCTTTGAAGGTATTGGGCTATCTTCCTATAATAACGTGTTTTACACTGTATGCACACAACTGCGTAGAATTTTCTTTGTAATTTTATGGGGTTCAAAAATGCCACATTAAAAGCTTGTAAAGTGATACTGCTAAGTTAATTTCTTTTTGTTTCTTCCTCTCTTCTTCCTTTCTTCCTCCATTCTTTGAGAGAGGGTCTCTTGTGGCCCAGAGTAGCCTCAAAGTCACTGAATAGCCAAGAATGACCTTGAATTCTGACCCTCCTCCTCCTGCCTCCCAACCTCCCAAGTTAGGCGCGCACCACCGCACCAGCAGTGGTTCTTCTCTTGTAGGTTAATTTCACCTCCTAACGCTTTATCTTGTAGATTAGCATGATGCCATGTAGCTCGGCAACCATAGTTGATTTTTGAACAGGGTGAGCCTGGAACGACTGACCATCCTAAATACCTCTCACAAGATACATTCCTATCCTTAGATCTTTTGCCCACATGAGTTTTACGCTGAAAGCAGTACCAGTGAGGGCTTTGTGCTTTGCATTTAGGACTCTGATTGTACTTTCTCAGGTGTGGGACAGCTCTGGAGTGCTGCAGGGTTGCCACTTTTGACAGAATAGTGCTGTTGGGTTTTCATATTGCTTTACAACACTTGGAATGTGAACAGCAGTTTAGGCCTGCCAAGACGGCTCATCAGTTCAGATGCTGGCACCCACATCAAGTGGCTCCCAGTCACCTGCAGTTCCAGCTCCAGGGGCCTCTGACTCCTCTGCCTTCTGAGGGTGCCTGCACTCACATGCCTGTACCCACACGGACACAAACACCCATGCATATGATTTAGAACATCAGTAGAAAGAAAGATGTTTCCACTTAATTCAATGCAGTTATCATGGAGAGAAAGTAAGGGAAAAGAATAAGAGCTCTTGTCTGGAACATAGTGTTCGTCAGATGTTAGGTCTTGGGTTCCGTGGTTGTTGAGGGGAGTAGGGGAGAGATACACAGAGCCTTGGATATTCTGTTATGTATTGTGAGCTGGATCCTCAACTCTTGTCTCCCCTGGCCCATGTAGCCCAGGCTGGCCTAAAACTGTAGATCACCCGCCTCTAATCTCCAGTATTTAGGATTACACACCTCTGTGCACCACCACGTCTAGCACTTAGATACATTCTTGAAGGCTTGGGATAGACCTTTTAAGTTGTGCATTGAGACCAAGAAGCATTACTTAATGGACGAACCTTTTCCCCACGCCCTTTAAATTGTGATTTTGAAATAGCTATCATTTGTATTTATTTATTATGAGCTAGGCATGTTCTAAACACATTAAATTCTCATTTAATTCTCACATGATGTGGATAGCTAAGAGGAGAAGAGAAAAAACTCACAGATGCAGCGACGCTGAGGGTAAAGCGAAGGGTGTCTGTTCCAGGCCTTGGGCCACCTGCAGTCCTGTACATTCTGCCTTGAAGGTGATGGACATGAGCAAACCACTGCCCTCAAAGTGTTCATTTTCTGTTTTTACTATGATTATGTTCTGGGTAGAATGGTCTTGAATGAAAGAATTATGCACAATGTGAATGCAATCACATAATATTGAAAAGCTATACAAGACTCTGAAGACAGGTTGTCACTGAGAAGCACACATGGCTTCATTCAATCCCTCAGATTCTAAGGAAGTTATTTTCAATTAAATCAGTTTGTAAGCGAGGAAAATACTTGTACCCCATGAAACTGTATTTTCATGGCATTCTTGCTTTGTAAATAAAAATAAATTAGGGTCTTGTTTAATTTGATGGGTAACTTACTGCATAGCTGTAGGCCATCATTGTACCATTGGGTTTCTTTCTGTGCAGCTGGCATGGAAAGTTTGTTCTGTATAGGTTAATAAGAGGACCTACTTTTTACTAGAACATGGAGTGTTAGAGCAAAGAAACAGATACCCCAGAATGCTTTGAGTTCCTACTTAGCCATCTTATGTCCCTGAGCTATCTCCGTTACACATTAACTAAACACCCAAGAATAAGATCGCCCTTGTACCTTTGCTGCCAAGACACTGTGGTTCTAGTCAGGCCTTTTTTTTTTTTTTTTTTTTTTTTTTAAGGTGTTACAGATCTCTGTGCCCTACTAATGATCTCTAAACCCTAAACTCAGCTTTTATTAATTAGCTATTTGATTTTACTTTTAGAAACTCTGAGGTCAGGCAGTGGTGGCGCACGCCTTTAATCCCATCACTAGAGAGGCAGAGGCAGGAGGATCTCTGTGAGTTTGAGGCCAGTCAGGTCTACAAGGTGAGTCCAGGACAGCCAAGGCTACACAGTGAAATTCTGTAATTAACCCCTCTCCAACTGCTAATTTTTTTTTTTTTTTTTTAAACACGAAGAGACCCTCTAAAGCAGGTTAAAAAAAGAGGTTTATGTGATACTGGCTTTTTTTTTTTAGCTTATGTAGGTTATTAGTAAATTTGTTTTCCCTTGAATATAAACACTGAAAACTGAAACAAAACTTCTGTATACCTCAGCTACCCCTAAGCACATTTGTTTGTTTTTATGTGTATATGCCTATGCATTTGTCAGTTTGTACATACCACATACATTGAGGGAACCCTGAGAGGCCAGAAGAAGACTTCAACTCTTGTGGGGCTGAAGTTACACACAGTTGTGAGTTGCTGTGCAGCTGCCGGAACTGAGCCTGGGTCTTCTGCAAGAGCAGTAAGCCCTTGGAAGTCCTGAGCATCTCTCTAGCCCCACCCTAAACAAACTGAATCCCAAAGGATAAGACTTAATACCTCATTGAAAAGTGACATGATGGTACACAAAGCAGTTTGTAAAAAGGGCGATTTGAAAACATCTAACTATGTACTGATGGGATGTAATAAAATACCTAGATAAAGTGGGGTGGGGATGATACTGTATCTTGAAATGCCAGAAGTGTGACCCTGATGAATGTGAACAGTCCTGAGTTTATTGAGAGCCATATGAATTGGATTTCCATAAACGAACTGGAACTTGATTTTCTATTCAAGGTTAAGTCAGTTGGCTGACAGGAAGAAGATGGCTCGTAAGAGGAAAAATAGGTCCTGGGCTTTTTTCCCCTTCTATTTTTAGTTTAGTTTAGTTTTTATTTTTTCCTGGTTTTTTTTTTTCCCTACAAAAATCATATTTTATTTTCACCAGAATAATCTTAGATATGATATTTTCTCAGTCTCAGATAAAAAGTAATTTATTTTTTATTTTTTATTTTTTTAAGATTGGGTCTTACTGTGAAGCCCTGGCTGACCTGGAACATACTGTGTTGGCCAGAATTAAAAAGTGTATACCAACATGTCCAGTTTTGTTTTTGTTTTTGTTTTAAATATTGTGACATGAACCCAGGTCCTTGCACAGGCTAGCCACTGGTACTCTTTATTCTTTCTCTCTATTTTTGGGGGGCGGGTGTTTTGAGACAAAGTTTCTCTATGTAGCTGTCCAGGACTCGCCTTGTAGGCCTAACTGGCCTTGAACTCACAACGATCCGACTGCCTCTGCCTCTGCCTCCCTAATGCTGGGATTAAAAGTGTGCACCACCATGCCTGGCTGCCACTGGTACTCTTACCAGTGAGGTGATTCCACCACCTGCCTGTGTCTGTGTTTATATGTAAGTGCATGTGTGTGCTGGCTGATCCATGCTCCTGTGTGCATAGCGAAGGCCTGAGGTCAACACTGGCTGTTTTTCTCTATTGCTCTTCACTTTCATTTTTTGTGTATTTGTTTGTTTGTTTTGGTTTTTGTAGACAGGGTTTCTCTGTGTAGCCCTGGCTGTCCTGGACTTGCTTTGTAGACCAAGCTGGCCTCTAACTCACAGAGATCCTCCTGCCTCTGCCTCCCGAGCGCTGAGATTAAAGGCGTGTGCCATCATACCCGCCTTCACTTTGATTTCTTAAGACAGGAAATCTGTCTTCTTGAGCCTGGAAATCGCTTCTTGGCTAGACTGGCTGTCCACTGAGCCACCGGATTCTCCTGTCTCATGCCAAATTCTAGAATTTCCAGAACGCTGCTGCTTTTCACTTTCTGTTCTGGACTAAGTTACCCAGGCTGGTCTTGAACTTGTTCTGTAGTGTAAGATAGACTTGGATCTGTCCCCCCTCCGTCCCTCCCTCCCTCCTTCCCTCCTCCTTCCCTCCTTCCTTCCTTCCTTCTTTGCTTCTTTCCTTCCTGGGAAGCTAGAATCATAGCATGAATATGTAAGAAACTAATCTATGTGCAGGGCCATTTAATTGGCTCTCTATAATATATATTGTCCTGTTTAAATCTCATATTATCCCATGAGGTAATCACTTTTTTCAGGTGTGGAAACCAGGGCCCAAAAAAGCTAAGCAACATCTAACATATATCTAATAGTAGCAGAGCCAGTGTCCAAACCCAGGGGTGGCTTTTGATTACAGTTTTAACTGTGTAGTACAAGAGTGGAGTCCCAGTCTACCTAGCGTACATTTGCTTTGTTTTGACTTGTTTTCTTCCAGTTTTTTGTTTTGTTTTGTTTTGTTTTTCAAGACAGTATCTCTCTGTGTAGCCTTGCCTGTCTTAGACTTGCTTTGTAGACCAGGCTAGCCTTGAACTCACAGTGATCCGCCTGCTTCTGCCTCCCGAGTGCTGGGATTAAAGGTGTGCGCCACCATGCCCGGCACTTTTTGTTTTGTTTTTGAGACAGGGTTTCCCTGTGTAGCTCTGGCTGTCCAGAACTACTGATGTTCCTGCTTCCGTCTGCCAAGTGCCAAGATTGCAGGCACATGCCACTGTGCCCAGCTTACCTAGTGCACTTTCTAAAGTGAATTTCTTTTCTTTTTTACTTTTGTTGAGACAGGATCTCATGTTGCTAAGCTGGCCTCAGACTTGCTATGTAGTGGCCGGTGACTTTTCCTCATCCTCTCGTTTCCACTTCCATAGTGCTGATCTTACGGACTCCTAACTTCTAACATGAGTTTCTTATCCTTTTAATTTCATTATGCATGGTAGGTGCATCATTGGTTCTTCCGAATACTAAGTTTTTATTTTAAAATGAAAAATTATTATTTTATGTGTACATATGTGAGTGCATGTGTGCAAGTGGAGTCAGAGGACAACTTTTGGAGTCAGTTCCTACCATGTGTGTCACAAGATCAAACTCAGGTTGTTGACTTTGGCATCAGGTACCTTTATCGACTGAGCTACCTTGCCTGCCCTTTCTTAGTTTTTTTTTTTTTTTAAATCTAGCATTTTTGCATTGTTTGTTGTTGATTTGAAACAGGGTCCCATGTGCCTCATCTAGCCAGGAAATAGCTAAAGCAGAGGGTGTTGTTGAAGTATTGATTGTCCCACTTCCTCTGGAGTGCTGGGCCATAGGGCCTCTGGCATGCTAGGTTGGCACCCAACCCTCTTAGCTATAGCCATATGCATGCATGCATACATACATACATATATACATACACACACACATACATACATACATTAAATCTATCATATATATGTATATATATTAGATCTATTTATTTATTATATATATAGTGTTTGCCTGCATGCCAGAAGAGGGCCCCAGATCTCATTATAGATGGTTGTGAGCCACCATGTGGTTGCTGGGAATTGAACTCAGGAACTTTGGAAGAGCACACAGTACTCTTAACCTCTGAGCCATCTCTCCAGCCCATATTTATATGTATATTTGATGATGATGATGATAGATAGAAAAACTGAATACCCAAACTTACAGCAAGTTACAAATGAGTGCTCAAAGTTTGGAGTTAAACTTCTGAGTTCAGTTTGGCTGTCTCTTGCCAGCTTGTACAAGTTACCTAACTTTCTGCACCTTAATTTTATCATTTGTAAAGTCTTCAAGTAGAAACAATGTGAGTGAATACAATTGTAATCTGAAGCGCGTTAATGGAAACTAATAAAGTGAACTTGACCCTCTGAAGAGCACTTAGGAAACTGACAGCAGTGCCGCGGTAGCTCACTGAGCGGATTTATTCACCTGCCTGCGAAACAGAAGGGGCCTAAGAAAGTGTGAGTGTAAAAGTCCAGTAATCCAGGCGGTTAGCAAAGAATCGGAAAGTGGGATGTGAAAGGTTGTAGATTTCTGTATCTGTAATGACTCGGAGTCAAAGGACATCCTCCAAAACTGACAATCATGGAAATCTAAGCCTATTTGGCGGCACAGATGTAACTACTGAGAGAGAAGGCTGTTGCTTTAACCAGGAGTGCAAGAGCAGCGGTAAGATGATGTGAGCCAGGGTTGAAGAGATGGCTCAGCAGTTAAGAGCACTTGCTAGCCGGGCGTGCATGCCTTTAATCCCAGCACTCGGGAGGCAGAGGCAGGCGGATCGCTGTGAGTTCGAGGCCAGCCTGGTCTACAAAGCGAGTCCAGGACAGCCAAGGCTACACCGAGAAACCCTGTCTCAAAAAACCAAAAAACCAAAAAAAACAAAAACAAAAACAAAAAACAAACAAACAAAAAAAGAGCACTTACTGCTTTTGCAGAGGACCCAAGTTCAATATTGACCACCATTTCTAACTCCAGTTCCAGTGGATTGGAAACTGCCCTCTGGTCTCTGTGGGCACTGTACACATGTGCAGGAAAAACACCCATATACATAAAAATAAACTTAGAAAAGATTATATGAGCTGACTTCATTTCTGTAGCCAGCAGTTGATGAATACAAAATTAAGGATTAATGCCATTAAATAAAATTATTTAAAATACAAAGGTAGAACCAGAAGTATATTGAAATGAAAATAAAGATATCAATTACCAGAAATATAATAACTGCACAGAAAGAGGATGAACAATAGCAGAATATAAGTTACAAGACCAGATAACAAAGACTTAGGCAATTGTGAAAACCCGTCTTAAAAAGATGGTAGGTAGCTTCTCAGGTGGACTGTGGACACACACATACACATAAATGTGTGCTTGCACTTTTTTTTTTTTTTTCGAGACAGGGTTTCTCTGTGTAGCCTTGGCCATCCTGGACTCACTTTGTAGACCAGGCTGGCCTCGAACTCACAGTGATCCACCTGCCTCTGCCTCCCGAGTGCTGGGATTAAAGGCGTGCGCCACCACGCCCGACTCTTTTTTTTTTTTTGTGCTTGCACTTTTTATACACACACATACACAGACAAAATATGGTATTGTATATGCTCATACACATGTACAGCATAAAGCGATGTAAGTTGTCCAAACAAAACACTTCAGATTAGTTTACCGTGCACAGTCTAAGTTTTCTACTCTTTGCGCAACAGTTAATGAAATCACAATGGTTTGAAAGTACACATGTAAGGTGTACATGTAAAGGAATTTTTTGGTTTTGTTTTACTGTATTTTTGAGGCAGGGTCTTTCTAGGTAGCCCTGGCTGTCCTGGAGCTCTCTATGTAGACCAAGCTGGTCTCAAACCCAGGACTGCACCAGTCTCTGCCCTCCTGAGTGCTGCGATTAAAATCAGAACACTGTGCAGAGCTGTAAAGGAATTTGTTAAAGAAAGAAAACCAGGTGTTATACTACATACCCATAGTCCTAGCACGTGGGAAACCTAGACAGGAGGATCATTTGAGCTCAGGAATTTGAGACTAGCCGGGCAGCATGGTGAGTCCCACTTTGAAACCACAACACAACACTAGATACTGATCTCAATAAAAGGCATACTTACGTCATGCTCAAAGCTGTTCAGGCCAGACTCCTTCATAAAGCTAAAGGATGCATGTGACATAGATTAGGATGGATACGTGCTAAATCTCTGTAGTAAGGAAGTGACTTTGATGAAGCTGAGGAAATACTGGGAGGTACAGACAAAACCACATGAGCCCTTCGCTGGCAGGAGGCTGGAGAGTCTTTGCTTTCCTTCAGGATAAGCAAGAAGACAGAAATATGGTTATGAAAGTCACAGATAGTTTAGACAAGGAAGTGTTGATTAATGTATCGCTGTGGGCCCTGAAAAACATCATACCTTCTTTAGGATCCATATACAGTGCATACACACAAAAATCATTGTGTAAAATCCATGTATATAGGGAAGGAGAGGGGGAGAAGGCAGAGTACAGATTTTAGGGTAAGGAAACGACCCTGTAGAATACTGTAATGGTAGATACACCTTATTATACACTTGCCATTCAGTGTACGCTGATGTGAACCCTAAATGAAACTGGATGGGATGACAGTGATAAGTCAGTGTTGGCTCATGGATTGAAATAAGCATACTGGGTGTTAGGGGGAAGGGGACAGTTGTGGTCACTGTGCTTTTTATGTAGTTTAATGAATCTCAAACTGCTCTCAAACATAAAGCCTAATTAAAAAAAAAAGGCGATGACAATGATTATTATTATCATCACTGTTTTGTTTGGGGGGGCGTTGTTTTGTTTTGTTCTATTTTGTTTTGAGACAGGGTCTCACTATGTAGACTTGGCTGGCCTGGAGCTCACAGTGTAGGCTAGGCTGGCTTTAAACCCACAGAGATCCACCTGCCTCTGCCCCTTGGGTGTTGGAATTAAGAGCATGTACTACCACACCTGGTTATTTATTACTTTTTACTTGATGAGTATGTGAGTATGCCCGAGTGTGTGTGCATCATGTGCCCACGGAAGTCAAACGGATGAGCTGGATCTCCTGGAACTAGACTGCGAAGGGGTGGGAGCCACCATGTGGGTGCCGGGAACTGAACCTGGGTCCTCCACATGAGCAGCAAGTGCTCTTAACCACTGAGCCATCTCTTCAGCCCCATAAAGACTATTTATTTGTTTATTTGTTTTTCGAGACAGGGTTGATTCGCTTTGGTTGTTCTAGACCAGGTTGGCCTTGAACTCACAGAGATCCAACTGCCTCTGCGTCCCCAAATGCTGTGATTACAGACAGGCCTGCACCATCTCACCTGGCTAAGACTGTTTCTTAAAAGTCAAAATTGTATATGTACAGTCAGAAGATTAAATTTGATAGCCTAACATTTTATAATCAGGGCTGGGGGGCATCTTTGTGGTAATTGAAAGCACAAACAAAAAAGGAAAATCAGAAAATAAAAAGAAAGCTAGGAAAATATGAATCACAATAACACAATGTGCCGTTTATGGGTAGGGTGCAGAGCAGAAATATGCAGAGATAACATTTTTAATTTATTAAATTGGTAAAAATCTAAAAATGTGCCATTTCACTCTAGTCAGGCATAAGATCAGAGATGTGCATGTTAGAGTGTAAAAAGATTCATTTACCACATAAAGCAACTGGTGATATTTGTAAAAATTAAAGTGGAACTTTTCTTTTTTTACTTCCAATTATGTATAGATGTGTATATCTGTGTGTAGGTGTGTGCATGTGAGTGCAGGCAGCCAGAAGAGGGTGTTGGATCCCCTGGAGTAGTTGTTTCAGGTAATTGTGAACTGCCTAATAATCATGCTAGGGACCACACTTGGGTGCTCTGAACTGCTCAGCCAACGCCCAAGTCCATGCATTATCCTTTAGCCTAGCAATTTAACTTCCAGAAATGTATGGCCATTCTTGTCCATGAATGACATAGCATCTATATGTGGCTGTTTTTGGTCTTTGTGAAAATAATAAACTAGGGTTCTAGATAATTAAATCATGATATAACTTACGGTGAAGCACTGCACCCTGAAACATTACTTATATAAAAATAACAGAGACATGAAAAAATGTATAGCCCAATATCCCCTGGATTTTTTCTATGAAAGCAACTTTAATGAGAGTATATAAACAAGCGCCATATGGCTTTATATCTTGAAGTGACCAGTCTTCTAAAAAATTCTGCTTTAATCTTAAGGCTATAGTACATTTCTTTCATTAAATTTACCTGTTTATTGTTCTATGTGTGTGGGTGTTTTGCCTGCATCTTTATCTGTGCACCACATGTGTGCCTGGTGCTCACAGAGGCCAGAAGACGTTGTTAGTCCTGTGGGACTGGAGCTACAGATGACCATGAGCTGCCATGTGGGCACTGAGACTTGAACCCGGGTCCCCTGGAAGCAGTCAGTGCTCTTAACTGCTGAGCCAGCTCTCCAGCCCTGCTATTGCTTAGACAGGATCTTATGTAATGTAATCCACGCCCAGCTCACACTTTTAGTCCTCCCATTTTAGTCTCTCGTGTGCGGGAAGTACAGGTGTATGCTACCTCCCCTGGTCTAAAGTCCCTGGATGTATTGTATTTCTGGAGGCAGGGTCTCACTCTGTAGCACAGGCTGTCCTGGCACTCACTGGTTCTGGCATTGAACTCTATGATTCTCCTTCAGCTGGCTGAGTGCTGGGATTGTAGGCATACTCCACCACATCTGACTGTGAGAATGTTTTTAAAACCATTTTTTTTTTTGTCACTGAGTAATCCTATGCAAGGTCCATCTTGTTTATGATGTGATTTCCTTACTCCCAATAGGCTCTGTGCTGTCAGTTTGAGAAGTGCACGCATGACTTTGGTTAACTGTGTTCGTATGTGGTTTTTTTACAGACTGACTTTTTAGCTAAGGGACTGTAAATTGAGTTTCCCTAATTGAAACATCTGAAGAGTTTCATATTTTAAAGCATTTTGGATTTTGTACATACACTCGCTCAGCCAGTAAGGTCTGGAAAATATTCCAGTAGTAGAGAAACTCTGAAGTCTGAAGCATTTCTGGTCCCAGCCATTTCAGATTATGGATATTCAAATGCAAGGAATTAGAATAATAAAATATTTGTCTCAAAATAGTTCCACAGTTTATGTCTAATGGTGAACATTTCCAATAAGTGACCCACTTCTATTACCAGTACTTGGGTATTATTAATACTGTGGTTTGTTCAGGATGCTTTTATGTATTTTTTAATGTGCCGTGTTATTTGCTCAGTATATTTTTCTCTAAAATGTTCATTTTAGCAGAATGAAGTTAAAGGAAATAGATCGTACAGCTATGCAGGCATGGAGCCCTGCCCAGAACCACCCCATTTACCTAGCCACAGGTAAGCTCGAAAGAGACGACAGTGGAGTAGCCTACTTCTGCGCCTGCCGCCTTCGTGCTTGTATTTTACGTGTTAGTTCAAGCTTCGTCTTCTGAAAAGTTTCTCATTCTCCAGCAAGACTCCCCCATCTCCCTGTCAGTTAATGTCGTGACCTTCCCCTGTGTTTCACAGCATCTGTACAGCATAGCACTGGCCATGTGAACACAGTGTCTTCCCCAGTGCGCGGGAGTCATGTTAGTTAACTCACAGCAAATGTCATAAAAGGGAGTTTCAATGGATGACGAGCAAACTTGACAGAAGAATTTTTAGTAAAGAGGGCTGCTTTGAAAAAAAATAATAATTTACTTTACATCGCAAACATAGTTCCCCCTCCCTCCTCTCCTCCCAGTCCTTGCCCTGCCTCCGTCCACTCTTTGTTTTAAGAGAGCTGCTTTGTGTAGGGCGTTAAGCAGATAGAGTACATCATGGGACTGTTTCTCCGGATAGCTTCTAAATACCTACAGTCTTTATAACATTGTCTGTACCTACCCACTCTTAGAAATGTCATCTCCTACCCTGTGCCAGATCTTATTGCTGCAGTAACTTAAGCGTGCCCAGTGAGATCTCGTCACACATGTATTCATGACAAGACAATTACAAGCCTGCTTTTAGTTTCTCATGCCACTCTCCGAGTTCTTTTATTTTGCATATGTAGTTGCCATACATGTATTTCCTGCAGGAACATCTGCTCAGCAGTTGGATGCAACATTTAGTACCAATGCTTCCCTTGAGATATTTGAGCTGGACCTTTCGGACCCATCCTTAGATATGAAGTCTTGTGCTACTTTCTCCTCTTCTCACAGGTATGAGATCAGCCTTCAAGTTCACATTATTGTCTAACTGTATGCTGTGGTTGATGGCTTTCCTTAATTTTTTATTTTGGGGTAAGGTGTCCTGTAGCCCGGGCTGGCCTGAGACTCACTAGTAGCTGAGAATGGCCTTGAGCTTCTGCTTCTCCTGCCTCTGTCATGAGTGCTGGGATCATGAGCAAGTGCCGCCACATGGGCAGGTGCCACCACATGGGCAGGTGCCACCACATGGGCAGGTGCCACCACATGGGCAGGTGCCATCTGAATTGAGGACTTTGTGCATGCTAGGCAAGCACTGTACCAGATGAGCTATATCCCAGACCAGTTGTCTATTTCTGTCTGTAATTATGACTATTAGAAACTTTAAGAAATAATGTCAGTGACATGAAAACTTGTAAAAAGTTGTGCAAGTGCATTTTTGGGCAAGTAAAGTATTTCCATGTCCTGTTGAAAGCTTGGATGCTGCTGTGTGTAGTGTAGCCGTAAGAGTTTAGCTCTTAACATTCCTCTTTTCTCAGTGTAGTAGAGGTTTTTTGTTGTTGATGTTTGTCTCTTTCTTATAGTTATAAAATATAGGTATGATAAAGAAAAAAAAATATATATATATACACGTTTTTCCCCTCGAGACAAGATCGCTATGCAGTCCTGACTGTCTTAGAACTAGCTATGTAGACCAAGATAGCCTGAACTCCGCCTCTGCCTTGAGTGCCGATGTTAAAGGCGTGCACTGCCGTGCATAGCTGCCACGCCTGCTATTTATTTACCTTACGGAAGTTTATGTGTGTGGGGGTGTGTGCACCGGAGCGGGCAACTTGTAGGAATTGGTTCTCAACTTCTGTGTTGGACCTGGGATCAAACCCCAGTTGTCAGGCTTGGCAGCGAGGGCTTTACTTTCTGAGCCATCTTGCTGGCCCACTGACACTGGTGATGCAGAGGAAGATTGCTTACTTTAAGCAATGAAACAAACTTTGTATGTTTTTACTAGGTTTAAAAGAGACAAACACTAGCTGAGAGATGAGTCATAGAGCTCTGTGAATCCTCCTATGCTTTGCATAGGCTTCCTCCTGTGATAAGATCCCAAGATGCAATTGTGTCCGAGGTTTTCCAACCACTGTCTGTTTCACTTCATGTACCTCCATGCCACCTTCTTTTTGTAGTTTTTTGAGACAGGGGTTTTCTGTGTAGCCATGACTGTCCTGGAACTCACTCTGGAGACCAGGCTGGCCTTGAACTCAGAGAGGTCTGCTTGCCTCTGCCTCGCAAGTGCTGGGATTACAGGTGTGTGCTCCCACTACCCACTTCCATGCCAACTTCTAATTTTATCTCCAACTGAGATCAGATCATTATCCTCTACCAGAAATAAGGCCCATAATGTTGACACCATATCTCTACTTAAATTTCCACTGACTCCCTTAACACTTTGCCTACTTCACAGGCTACAGATTAGTGGACATTCCTATAGCAAATAAAATGTTTTATTTTCTAAGAAAGCAGTTGATTAGCTTTGTTTTGCAAATGAACAAAATACATCTTGGGAGTATAAATGTGGCCAGTTATTGGGAATAAGTAACTTACCCAGGGTTGCACAGTTTCTAAATGATAAAGTCATTTTTAAACTCATGTCTTCTAACATACAAGTAACTTTCTATACTGTATTACTCTGCGGTCTTCACTGTTAGAGATCAGGAATCAAATGTGAATATATAAGTAAACATTAAATCTCTCTTTTACTGGGTATACAATCAGCAGGAATCGTGGAGAAACTAATTTGTAGTACATAGAAAGATGTAATTAATTTTTTGAATAGTTATTTGACTTGAAGAGTAAGTTATTTATTTTCTCCTTAAGGTATCACAAGTTGATCTGGGGACCTCATAAGATGGATTCCAAAGGAGATGTTTCTGGAGTTCTGATTGCAGGCGGAGAAAATGGAAACATTATTCTTTATGATCCTTCTAAAATTATAGCTGGAGACAAGGAAGTTGTGATTGCCCAAAAGGACAAGCATACTGGGCCAGTGAGGGCCTTGGATGTAAACATTTTCCAGGTTTGACTTTGTTTGGAATTCATTCATAGTTCTTAAACTATGTCTTCTTCCTTTGAAATAACTTTATGAATGTACTAGGCTTCAGTATTAGAAATGAAGAGTAACCTGTACAATTCAGAGTTGAGCTTAGGAGCCCTCGTCCATGGCCATAGTGGCACATGGCTGTTACCTCAGCACTTTCAAGGTATAGATAGGCAAAAGATCAGGAGTTTGAGGCTAGCCTTAGCCACATGGTGAGTTCAAGGCCAGTCTATACTACAAAAGACCCTGTCTCAAACAATAGCAACAACAAAAGCCCGAGTAGCTGTGGAGGTAGCTCACCTGGGAAAGTGTTTACATGTCATCAGGAGAGCACCGCATTCAATTCGCAGAGCCCTGTGAGAGTGCTGCCTGTGGTGGTACTCTTGTGATTTCACTGTGGAGAGTAGAGGCAGGAGGATCTCTGGAAAGTGCTGGCCAGCTAGTCTAGTCTGGTGAGTTCCATGCCAATGAGAGATCCTGTCTCGAAGGGGGTGCACAGTGTTCTTGAGGGTGATGTCTGAAGTTGTCCTCTGACCTCCATATGGACATGTACACAGGCGCGTGCGCACACACACACACGTACCCCACATGTGGGCTCACACAACCAAACATGCATAAAAAACAAGCTTCCCCAAGCAAAGCTGAGATTAAGGCATTCAGCTGATAGGCTTATATTTGGAAGTCTGAAGGTGTCATGTCATCTGCCTGGCACCTTTAGATATTAGGAGCCCCACAGTTTGGAAACTGAAGGCTTATGTTAGGCTGACTCAGCACCAGTTGATTTATGAGCTTGAAAAGTAGCAGGTGAGGTCACTTTGTGAAGCTTGTTATAGTCTTGTACTTCTTACCAGTGTTAGGGTCGTTTAAATCCAGTGGGTTTGAAGTAGAAATCACATGGCAATACTGCTCCCTACAACACAACTATGTGTCCATGAGGTAGAAATACCTGTCCTGCTCCAGCTCTGGGTGCTCACTGTGAAGTGCTGTTGGAGGGCACAGTAGCTGTGGGGCTCGGGTGTCGTTGAGAGCAGTGATTGGCAACTGCTTTTGTATTCTGTAGTAACATTTTCTTCCAGAGATGCAAATCTGAAACACCAGTGGCTGATGTGATTCTTTAACAGTTTAACCATAGAATTGTTCTTTCTGTAGTGCATTGCTTTAAGATGAATTTGTCAGTAGACATACTTCATTTGAAAAGTTTTCTGATGTTTCTCTTTAAAAAGTTAACTTTGTTGAAGAATTAGGGGTAATTACAAAGTCTTGGGTGATTGTTTTGATCAATAGAAACATTGTATGTATTAAAGTCAACTCTTTGGGTTTTAGTTATTCTGAGTTTTTAGTTGTTATTTGGTTATTGTTTCTTTTTGCAGACCAATTTGGTGGCCTCTGGTGCTAACGAATCTGAAATCTACATTTGGGATCTAAACAATTTTGCAACTCCAATGACACCAGGAGCTAAAACACAGGTAATGTTAACTGTTGATCAATGTAATCAAAGGTACCAAAAGCCATTCTTTTAAACATATTTACATTGATTTTAAGTTTTTGGAATGCAGACCGGCGCTTAAATATCATTAATTTTCAGTGGCATAGTAAAGTATTAAATGTTTCTCTTGTCAGATGGAGGCAGGAGGATTGCCATGAGGTTGAAGTCAACTTGGAATATAGAGTGAGACTTTATCAAAAATAAAATATTGCCAGATGTGGTGGTGCACGCTTTTAGCCCCAGCACTCACAGGCAGAGGCAGGCAGATCTTTAGGTTCCATGACAGCCTGGTCTGCATGGCAAATTCCAGACCACTTAGGGCTACATAGTGAGACTGTGTCTCAAAAAATGAAATGTAGTCTTTGCTTAACAGCTCCCTGATTCCTGAGCAGTAAGTGGTCATTCAGCACCTACCGACCGCCAATGTGTGTGGTATTAGGCCGAGAGATGTCTACAGACCAGATGCGTGCTGCGTAGTTGTCTCACAGCGGCACTCTGGCTCTTTCATTAGTGCTCAGATCTACTAGACACACGCACTTCTGTGTTCCGCATGCACCTTGGCTAGGAGCTGCTTCTGCTCTCTCGAGCTTCTCATTGGTATGTGGATTCCCAGTTGCAGGGGCCCCGCCAGAACTGGAGAAAGGTGGCATAATGGTGGCATACAGTCTGCTGCTTAGAAAGGCATTGCTTCCTGATGTAGTCCAGCCTGCCGTTCTCGTCCTGCCTAATTGTTGGGCACATTCACCCTAATTGTAGGGCGCTCTGTCTTGCAACAACTGCAAATAAAGAAATGTCTTGGTTTATAGCAGGAACTCAATAAATGCTTGTCAGATGAGATAGTATTAAACAGTGTAAAGTATTTGGAAACCATGTAAATATATTTTAAACAAGATGGTGCATATTGTGAATATATGAAGAGAAAGGAAATTAGTGGAATAGGTGGGTCTAATTTTTTTTTTTAAGCTCCTCGAATTCAAATTCATACATGCCTTCTTACTTTTTTGAGACAGGCTTTCTCTGTTATACAAAGCTCTGGATGTCTTGGACTCTCTGTAGGCCAGGCTGGCATCAAACTCACATCTATTTGCCTGCCTCGGCCTCCGGATTGCTGGGATTCAAGGTGTGTGCCACCACGCCTGGCCAATGGGTCTAATTTTTAAGGAGCAGATGTTTTTTTTTTTTTTAAATAAATAAATAAATGATCAGCTAGGCATGATGGTATATACCTTTAACCTCAGCAGAGGCTAGTGGGTCTCTGTGAGTTCTAGGCCAGCCAGAGCTACATAGTAAGACCCTGTCTCAAAAACATGAAAAAAAAAAAAGAATTAGAATTTGTAATTAACTTTATTTTTCATTTTGAGACAGAGTGTTACTATGTTGTTCTGGCTGTCCTGGAACTCAGTTTGTAGACCAGGCTAGCCTCCAACTCAGAAATTGACCTGTCTCTGCTTCTAGAGTGCTAGGATTAAAGATGTGAGCCACCACAGTAGTTTATAATTAAATTTGAATATAATATTGTCCTAGTTACTTCCTGTTGTTGTGATTAAACACTACCCAAAAACAACCTGGGAAGAAAGAGCTTGTATGACTTAGATGTCCTGTCACAGTCTGTCAACTGGCTGGCTTCCTGGCTTGCTCTGTTACTTTCCGTACGTAGCCTACACCCACCTGCCCAGAGACAGTGCCTCCCACAGTGGGCAGGGCACCCCCCACATCAGTCAGCAGTAAGAAGGTGCTGCACAGGCATGCCCACAGAGCCATCTGATGGAGGCAGGTTCCTCCCCGGGACTCCAGTCTGCCAAGTTGACAAAAACCAACCAGCACCGGAGGGAAACAGTTCTAATGGTTTGTTCTTACAGCCACCAGAGGATATCAGCTGCATTGCATGGAACAGACAAGTTCAGCATATTTTAGCATCAGCTAGCCCCAGTGGTCGGGCAACCGTGTGGGATCTCAGAAAAAATGAGCCAATCATCAAAGTCAGTGATCATAGTAACAGGGTGAGTATGAGGTCGCTTTGTGTAAGCATGTAGTATTTCTACTGTGAGTACCCGTAGTTTGTTTCAAGAAATCAAACTGCTGTAAAATTAAAATCCTGTCTTTTTAGCCATCAGTTAGTAGTAGTGGGGTGAATGCTGTTCCCCTTAGTGAAAATAATTAAATACCAGTAAACCATGCTGGATATGTTTTTAAGCTTTTAAGCACTTCATTTCTTAATTTTGTATGCACGTGTGTGCTGGGGGGGTGAGCTCATGTGTGCCGTGAAGCACATTTTGAGATCAAAGGATAACTTTTGGGACTCTGTTGTCCTCTTTTCTACCATGTGGCTCCCAGAGATCAAACTCAGGTTATTGGGGTCTTAGTGGCAGGCACCTTTACCCAGCGAGCCACCTTGCTGTTCTGTTGTTGTTGTTAAAACTTTAAAAAAATTTTTTTCTTATTACATTTATCTTTTGTGTGTGTGGTGGGGTGGCTGTCTTTGTCAGTGTGCATGCTCCATTGTGCACTTTTGTGTTGATCAAGGGCAGTTTTGAGGAGCTGGTTCTCATCTTTTACTGTGTGGGGGCCCAGTGATTAAACTCAACTTTGTTGCGCCATGTGGCTTGCCCTGGTTAAAGATTTTCTAAAATAAGACTACCTAAATCAGAGAGGGGGTTATGATTGGGATGTAAAGTGCATAAATAAATAATTTTTTTAGAAAAGAGTACCTAAATCAGAATGTGTATGTCATTGAAAAAAAAAAATAATACCGCAGAACTGTTGAGAAGAACCTTCTTCCAGATTTAAATGGACCAGAAATCTTAAAACACAAGTTTTAGTGGAATGAGGGACACAAGAGCCATCTTAGTCCTCATGTGGAGACTTACTAGAGTTGACACTCTGGGTAAAATCCCCAGGGACGCCAGTTGCCTCATGAACTTCCGCTGCTAACTGTGCTGTAAGACATTTCTGGTTTGTTTGTTTGTTTGTTTTCTAAGATTGAACATTTTTGAGGCAATACTGAAGGCTTTTTTCATAGCTTTTATTTATTTTCGTTTTTCAAAATATTATATTTTAAGTTTGTGTAAAATATTTTTTTAGTTACAATATTGACAGTGAAATCATTTTAGGTGATAGAATTATTTTGATTCTGAATTGCTTTGGGTGTCAAGTAGATGAATAGAAAATATACAGATGTTGTAGTTTTAAGACTATTGCTTAAAACTGTTTAGGAACATTGAAAACTGAGGTTCTCAATCTGTGGGGTGCAACCCCTTTTGGGGGTGTCAACCAACCCTTTTACAGGGATCACCTGAAGCTATTGGGAACCACAAATATTTACATTATGATTTATAACAGAAAATTTATAGTTACAGAGTAGCAAGCAAAATAATTTTATGGTCAGAGGTTAGCACAACATGAGGAATTGTACTAAAGGGTTGCAGCATTAGCAAGCTTGAGAACCACTGACTTAAAAGGTTCAGAACTAGTCTGAGCTGATACTTGTTCCTATTTGTTTCAATAATGACATAGTCCTCAAATTTTATTTCTGCTTTCCATAAAGTAACATGATTGCTGAGATATGAGCCTTCCTGTCTGCAGATGCATTGCTCCGGACTGGCATGGCACCCTGATGTTGCTACTCAGATGGTCCTCGCCTCTGAGGATGACCGATTACCAGTGATCCAGATGTGGGATCTTCGATTTGCCTCCTCTCCTCTCCGCGTTCTGGAAAATCATGCCAGGTACCATCCAGCCATTTCAGGGAACTTTGTTTTTTCATGTTTTGTTCTAAAACATATTACTCATTTTTATTTTAAGCAGTAGTCATTTTCATAGATAGATTATATCGTGCTATCATGAATTGTTTGTTAATGATTTTCTACCATTTATTTTATATTTCATTTACTTCAAGTAATTAAGCAGGGAATAGAGATGTGTGCCTGTAATCCCAGCACTTGGTAGGTAGAGGTAAGGAGGGCTAGGGACTCAAGGCCGTCCTCAGCTACATCATGTATAGACAACGCAAATTTACCCAGAGTAATTAGTAAGCATTTGAGTATATCAAGGCACTTCGACACAAATCTTGACACTGATTATACAATTAGATTCTTATTTTTCATCAGACCTACGAAAATGAGGTGCCACGTAGGAACAGTTCAAAATCTGGCTTGATTCTGTTTTCACTTTAAAAGCAAACATTTTTGAGCAATTAAGTCATCTTCTGCTTTTAGTTTCATTAATATGTTGAATAGATAGTCTGAAAAAAACATAAAACAAACCAAACCAGGAATTTTCTCATGTTTCAGTGTCTTTACATTTCATTAATTTGCCAAACTTCCTGTCATCGATCCTCAGGCACTAGCAAGTTTGTATAAATTCGTTATTGTATTTAAATAAGGAAGTCCCTTTGAGTATTATACTAATCCCTAAGTACTTTGGGGGCTTCTGTTCTTCCTATGTAGGGAAGGCAAACTGAGATTTGAAGCCCTTCTCCCCTCTCCTGTGTAGTGGTTTGTGAAAGAGAAAGTCTTGAAGTGCAAGGTCTGTTTGAGCTGCTCACAGAGGAGAGGAATCTGGTCAGAATGTATTCCTCGTTACATGTTAGGCTTTAGTCTCATTCATAGCAAAAAATATGATTCTGAGGAGTCTTAATGCTTTTCTTACCTTATTTAAGATTGAGTTTATTAATTTATTCAGTAAAACAGACAAGATTCCTATGTGTTTAGCTACTTTCCTATTGCTGGGAGAGACATCACAACCAAGGCAACTTATGAAAGAAAGCAAGCAACGGGCATGGTGCTGGAGCCATAGCTGAGAGCTCACATCTGATCCCTAACCAGGAGGCAGAGGGAGAGACTGGGCGTGGCGCCACCCCCAGTGACACATCTTCTCCAACAAGGCCACCTCCCTATCCTTCCCAGAGGGTTCCAACAATTGGGGACTAAGCATTTAAACATACAAGCCTGTGGGGGCCATTCTCATTCAAGCCACTGCACTGCCTTCTGGGAAAACTCTTACATAGCATAGACAGTGACAATCATTTTATGTGATGCATTAGTCATCTTTATTGTACCAACAGCTGTAGACACTGCTATTGTATGTCTTACAGACCAGAAATTGAAGCTCAACAGGGCTAAACATGTCCAAGGTTATATATAACTAGCCATGTGCTGGCTTCCAACCCAAATTCTGAACTCCAAGTGATCTCTTAACACTACACTCTATCACAGAGCTTAGGAACGGGCCATCATAATTTATAAAGTACAGTGCCCCATGACAGAAACAAATCAATCTCGTGCATACTGGCAATTTCTTTATTTTTCTTTTCCTTTCTTTTCTTTTCTTTTCTTTTTTTTTTTTTTTTTTTTTTTGGCTTACTGAAACAGGGTTTCTCTGTGTAGCCTTGGCTGTCCTGGACTCACTTTGAAGACCAGGCTGGCCTTGAACTCACAGTGATCCACCTGCCTCTGCCTCCTGAGTGCTGAGATTAAAGGCGTGCGCCACCACGCCTGGCTACTGGCAATTTCTTATACTAATAAATGGTAGATTACTTGATCTTAAAGTCTTTTCCAGCCTTACAGTTCTGATGATGATGATGATGATGATGATAATGGTATAAAATATCAGGCTGGACAGATGGCTCAGTAATCAGGAGCACTTCTGAAAGACCCTAGTTTATTTCCCAGTACCCATCTGGCAGGTCATAGCCATCTGTAGCTCTAGCTCCAGGGGGTATGATGGCTCCATCTTCCTTGGGCACCTGCACTTATGTGAATATATAAACGCACACAGTTTTGTTTTGCTTTTTAATTTTTTAAAACAAACTTTGACTGTTGTTACTATGTTACCAATCAGATCTAGCAGCTTATATATGCTAGGCAAGTACTTACCACTGAGCTGAATACTCAGACCTCCAATTGTGTGCTCTTAAGAAATATCCAAACGTAGTTCTGGTTTCTCTGATGATCTCTGAGTAACATAGCTATGAATATAGAAAAGACAGTTAATACTGGCTTTCTCTAAGTAGTAGGATACAGAAGTGTGTGTGTGTGTGTGTGTGTGTGTGTGTGTGTGTGTGTGTGTGTTGTATGGGTGGGTTCACATGTTTGCGGAGGCCAGAAGTCCATGCCTGATGCCTTTCTGAGCATTCGTCAACCTTATATTTTTGAGATGCTGAACCTGGAGTCAGCATTGGGTTTAGGTGACAGGTGTACCTGCTTTGCTTCCTCCCTAGCTGGGATTACAACTGTGTGCTGCCACGCCTGGCTTTGTGGGGATGGTTGTGGGTGTGTGTGGGGAGTGCGTGTATGCCACACTTCGCGTGAGGAAGGCAGGGTAGCCTGTGGGAGTCAGTGTCTCCTCTCATATGGGACACAGGAATTGAATGTAGGTCATAGGGCTTGGCAGTAGGTGCTTTTACCTACTAAGCCATCTCGATGCTGAACAGTGAGCACCTCACTGCAGAGCTGCCTTCCCCCCTCCCCCCCGAGGATTACACTGCTGCAGTGTGTACAGCCCAGCGAGTACACTGTATGACTCCCATACTGAGGTTAAGGATATCCTTTACAGCAGGGCAAGGTGCCGCACGCCTGTCATCCCAGCACTCAGGAGGCAGAGGCAGGCAGATCTCTGTGAGCTCAAGCCCAGCCTGGTCTACAGAGTGAGTCTAGGACAGCCACGGCTACACAGAGAGACCCTGTCTCCGGGGCAGGGGCCGGGGGAAGGGAGAATGAGAATATGAAGATCCCTTACGCTAAGATAATGATCTATAAAACCGTGTTTCTAGAACCTAGAGTTTAATATTTCCCTTGAAATATCTTTTTTTTTTCATTATATTCAATAAACAGTAGTTCCCTGATGGCATAAGCTAAAAAAAATAGGACTGAGGTTATAGATTGGTGGTAGAACACTTGCCTCCCATGTATGAAGCTTTTTGTTTGTTTCTTTTTGGAGACAGGGTATCTCTCTGTAGACCATGCTGGCCCGGAAAGAGACCTGTCTGCCTCTGCCTCCCAAGTGCTGAGAGTAAAGGCATGTGCTACTACTGCCAAGTTATACAAGGCCTTTGTATCTGTATACTTTTTCATTGAAAACAAACAAACAAACAAAATAGTCCATGAACCAGGCATGGTGGCACACATCTGTAGTCCCACACTTGGGAGGCAGAGGCAGGCAGATCGCTTTGAGTTTGAGGCCAGCCTGGTCTACAAAGTGAGTCCAGGACAGCCAAGGCTACACAGAGAAACCCTTCTCAAAAAACCAACCAACCAACCAACCAACCAACCAACCAACAAACAAACAAGCCAGCCCATGACTACTTATTCATAGTCCACATTCTTGGGTGTTAACTTTCATTTCTTACCGTCTGCGCATGGTCTTAAACATCCCGTGTCTGTACTGTACATGTTAACAGATTACCATGAGTTACATTCCTGTTAGCAGGGTGTGAATCTCTGAGCCTGCACAGGAGGGACTGGAAATTTGCTCTCCTCGAAATTGAACTTTTCCTCATTTCTTTGTGGTTTTTCTTCCTGTTTATGTGTGTGTCTACCTTCTTTCCTTTCTTTTTTCCTTCCTTCCTTTCACCTTTCTCTTTTCAAGCTAACAGTTTGGGCTAATAAGCAGAGAAGTGCATTCTGTTGTGGTCTTTTCACAGCTGTGCCTCACTACACTTTGTTCTCATTTGTTCCTCTCTCCCCACTATGTTTTTTTATAGGGGGATTTTGGCAATTGCTTGGAGCATGGCCGATCCTGAATTGTTGCTAAGCTGTGGAAAAGACGCTAAGATTCTCTGCTCTAACCCTAACACGGGAGAGGTAGGAGGGGGAATGCTTCTCAAATTTCAGCCCTTGTAATATTTTATTTCTACCTAAATAAGTAATTTCCATATGGGTTCTAAGCACTCGATTATAACTAAGACCATTGGAGGAGGATATGAGAGGTTAGTCCATCAGAGCTCTATCAGGAACATTATCCTTTAAATTAAAATTAATCTTTCGGCCAGAGAGATGGCTCAGAGGTTAAGAGCACTGGCTGCTCTTCCAAAGTTCCTGAGTTCAATTCCCAGCAACCACATGGTGGCTCACAACCATCTATAATGAGATCTGGTGCCTTCTTCTGGCATACAGGCATACTGTATAAGTAATAAGTAAATAAATCTATAAAACAAAACAAAATAACCAAAGAAAAAATAAAATTAATCTTTCTCTATTAGAACATTGATTCTAGCTCGACAGCCTTTTCTTTGTTTCTTACTTCTACTTTTGTGCATTGTTGTTTTGCTTGCATGTATGTCTGTGTGAGGGTGTTGGATCCCCTAGACCTAGAGTCACAGACAGTTGCAAGTCGCCATGTGGGGGCTAGGATTCGAACCTGGGTCCTCTGGAAGAGCAGCTAGTGCTCTTAACCACTGAGCCATCTTCTCCAGACCCTAGTTTTAGCCTTATATATAACTTTGCCTTTTCTCTATTAAAGTAGATTGTTGCAGGTGCTTTTGTAGTAATTCTGATGGAAAACTATTAAAAATATTAATGGCTGGGGCTGGAGTGTGGCTCAGCAGCCAAGCACTTGCTTAGCATGTACAAGTTCTGGGCTTGATTTCCAGCACCATTAAAAAGTGTCTTCCTGCTGGCTCAGTAGCTCTGCGGTTAAGTCTGGAAGCCTGAGTTTGATTCCTGGAACCTACATGAAACACAGGAAGTAGTAGCTACATGTGTAACCTCAGTAGGAGAATTACCTAGATCAACTTGGGTATGCAACACGACAGACACTACAAGAGGCTATGCCTCAACAAGCTGGCAGGAGAGAACAGACTCTTCAAAGCTGTCATCCGTGTGCACACTGTGGCACATACCCCAGCACTTGTGCCCCCCCCCCACTCACCCATACCACACACATACACATAGGAATACGAATAAACAAAAATGTTTTCAAAGATTTCCTTCTTTTAGGTGTTGAGAATTGAACTCAGTACTTCAAATGCTCTACTACGCTCTAGTCCCAGCTTGTCAGTAGATTTCAGGCTATCACAGAAGCAGGTTCCTTAGTTCCTTGATTTCTAGTTTGTGTCTTTGATTATACTTTCTGTAGGAAACCGGAAACGTGAAGGTTAGGGAGCCAAGAGCAACATTAATGCAGCGATAAATTCTACCTGTGTGATTTGTAGCCGGGGGGCGGGGGGGGAACCATGTACCTTTCCCTGTACCTGTTCATGTTGGGCAGATTTCTTGAAATACACTGTTCTCTTACCATTTTCTTAGTTTTAAAATAAACTTTTGACTGGGTATGGTGGTGCATGCCTGTTATCCCAGCACTTGGGGAGGCAGACACAGCTGGATCTCTTGTAAGTTGAGGCCAGCCTGGTCTACAAAGTGAGTCCAGGACAGCCAAGGCTATACAGAAAAACCCTGTTTTGGGAAAAAAAAATAAGTAAATAAAGCAAACTTTTGCATTTGGCTGTATTAGAAGGAGTTGGCTAATTCAGTATATACTACAATTAACAAATTAGAATTCCGAGTTTGGTGAAATTTCATCACCTTACACACCAACCAGTGTAAGCATCAAAGACACAGCAGGCTGCACACTTGCTTCTGTTTTGTTTTGTTTTAAGTAAAGCACTTTTAATGCCATATAACACCAAAGTTACGTTTTTTTGGCTTTTCTTAAGGCCTAAGACATATATACTCCTAGGATTCCCAGTTGCCACCACACTCTGGATTGGCAACAATTCTGATAACTTTTTATTTATTTTTAATTTCCTCTGTGTGTATAAGTTCACACAAGTACCAGTACATGTGCACTTATGTGTGTATGCACCCAGCTGCCAGTAATCAATAGTGTGTCTAGTCTGTTGCATCTCTTTCTAATTTGGGGGGCAGGGTCCCCGGTTGGCCTCCTTCAGTACTGACCAGCTAACCCCGGGGCTTTTCCTGTCTCTGCCTCCCCAGCTATGTGATTTCAGGCGAGTAGTAGACCTGCCTTTTATGTGGGTGCAGGGCCTTGGACTGCAGTCCTCCTGCCTGCATGGCAAGTATTTTACAGGTGGTGCCATCTCCCCAGCCCTGTAATAGCATTTTTTTTTTAGTTTTTCGAGACAGGGTCTCTCTGTGTAGCCCTGGCTGTCCTGGACTCGCTTTGTAGACCAGGCTGGCCTCGAACTCACAGCGATCCACCTGCCTCTGCCTCCCGAGTGCTGGGATTAAAGGCGTGCGCCTCCACGCCTGGCTTGTAATAACATTTTTAAAGTTTTCCCATGTCATTTTCCTTCTAGAGAAGACTTTGTTAGGACTCTTCAGCAGTAGGAATGGCATGCACACGATTTCTCTTTGGCTAAAAAGCTGCATGTGTCAGTTCTTTCTAACGGGGTGGTTTACCGTCTGGTCTTCAATATAATTATTTGGATCTTGCCAAGAAAAGCAGCTGAGAGGAGTAGCAGTAGAGCCTGATAAGGCGCCCTGGACTTTGCTGCTGGTCTCTGCTGCCATTTAGGAAGAGAAGCACTGACTAGCATCCCTGTGCCTAGTGGACCATTGCAGAGCCGCTGTGCTGTACCAGGAACTTACCACTGCTTTTCTTAGCTAAAGCTTCTTTTTTTTTTTTTAATTATTTTTATTTTATGTGCATTTGTGTTTTGCCTGCATGTGTGTCTGTGTGGAGGTATCAGATCTTGAAGTTACAGGCAGTTGTGAGCTGTCGTGGTTGCTGGTACTTTGGAAGGGCAGTCAGTTCTCTTAACTGCTGAGCCATCTCTCTAGCTCCTCTTTTTTAAAAAATATTTTCTATTTATTTAATTTTAATTTATGTGTGTTGGTGTGAGGGTGTCAGATCTTGGAGTTATAGACAGTTGTGAGCTGCCATGTGGGTGCTAGGAATTGAACCCGGGTCCTTTGGAAGAGCAGTCAGTCCTCTTAACTGCTGAGCCATCTCTTCAGCCCTCTCCAGCTCCTCTTAGCTAAAGATTCTTAAAGAAGATGTTCAATAGACTTATTACCAACAGTGCTTATTGCTATTGGTTATGACCTGGCTATACCTTTTTCTAACTATTACTTATTTTATTTATGTTGAGTTAGGTATTATATGAACTTCCCACTAGCACACAGTGGTGCTTTGATATCCAGTGGTGTCCTCGAAATCCTGCAGTCCTGTCAGCTGCCTCCTTTGATGGACGGATCAGTGTTTATTCTATCATGGGAGGGAGCATAGACGGTTTAAGGCAGAAACAAGTTGACAAGGTAAAGTGATCTTGCCAACCAGCAATGCTGGATAACTGTTATTAGACGTGTTGTTGTTGTTGTTGTTTTTGTTGTTGAAAAGTTGCAACCCAGTTTGTGAAGGTCACTTTTTTTTTTTTTTTAATAGCTCTCATCATCTTTTGGGAATCTTGATCCCTTTGGCACAGGACAGCCCCTCCCTCCATTACAAATCCCACAGCAGAGTAGTCAGCACAGCATCGTGCTGCCCCTGAAGAAGCCACCCAAGTGGATCCGGAGACCTGTTGGCGCCTCCTTCTCGGTAGGTGGATTTCGTCAGTACAACACCTGAACTGAGGAGCTGTGGGATGGCACAAAGTACTTCTGAGCCAGGGAGACCTGTAACAACTGCAAAGGGACGGGTGAAGGACAGATTCAGGCTTTGGAGCGTGGGAGGGTGTCAGGAGTCAGGTCTTCCTGTCAGCAGGCCTACAGGACATTCACTGGGGGCACAGCTTAATGGCTAATTCATTTATTCTTCACAGTTTGGAGGGAAACTGGTGACTTTTGAGAATGTCCCAGTGCAGCCTCAGCAGGGAGCTGAGCAGCAGCGGCGGCAGTACGTTTTTGTCAGTCAGGTGGTGACCGAAAAAGACTTTCTCAGCCGTTCGGAGCAGCTGCAGCAGGTAGTGCAGTCTCAGGGCTTCATCGGCTACTGCCAGAAAAAGGTTGATGCTTCTCAGACCGAGTTTGAGAAAAATGTCTGGTCCTTCTTGAAGGTAAAGCTGGGTTTATTTTTATTATTTATTTATTTATTTGTTTTGTGTGTGTTTATTTTTATTTTTCGTGTGTGTGTGTGTGTGCACGTGCACTTAGCCATCTCTCTGGCCTTAAATTTGGCTTTATTTCATTATCAGTAAATTTCATTATTCCTATTATAATCAAAGTCTGTCTTCCTTTTGAAGAAACATTTGCAATAGTGTGATCTCAGGAATACATGATGCAACTCAAGAGATCTAAGCTGGGCATGGTAATCCACACCTGTCTGCCAGCACTCAGGTCTTAAGCTTAAGGCCAGCCTGGGCTATATAGCAAGACCTAATCGCAAAAGCCAGAAACAAGCTTATACAGAGAGCAGAGCCCAGTCTCTTACGTCATGATGAACTAAATAGTGTAGAGATAGATTTAAGGGAGAGAGGCATCATTCAGCAGACTTCAAATTAGAATGGGAGAGGTGCTATAGTAAAAGCATAAAATACCTAGTGTCAGCTGGGCGTGGAGGCACGCCCTCATAATCTCAGAAGCTGAGGGTGGAGGCAGAGAGATGGGGAAGTCAGGGTTATTGTCTGCTACATAGAGTCTGAGTCTGGTGCCTAGGCTACATGAGATCTGGTCTCTAACAAACAAAAAACCTAATTTTTCATTAAAAAAAAAAAGTTATTTAGAGATGTGGTGCTACGTGCCTTTAATCTCAGCACTCAGGAGACAGACACAGGTGACTCTGAGTTCAAGGTCAGCCTGGTCTATATAGCAAGTACCAGGGCAACTGAGCCTATGTAGTGAGACCCTGTCTCAAATAACCCACCCCAGTCAGTGACTAAGAGTGCACACTGCTCTTTCAGGTGAGCTGAGCTGGGTCCCCAGCACCATGCTGGAGAGCTCACAACCACTTGTAACTTCAGCTGTCCAGGACTGGATGCCCTCCTTTGACCTCTGCCGGCACCGTACTCACCATGCACAAGCCAACACTCAGGTGTACACAGTCTTACCCAGTTAAAGAAGTGCAGCTTTAGAGTTAAGTTCTCTTTGAACAGTGAATTTTTAGGATTTTGTAGACTTTAGATTCTTTGGTGATTTGATTTGGAATTTGGTCAATTCTTAGACAAACTAGATTTTACATGTAGGTCTTTGATAATGTCTCTTTTAAAAGGTAAACTTTGAGGAGGACTCTCGTGGGAAATACCTTGAGCTTCTGGGATACAGAAAAGAAGATCTGGGGAAGAAGGTAAGTCTCTGGGAAAGTCAAGTGACTGTCTCAAATATGTTGTTTGTTTTTATAAAGGTCTATACAGATTTTCTCAAATCAGTCAATAAACATTGAATAAGAATTCATGTCTTTTACTGAAGTTTTCAAATGCAAAACTCTACTTTCTGACTGGATTTAGAAGCTTCCAGAACCATCTGTAATTCAGCCTGGATTGTCAGGAATACTTTGGCCTTGACAGATCAGTTGCACACACTGAGGGTTTATTGGGGCGTGCTTACAATGGTGCCTTCCCAACTGTGTGCCGCTCACGTGGGAAGTAGGCTCTGTCTGGGCTACTGCCGAGCCCTACCCTATCTACAGAGATGCTTTCAGCATGATTCGGTTTTTAGTGTTTTTTAAAGACATAGTCTCTCTGTGTAGCCCTGGCTATCCTGGAACTCTCTGTAGATCAGGCTGGCCTGGAACTCACAGAGATTCACCTTCCTCTGCCTCCTGAGTGCTGGGACTAAAGGTGTGTGCCACCATCACCTAGCTAGCATGAAATGCTTAAATGGCACTTTATTAACCAGTTAGCATGTAGCTGGAACAGAGTTGAATTGTCCCAGGCTCAAGTAAACAATGTCTAAGCAGTTTGTTTTGTAGCTTTGAAAGAATTCCCTTTTTCAAAAACAAAAGCATATTTATAGTTGTTTTTCTAAGTTTTCAGGAGATTAAAAGTTTTTCTTGCATGCCTGAAAACAAAAAGATTGGGAAATAGAATCATCAAAATACTTGTAAAGCAATTCAGCTTTTTACAAAGTGTTTGTATGGCAGGCATGGTGCACAGGCTTTCCCTCAGCCCTCAGGAGGCAGGGGCAGTGGGCCTCCGTGAGGTCCAGGCCATCCAGGGCTAATGAGCCCAGTTAGAAACCGTCAACAACAAAACAAGAACATTGTTCCTAGTCAGTTAAACAGCAGAATACAAGAGAGTGTGTTTCTGTTAAGGTTGATTTTGTGATTAGACAGCAGAGCCGAAGAACATCTGCACAGTAGAATTCCATGTAAATGGAACTAGAACCATAAGAACCGGTGCTGCACAGATCTTCGCTTTCCCTAACATTGTGTCCCTGATAAGAACTTGTGGAGTTCTGCTGAGAGTGGGGTAACACTAAACTTGCTGTTCGCCCTGAACTAGAATTGCATTTAGTAGGTGAGTTGTTATTTTCATTTCAGGTTGCTTTGGCCTTGAGCAGAGTGGACGGATCCGATGTGGTAAGAGGGCCTGACAAATAGCTGTCTTCCAAGAGCTTGCTTTGCTTAGGCCATTACAAGGAAGTGTAATTTGAGAAGTTGATCTGTTTTGTGCTTCCTGGTTTAAAAATACCAATTCTAAGTATTTTAGTAAGTTCATAATTCTCATCTTAGTTAGCTGGTAAGGCATGTCATTCTTTTGTTATATTTGAACTTTATTAAAGGAAACACTGAATCAGTGCCTGCTCAGATACTTAAGGGAAAGCTCTTGTATGTCATGTGACATATCATGACCCAAAGGGAGGATGTTGTCAGTGATTGCTCTTGCTTTCCTTTGAATGTTGTTTCTGGAATAAATGTGCCTGGTTGCTTCTTACGATCAAGCTCTGGATGTGGTTGGTTGGGTCTTTTGTCTCTTATTACTAATAACCTTTAATGCTACATTCTTCAACTTCCTCTGATTGTTTTGTGTACCAAAGGCTCTTAAAGACCCTGACCAAGTAGCACAGAGTGATGGGGAGGAGAGCCCCGCTGCTGAAGAGCAGCTCTTGGGAGAGGTACTTACTCTTTTATATTATATTGGACAACTGTGATAACTGTGCATCTCACTTGAAAACGGGGACGTTTTCTTGACTACTTGTTGCCAACTGTGTTTGAATGTATTGTTTCCTCAGGTATGTTTAGGGAGTCTGTTCCCCTCACCTAACACAAGATCTCTGCGCTCTAGTTCCTTGCCTAGCTTCTGGATTGTGTGGCTTTAAATTAGCAGTAGATGTGAGATTTCCCTAACTGGCTCAGATGGCTGCCAGGATGCTAAACTGAAGAGATATTTTGTTTGGAAATGCAATTGCCGTGCTTGTCAAATTAATGCTTTTTTCTTGGCACATTAATTTGAATAGCCCGCTGTCAGTGATAGAGGCTTCGAAATTGGTCCCGAACTTGGAGCACAAGTAAAGACTATTTTATAAAGCTAAACTGATTGTGATGACTCACTGTAAATCTGTCCTTAGCTGTGCTTGACAATTTCTATAACTAATTGAAAAGAGACCTTGAATACAAAGTTGTATCATTAATTTGTTTCCTCTTGATTCTCTTTCTCCTCCCAACTAACAACTAATTCTACAATTTACTTGTTTTGCTTTTTAATTTTATTTCATCTTGGAAAATTAATCAAATTCTTATTTCTTATCTAATCTTTGATGTTTCCACTGCCTTTTATGATTGGCGAATATCTTGACTATGAAATGCTTGTAAATATAATTCATGACTATATTGGGCAGCTACAGAGTGATCATCAAATATGTTTTCTATTGAAAGCAATTTCCTAGAATTTAGGAAGGAAATAGGGGATATTGTAAGATCTTCCTAAAACTTTGAACTAGTCTTAGAGATACCTAGAGAAAATTATAGATACCTACAACTGTACTCATTTGTTTACAAGTAGACTAACTATGTATTATCAATTTAAAGACATATTTGGTCATACATTCATGAATAATATATGAGAAAAATACTTAGTCAAACAGTAGTCACCATTGTATACCTTGAAGGCTTGAAACAAGTTAGGCAGAAAGTGATTTAAAAAATCTTCCCATTTGTCTTAATGATACTATTGCTTTTCAGACTCACTATCTTGTACATGTGAGGTTTTTAGTACATAAGAAATTGCACTTGGGGCCCTATTAATATCTCAGGAGTTCATAAGTAAAGGTTTATTAATAGTGCATAGAAAGTACATCTGAAAATGTTGAGTTAGAAAAGGGTAAGATTGTGTTGTTTGTACAAACCTGGGGTTTGAGCCAGGGCCTCGTGCATCCCAGGTCTCGTCTCCAGCCCTGAAAATGCTGCTCTCTGAACTGGTAAACAGAGTGGAGAGGGTGGATATTGAATCCTCTCTCAGTGTAACTAGTGCAAACTGCCAGCGCTTTCCCAGACTTCAGATACTAGGGAGGCGGGTGGAGGCCTAGCCGCCTCCTGTAAGGCTCAGCGCTTAGATGCTGGACTTGGCACTAAAATGACTCCTTCCATAGCTCGAGGCCTTCACATTGAGGTGTGTAGGCAGCACAGGTGCAGGTGGGATGTTTGATTTTATGTGGGATAACTTTGCTTTCATTTAAAAGGAAAGGCTTGGGAATGTCTGCTTAGTCTTTACAAGTCCCTAATCTGAAAATCTAAGAAGTTTTACATTTCAGATCATATTGTATTCAGATGTTGAATTGAGTCACTCAGTCTGTAACCTTTATAATTGGATTGTGTATACATACACACACACACACACACACACACACACACACACACACACACACTATGTGCTGTTCTGTATATAACTAATGTAAAGGAAAATTAAATATATGATTTAATTGTATATATTTAAAAACAATGTTTGTGCCGCTCTGTGTGTAGGTGTGTGTGTGTGTGTGTGTGTGTGTGTGTGTGTGTGTGTGTGTATGTGTATGTGTGTCCGTGTCCCTGGGGACCACACCACTGCTAGGCTCTTGCTCTGTAACTGAACCTTGTTCCAGGCCCTGCTGCCTTTGTACTGAGAACACCAAGTGATTTGTTTTCCTGATTTAACTTTGACAACAAGACTTTATAGCCAAACCTACAGACACTACAATTAAAACATGTCTATTTTGCATCCTTGGGGGAATCTAAGGACATGCTTTTTATTTTGACAGCAGCTTTTCATGCACTTTAGTGAGTGTGAAGTCGAGTTTCAGGTGACTGGGTTTATCCAGGTCTCATTGTAGGAACTGATGCCTCACGGAGTCCCATTTAGAACATTTTGAAAGAACTTGGTGTATCATCTTCTCGGTAGATGAATAATTATACATAATTTAGCAGTAAATTATTTTGGTTTCATTTTGCCTAAATTGCCACCTTTCATCTTTTTAGCGCATCAAAGAAGAAAAACAGCAACCCGATTTTCTGCCCTCAGCTGGAGGAACATTTAACATCTCCGTCAGTGGGGGTAAGTGCCTTGGCTTTGAAATCTCTTAGTCCTAGCAGATAGCCTGTCTTCCGGCTTAAGTTAGGGAGAGGGAGTGTGTGTGTGCAGGGCCCTACTGTTTGTGGTTTTGAAGCACAAAGGTCTGTACATCTCTGTGCCGATGAGGATCTTGAGCTTACAACCCTACTGTCCCGGCCTGCAAGCCCTGGGATTTCAGTTATGAGCCAAGAGGCATAAGTAGAAGTGTTTTGTCAGGGGTGGGTGGGTGATGAGTTCTGATACGCCTGAGTGGTCTTTACTAGTACCCGAGGGTTATTCTATATGCATCCTGCTCTATTTCCACAACTTCCATTAATATTAACAGCTTGTTTTAGAAATGTAATGTGCTAGTAATAAATTAGCACTGTGTTCTTCATGTTTCTGTGTATGAAAATGGTATGCCTAGTTTTCTTGTAATTGTTTTGGTAACAAGCTGTTTAAAATGGACCTTGTGTTTTCTTATTGCAGATATTGATGGTTTAATTACTCGGGCTTTGCTGACGGGCAATTTTGAGAGTGCGGTTGACCTTTGTTTACATGATAACCGAATGGCTGATGCTATAATATTGGCCATAGCAGGTGGACAAGAACTCCTGGCTCAAACACAGAAGAAGTACTTTGCAAAATCCCAAAGCAAAATTACCAGGGTATGTTATTTTTCAAAAGAAGCACTAGCATACAAAAACATACACACTCAAATGTATGCTTTACAGAATTGTATATTAGCTTGGTATGGTGGCCCACACCTTTAATTCCAGCACTCAGGAGGCAGAGGCAGATGGATGGATCTCTGATCTACAAAGCAAGTTCCTGGATAGCCAAGGCTACACAGAAAGACCCTGTCTCAAACTCCCCTCTCCCCAAAAATATTTATTTGTTTTTCAGATGGGGTCTTGCCACATAGCCTGTGCCTTTCCCTGAACCTTATTCTTATTATGTGGAAGTGTTTTTTTTGGTTTTTTTTTGAGACAGGGTTTTTCTGTGGAGCCTTGGCTTCCTGCACTCACTTTGTAAAACAGGTTGGCCTTGAACTCACAGAGATCTGCCTGTCTCTGCCTTCTCAGCGCTGGGATTAAAGGCGTGTGTTACCACACCTAGCTAGGATCCTATTATTATTATGGGTAATTGAGATACAGTACAGAATTACACTTTTTGATGCAGAAATGGTTGTTTATGCCTTGATGTGATACAATTCCAGTGTTTTGATTACCTTCCAAAAAATTAAAAGCATTTTCAGAGGTTTAGTATAATGCATTTTAAATAAAAATTTTAGTTACCTCTTAACCTTGTCAAGAAGTTAGTGCATATCTTTGTGTATCATTGTGTATATCTGACATTATCAAGATCACACATAGATGGAGGTGTCATCTTTGTAGACACTATCACAGTGTAAGTTTCTCCTGCATTGTTAACGACTGTTAGAGTTCTACAGTATTTTATGGTCAGGATGTATTATGTTTCTACTTGGGGTTGTTCAGCTCATTGTAATGTTTCTCTCATATAGGGAAACCACATTGTTTTATATAGTGATTAAAATCTTTGTTATGCCTAAAGATGTACACAGAGTTTTGATTATTCAGTTACTGGAATTTCTGGCATAGAAGGTCTGAACGTTTTTAAACTTGCAGCTCTTCCTCTGTATGTAAAGCCTTGTCTCCTGCTGTTTCCTTTACAAGCTCATCACTGCAGTGGTGATGAAGAACTGGAAGGAGATTGTTGAATCCTGCGACCTGAAAAACTGGAGAGAGGCGTTAGCTGCAGTGCTGACCTATGCTAAGGCAGATGAGTTCTCAGCCCTGTGTGGTAAGAAATAAGTTCCACATGGAACTGTGATGTGACAGAGATGGCCGCTGTGCTGCAGGACCGAGGACTTTTACTAGAAATCTTTGTATGGCCAATCACAAATAAGAATTGTAAATTACATAGGTGGGCTGTACTCGGCTCTGGCTGCTTACTTATTTAGCACATTCACAGCTGTGGGTTTGATTCTCAGTAGGAAGAAAGACAGAGGGAAAGAGGGAGGCAGGGCCAGCAAATATACACGATGACATTTGAAGGTAATCTGTCCAGTGATAGTGGTTTTGAACAGACCAGAATATGAAATTTGCTTCTGCTACTTACTAGCTGTGTGACCTAGCAAAGATCGTTTGCTAAGCCTCACTTTATCCATCGTCATTTGGCACATATACAGTTCTCAATAAATGTTACTTGGGATCAATTAATAATTGTAACAGGTAATATTTATCAGTGCAGGCCGGGGCTAACTTGGTGGCTTAGGAGACACAGAAACTTTTTTGCTAGTGTGGATATTTACTATATTTTTCTGGAATTTTCTATTTGTAGTACATTTGTAGTGCATTTATAGAGCATTTGTGGTACATTGAGCCATCACTAACAATTTATTCTATATGTGCATTTAGAATTTTATGTTAAGATTTTCCCATTTATTGTTCTTTTCTAATATTCTTGATGGAGAACAGTTCTGTAGTTAGAGAGAGGCTCTTATTTGGTATATGATATGCTGTCCCCTCCATTCATTTAACAAGTAAGTATTTACTGATCTTTTAGAGTGATTATGTTTCTGTCTGGTTCTAAAATTCAGTGGTTGTAAAATTTATCCCATGCCTCTGAACATACCTTTGCGCTGCTCACAGCCTCATGCATAGATAGATGAAGGTGGGTATCGTGCTACCGGGTTTTTCTCTTGATTCACAGATCTTTTGGGAGCCAGGCTTGAGAGTGAAGGAGACAGCCTCCTGCAGACGCAGGCATGCCTCTGCTATATTTGTGCAGGGAATGTGGAGAAATTAGTTGCTTGTTGGACAAAAGCTCAAGATGGTAGCAATCCCTTGTCTCTCCAGGTTAGTACCTTTGAAACAAACGGTGCTTGCGTTTAGTGTCCCCACCTTACTCGGTGTTAAGTTAGAAATGCTTTTGTTCTGGGAACGCATTGCTTTCATCGTTCTTAGGGGTTCTCTGGCTGGATCATTGTATGTGTTCATTGTCATCTTTGAAGAAGCCAGGTGTGAGCTGACGGGCTGATCAGGTGTGGCTGAAGGTGTCAGGTCAGGTGTCATCGGCAGTTTACTGGGGCGAGTAGGTGGCAGAAGCATCGAAAGTAGCCCAGGGTCTAGCTACGTTCCCTCAAGCCCTTCTGCCTCTGGACGAGCAGCAGTGTGGGCTGGAGAACGGGCAGCACCCCAGTATGCTGAAGAGAGTATTTGTGATCAGGAAACATGAAGTAGGAGAAATGGAACCCAGGTTAGCACCACTATACAAACTAGAGAGAAAGTCAAACTGGAGACTGCCCTAGGCCTCAAGGATAGCTTAAATTTTCCCTCAAGGAGCTGGGTGGTGATGGTGCACACCTTTAATCCCAGCACTCGGGAGGCAGAGGCAGGCAGATCTCTGAGTTCGAGGCCAGCCTGGTCTACAGAGCGAGACCAAGATAGCCGAGGCTACACAGAGAAACTCTGCCTCAGGGGGAAAAAAATCCCTTGAGGCTGTTAGTGGGCAGTCTCACTGTAATATTTATTTTTCTCCCTAGGGGGCGAAAATTATACAGTCATTGCTTTAAAGACCATTCTTTTGAGACTAAAAGTCAGTTGTTTTTTTTTTTTAAAGCAAGCTTTTCCTTCCAAGTGCTTTTGAGAAGTAACGTGTTTCCCACCTGTGGATTGATTTGCTTCTGCAGGGTAGCCAGGGAGGGCCTCCTGCACACTCCTCAGCACAGAGCTCCCCAAGAACAGCTCTACATCCTTCGGCACAGGCATGCATTAGTCACTCTGCATTACTGTAATGAGATGGTTTTACAGAGAAAGGGTTTTATTTGGGTTCATGGTTTGGAGGGTCCTGTCAAAGGTTGGGTAACCTGTGGCTTTGGGCCCCTGGCAAGGACAGCATATTATGACAGGAGCGCATGGCTGAGCCACAGGAGGCAGCAAAACAGCAGAAAGCAACCTAAGCACACAGTCCCCTCAAGGAATGTCCCCAGTGACCTAAGGGCCTCCCTCTAGGCCCCACTTCTTAGAGGTCTTGCCACTCCTCAGCAGTGCTGACCATTGGGGGGAGGACATTCAACACAAGCAAGTGGTGAGCCCCTCTGGAGGTCAGGTACCTCTGTCACGAAACTGTTGTAGCCATGTTGTTGCAGGAAACATGGCATGCTGCACGTGCACATAGCCCCTTCCTTCTCTGCTACTGGGTACCTGCCCATCACTTTCAGTTTGGATATTTCCCTGTCTGAGATCAGTGACAAATGCCTGCAGGTTGAGGATACTTAAAAGATGGTGACCTGCATGCTGTCCATGAGGGGCAGGCCTTCTCCTCCTCCTCCTCCTCCTCCTCCTCCTCCCTGGCCACCATCCTTTTCAAGTAGAGGTGAGAATAGGTGCATGTGTTGGCATCTGTGATTGTCTCCTTCTCCCTTACTTTTCTCATTTAGGATCTGATTGAGAAAGTCGTCATCCTCCGAAAAGCTGTACAGCTCACCCAAGCCATGGACACGAACACTGTGGGGGCTCTGTTGGCTGAGAAGATGAGTCAGTACGCCAGTTTGTTGGCAGCCCAGGGCAGCATTGCCGCAGCCTTGGCGTTTCTGCCCGACAACACCAACCAGGTGATTAGGCCAACAGCTCATCTTTTTTGTTGCTGTTGTTTTATTTTCTTTTGAGATAGGTCCCTGGCTGTCCTGGAATTTGCATTGTTAACCAGGCTGGCCTAAATTACTATAGAGGTACCCTGCCTCTGTTTCCCTAGTGATGGGATTATATCCAGCTCCTCAAATCTCACTTTTCCAGGCTGGTCTTGAGCTTATTATAAAGCTGAGGGTGGCCTTGAACTTGTGATCCTCTTGCCTCTACCTTCCCAAGGCTGTGATTACAGGTGTGCACCCACTGTGACCAGCTTGGTCTCAATGTATTGTCATATAATACTCTTTATCTTAAGACTGACTTAAGTCATAGACCTCTAGATCATCTACTCATAAAACTAAACCCCTTATTTTTAGTATCACTTATAATCACATACATTTTCTATTTTGAGGCAAGGTCTCAAAACTCGGTGCAGTGGGGGCTGTGCCCTTGTGCTCTTGCATCCCCCCTCCAAGTGCTGGGGTCACCTAGATAACTGCATGCTTTAATGAGTTAACATGGCCACAGTGCATGTCCCATGAGCCATCATGGCAGTCAGACGTTGGTTCTCTTCAACCACGTGGAACCCACGGGGCAAAGTCAAGTCGTCAGGTTTGTTGGCAAGTGCCCTTACCTGTTTGTTGCGCCATCTTGCTGGCTAATCACATATATTTTTCTATATATTATCCTTTATACTGCTCTTTGGACTTTAGTGAACTTTATTGTGGGGGAAAAAAGTGTAATGCTGATATCAGTATCTCCTGTTTGTCTCAATGAACTCTTCACGTTGTCTAGCTCCTCCCCATAAATAAAGTGTGGTTCCCAGGAGGTGCTTCATCTGGTAAAGCACTTGCTGTGTGTGCAGGCATGAGGAAGCGCTATGGCTCATGTCTGCTGAGGCAGAGACAGGAGACTGGCTGGGCTGGCTGCCAGCCAGAATGTCTAATCTGAGAACTCTTGGTTCACTGAGAGTCCCTGTCTCAAAAAAACAAAACAAACAACAGCAACAAAATAAAACAGATGTGGGGAGTGATTGAGCTGGGCGCTCAGCACTGACTGTTGGCTCTACACACATGTGTAAATTCACATGCAGAAACACACACATACATGTGTATGTGTGAGCTGGGTGCGGTGGCACATGCCTATAATCCCAGCACACAGGGAGACAGAGGCAGGCAGATCTCTGTGAGTTTGAGGTGTGTGTGTGCGTGCGCACTTGCGTGTATGTGTGTGTGTAAAACACAGAGACAGAGAATACAGGTGCCCTCAGAAGACAGCGTCAGCTCTTTTAGAGCCAGACTGTAGATGCCTGTGAACTGCCAAACATGGGAACCGAATTTGGGTCCTGGATGAGCAGTAGCTGCTCAGCTGTCTCTACAGCTCCCCTCCCCAGCAACCTTAAACTCATGTCAAGTTTATTAGACTTTGTAATTTTCAAGATGCTAGGAGCTGGAGAGACGGCTCAGCTGTTAGGAGCACTGGCTGTGCTTCCAGAGTACCCACATACTGGCTCAGGACCACCTGTAACTCCAGTTCTAGGGGGTCTGACGCCCTCTTCTGACCTCCTCAGGTGCTAGTCATGCACACAGTATGCAGAACATCTGCATGCATAAAATTAAATAGACTTTTTTTCTTTTTTGAGACACAGTTTCAGAGATCACATTGAGATCAAATATCCTACAACGGAAGTTGGTTTTTGTCTTTGTTTTTTTTTTTAAGATATTACACTGTTTCTGAAACTTGTAGTCCGTTGCTTTTTACATTTGTCAGGGTCTAAAAATGCATATATGTAGTCAACATATATAGTTAACTTTTATAAATCTGTGTAATTGTGAATCCATATGAGGTCCAGATTTGAATTTAATGTCTTTTTCTTTGAATTATTTCAAGAATGTTTCTTAATTAATCTGTTGGATCCTTTTTCCATCACTAGCTGCAGCAGCTGATTCTCTTCAGAGACTTTCTTTAAGTTGTTTTCTAAAGTAGTTCTGTGATTTGGGAGCACTGTTACTTCACTATAAAATGACCAGAGAGCAACGAGGCCATGGTGCTGCACTGGTGTCGTAACCAAGAGGTGGCCTTGTTCAGAGTCCTGCCTCAGTGAACTTATAGGTTGTACTGTGTGTCACCAGCATTTGCTGCCAGGCTCAGGTTAGAAACCAGGAGGCTGACTCATGAGTAGCAGTATCTTTCGTAGAATGCTCAACATAAGAATTTTGAAGAGGGACTGGAGAGATGGCCTAGTGGTTAAGAGCACTGTCAGATCTTCTAAAGGACCCAGGTTCAATTCCCAACACCCACATGGCAGCTCACAACTTCCTATAACTCCAGTTCCAGGGATTATGACACCTTCATACCAATACACATAGAATAAAATTAAATAAGTTATTTTTTTAAAAAAAGAATTTTGAAGAAGTCTCTTGAATGAGCAGATTACTTTAAGAATAATTAACATGTTCTCATATAACTGGGTGAATTAACAGTGTTTTGTTTTCTTTTACTTCCTACAGCCAAATATTGTGCAGCTGCGTGACCGACTCTGTAGAGCACAAGGCAAGCCTGTGCCGGGGCAGGAATCATCTAAGAGCCCATATGAGAGGCAGTCACTGACCAAGGGCAGGCCTGGACCAATGGCTGGTCACCCGCAGATGCCCAGAGTTCAAACTCAGCAATATTATCCCCATGTGAGTGATATGGTCCAGATGACATGGGAACACGTATGTGTGTCCATCCAAATGATGGCTTTAATGTTCTTGGTAGAAGACGCAGCGACGGTACACAGGCCATATTGTGTCGTAGTTACACTTCTGTACACTTGAGAGTGGTGTTTATGACCTGCATGTCAAAATCACCTCTTTCATACAATTGTTACATGTTTGGTTTAAAGTCGTTTTAGATCTCCCTAGCAAGACTGGTTCTCTGGCTCAGTCCGACTTCCCTGTACATGAACATCTGTTCTCCACATCTCCACTGGACCCATTCCACAGAGCATGTAGGTAAAGTAGTGAGACTGAGTCACCCTTGCAGTGCCATCACCAGTGTAAGCTCGCTGTGTCCTCTGCATGGCAAACATTTAGTGAGCCCATTTAGGTTTTAAAGAGGCCTGCCTAGAGGCCGTGGCAACTGTGGACAGGACTGATAGTTTTATTTAACCTTGCGTTTATGGCATAAAATGTGGCTGGCCTTGAAGTCACAGGGATCTGCTTTCCTCTGCCTCCAGAGTGCTGGGGTTTAAAGTATGTGCCACCATACCCTCCCCTACCTTCACAGTCTTAAATGGAAGATACTTTTTTGGTTTTTCGAGACAGGGTCTCTCTGTGTTAGCCTTGATTGTGTTAGCCTGGAGTCACTTTGTAGACCAGGCTGGCCTCAAACTCACAGTGATCCGCCTGCCTCTGTCTCCCAAGTGCTGGGATTAAAGGCGTGCGTGCACTGCCACACCCGGCAAATGGAAGGTGCTTTTTAAAAATAAATATAAATAGTCTCGATTGGGAGTGTCATTGACATTTCAGATAAGACGAATTGGTGATAGAGTCAACACGCTCTTTTTTCATTATAGGAAAAGTAAACCTCAAATCCGGAGAGCCCTAGATCAGCTCACGCTCTTTTTCTTGTACTTGGGATAAGTCCTTAATCAGAATGGGTTAAGAACAGAACTTCATCAGACCGTATTTAAAGATAGCTGTACTATGTAGAACACTGTGTTTCTGGTGTGTTTGTTTGTTTTCATTTTGCAAATACTTATTGCAACTCTTCTGTGCCTTTCTGGCATTATTCTTGTTGTAGGGATTACTCTGGTAGACAGAGTGTACAGTTTCTCTACTGTCATGGGCAGTGCACTTAGAAAGCCTGGGATGTAAATGGGGATGAAATGTTGGCCAGGACAGCGGCAGTGGGATGTCACGGGACCTAGTTCAGGCACAGAGATGTCGTTTCTCAGCATCACCTGGCTGCTCGGAGGCTAAACTGGGGTTATAGTTTTCAGTCACCTGGTGTTTAGAAGAAGCTGCTTAAGGGTATTAAATACAGCAGAGCTTGCTCAACACGGGCTGAAAAGAACAGCCCGTCACCCTTTGTGCCTTTTGGTCATCTTTCTTTCTGAGGTGGCACAAGCACTTAAGAACCGTTGAGCTTGCCAGCATGCTGGCGCACCACTGTGACATTTGCCATCGCCTGGGAGGTGGATGCAGGTGGATCGTGGTGAGTTGGAAGCCAGCCTCGTGTCCATAGCAAATCCAAGGCCAACCAGAGCTGCACAGCGAGATTCAGTCTCAACAACAACATCACAAGATATCGGGTTCACTTAGACCAATCGTGTATTTTAAGAAAAACAAGGAAATTCAATCAAATGAAACAGGGATCTCTTGCTGAGTTGGGTGAGGACAGTGGTGTAGAGCTTTAAAGTGGTGTCTGCAAATGGGGAAGGGAGGGAAAGAAGGAAGCTGGATTGGTAGCGGCGACAGTCTCCTTTTAGCCAGCACGGCTTGGCTTTATGTTGTGTGTGTGTGTGTGTGTGTGTGTGTGTGTGTGTGTCCTGGAGGTTCCGTAAAGGTTTGCATACCAGAAAAGATTTTGATGGCTTACAAAATTTTTAGGAAAACTTAGACTGGACTAAGCGGCATGGTATATGAGAGGAAACACTGCATGAAAGTTGGGGGGCCAGTTCAGTCTTAACTGCATTACCAGATGCTGGATGGACCTTAACAGTCCCTCTTGGTAAAGGCTGGAGTTAGATGAGCAATCGTTAGTGTTCAGCTTGAGTGCACTTTAAGTGTGTTATTTTGAGTCTTCAGGGAGAAGTGTATACGGCTTCTTATGAAATGGCCTAATAGAGCATGCTGCAGATCACTAGCAACATGGAAATGATTTTACTCAGTATCCCAGAGTATCTTCTTTCTCTACCTAAAGGGCCTTTCTTCCCCACTTACTCTTTTTATTATTTATTTATTTACTTATTTATTCCTTTATGTGTTCTGCCTGCATGTATGCGAGATCCCCTGGGACTAGAGTTGCAGACAATTGTGATCTGTTCTGTGGGTGCTGGGAATCGAACCCCAGTCCTCTGGAAGAGCAGCTGGTGCACTTAAGCACAAGCCATCTCTCCAGCTCCTCCTCATACAGTCTTGACTGGGCTTGTTCTTGTGCTTTGCTGAGGACTCGCACTGCATCTCTCCCGCCTCCTCCTGCTGTCTGTTGTGTTTCCTTGGGAACCAGGTGGCCCTGGAAGCTGTTGCTTTACTACATGTAATTCTATTGCTTTTACTTTTTGCTTTGCATCTTGCGATTAAGACCTTTTGAGTTGTTTGTTTCTTCTTTTAACGTTTTCATTTTTTATTTTCTGTGTTTGGTATTTCTTTGTTCAATTCAGGTTAGAATTGCCCCTACTGTCACTACCTGGAGTAACAAAACTCCTACTGCCCTTCCCAGCCATCCACCTGCAGCCTCTCCCTCTGACACACAGGTACATCCTTCATTATTCCTCCTTGAGCACAGTCGGCTCACTTACATATAACTATTACTAATCATATATGTGACTATATATTCTCTACGCTTCTTTCTCACTCCTCCCCAGCCCCCACTCTGTCCATCTGCCTGCTTGTTGCGTTTCATTGCTTATGAGATGCAAGTGGCAAATTTTAGGACATTTATTTTCTTACCCTTTCTCTTCTTCTGCAGTTCTAAATTTACTTGAGCTAGAAAAATCTCAACCAAGATTCAAATAAGGGTTCAAATTGAATTTTTCTGAAGATGTTTCTCCTTCTTGTAAACATTGCAGAAATCGAAGAAAACCAAAAGTCCCCTTATGATATTTATCTCCAGAGTCCGGAACAGTAAATGGAAGTTAGTAGAGATAAAAACTTCTGGTGCCTTTCCGCAATGTTATCAACACTCTTATACGACCTTTAAATCACTGAGAATGTGTTGCCTAGAAAAATGGGGTGTTCTGTGGACGATAGTATAGGCAAAATGTAATTTTCTAATATAATAGCTTTTAAAAAAAATAAACACAATTTCCATTTCAGAGATTGCAAGGATAGTTGGTGAGGTTCTTGTTTCCACATATAATCTTCCTTTTTTCTCTATTCTCATTCCTAGGGAGAAAACCCTCCACCCCCAGGTTTCATAATGCATGGCAATGTTAGTCCAAACACCGCTGCCCCGTTGCCTACATCTCCAGGCCATATGCACAGCCAGCTACCACCTTATCCACAGCCGCAGCGTAAGTAATGGGACCCTGGAGCCTTCGCAGTAGCCTGCCTCCCTTCCCTCATCTACTTAGCAGCAGCGGAGCCATGGTCATTAGTTTTGACAGATAAAATAGGGGGCTATGGTACAGCTCAATGCTGGGGTGCTTGCTTAGAGTGTTCAGTCTCCAGCATCAGGAAAGAGTTGAGGGAGGTGGAGGATAGACACAGATGAGAGAGACAGACCGACAGAGGCAGAAGGACCTGAGTCTGAGTGCAGGGAAGTAGCTACTGTCTCGCCCTGTTTGGAACAGTGCCTCCCTCCGTTCCTGGGTCGTGTATAAGCCCTGCTAAAAGAGATAATGTGGCTTGTGGTTTGGTATTGACAAAGGGCTGTAGAAATTAGTATATATTTTTCTTCAGACAGCATGACAGTTTTGGGAAGTTGGTTCATGGGACATTTGTTGATGTTTTTCCATTTTATTTTTTATTGTTGGCTTTGTTTATTTAGTGTAGATTTTGTAAAAATAAATTTAGGTTTATAGCAAAACTGAGCAGAAAGTATGGAGCACCCACAGATCCTCAGCCCCACACACTCTGCACCCTGCTCCACAGGGGCGCATGTTTCGCAGCAATGAACAAATGATGCTGTTGCATCATTGCCAGAACCTATGGTTTATATGCGTATATACTCTGCGGACTGTGACAAAGAGAGCAGTTACACTTTAAAAAAAAATGCTACAAGCAGGCATGATGACACACGGCTTTAGTCCTCGAACTGTGTGGCAGAGGCAAGCAGATCTCAGTGAATTCAAGGCCAGCCTGGTCTACATAGTTCAGGACAGCTAGGGCTATAGAGAGAGACCTTATCTCAAAAGAAAAACAACAACAACTTCTGTTTTAAATAAAAGGGGGAATTTATAAGATTAAACAGCTATTAAAAATTAAGAACAAAGAGCTTAAATAAACATCTCAGGGGACAGTTGTAAGATTAAGCAACCATTAAGAAGAGAAGATGCCCCACGTAAGAGCTGGCTCTAATGAGGGCATTCTGCCTGCTGGAGTTCACTGCATGAATATGCATTCCATGCAGTGCTTAGAGCTGTTTTCTGGTTCACTGCAGGGCCCTCCCCACCCTGCCCATGCAGAATGTGGCACTGTCAGGCTCTCCCAGGATGGGTTACGGTTGAAGGCTGGAGTCTTGAGCTCCCAACAAATTCTAGGGTTTTCAAGAAAAGAAAATGCTCTGGGTACACAAGTGCTGCATGGCTCCATCTTGTGGTTTGTAGCTGTCTCTGCAGTCTTCACAGGAACAGGAAGTTTTAGCTCTTAGATCTCATAGTCCAAAATATTTTATCATCTGTGGCATTCTAGGAAGGTTGTTTTGTTGTTACTGTTTTTCTGTTTGTTTTTGAGGTGCTGGAGATGGAACCCAGTGCTCTTCCCATTGCTGGGCAAGTGCTCTGTCACTGAGCTGCATCCCTAGTTAGCTTTTGGTCTTACTATTTTAAGAATAATGATTAAAATTATCTTTCTAGAATGAGATTACTTCCCCCTCCCCCATTTCTGTCTGAATAAACATGTAACTAATTAAAACTTCTGTTTCTTCCTCTTGATGTAGCTTACCAGCCAGCCCAGCAGTATTCCTTCGGAACAGGGGGGTCAGCTGTTTATCGACCTCAGCAGCCTGTTGCTCCTCCTGCTTCTAATGCTTACCCTAACACCCCATACGTATCTCCTGCGGCTTCCTATTCTGGGCAGCCGCAGCTGTACTCCGCACAGCAAGTCCCCTCACCTACCTCCAGCTCTGCTGCTTCCTTCCCTCCTCCCCCTTCCTCTGGAGCATCCTTCCAGCATGGCGGACCAGGAGCTCCACCATCATCTTCAGCTTATGCACTGCCTCCTGGAACAACAGGTACACCGCCTGCTGCCAGTGAGCTGCCTGCGTCCCAAAGAACAGGTCTGCGCTTGGAAGGGATTTGCTTGGGCCCCCATCTCACTAGCAGAGGGTGGGTGCAGGGACAATATTTTCAGTGTTTGTAAACTGAGCAACATGAGGTATTGGTTGAGTGTGAGCCTCCCATACTGAGCATGAGATGCTGAGTGAATAATTCCTTAGACTAGAGCTTCAGGTTGCTAAGGGTGTGTGACCCTGCTGAGCCCACTTTAAACTGTACAAGATTTGTTAGGATGGTGAACGGTAGTGAACTCAGATTTAGTTGATAGCGTTATGTGAAATGCAGAACTTGAGAATTGAACGTAGGCCTCACAAGTACCAACACAATGCTCTCCCAGTAAACTTTCTCCAGTCCACTCCTCTCTTTGAGTGAAAGTGTGTTCAGTGTTCTGAAAATAGTCTTGATTTTAAACATTATTTGTGGGCTTAGAGGCTTCAGAGGGTAAAATGGTTCACTTGCTGTGAGCCTGTCAGGCTGCCAGGACCCACACAGTAGGAGAGAAGTGAGCTCCCAGAGGTTTTCCTCTGTCTGCCACGTACACAAATAAATAAATGTAAGAAAATCAGATAAAGAAAACTCAAAGTAAAGCTTCTGTACATGCAGCATTTGAAAGTAGTTTCCTTTTCAGATTAATGAGTGTTCAGACTAGTGGGTGAAAGGATGAAGTGAGGTTTGTTTGACCCTTAATCCTGAAGCTGCTCGAGGAGAGCCTGTTCTACAGTTACTGGATTAAATACTAAACAGTAACTCTAATTGATGAAAGTTTATTGTAAGTCTTGGTAGAAGCATTCTTCTCAAGTAAATACTATAAATGTAGATATAAAAATATTTTTAAACATTACTGCTTCTAAAGTGTGTAATTGATCCCAGAATTATAAACACACCTCTCTCTCCCTCTCTAATATGTAATATTAACATCCAAAGAACAAAAATTCCACACTACAAGAATTTTGGACACTTTAGTTGTCTTTCCTTTATTGGTGGATGCTCAGTGGATGTTTGGTAACACCACCAACAACCCCATATGTGACAAAAGTTTATTAGTTAAGAATAATCGGAGACACCTGTAATCTTAGCACTCAGGGAGGCAGAGGCAGGTGGATCCCTGTGAGTTCAAGGTCAGCCTTGTCTACAAAGCAAATGCAGGACAGCCAAGGCTACACTGAGAAACCCTGTCCTGAAAAAAAAGACAAAACAAAATAAACAACTCAGATAACTTGCCAACACAAGTACTTTGGGGCATTGTGAAGTGAGGTGGTCTTCCCAGTGGGAGGGCTGCTGAGTGACGTGTGGGTGGGCAGCACATACAGCACGGACACGCTGGACAAAGCCAAGACAGCTGGACAGATTGTATCAGACTGCTCACTGATGCACAAGGTTAAAGCTTCCACTGTTTGTTTGAAAGCTATTGCTTACAAAGATTTTTTTAAAGATCTATTTATTTTATGTGCATCAGTGTTTTGACTGTATGTATATCTTTTTGAGTGTGTTGGAGCCTCCGCAACTGGAGTTACAGACAGTTGTGAGCTGCCATGTGGGTGCTGGGAATTGAACCTGGGTCCTTTGGAAGAGCAGCCAGTACTCTTAACCACTGAGCCATCTCTCTAGCCCTTGCCTACAAATTCTTAATATTCCACTTAATAACTGTGACAAAGTTGAGGCAAAAGTACATATAAGGAGAAATTACTGCACACATTTCAGTAATACAGCACAGATACACTAGTAGTTTGATGGCTTAGGAATGAGTGCTAGCTCAGAATTCCAAACGTATCCTTTCACCCAGATCAGCACCATTTGGAGTGGCTCAGGTAAACACTCCCTTCAGTGGCACACAAACAGAAGGGGAGCACACTCTTATTAAATGCCTTGGACATGACCTGGTAGGTAAGGAGACTGGAGCTTCTCGGTGTGGCGAACAGTGAAGACTCTCAGGAGCACACGCTCGTCTCCAGTTTAGCCTGGGTCTGTGTCTTCACAGCCTGTGGGAGTTGCCAAGTCAGTGACAGAAACCTCGCAGCGGTGGAACTATGAGACTCCCCCAGCACCATTGATGGGGCTTCTGTCACTTTGTAGTAGAAAATAAATACTTGCTCAGCACTGCTTTCCTTCTTAAGCAAATGTGCATCTGCTGTGAGGCGATGTGTGCCGTGCAGCTGTTCTGACCTGCTGAGGGACGGGGTGGCCAGCTGGCACCCAGTGTGCACCGTGCATGCCCCGCTGCCTAACAACCCCCTGCCATTAACCTTCCTCTACGTCCTCGTCAGAGGTACTGCACCACATCTGCATGTTAGGTCTCCTGAAGGTTTTGTTAACGTTACATAATGGGGGTTGGAAATTTTGTCGTTTTGTGATGTGGTGTGGATCATGGGTTGTGCAGCATTGAGACATTGCAGTTGGCCAGTGCATAATTCCTGTTAGATTCCCCCAGATTTCCAGGCTTTCTGTTAGCATGTGAGGTTATGTGCCAAAGGCTCAGCGAAATAGATGTAGCAGTTAGGAAACCATTTATTCAGTCAGTTTTAAATGAGAACTTGTTTAATCTGTAATTGGAATTATCGAAAAAGTAGACAGGCAGAAAAGAACCATTTATTTCTAAGGAATAGCAAGTAACTCCTAGAAATTAAATTTTCTAAGTTTATAGTTCATACAATAAAAAAATAAGAGTCTGGTGAGAGGCTTTGAACTGCTGAGTGGTGGGCCTAAGTGGTACTTTTGGGAGAGTGACCTGGAAGTGTGCTTACGGGAGAGATTGTGACAGATTGACAGAATTACAGGCAAGACCATTGCTGAATGCTGCCCCCAGTTCAGGGGGGAAGTGGCAACAGTGCAGGTCCCCTGTGGCAGCACAGACTGGCAGAAAGTAGTCCCCATTTCACTATCTAGAATAACTGTGGTGCTGTTTGACATTTTTTTCCAGTCTTTCATTTACTTTTAAGAGAAAATACTTTAAATACTTTTAAAAATATGAAAAATATGAATTTTACTCAAAAAGTGTTTTCTGATAAAGTGGCCTTCAAGCCATGATAAAGCTATCATCAGGTGGGCATTGCTGTCTTTGTTAAAAGTGGAGTCATGTACTTGACAAGGTTTATTTTTATGGGACTTTCCTTAGTCAAATCAGAGTCCTCAACTTAGCTCTTCGAGTGGAGGAGAGGCACAGGAGAGGTGTCCTTGCTTTTCTTTAGGTGCTTTCATTTTTGTTTTGGAAAATGGTTTCAAGGATTCATTATCTTTCTCATTGTAACAGTCTGTCTTGTGACGCCTTTAAAATTGACGTGCTGGGCTTATAGAGAGAGGGATTCTGTGTTCTCTCCATCTCTCTCCATGCCGTCAGCGTTGATGTTCCCTTCCAAGTCCACCAACAGTTATTCTAGCCAGTCCATTGACTGTGTGCTTATTCCATGAAAGTCCTGAGGGCCCCAGGGAGGAGAGGGATTGAGCAAGGCTGGTGGACAGCTCCCCCATCGTGTGAGACCAGATGCTGCCTCTTTCCCCCAGTGTCTGAAAGACTAGTGTCTGCACAAGAGTCAGGAAGGCTCTGCAGTATCCAGTGACATATTTATTTTAAGAAGTAATTTTCCATGATTTTTATTGTTTTACTATAAACCCAAAATAGTATAAAGAAAAAGAAAAATTGCCTGAAATTTTACCAATCTAAATATAAATATTATTAATTTAGGTTATTTTTTTCCTTTGACATGGGCATGTATATGCACACATAAATATTTGTATGTGTACATGTTTACACATTAAGTATTTTATAGTAGGGCTGGAGAGATGGCTCAGCTGTTAGTGCACTTGCTGTTTTCCCAGAGGATGCAACTTCAGCTCCCAGCACCCACATCAGGCGGCTCACTACTGCCTATGACTCTAGCCAGCTCCAGGGCACCTGACATCTGCTTCTGGCTTATGTAGACACCAGAACATTTGTGGCATGCAGCCAGCCAGAAGCGCACACAGCTTTGAATGATGCCAACATGAAAACACTTGGTGCCATGTGGTATAAGTAGGTGTTGTGTGGGGAAATTCTGTGCCTTTAGGATGTGCTGAGCTTCGTTTGTCAAATAGAGAAATCATCAAGATAAAAACTAGGGAGACACTGATTTTTAAATGAAAGGTAAATCTCTCTTAGAGGAGATAGCATAGTAAGAGGGGAATGCTGTTTTAAGAGTTCATTGTATTTGATATTTACCCCCCCCAAAATTAATGACTTTCTTACTTGGACAGAAGACATTTCACATAACTTGTCTTAAAAGTAAGTTTTAGGGCAAATGCGGTAGTGCATATTTATAATTTCAGCATGTAGGACGGTAAGGAAGGATCATGAGTTTAAGATCAGCCTGGACTACATTGTGAGCAGCCTGAGCTATGTTGTGAACAGCCTGGGCTACATAGTGGGCAGCCTGGACTACATTGTGAGCAGCCTGGGCTATCTAGTTAGAGACCCTGTCAGTAAGTAAATTGTAAAGTTTTGTTCCTTTAAAGGTAATTTGTTTTTTTCTGGGTGCTGCTAAGTAGGGAAGAAAAAGTGTAAAGTGATAATTTGAGTTTAGAATGTCTTCCATAATACTGGCTAAGTGACTTTTACATTTTGTCTACAGAAAATCAGCCTTTCCAAGAGCAGGCATCTGTGTTGGAAGGTGAATTGTTTGTCAAACAGGTCTTTGAAATCATTAATCATTCAGCACAGCTAACGAGTAAACATTAACAATAATGCATGTGAGCTTACTCTAAATCTGATTGGTATCATTTTTAGTAGCTTTTTCATGGAATCAAAATGTAGAAGTGATTAAATGTATATGATGGCTGCAGCTGTGAATCATCAAGCTGTCTGTCCTGTGTGAACACAGTGACAGGACTGCTCTGTGCAGTTAAGAATATGAGGTGGCGGGAGAGATTGCATGATTCCTGGGTGTGATGGTGTGTTCCGGGGTCTGTTAAGCAGACATGACTCAATAGCTTGTGACCACCTTGGAGTGTCCAGAGCCCTGTCCAGCCTCCTGTCTCAGGTGAACTTGTAGGAAGTTCTCTTTAGCTAGGTCCATTGTGCTTAGAGGAAAAGAGCTGGCTGTGTTTGGTGACATTAAGCACAGACTGGTTTCCTTGCTTTGCCAAGCAGTTTTGTTGTGATTTAATATTCATATCAGTTCAGCAAGCAGTGGGGGCACCCTGAAAACAACGCACTAGAAGTTAGGGGCCACTTTCCATCTTCACGTGTTCTCACACACCTGTGCTTTGGCTTCCACAGTCTGCTTCCACAGTGAGGTGTAAAGTAGCGTACTGTAACCTAGAAATTGTCCGACTTGAGCATGTTTTGCAGTCTACGGGTACTAGACAGTGAGCCCCACTGACGACCATTTGACTGTGAGATGCCCGGGTGTTGGGTTCAGTTTCTAAGGAAACTTACTGTATTTGACTGTACTTTTCATAAAGTAGGAAATGATGAGAATTACTGCTGTTGTTTCTAGCTGGGCTCTTTTGCTGTTTTGGCATTTGTCTTGTGGTACTGGGCATAGAACCTGGGCCTCCTATTCTGGGCAAACGGTCCACCATTGACTTGCTCCCTGGGGTGGGCACTGCTTTAGACAGAGCCATGGTTCGCCTCTGTGCTGATGTGCTTGTGGAATCACACTCTTGCCCACAGAAGGCTTTCCCTTTACTCCTCTTTGTGCATTAAGTGTGACAGAACTCTGCAAAAGCACCCCCAGCCCAGCTCTTCCTCCTGACTTTGAAGGTGTATGTCCACTTACACAGAAGGGCTTCAGCCTTAAGCTTGGGACAGCCCCTTTACTTTAAATAGCAGTGCTGTTAGTCTGTGCTGCCTGCTAATCAGCCCTGTGGGACCCAGCTGACTGCTACAGCCTGTGTGGCAGTTACCTCACAGTTAAGGAGAATTTGTGTGGGATGAGTTGTTTTCTTCCTTTTAGGGTTCTAAAGGAAAATGTCTTCTGTTGTCCGTTCTAGGCCCTCAGAATGGTTGGAATGATCCTCCAGCTTTGAACAGAGTCCCGAAGAAGAAGAAGGTAGCAGCAGTTCTCTACCCAGTGCATGTCTTTGCTGTCAGTAGTCACACCACACTTAACCGGTCTCTTTAAAGGCAAAGCTTGGGGACTAATGTGTGTAAAACACATCACACCAGGTTTCCTTCTATCCATGATGAGAGGAGGGGGAGAATGCTGTCTGTGTCTGTGCTGTGGGCGGCACACACGTTACCCCAGTGCCTGGGAGGCCGAGGCAGGCGAGCCTGGGGAATGGCTTAGGAACTTGGGACGTCCGTGGCTTGGGCTATGCTGCCCTCCCTCTGCTAATAGTGCACTAGGCAGCCTGGGACACTTGCGTGTATGTGCTGTGTGTACACTCCCTCTCTGAACAGTGTACCTAGCAACTGAGAGCCCACACCTTCATGGAGCTGCACACGTACCCCACTCTGAACAACTGTTCTCTGCTTATGTTCGAGGTCGAGAGTAGAAAGGCTGATCTCTCCTTAGCTAGCTTTGGGCATATGTGTAATAAAGCAAAACCATGTCCACAGTCAAATTTTAGGAAGAATTTTCTACTAACCATCTGTGTCTACACATGATTTACCTTGCATGGGATTAAAATCAGACGTGCAATGGAGAAATAGTTACATAAATTAATCTATCAGTCAAAATAGAGAACAAAAGATATACTTCTTAGTAGCCAGCCCCCCGCCTTTGGATTCCATAACAAGAGGCCTCCAACAGCAGCCACAAACCTAGGACCACAGAGCAGCCTCATTCATGTGGCCTACCTTTGGTCTTGACAGGTTCCTAATCTATGTGTTTTGGTTTTGGTTTGGTTCAGTTTTTCAAGACAGGGTTTCTCTGTGTAGACTTGGCTGTCCTGCAACTCACTCTGTAGACCAGGCTGGCCTCAAACTCAGAGATCTGCCTGCCCCTGCCTCCTGAGGGTGGGGATTAAAGACGTGCGCCACCACTGCCTGACTTTGACAGTTAGTTTATAACCTTTTTTTTTTTTCCTTTGAATAAAGTTGCTTTACGTGGGCCCTTATTTTAGTTCTTTGAATAAGATGCCAAAACCCTGGAATCACACAGCCTAGATCCCAAATGCTGGTTATAGTCTGAGGCCAGCCTTGGCTTGGCTCTGTAATGGAAGCCTGTGTTAACTGACCAACCCCACCTATCCCCACCCCCAAGAAAGTCTTGTTTTGATGACAGTGGTATAAATTAAAGCCCCTTTAAAAGGCAGGGTGTCAGCTCCCTGTGGGCCTCTCAATCAGCAGGAAATAATTTCTGGCTTTGCTGTTGATCTTTTTTTAGTTTAGTTTAGTTAGTTCTTTGGGGTCCTAGCAGTAATCATGATAATATTTTATAATCAACATTAATTTGTAATTACATTTTATATTTTCTTTTAAAAATACTTTTTAATGATTTGTTAAATTTTATTTTATGTTTTGCTTGCATGTATGTCTGTGTAAGGTTGTTAGATCCCCTGGAACTGGAGTTACAGATAATTGTGAGCCGCCATGGGGGTGCTGGGAATTGAACCTGGATACTTTGGAAGAACAGCCACTGTTCTTAACTGCTGACCTGTTTCTCCAGCCCCTTGCAATTTAAAAAAAAAGTTTTTTTTTTCTTTTTTCTTTTTTTTCCTGTGAGTGTGCCACAGTTTATGTCTGTAGGTCAGAAGACACCTTGCAGAGAGCTGATTTTTCCTGCCACCATGTGAGTCCCAGTTGTTGGACTCAGATGCTTGGGCTTGGTGGCCATTGCCCTTACCCACCAGGCCATTTTGCTCTTCCTGTCACAGAAAATATTAAGTGAAGAAATACTCTGTACTTAGCATTATTTATATGTCAATACTTGCTAAAACTATTGAATATAAATGGTTTATTTTTCCTTTCATTGAAGCTATATATATTGGAAATTCTTGGTCATTTCATTCCCCAAGAATAATACTGAGAGGCTAGAATGTAACATTGGGAGACAGGCAGTCAGTAAGGAAACCCCAACAAAGGGTTAATTTCAACCAGAAACTTCAGCTGTTATTTTTAGTGCCAAGTAATAGCTTCTTAGTGATCTATGAAATTGAAATTACATCCTGTTGTCATTTAACATGTACACATGCATACATGCACCACATGAGCACACGTGCATGACACATTTGTTCCTGTGCTGCTGGATGAAAATGCATGGCTTTGGTGCCTGTTATTGGGAGTCTGTGTGAGAGGACAGGGAGGTGACCCTGAGTATGGTCCTCACCCATGCTAACACAGTAGGTCTACTTTGATGTTTTACTCTAGAATTCTGCATAAAATTTCATTTGGAAAAAGTATTCTGCTACGAATTGTAACTATAGGGTACTCTAAGGCCTTTATTTTTATTAGCTAAGGAAATGTTGCTGTTTTCATTTTTTTTTTTTTTTTCATCTTTTAAAAGATACCTGAAAACTTCATGCCTCCTGTTCCCATTACGTCACCAATCATGAACCCTTCAGGTGATCCCCAGTCACAGGTGCTGCCGCAGCAGCCCTCAGCTCCAGGGCCTCTGTCCAGCCAGGCCTCCTTCCCACAGCCACACCTGGCAGGTGGCCAGCCCTTCCATGGCATGCAGCAGCCTCTTGCTCAGACAGGCATGCCGCCATCTTTCTCAAAGCCCAACATTGAAGGGGCCCCAGGAGCTCCTATTGGGAACACCATCCAGGTGAGTCTGTAGGAGTTACTTGCTCTCTCTGTTGCAGTGAAGTGCCCGTCCCTCCCTTTGGACAGATTTGAGCTATATCTTTTAGTTCCCCTAAGCATCACAGTGTTACCTGTCTTTACATTTTAAGCTTTGTTTCTTTCTCTCCCAGTGGCCTGTGAGCTTCCTTAGGATTGTGATCGTTTCTGTATTGACTCTCAGTACGTAGCCAGTTCTGATGCATAATTGCCTGCTTTGTTTTAAGTGAATGAGAGAATTAACTGATGAATAAATGTGTAGAAAACTAGAGTCCCTGTTTGCCCTTCCATCTTTGTACTTAGCTATATCATGATCTATTCTGTCTTACCCTTTGGCTTAATCTTACAGGTTTTGGTAATCAATTAGCACTCCTTAAGGAGAGTAAAAGAAGAAGCTGGGCTTGGTAGTGCACGCCTGTAATCCCAGCACTCAGGGAGGCAGAGGCAGGTGAATCTCTGAGTTCGAGGCCAGTCTGGTATACAACTTGAGTCCAGGACAGCCAAGGCTACACAGAGAAACCCTGTCTCAGAAAGGGGGTGGAAGAGAGAGAGAGGGACAGACAGAGACTAAAAGAATTGTCAGGTTGATACACAGTTGTAATTTCAGCACTTTGGAGATTAAGGTACGAGAATTGCAGTGATTTCAAGCTACCCTGCGTGTTATACAGTCTCTGAAAACAATGGAAAAAGTAAAAGGATAGAAGAATGCTAGGATAAACACAAATAAGGGACTATGTATGTAACTAGTCAGTTACTTGAGGGGGTGCGTGTGTGATGCAGGGGTTGATCTCAGGGCTTCATATTTATTGGACAAGCATTCTACCCCTTAGCTAGAACCCCAGCCCTTATGCTCATACAGATCCAGGAGTGCCTCCTGGGTATCTTCCTGTCTCTTCACGGGTCCATGATGTCACATGTTAAACCTTCGCTTTATTTTTAACAGATCTGTCTATAAGGCAGTTGGGTCTCTCTTTCACATAGAATCAGGACTTCGTATATAAAATACTTTGTGGTCATTTCTGATTACTTTTATGGCATTAATTCTTTCAGCATGTGCAGGCTCTGCCAACAGAAAAAATTACCAAGAAACCTATTCCGGACGAGCACCTCATTCTAAAGAACACGTTTGAGGATCTTATCCAGCGCTGCCTCTCTTCAGCCACAGACCCCGTATGCATTTTTCTTCTCATAGTTTATTTAACTAAAATGTAGCCTGGGACTGGAGAGTTGGGTCAGCGCTATGACTATTGCAGAGGACCTGGGCTTCATTTCTAGCACCCACTATCTGTAACTCCACTCCCAGAAGATAACCTCTTCTGACCTCTGAAAGCACGCATGTGGTGCCCATACCTGCAGGCAAAACATATATACTAAAATAGTAAAAGAAATTGTTCTAGTATTTTTTTAAGTTCTTTGTGGTGCGCCTTCATTATTGAAGGTACTGTGGTCGTAGTTGTCTCTGTTGCATTGATAAACAAAGACCCTCAACATTACAAAGTGTGTGACTCAAGTGTGATACCCATCTTTCCTCTCCTATATAGCAAACCAAGAGGAAACTAGATGATGCCAGCAAACGCCTGGAGTTTCTATACGACAAACTTAGGGAACAGACAGTAAGTTTTTTTGGGGGAAGAGGTGGATTATGACGATCAGTTTTTTTTTTTTTTTTTTTTTTTGCCAATAAAGTACGTGGCTGGCTTGTCAGCACTGTCATTCTGTGTGATAAATGGTAAATTGTCACAAAAGTACAGAATGGACTTTCCCAGATCTTGTTTGTTGGGGGTGGGGGGGAAAACATTAGAGGGGAAATTTGCCCTTTTTGTAACAAAGATCAGAAACATAAACTGGACTGCATTGGGCCCAGGGTGAGTGGCCTAATGCTCATTTACATGCCCCATGTATCAGAAGCCAGAGAGGAGGCAGGTGCCCTGTTTTCTAGAAAAGAAACGTCGTCCCTCTGGAGATGCCTGGTCCTTTTCTCCCGCAACACACTGATAGAGAAAGGCAAAACCAGATGTCGCTGCCAGATGACAGGGTGATGTTCTGTGACTGAGAAGAGAGCCCACTGCAAGAAGTCCGTGTCCGTCCTGCGCTGACGTGCTGTTCCTTTTGAGAGTTTAATAGTGAGAATGCTGTGACTGGAGAGGACAAAGCTGTGTTTTGTAGAAATCCTGCTTGACATACTCAGTCTCTCTGATAAAAATAATGTTTCTCTCATGAGAACCGAAGCAAAGAAAGCTGATCTCATAGGAAGGGGCGTGGTCTATGACTGATCCAAAAGTGTCCTCTGCTAAAGTGTAGGAAGTACTGGGTGCCACCAAGACAGAGAGCTAGACTGTGTTCTTTTTTCTTTTCTTTTCTTAGGTTTGTTTGTTTGTTTGTTTGTTTTTGTTTTTCGAGACAGGGTCTCTCTGTGTTAGCCTTGGCTGTCCTGGAGTAGCTTTGTAGACTAGGCTGGCCTCGAACTCACAGCAATCCACCAGCCTCTGCCTCCTGAGTTCTGGGATTAAAGGTGTGTGCCACCACGCCTGGCTTAGACCATGATCTTAAAGAGTGACAGGTGAGCCAGTGTGCTCAGTGCAGGACCTCAGCTTCGTAGTTCAAGGCCAGCCCAAGGTACATGAGACCCTGTGTCAGAAAGATGTTGAGGAAGGGAGAGGACAGGGATGTCAGCATGGGTCAAAGGTCCCAGCTCTCAAGGTGAGAGGTTTGCTTGAGCCCAGGAGTACAAGACCAGTTGGGGCAACAGAGCAAGATCTAATTGCAAGGGGAAAAAGAAAAAAGAAAACCAAAATTTTTAAATGCCAGAAGAGACGTTAGAACTGTAAAAAATGCTTAAGGGCTCCAGATTGTGGCTCAAGGTTAGTGCACACTGAAGCCCTGGATCCCATCCCCGTCATGACAGAAGAGTGGAAAGTAAAACTCAGTAAGAGTTGGCAAATTAAGCCGGGCGTGGTGGTGAACGCCTTTAATCCCAGCACTCAGGAGGCAGAGGCTGGTGGATTGCTGTGAGTTCAAGGCCAGCCTGGTCTACAAAGCGAGTCCAGGACAGCCAAGGAGCCAAGGCTACACAGAGAAACCCTGTCTTGAAAAACCAAAAAAAAAAAAAAAAAAAAAAGTTGGTGAATTATGTTACATGGCCAAGCCTGCCTGGAGCCCAAGGGCAGAACAGAAGGTACAGGATCTGCTGTAGAAAAGGCTTTGAGTCAATGGCTTCCCAGCTGGGAGGTGTTGGGGTTCATGGTCTCCTGCCTTCCTGAAGCAGAGCGTGAAAGGCTCAGGCTAAAGTCCCTGGAGAAAGGAAGCCCTGTCAGCATGCCGCCTTCCCGCGGAAGTCAGTGAGGACCTGCTTGGCAGCATGTGTGACTCACAGAGGACTTCCATACACATTTCCTTGTCACACTTCTACTTTAAATTGTGACTTCACTTGGTCTAAAATTGTTGTTTGGTTTAAAACATCCCAGAAATACTACCTAGTTACCCATTCTCAGAGTATGTTTCAGGCTCTCTATAACCCTCTCATGCCTCCGCCTTTATTTCAGCTTTCCCCCACAATCATCAACGGGCTACACAGCATTGCGAGGAGCATTGAGACAAGGAACTACTCTGAAGGCTTGACCGTCCACACTCACATCGTCAGCACCAGCAACTTCAGCGAGACGTCGGCGTTCATGCCAGTCCTCAAGGTTGTTCTCAGTCAGGCCAGTAAGCTGGGCGTCTGAGGACACTGTCCACTGACATTGCTGCTTCTCCAAAGAAAGCCATGCTAAGACTCGGACCAACCCCTCATTAGCATGTTTCCATGGCAACCACCCAGGAGCTTTGACATTATTTCTGCAGGTATCTGCACCCTAGAACTGCTTGAACCCCTGGTGCTTTCTGTTGTTTTAATCTTCTGTTGCCCACTATGATTTTCCTCTTCTGGAGATAGTGTCTTTCCTGGATTACACACAGTGTAGTTTCCCGTGGGATTCAGACAAAATGTGGTTTTAAAACTTTGGTGTACTTCTTAGAAGAATTGCATCTGGCTACGTATAAAATGGACCTAGAGTAAATTGCTTTGATGTCTTCCATACTTTCTCCACATTAATCAGATTAAAGTGTGTAATCCTATCTTACGTGTTTATAGCCTTTTTATTTATTTTTTTTACATCATGACTACATTTTATTTATTTACATGTGAGTGGGTGTGGGCGTGCCACTGTGTGTGTGGAAGTCAGAGGCTACCTTGTAGGCATCACTTCTCTCCCTCCTCTATGCGGGTCCTGGGGATGGAATTCAGGTCATCAGTGTGGCAGCCATCACCCTTGCCCACTGAGCCATCCATAGTCTTTTCTCACCAGCCCTGCCTGTAGTCTTTTAAAAAGAGGCTGCAGGGCTGGGGTTATCTGTGATGGGGCACTTCTTCACGTGTGTGAGGCCGTGTGTTCCATTCTTAGCGCCATAGAGCAGGGGTCTGCAGCCTTCCTAACAACCATACAATTATTTTTGTTGCTACTTCACAGCTAATTTTGCTACTGTTATGAATCCTAATGTAAATTTCCAATATGTAGGATATTTGATATGCAGTCCCTTTGGGGCTGCTCGTATAGAGGGAAAAAAGCAACTTTACTTTAGCCTGGTCCTGAGCAAGTATGTGTGGGAGTTGCTTTGTCGGTGGTATCAGCACACACTAGTGTGGAGCGGGTCCTTAGCTTTAGATACTCACAGGAAGGGAGTGCTGTCCTCACAGCTGCAGCACACACTGCCATGTTCTGCTTGGGTTCAAGATGGAGTTGTCTTATTTCATAGTTAGACATTTGCTACCCCTCCCCCCACCCCAGTTTCTAGGAAGTTACCTATAGTCTTGAAGTTGCATTCAGAAAGAAAGCGTTACTACAGTTGAGATCCTAAATAAAAGCCATATATTTTCCAGCCAAGTTTTCTGTCAAGTGGCTTCTTATTGTCTACTTTAATGTATAACAACGTGACTAGCAAAAAATAGTGATCCCCATTATTCCTGGGTGGGTACATGGGCTATTTTAGGGTGCGGGAGTAGGAGCATTTGTCCAGTGGGTCTCAGAGCCTTCGGGAAGCAGCTTGCAATAACCTTTGGGTTTTTTGTTTTTTTGTGTGGTTTTTTTTGTTGTTGTTGTTGTTTTTGAAACCCCCTTCCCCCCCACACACACTTTGAAAATTTAAGCTCAACTTTGTAGCTGAGAACAGTTTGTAACAAGCACCATACTAGCTTCCGAGAAGGGGGGCAGAGCTGGAAGGAATGAAAAAACAAGAGAATGAGTTTCCCAAAGGTTAGACACACGGTCGGTAGCAGTGGGGCCATGGCCCCTGCTAGCAGGTCCAACCAAGTGTGGGCACAAAGCCCTGGCTCCCGCTGGCGTCAGAGGAGCTAGGCTCTTTCCAGTTCAACATTGGCTCCCCTCCCCCCCCCCCCCCCCCCCCCCCCACCCCCCGCTGCTGTGGACTCTTGGAGACAATTCATATCAACAGTCAGAGGTAAATTGAGCTGAATCCCAAACAATTTTTCTTTTCTTCCCTCTGAAGCATAAAGAAAATGGATTATGGAAAGAGCAGTTTGTTATCTCAAGATAAACTGTGAAGTTTTAAAAATTTTCTCCTTTTAAAGAGAAGACATGAGTAAACTGGCCTTCGTGAATGGTTCTATTTTAATAAATGCCTCTACAAGTCAGGAATTTCAGCTTAAGGCTCAGCGATGATCAAAGCTCTATGGCAAGCACACCTGTAATCCCAGCACTTAGCTGAGGCAGGAAGATGGTGAGTCCAAAGTCAGTCTAGACTACAGAGAGCTACGGTCTTATAAAAACCTCAGGCATGTGAGTGGCTGCTCTTTCCTTTGAGGAGGACACAGCTCCCTCTTAGCACAGTAATCCTGCATGTGTGGTCTGCAGTTCCTGTTTTGTGATTCCCAGACATGTTCAGTTTTCCTGTTCTGCACTTTTTTTTTTTTAAGTACAATTCTAGAGTAGAGGAAGGGTTATGAACGAATGTGGTCCTTGGGGCATGGTGTTGGCTTCTGGTCTGGGCTCTTCTGTGTTAGATCTCATCTCTAATGTTCTCTTTAAGGATCATTTACATAAAGGATTTATTTTGCATGCATGTATGTGCACTGCCTGCATTCCTGGTGCCCACAGAAGCCGGAAAAGGGCATCAGATCCCCTATAACTGGAGTGACAAGCAGTTGTGAGCTGCCATGTGGGTGCTTGAGCCTTGAACCAGATCCTCAGAGCTCTTAACCACTGAGCCGCCCTTCCAGATCCCACCTCTACCCTTCCTGCTTCGGGTATGTGAAGTGGACCCTGCTTAAGAATCGCCATGTGGGATGGGATGTGTAGCTGATAGGGGCTGTTATCCATCAGAGGGTGGGGGCAGCTTCGCCACTCCTCACTGCTGAGAGCCTCAGAGATCACTTAGATTCAGAATGGTTTCCCCCTGCAGACCACAGTAGGGAGGGGATAGCGGTCAGGGGTGAAGCAGTGGGTTGTGGGCTAGCCTAGTTGGTCCCAGCTGCTGGAAGTGCCTCAGGAGGGAGAGTACAGAAGAATTCCATTCTGGGAGTCACAGAGCATGCCCCTCTGTACTGCCTCGGCTTCCAAGCTGTAAAACAAAAGGCTGTAAAAAGGAGTGGGCGGAGGGCTCCAGAGCCTCTGGTCCATCCACCTTTGCTACGGCGTCTTTGTATATGATCAAAGCCTTCTGAGGGGATGGAAGATGAACATGGGACACAGCTCTCAGGGAACTTTTCCTCTTGAAGAGTTCATTTGATTTCTAGCAAAAGAAATGCATCGTGCCCCCCGATAGGAAATGAGTGGGCCGCACTGAAGAGGCGGCTTGTGGTCTGAGTCTGGAGGCTGTGTGTTTAGCTTTCCACAGCCCTTCTGTGTTCTCACCAGGAATGGACTGGCTACCTTGAGTGCCAGGAAAGACACGGTCCGGCCTACCTCCCTTTGGTGCAGCAAATCTGGGTCACCCTTTCGACCTTCCTGAACTGTGTTTACAAATTCCTGCCCCCTGCCGGAGAACAGCCTGGCCTTGGCCTTTTGAGAGCAGCCTGCAGTAATTAACAGGGCAGGAAGAAAAAGAGGCCATTGAAGCAGAAACAGTAACAACTGATGCTGAGAAACTGAAGGATACTGAAGCAACTTCCAGAGAGAAAAGAAAGAGGTTGGTGTTAGTGAGATGGGCGAAGTTTATGGGTTATTAGTGATTCTTCTGTCACAATAATAATTTATATCTGGGAGCTGAGTTGTGGCAGCAGTGGAGAAATGAGGAGGAGGTTGGTTGGGTTTGTAAACCCTTTTGGCCATGCAGTGGACAACAGGGACACTTATATAGGCCTGAAATATTAACCTGCCTTGACCCGGTCTCATAAAGGAATGCTACCTCGGAATACACTTTCCATCCTGACTGATGATTGCCGGCCTGGCCCACTGTGCGTGAGCTCCCAGAGCCTAATGCCATATATGCTGCTTGTAGACGGAGACAAGTGCATGGCTTCTAGAAGAGTCTCAACAAATATACATTGTAAAAAAAAATTAATTTGAACTCAAAATTAGCTGACACAGTGGTGCATGTCCATTCAGGTAGGAGGATGCCTGAGTCAAGGAGTTTAAGGTCAGCCTTGAACTAACTCTCTCTCTCTCCATCCCTTCCCACCCACCACCACCCCATTCCTTCTTCTCTTCCTTGCTTCCTTTCTCCTGTCCTCTCCCACCTTTCTCCTTCCCTCCCTCCTTCTCACCCCCTCTCTACTGGGGTCAAAATGGGTCTTGGCCATGCTAGACAAATACGTTACTGTTCAGCTATATCCCTAACCCTCTTTTCTGCTTCAGGTTTTTTTGTTTGTTTGTTTTTGTTTTTGTTTTTCAGTTTAATCTTTAGAGTGGGCACACGAGCACAGGTATATGGCATTTTCAGGTATACTTGGTTTTGGTTGATGCTCTTCTTGTCTTCCCTCCCTTCCATCTTCATAGCATGTGAGTTCTCTTACCCTCCTCCCCTCCCTCTTGCAGCCTGTGACTGCTTTTTCTACTTTAGGACTATGCCCACACTCTCGGAGCTAGGCTTGGCACACAAGCGAGACACACACTCTTTGCTTTACTAGGCCTGGGCTACCTCGGCAATACATTTCCAGTTCCATTCAGGAGTTCATGATGGTCTGTATTATCCCAGTACTCCAAAGCTAAGCGGGGAGGATTGCAAGTTTGAGGCCAGCCTGGGCTATATACTGAGTATAAGGCTAACCTGAGATATTAGTAAGACCGTGCCTTAAAAGAACAAAGCTGGCCGTGGTGTGATGCATGTGGAAGGCTGAGGCAGGGAGGCCATGTATTCAAGACCCATCTGGGCTATACAGCAAATTTGAGGCTAGCCTGGACTACATAGTGAGATCCTGTCTCAGAACATTTTTTTAAATTCAAAATTAAGGTTATTTAGGATACAAAGAACAAGATACTGCTGACAGGAGAGGCAGGTTTAAGTGTTTAAATACTTTAAATGCACTCCCCCTCTCAGCTGTACAATGCAGCTGTCTTCGGAGATTCATGCCTGCCATATGGCAGCAGTTCTATCGAGAGCAACTAGGAAATGTGACGGTGAGGGGCTCTGAAAGAAAAGCCCCTCATTCTCCTCACCCAAAGCAATGGAAGGCTTCTTTTGAGAGGGCCGGGCCGCCCTCGTCCACTGTCCTCTACCAGCCCTCCTGTGGCAGGGCAAGTGGACGAGACTGGTGTAAACACGGAGGGTCTCTGAACCTTCCAGCAGTCTTGGAGTGTGCACAAAATTTTGCAAAGTGTGGAGCTATCTCATGTTGCACATAAAAATGCTGATTTTTGAGGTGGATCGGTAATTTCCCAGAGAAGATCCCCAATGTTGATCTGTCTCAAGTCCTGTATTATACAGGATGAAATTGAAAAATTGAGACGCTTTGTCCCCAGGTCGCAGAATTCTCAGGTTTGCTAACTCAGAGTGGGTAGAGCTAAATTCAAATCCAGGTCTGTGCCTAAATGGAGTCATTTTCATAAAACTGTGTCACCAGTGGTCAAAATTTCCTTAGTGAGTGCATACAGGTGTAATTCGTGTCTTTCGAGAACGGGTCTTGTTCTTCAGTCTCTCCTCTAAAGCCTGCGGTTTCTTATCAGAATATTTGTGTCACGGTTTTAGAAATATCTTGGCATTCTTTTACATGTGTGCATGTCTGTATGCATGCTTGTGTGTTGAAGGAGTGCATACATGTCTGGGGGCCATGTTCACATATACGTGTAAGTTCACATAGAGGCCAAAGGACAACGTTGGGTGTGGTACTGCCCATCTTTTTGTTTATTTGTCTGTCTGTCTGTCTGTCTGTTTTCCTGAGATTGGTTCTTCCTGGCCCTTCCTGGCCTGGACCCTGTCTCTGCCTCTTGGCATGCCAAGCTTTGTCAGATGAGTTCTGGAGGTCAACTCAAACCCTCATGCTTGTAAAGGCAAGCGCTTTGCCCACTGAGCTATCTCCTCAGCTTTCCAAACATCTTGGCACCTGGCCTGTGGGCATGGCTAAATAGGCAAAGTGTTTGCTATGAAAGTGCCAGCATCAACATTAACAACGCCAGAACTGGGTGATGGTGGCAGCGGCGGCAGCGCACACCTCAGGAGACAGAAGAAGCAGGTGGATCTCTGAGATCGAGGCCAGCCTGCTCTATAGAGTGAGTTCTAGGACAGCCAGGGCTACACAGAGAAACCCTGTCTCGAAAACCAAAAAAGAAACAAAAGATCCCAGAGTCCATGTAAAGCAGGGCACAGTAATGCTTGTCAAATCTCAGAGCCCCTTCCATGAACGAGGAGAACCCCTGGAGCCCCAGAGGCCAGCTCGCCTGACAGGTGTATGCAGTAGGAAACAGCAGACCCTGTCTCAAACAAGGTGGTAGGCGACTTCTGACCTCTACAGGTGTCCTGTGGCATGTACACCTAGACTTAGACACAGACACGTACTGTTCTAGTTTTGTCTCTGTTACTATAACAAAACATTCTCACTATAAAGGATTTTTTTTACTTTGGCAGTGGTAGCTTGAAAGCAAGGGCTCGTAGATTTGAATGCTTGGAGGAAGCATGTCATTGGGAATATGCTTTAGGTTTGAAAACCCCAAGCCAGGCCCACTGTCTTTCTCCTCCTGCTGCCTACAGATCTAGATGTAGATGCCTTAGCTCCTTCTCCTGACCATGTCTGCCTGTGTGCTGCCATGCTCCTTACCATGATGGCAGTGGACTGAATCTCTGAGGGTATAAGCAAACCCCAATTAAATGCTTTCTTTTCTGAGAGTTGCCTTGGTCATGGTGTCCCTTCACAGTGGCCAAGACAAGTTCCACGTCACACAATCCATAATTGAGGGCTGTTGGGGTGGGGTGGGGGAGTAAGGGGGCGTAGGAATGCTGCTTACTGGCTCAGGGTTAGCTTTTCATCCACAGCCCAGGCCCACTTGCCTAAGGAATGGTGCTGGCCGCACCAGGCTGAACTCTCACACATCCATTGAGAATCAGGACAGTCCTTCATGGATTAACCTAACCTAAGCAATTCAACTGATGATCTAGGCTGTGCCAAGTTGACAATTAAGGCAAACTAGAAACACACACACACACACACACAGAGAGAGAGAGAGAGAGAGAGAGAGAGAGAGAGAGAGAGAGAGAGACGGGGAGAGAGAGAAATTAAAAATATTCTTGACATCCTTTGAAGCTTTGTAGCCATAGCTCAATGCCAGGTAAAAGTTAAAAGTTCTCCAAACCTTTGGGCTTAGCATCTCTGCAATGTCAACCTTCCCTTCGGGGCCTGTTTGCTGCCCCTCATCTTACTCTTGGCAACCCTCACTACTGTGGGCCTGAAGTCCCAGGCCCAGCCCTTGGAGCACAACGGCCATCACTTCCCTTACTCTCATTACCTATGATGGAGAATGTTGCCCTCACTTCCTCTAAAACCTCACTGCCTGTCATCCTCCACTCACAATGAGATCTTGGCTTCCTCTTAGTTATATTTCCTCTCCCTGTCACCACCTGGATCCTGTACAGATGCCCTCCCAGCCCCTCGGTTACCTGGAGCCCAGGCTCACTGACATGCTCCCTTCTACTCAGTGAGTCTGTCCTCAGACCGCTGAGTGCAGCTGGGTAACCCTGTTTGCGCTGAAGTCTCAAAGCACGTGACCTTCATTTTTAGTTAAGTCAATTTGGCTGGTGTTTATGTGCGTACATCTGTGCATGGACACATGGAGGCCAGAGGTCCATGTTGGGCATCTTCCTCTATTGCCTTCCGCCTTATTTTTTGAGGCAAGGTTTTGTTTTATTTTGTTTTTTAATTTTTTTAAAATTTATGTATTATGTATACAGTGCTCTTCCTGCATTTACACCTGCAGGCCAGAAGAGGGCATCAGATCACATTATAGATGGTTGTGAGCCACCATGTGGTTGCTGGGAACTGAACTCACAACCTCTGGAAGAGCAGACAGTGATCCTAACCACTGAGCCATCTCTTCGGCCCTTGTTTGTTTTTTAACTGAACCTGGAGTTCACTGCTTCTGCAAGACCAGCTGTCCAGCAAGTTCCAGGGATCCTCCTGTCTCCCCCTCCCCAGCACTAGGATTACAGTCACATTTGTCACAATTGACGTTTTACATTAGTGCTGCAGATTCCAAACTCAGATCCTCATGTTTGTCCAGTAGGCCTTTTTTTTTTTTTTTAAGATTTATTTATTATTTATACAGTATTCTTCCTGCACATACACCTGCAGGCCAGAAGAGGGCATCAGATCACATTGTGGTTGCTGGGAATTGAACTCAGGACCTCTGGAAAAGCAGTTAACGCTCTTAACCTCTGAGCCATCTCTCCAGCCCCATCCAGTAGGCCCTTTACCCCCTGAGCCATCTCCCTAACCCTTCAGGGAGCCCTTTCAAAATGCTCAGCTCATCCTCTCACTTTGCTCAACAGCTCTTGGAGGCCATCATCACTTTTTCTCAGTCCCTGCTTGGCTTGCTCAGCAGATATCTGATCTCCCTTCAGGGCAAACAGGACATGGTGGTCCCTTCTCCCTCCTCATTTCTCCAGTCTCCAAGAAAAGGCTATCTTTTGTTTGTTTGTTTGTTTTTCGGGACAGGGTTTCTCTGTGTAGCCTTGGCTGTCCTGGACTCACCTTGTAGACCAGGCTGGCCTTGAACTCACAGCGATCCACCTGCCTCTGCCTCCCGAGTGCTGGGATTAAAAGCGTGGGCCACCACGCCCGGCAGAAAAGGTGATCTTAATCACCTCCATCCTCCATCTCTCTAAGGCTCCCTTACCCTGGGACAGGATGCTTGCGCATCAAGTGTTGCCTTCTGCACACTTTCAGCCCCGCCTACTACTTGCACTGCATTTCAGGCAGCCAATGCTCTGTTCCTACTCTCCCCATATAAACACGTTGACCACCCTCAGCTTTGCCTCTCCATCCTTCTCTTCTTTCCTACTAAGTTTCTAGAAGGTTCATTTGCATATGTGTTCTGTGCTTGCCTGTTGGTTGCTTATCTTGGCAGTGCTGTCATTCACTGGATGGGCCTTAGCAAAGGTCAGGGATAACCTTCAAACAGGGCTCTGTCTTCCCCTCTTTCCTGGCCTTTCGGTACTATGACTCACACTCTCCCGCTTTCCTCCTTCTTGGTCCACCCTACTGGCTTGTTTGTTTGCTGTGCCCTTAAATCACAGTTCAGTAGGATGTTCCCACCTGCCGTGGACTTCACTACGTGAGGTCATGACTACATCATAGCCTCCAAACATCTGCTGGCCTCCCAGCCTCCAGACTTGATTTTTATTATGTGTTTATGTGTACATTACAAATGCGGGGTGGTGGGATGGGATGGGCGACATGTACCATGTAATGTGTGGAGGTCAGAGGACAGCTTTGTGAAATCTGTTCCCTCCTTCCACCGTCATGTGGGATCCAGGGTTGAAATCAAGTTGCCGGGATTGCACAGCAAGCACACTTACCACCTGGGCATCCCTCGCTGATCCCAGGCCTATTTATTTAAAAGTCTACCCAACAGTGTCCTCTGAATGTGTAAAATGTGGCTCCCTTTTCTTCTTTATTTAACTTCTTCATGCTTCTCCAGCCTCTGTCTTTAAAAAAAAAGATGATTACAATGACTAGGGTGATTATAACTAATATTTTTGAGTTTCTTACTCCATGCCAGGCATGTGCAACTGTGACAGAGATGTTATTACCCCACTTTCCAAAGAAGTAAAAACCAGGTGTGGTGGTATGTACCTGTAATTCCAGCTGTTGGAAAGCAAAGGCAGATGGCTAGCCTGAGCTACATACCCAGCCTGAGCTACATACTGAGCAAGACTGCCTCTAATTCAAATACTAAATGAAAAATTTGAACTGGAATATTTTTGTTTAAAAAAAAATTTTTTTTTTTTTTAAGGCAGGGTTTCTCTGTGTAGCTTTGGTTGTCTTGGACTCCGATTTGTAGATCAGGCTGACCTTGAACTGAGAGTTCTGCCTGCCTCTGCCTCCCCTAGTGTTGGGATTACAGGTGTTCACCACTGCACCTTGGCTTTTTTTTTTTTTTTTTTTTTCCTTTTTAAGATGAAATTGAGAGGCCGGGCATGGTGACGTATGCCTTTAATCCCAGCACTTGGGAGGCAGAGGCAGGCAGATCTCTGTGAGTTCGAGGCCAGCCTGGTCTACAAAGTGAATCCAGGACAGCCAGGGCTACACAGAGAAATCCTGTCTAGAAAAAACAAAACAACAAAAGATGAAATTGAAGCTGAAAAGATGGCTCCAAGGGGGTTAGAGAGATGGCTCAGAGGTTAAAAGCACTGGCTGCTTTCCAAAGGTCCCGAGTTCAATTCCCAGCAACCACATGGTGGTGCAGGAACATCTATAATGAGATATGGTGCCCTCTTTAGGTGTACAGGAGTACATGCAAGCAAGAACACTGTATACATAATAAATATTTTTTTAAAAGATGGCTTGGAGGTTCAGAGTGCTTACTGCTTTTCCAGAGTACCTGAGTTTAGTTCCCAGCATCCATATGGCTCTTGCATACATGTGGATACAGATAAACTCACACAGGCAAACACACAGAAATAAATAATAAAATAAGATTAAAAATAAAAATAGAAATAGCTTTCGAATTTTAGGGACTGCTTTTACCAGGATCTCCAATTCAGACTTTTTAAATACAGGCTTTTATGTTTTATCCAGAATCAAGTCCCACACATCCCATATAGCACCCGAGTGCCAAAAGGACATTTTGCCTTGCCATACCTTCGACGACTCCTCGTTCAACGATGCAGCCTAGTATGATCTCCATTAGCCACATGTGGCTACTATGACGTGGCTTCTGGTTAATTTAAATGAAGATGTGCTCTCACGTAAATATAAGCGCTGAAGTTTGAAGGCGTAACACAAAAACATCTCAGTGATATTATGTCAGTTACACAGTCAAAAGACTCTGTTCCCAAATTTTAGTGGAACTACCAGAAATTGTAAGATTACATGTTCGTTTGAATTTGTGGGCACATGTTCCACTGTTGTTGGATACTAGTCTTTCAAAAATCCTTACAGAGTAGCCTTAATGCACTTGTTGCTCTTGCAGAGGCCTTGGGTTCGGTTCCCAGTACTCACCGGGTGGCTCCAAACCATCTGACTCAGTTCCAGGGAGCCCAGTACTCCTCTCCAGCATCTGGGGGCACCGGGAGTGTACATAGCGTACATACATACATCATGTATACATACATACACACATACATACATACATACACACATGCAGGCTGTTCTGCTTTCTTCCTAATTGCTGCTATAACAAAACACAATGACCACAAGCAACTTGGGGAAGAAAGGGTTTACTTGGCTTACACATGCCAGCCATAGTCTATCACTGAGGAAAGTGATAGGGAACTAGGGACACAAACTAAAGCAGAGGCCACGAGAGCCACGAGGGCTACACTTACCGCCTTACTCCCCAGGCTCACATTTGGTTACATTTTTAAACACGTCCCAAGACTACTTGCTCAGGGGTAGGGCTGCTCACAGCAAGGTAGGCACTCCCACGTTAATCATTAAGTAAGAAAAGGTTCCTCAGACTTGTCTACCTCTGGGGCAATCTGTCTAGTAGGGCATTTTCTCAGCTGAGGCTTCCTCTTCCCTCTTCAGCTATGTATCAAGTTGTCAAAAACAAAGCAAAACAAAAACAAAACAAACAAACAAAAAACCTAACAACACACAGGCAAATGGTCATACATATTAAAAAAACAAAACAAAACAAAAAAAAACTAAATTGTTTTTAAAAAATCAACAACAGACAAAGAAATTGGATGGGCATTTCTCCAGAAATGATGTGGAAATTGTCCAGAAAACACCTAACAGGTGTTCAACATCACTACTTATTAAGGAATGTCAATAAATATCACAATGAGAATCGATGCATATTTATTAACTAGGCTAGTTTTTATCAAAAGAAACAGAATTACATGTTGGTGGGGAAGCGGTAAACTGGGAACCCTTTGCACTGCTGGTTTGGCTACGAAATGACAGAGCTGCAGGGAGCAGTGTGGTGAGGCCTCAAGAATTCAGCCACAAAACGCAGCAATAGCTTGGGTGTGTGTTCGAAACAATTATCTTGAAGAGATGTTTGTACACCCATGGTCTTTGCAGCTTGCTCACAGCAGGCCAAAAGGGGCAGCCGCTGGGGTGCTGCTTATTAACAGTGGGATGGTTAACTGGTACGTTAACACAATGCAGAATCCCAGGAAAGCTGAGCCTCTGGCAGGCTCGCGTTGGATTATCTAGATTACATCCTTAGAGGTGGGAAGACCTGCCCATTTTGTGGGCGGCACTGCTCTCTAGGCTGGAAACTATGTGCCTGTGTAAGGTGAGAGAAAGCACTGGGCTGTGGTGACGCACACCTTTGATCCCAGTACTCAAGAGGCAGAGGCAAGTGGATCTCTGAGTTCAAGGCCAGCCTGCTCTACAGAGTGAGTTCCCGGATAGCCAGGGATACACAGAGAAACCCTGACCTGAAAAACAAAACAACAACAAGATGGGAACCAGATGGGAGGGAGGGAGCTAAGCTCTACCATGTGTGCATTCATGGCTCTGCTTCTTGACCCTGATGCTAAGGGACCAGCCAGCAGCCTCAAGTTCCTGGTCCAAAGACTTCTCCACCCTGACAGACTGTAACCTGAAACCAAAAACAAACCTTTGCACCCAAAGTCACTTCTGTCAGTGAAGTGACATTTTATTACATAGGAAAAGAAACCAAAATAGCAAGCGAATGTGGTTTATACAAGCAGTGAAATATTGGTCAATCTTTAAAAGGAATGAAATTCTGGTATGTGCTGCAACCTGGGTAGACCTTGAGATCATTAAGCCACATGACATAAGCAAGTCACAAAAAAGACAAATGCTGTATAATTTTACTTTATGTGAGACTATGTAGGAAGAATCTAACTCAAAGGTATAGGGAGAGTACTACAGTCGCTAGGCCCCAGGGAGAGGGGGAAAAAAACGGGTGGATTGTTGTGTGATGTGTACAGCTTTTCAGTTTTGTAAGATGAAATGGCTTTATGGATCAGCAGCATAGCATGTTAGGGTTCAGGAATAGCCGCATATTGACCCCTCAAACACCAGACTCAGATTGATGGACATTTATTGAATGGTAAAGATTGACTGATCGGAGATACAATCTGGGTTTGCGAGCTAGACTGTGATGCTGGTCTGTTTCTAAGGCAGGCTTTTTATAAGAAAAACTGTAACCAGGTAACCAGGTGTAGGAAGTAGCAGCAGCAGAGGACACGTAGGGAGGAAGGGGAGGGCAGCATTGCATCATTTTGACTAGCTAAACATGATCAGTTTTGTTCTGAGTATAATGTATCTAGGTAGCTAGACACGGCATTTTTAAGCTGATTGGCTAGGATATAGGCTTGGGGATTTTCCAGTTCCCCATCATTCCAGGGGAAAGGAACATAGCAGGGTATTGTGGTTTTGTTTAAGTAGAACATATATCACTAATTCAAGCAGAACATTCAACAAGTACTGAGTTGTAAGTAAAAGGCTGTTCAAGCTCCCAGGCAGGCCCAGCCTGAGAACCCAAACTTAATTTCTCCTTATGATCAAATGGCGATTTAAACGCAAAATGGCTGCGATTATGCTAGGCAGTAGTAGAGCCTAGACATGTCTGGACATGTCTCAATGTTTGTGCGTCTCAGCAGCAGTGTGAAAATCCTGAAAGCACTAAACTTAGAATGGCTAATGTCACGTTTTCGACAATATATATAAAGATACTCACCCAAACATTACTTTTTCCTCCTTGCCCTTCTAGTAAATCAGCCACAAATTTTATGTTGCCAACAACACTATTTGGTTCTTAGCATCTTTTTGTTAATTATTTGCCTGATAAATGCTATTGTCCCATTTGCCCTCACTCTAGAATGACATGAATTGTCATCCATTTCTGGGGGCCTGACCTAAGGAGCCACACATCAGGGTATAGAAACGAAGAGAAGGAGTGACTTCTAACAGCTTAGAGTGCTTCCTGGGGACCACCTGTTTATATGATTGGCATCTAATAATGCGTTGCCCCACCCCCTGTGTGCGCGTACACATGCATGTACACGAACACAGAAAACTTAGTGGCAGAGCACTTGTGTAGCATGTAAAAAGGCCTTGGGTTCACCCTGGGATGGGGAAACACTAATGGGTTGGAACTTCTTGCCTTTCTAAGGTCATACAAGTGGTCAGTCTTGGCTCCAAGGTGTGGACTGTAGTGGGATTTTAATATAGCAACATGGCTACTCTGGCTGGAATACAGACACTCATCCTTAGCACACACCTTTAATGCCAAACATGAAGGTTAAGTTAGTTGGTAGAAGGAAGTAGCCATGTGTGAAAATGATGTCTAATTGAGAGGCAGACAAAGTGACAGAGAAAACTGTGACAGAATAGGATATGCCCAACTCTCAGGAGAACAGAGAGAAAAGAGAGATGACTTGAGAGAAGCGCAGAGGGAGAGAGGGAGGAGACAGTTTTGCAGAGACATGCTGAAGAGAAAACAAGCTAGACACAGGTGAAGACAGATGAGCCAGAGAATGAGAAGATGCCAGAAGATTAGAACAGATGGCTAGAGTTAGTTTGAAGCCAAGCAGAGCAAAATGCCAGCAGCTGAGAGAAGCCAGATTGAATTAGTCAGCTTAGATTAGAGTTTGAGCCAGAACAGCTGAGTTGAACCAGCCAGCCGGAGTTCAGAAAGAACAAGTAAGGGGGAACTTATTCAGCAGTAAGTCTCAGAGGCTGGAAACATTCTAGGTCTAAATTATATTGTACGGAGGCTGGAAGCCAAATGTATGTCTGTCCATCCAGATGGAAAAGACAGTCTGGGCTAAAAACACAACCAACCAAATCAAATCAAAAGCCACCAAGTTGAAAAGTGGAACACAGAGCTCCCCTTTTCATCTGTCCACCAGTAGTGGCACTTTCTGGGCCACCAGCTTCGCCGGCTACTTCCGCTGCCACTGCCGCTCCCGCCCTCTTTTCATAGGTAAGTTTTCCTTGGAACGATCTCTGTGATCTTTCTAAAGCCTGACTCCTCAAGGTTTCGTTCTGCCAACAAAAAGGTCTTGGCAGGGGGAAGAAGTCTATGGGTGGAATTGACCATCAACCGAGGGGCTGTAGGGGTAAGGTAGTGCTGCATGCTTGCCAGCCCCAAATCATCTCTGTATCCCCAAAAGGTATTCACCGGGCACTAACTGTACACTCCCACCATCCACGGCCACCTAAGTAGAGCAAACTCACTGCCCACCTTCTCTGTTGGTCCAAGTAGTTTTACATCTAGACACAAAGACTTACGAGTCTGTCGGTGGACTCGGCCTTAACTGAGTACAAAGATGGCTAGAACTGCCCCACAAAGATGCCTTGTGGTTTCCGAAAAGGGGGGATGGGGTTCCCAATAAGGTATTATCTGGAACTAGTGTTTGGGCGATCTGAAGAAAAACACGCATACCCTAACAGGAGTGCGACCCTGCCCCGGAACCTCATTCCACCCAGCACCAGGGCCACGGCTGCCAAATCCAGCTTCTGGCTCGGCCTCGGAGGTACTGCAGGGAGGCCAAAGGCTCCCTTTCTTTTTAAAGAGCCTCTCCCGCCCCCCCCCCCCCCGTCTTCCCCCGCAGGCAATAGTAATAGTTATAGGCCGCTGTTATCTCATTAAATCTTCCCTTCCCTTCTCAGTGCTCCAGGGCCCTACTCACGACCTCTCTCTACCACCACCCCACGCCAGTCCATCCTCTGCGCCTCCTTCCACTCCTGCCTCTTGCCGTCTCCTCCTCCTCTCAGCTGAGCTGCGCGGGTAACAAGGCAGCAACAGATGCCAAACACCAAGATCGGCACCAGCAGGTCACACTGAAGAAGAGAGGATCCAAGTAGAGGGCAAAGACGCGAAGTGCAGCACATCCCACTTAGAAGCAGTAGGGTCCACCACTCTCCAGCTATGCCAGCCCCGACCGCCGGCGGCGAACCGGACAAGGTGCTCTTCTGCAAAGCCAAGGAGGAAATCCGTGCAGGACACAAAGGGTCGGCGGGCGGCGGTGGCCAGGAGCCGCAGGGCGCGCGCGCGTGCGCGCGGGGAGCGTCTGACCATCGTCTGGAGGAACGTGGTCGTGATGAGCCTGCTGCACTTAGGGGCTGTATACTCTTTGGTGCCCATCCCTAACGCCAAGCTGCTCACTCTGCTGTGGGGTAAGTCCGGCTGGCCACCGCTGCGCCCAGTCACAGTGCAGGGGCCCGATGTGCACAAGAGGTCACGCTCTCTGTCTCTGGCTGCTCAAGGCGTCCCACTGTGCCCTAAACACTGACTCCAAAGCGTGCAGTTTTCCATCCTTTGGGACAGGCAGGTGTTTCTGCCCAGGGAGTTTGTAATTTCTGCTCGGTTGGCTGATTGAAGGCCAAGGCACCTGGAGTCCCCAGTGCTGCCACCCCTATGTTGCCACAGCTTGCCCTCCTTGGCACACGGAGGAAGGGCTAGGGAATCTGGCTTTTATGAATGAGGTATATCTCCCGAAAGGCAATCCCTTGTCTTTGTTAAGTGTTTTAATTCTCTTCCTTCCTCCCGGCCTCTCAGTGACAAGAGGGTACTCCATCCAGCTCCTGGCTCCCCCTCACCCCCCCAACTCAGCTTCCAGATTCTGGGCTTCTCTGTCATTGAACTCCAGCCCATTAGTCTCTCCATCTTGGGGGTGATTTTTAATAGCTGCAGTGTTCTGAGAGTACCCAGGGAGAAGTGAGCACTTAACATATTATCTTATATGCCTGGAGCGCTACAGGGCCCACAGGCTCCAAGGCTTATGGCTGCTGGCATTTGGCCAGGAACCACACAACGAGGCTCTCTTTCCAAGGTTTTCCAGCTGATCTCTGCCGTCTCCAAACCCTTCTCTGTGTCGGAGATGGAATATTTGTCCTGAAAGACCTTGACCAAAGGATGCTTCCTTCAGCCCTAGGTTCCTGTGGTTGCCACAGAGAAGCCAACATGGCGGAAACCTGGGCTTCCTCTATGCGTGAGGCTGTCAGACTCTATTCTTGTACGTCCCTGAGTAGATTGCCGCGAACATAAATCATCATGGGCTCTGTACTCTAAAACTAGATGCTCTCCTGTCACTGCTCTCTAAAAACAAAACAAAAACAAAAAGACAGCCAGTGGTGAGTTTGTAGTTTCAAGACCCATGTCTGGGACTAAGAAATAATCCCAGCAATGGGCTTTATTTATGAGTGAGACAATCAGATTCCTGCAGAGGTTGACCCAGATGACAGATAGGCTCACTCAGTAATCGAGAGGGGACAAGAGACACTGCTGACTCAGAGACACTTTGAGTGAAAGACTCACATGTCTCCCCAAGTTGGAGCCATTTTCCATCATTTCTCTAACCAGTTGAGTCTAGCTAAGTTTTTGTCCCAACAGGCTGCTCATACATACACTTAGAGAGCTTAGTTGCCAAGGAAATAGGCCAAGAGGTGACAGACACAGGTGTTTTGTTTGTTTGTTTTTTAAAGCACGACGAAAGAAAGTGTGTTTGAGTGGCATATAATGGGACTGTCTTTGGCCTGCCAGCTCCCAATAATGACACGGAGGAGACAATCTTTATTGCTATGAAATCTTTGACCTTCGCTTAGGCTTGTTCCCAAATAGTCTTAAAACTTAAATTATCCCGTTTATACTAACCTATGTTCTGACATCTGGCTCATTCCCTCTATGCAGTACCAGCAGCTGTTTCTTCTCCGCGTCTGGCCGGTGAATCCCTGTGCCTGATTTCTTTCCCAGAGTTCCTAGCTCTTTCCATAAGCCCCGCCTATCTTCTCCTGCTCAGCTCTTTATTTAACCAATTGGAGGGTGATGGAGAATGTTTACAAAACACTGAGACAAGTGATGCTTTGTACAAATATCAATGCCAAAGTCCGACCTGTTCCCAACTCTCCGTGGGTACAGAAATCAACATCTGAACAATGCAAAGACAACCTCACACGGTGCACGAAAAGATCACCCCGACAGTGGTGTTTTCTTGCTGTCTTTCTCCTGACATTCTGTTCCCTACCTTCCAGTCTGCCTGTCCCCCTGCCCTACATGTCATTGGAGTGACTCAGTCTTGGCCTTAAGAATACGGCTTCAAGCCAGGTGAGGTGGTCCTGAGGAAACAGCAGCCGAGGAAGTCTTTTGAAGTTGAATCACCTGGGCTGCCTGTTTTGTCTTTATTATTATTATTGGGTTTTTGCTCTGAAAATAAGTAAACTTTTGAAAGTATTAGTATAGGTACATTTTTACATATATATGGAATATGCAAGGCATACAAATTATCTAAGACAAATAGTTGTCCTATTTTTGAGCAGGTGTAAGCCATCAACTTTATACATCTATTTGAGCTGTAATATCCGTGCTGTGTGAAAGAATGGCATGTCATAAGGACCAGGCGGAGAGGGAAAACGGGATGATACAAGTGAGGGGATAACAAATAAGATGTAATCTGAATAAATTACTTAAATAAATAAAAATTAAAGCTAGCTATTTTGGAACAGAAAAAAACAAAACAAAAACAAACAAACAAAAGAATCCATCCTAAGGGTGGCTGCTGTCCCAGGCCATAGTGTGAAACAAAGGTCTGGAGTCATTGGGTAGACAGCAGTGGTCATTGGGTAGACAGCAGTGGCCATTGGGTAGACAACAGTGGTCATTGGGTAGACAGCAGTGGCCATTGGGTAGACAGCAGTGGTCATTGGGTAGACAGCAGTGGCCATTGGGTAGACAGCAGTAGTCATTGGGTAGACAGCAGTGGTCATTGGGGAGACAGCAGTGGCCATTGGGGAGACAGCAGTGGCCATTGGGGAGACAGCAGTGGCCATTGGGTAGACAGCAGTGGTCATTGGGTAGACAGCAGTGGTCATTGGGTAGACAGCAGTGATCATTGGGTAGACAGCAGTGGTCATTGGGTAGACAGCAGTGGTCATTGGGTAGACAGCAGCGGTCATTGGGTAGACAGCAGTGGCCATTGGGTAGACAGCAGTGGCCATTGGGTAGACAGCAGTGGCCATTGGGTAGACAGCAGTGGCCATTGGGTAGACAGCAGTGGCCATTGGGTAGACAGCAGTGGTCATTGGGTAGACAGCAGTGGTGCCAATGAACCTGGGAGCAGCTTCAAGCTCAACGTTGACTAACTTTCTCTCTTTCTTTCTTTCTTTCTTTCTTCCTTCCTGTCTTCCTTCCTTCCTTTCTTTCTTTATTCATTTATTTTGTCTTAAAAATTAGGTAATGCCTGTTCTTTAGAGGTGGTCTAGAGTATACAAGAAAGCAAAAGAAAAAAATGACTGTCTGTCCGTCGTAGGGAAAGCAATTATTTCTGACCATCTGGACTGTTCTCATCAGACCCTTTCCCTCTAAACCTAACTATAGTCTCACTTCCTGCAATCTCATGTAATTTTGTTTTAAGTTTGTCTGGGGGTTTTGTTTTGTTTGTTTGTTTTTAAATTTGTTAATATACCATTAAAATGCTGATACCAGATCACCTCTTAGACAGCCCACATGCCTAGTGAGCTCCCTCAACATTGGGTGGCTCTTGGCAATGCCACAGACGTAGTTTATACTTATTGATATGGATCGTGGATTATGTGGGTTTTTTCATTCGTAAGATTGAAAAAACTTACATTTATTTATTGGGTGTGCATGGCAAACATGGGGAGGCCAGAGAACAACCAGGGTGTCAGTTCTCCCCTTCCACTGTGTGGATTTGGGAATCAAACTCAGGTGGTTAGGCTTGGCGGCCCATGCCTTTACCCAGTGAGCCAGCTTGCTATGCTAGCCCACAGGCTGTCACTTCATGGCAGCCTAAAGCCCCAAGGCTTGCGTGTAGCCCACTGGAGTTCTTCTTTTGTGTCGCTGTGTTGCTATTACTCACCACGCTCCATCTTAGTGCACTTATCGTCCTGCACACCTGGCATCTTTTGGATATGAAGTGAGTCCTACTTTCCCACCCCCGACAAGGCTTGTGTATTCAAGGCTTTGTCCCTAGTGCCATGTTCAGAGGTTGGACTTTAGGGATGAGATTGGGGCGGTGACAGCACAGGCTGAATGGGGGACTCTATGATGGCTCCATAACCGAGTGGACTCCTAGGAGGTGGTGGAAACTGTGGGAGGTGGGGCCTGGTTATAGGAAAGCAGTTGCTGGCAGTGGTCCTTGAAGGATATACCTTGTCTTGGGCTCCTTCCTCTTTGTGTCACCATGCCTGGGCTACCATGAAGTGAACTCATCTTCTTTGCTTTTCCCCCATGACATTCCTGCCTGGCATGGGCCTAACAGCAGTGAAGCCAGCTGGGGGCTAAAGCCACTGAAACTGAGCCAAAATAAACCAAAACCAAAAATTAAAAAAAAAAAAAAAATCACGTTATAATTCAGTCTTATTCATCTATATTTCCTATGTTAACATATCATTTTTAAGTAGATATGTTCTGATAGTTTGTCACAGTGACAAAAAGTGACCAATGCAATATCCTTACCGGTCTCCACAGGCTCCATCCCTTGATGCATCTCCATTAAGGCTCTGGGCTGTGACTTTCCCACCAGAGAGAAGTCTTCCTCACAAAGAGGAGTTTGGGGACCAGTGAGGCCACAAAGCAAAATCCTGCCTCAAAAGATCAAATCAGAACTAAACCAAGCAAAAAGAATGTTCTCATATAATCTGTTTAAGTATCTCTGCATATTTTAAGTTGCTTTTTGCAGAATTTCTGGGTGACCGCCTCCTACTGCATGGGACTCCTTTCCCAGCATGAGCTGAACCTGGGCTGCATCAAGCTGTGCCCAGTGGGACGCGGAAGTACAAGTCAGTGCTCACAGCCCTCAATAGATCCTATTGATTTCATCTCCATCATAAATCATCGAACTCCTGTAAAGTACTGACATATTTATGGGTCTGGGAAAGTGTAGCTTGGCTCACATCAGTCCTCTGGCTAATCTATGCTGGTACAATGGCATCTTATTAATTTATTAACCCTCAGCTCTATTAAAGTATAGAGTGTTAGGGCGGGAAGGAATCTTAATGTTACCCAACCCCAAGGATAGAGGTAAGCCCAAAGCAGGCTTACAAGTCATTTCATGAAAATCATAAAAGAAATTTACTCTAAACAATTCTTCACCATACACATAATTTTACTGTTTGTTAAATGTAAAAACACATTTGCGTATTAGTGACACAGGCCCGCTTGCTTTTACACGAAGAACTGAATCTTGGCTGAGTGTCTGGTGAGTGGGCAGAAGCAAGCGTCTTTCACACGTCTCAGCGTGCGTCAATAGCTGACTTTATAGTCACCAACGCTGAGGATGCCATTTCACACAAATACGTAATACAAAGTGGCAGGAATACGTTTAGGGCATTTCAGAAGCTGTGGGGAATTCTGCTCTAAACGCAAGAAAACACCTTGTAGGCCCTGTTCTCTACTTCTGCTTCTACCACATGAGTCCAGGGTGGCCACTCAGGGGGCCAGGCTTATCCCTTATCCACTGAGCTGTCTTATTGGCCCTCAGATAGCACATTTTAAAACCAAACATTCTAGTGCAGTGGTTCTCAAGCTGTGGGTCGTGCGTGACCCCTTTGGGAGTGTCGAGTGACCCTTTCATAGGGGTCACCTAAGACCATCAGAAAACACAGACATATTTTATGATTCACAACAGTAGCAAAATTACAGTTATGAAGCAGCAGCGAAAGTAATTTTGTGGCTGGGGTCACCACAACAAGTGGAACTAATTTAAAGAGCCCCAGTGTTAGGAAGTTCGGATACAGTCCAAAGATAGACCAATTTGACTCTTACATACTGAGGAATGCAGGTAAGAAAGCGTTAAAGCTCATAAGCTATTACATTTCTACAAAGCAGATTGTAAAGTATAGAAGTGTTAAGCCCGAATGGAGCTGGGAGAGCAGGCACAGCACAGTGTGCCCCATTGTGTGCCCAAACAAGGCTGCCGTGAGGTTGCGCAGCACAGCAGGGGTGAGGGTCACCAGGTGCATGGTGACATCTTTGCTCACTGCGGTTTTTTTTTTTTTCGAAGCCAGTGATCATGGCAACATTTTATCTTTAGATTATTTTGCAGCCTAGTTCTTTTAAAATGAGCTTGATTTAGGATTAATTTTTGGTCATTATACCGGTCAGAAACCTTTTACTGTAGGCAGTTTTTCCGCCTACCTCTTCTTGTAGTTGGCTGGCCATTTTGGAAGGTGGGCTGGAGAGAGGGGACATTCAATAAGCCTGAGTGGGAAGATGAAGGCAGAAGAAAAACAATCAGGCCCCCGCCAGGCCCTCATTTTTTTCCTCCCATTTTATACACTGAGTTTCTGCTGGAGATTCTCTGTGAAAAAAAAAAAAAAAAAAAAAAAAAGGCCTCTACTTGAAAAACTACACCAGGCCTGGAGGGTTTAAAGCTATGCTAAGTATCATTCTGGCAAGTTACTGTCAGGGCCAGGCTGGGCCGGATCTGTCCAATGATTGATTAAAACGGAATGAGCTAATGGCCGAAAAGGAGTTAGATTATATAAATGCAGGTTTATTGGGAGAAGCAGGGGAGGGAGGAAGGCAGGGAAGGAGGGAGGGAAAGAGAGAGAGAGGGAGAGGAGAGGAGAGGAGAGAGAGAGAACAGAAGAGAACAGAAGAGAAGAGAAGAGAGCAGAGGGAGAGGGAGAGGAGGGGGAAAAGAAGTAGGGAAGAGGAGAGAGCCAGAAGGGTCTCTGGGAGAGGGGAAGCCCCACCCCTAGATAGAGCACAGGGTACGCCAGCCACGCCCTGCAGCAGGTAGGGACCTAACACCCGCTGCTGTCCAGGGCACACCCAGCTCCACCAGCTCAATCCTATACCTCGAGGCCTCCCCTCTTCTTTACCTGAATATTCCCCCTCCCTCTCTCTCCTTCTTCCCATCCCTTCTTTTGGTGTGTGTGTGTGTGTCTGTGCATGCATGTGTGTATTTTGAGAAAGGATTTCAGGATTAGCCTAGATGGCCTTAAATGAGAGATTTTCTTTTTTTTTTTGTTTTTTGTTTGTTTGTTTGTATTTGTTTTTCAAGACAGGGTTTCTCTGTGTAGCCTTGGCTGTCCTGAACTCACTTAGTAGACCACGCTGGCCTCAAACTCACAGCGATCCGCCTGCCTCTGCCTCCCGAGTTGCTTTTCTTGCCTCGGTCTCCTACCACATGTGGCTTACTTCTTTTTCCTATTTCTCTTCTCGTTTCCTTCCTCTCTCCTCCCTTCCTTCAACACACCTTATAACATTTATTTCCTGCCCATCCGTGTGGGTGTGAGCCTGAATGGGCCCAGGTGTGTGGGCCTGAATGTTTGCAGGTCAGAGGATTTTCTGAAGCTGGTTCTCACATACTGTGTGGGTCCTGGCATGGAACTCTGGTCACCCGGCTTGGTAGCAAGTGGCTTCAAGCCACCTGTTCTGCCTGCCTTTTGTTCTCATTACGAGATGCAGTCTCTAGGGCGCAGGGAGGCTTTGAACTTGCTATGTATCAGAGGCTGGTCTTAAATTCTTTATCTCTTCTCTACTTTCCGTAGAGAAGTGTGTACTACCACACATGACTTCACTTCTTCAAGGAAGCATCACTGCTCTGTAGTACAAGGTACAAAATTCATTAAAAAAAAAAAAAAGTATCCATTCAGCCGTGTGCAATGGCACAGGTTGATAATCACAATCCTTGGGAAGAGGAGGCAGGAAGACCGAACACAAGCCAGAAGCTAGCCTGGGCTACATAGTCATAGTCTATCTCAGAAACAAGCAAGGGGAGTAGAAAAGAGCAAGAGGGAGGGCTGTGGGAAAGAGGTGGTTCGTGTATCACAATGACGAAATGCCAAGCATTGCTTTGGCTCACTGCTCGGAGGCTGGCTGTCTAGGGTCAAGCTGCCTGCACGCTTGGCTTCCCTCTGCCTTCTCCTTGCTATGCAGTGAGGCTGCCTCAGAGCCTCAGCTCATATACATCCTTGGTGTCTTTTAGCAGGTTCAGCTCGCCTCCTCTTTAAAGAAATATTTTATTTTACTTAGTACAGTGTGTGTGTGTATCCAGGGAGGCTAGAAGAGGGGGCTTCATTCCTTAGAGCTGGAGTTATGTGGAGTCATGAGCCTTTTGACACGGGTTCTGGGGATGGAACTCAAGTTCTAGTAGCAGGTGCTCTTGACTGGTAAGCCATCTTTCCAGCCCTGTGGACACCTCCTCCTGTAAGAACAGCAGCTAGCCTGAATTCAAACGCCCCATGTAGTGAACTTATCACCTTAAAGGTCCTGACTCTAATACAGTCACCTTCGGGTATCACAGTATGAATTTGAGGCCACACCTAGCAGCAGCTTTTCCTATTTGTCACAGTGGCCACCGTGGGACCTGCTGGTTGTCCGGGTGTGCTATAATAGCAGAGACGGAACCCTCCTGGCTTATAATGATGTGAGTCAGAGACCCACTCGAGAGAGAAGAGCTGGGAGGTTGTAGGGCTGCAGTTCCATCCTCAAGAGGGCTGTTGCGGAAGGAACCGGAATCCATGTCAACCCAGAATGCCCTCTTTATTTTTTTTTTTCTGCTGCCAGTTATGCCTCTTAGATACATCCTTTTAAAGTGAAACCTCCTGGTTCCCCTCAGTCACAGTCATAGGGGAGGCGAGTAGGGGGAAAGCAGGAGGGAGGGAGGAATGGGAGGATACAAAGGATGGGATAACAATTGAGATGTAATATGAATGAATTAATTTAAAACATTAAAAAATAAAGGGAAACCTCCTGTGTATCTTTTTCTTTATGCTGACCATGGCCTCCTGTTAATCAGACCTCTGCTGCTATGGAAACATGCTTTGCTAACCTTAGCTCCCCTGGGTGTAAGACTTTGGGGTGAAGTCTAAGCATGGAAGAGGGATGACAGAGGCTGTAGTAAGGCACTGCGGACAGGGGGTGTCAGGGTCCGAGTTAGATGGTTTGTGAAGGAAGTGTAGCAAGTCCACAGAGGACAGATGTGTTTCCTGAAACCACCCAGCGGTGGCAACTCCAGCTGGACTGTCAGTGGCTGTGGGGTGCTCTTCCTTGGGTGTGGACAGAGTGGAGGGAGAGGACTAGGACAGAACAGACTGAACTAACCTGAGGTTGAAGAAGGCAAGGCGAGGCTTTCCAGAACTGTGTGAAGATTCTCCTCCATGTCAGCAGGGGAGATGTTGCTGGTGTGACTCATAGCTGCCGTTTGCAAAGCTGGAGGACCCGCGGCACCTCTCTTCCTGCTTCTGGGTTCTAACAGCCTGCCCATACTTGGCATCCTCTAGTTTATTAATTGTAACTTGTCTATCAAGAACCCAGCACTGGCTTCTGCCAGCAGCATCTCTCAGACTGGCAATAGGACACACAACGAGTGTAATGCTGTTGCTGTGTTTAGAAAAGCCAGCAGCAGGGAGAAGCTGATAATCCTGCATCCTCTGGTGGCCAGGTGCCTGTTTCCACACACTCTTTTTTTCTTAATATTTTATTTAATTTTAATTTATGTGTGTTGGTGTTAGGGTGTCAGATCTTAGAGTTACAGACAGTTGTGAGCTGTCATGTAGTTGCTGGGAATTGAACCCAGGTCCTTTGGAAGAGCAGGCGGTGCTCCTAAATACTGAGCCATCTCTCCAGCCCCAACATACACTCTTGCTGTCTGCTGCTGCTGCATCCTGTCTTAGGTGCAGTGGTTATAGACAGGGATGAACAGGGCATGTGCCTGCCCTCAGTAGACTTCCTGTCTAGGTGAGGAAAGGTGTAGGAGTGTGACAAGAGCAAATGTCAATATGAGCTGGTAGATACTCCCAATTAGTTGTGTTGGTATGAGCAGAATGGGAATCTGTAAGCACAAGGCTGGGGACTGAGAAAAAGGTTCCTGTAGGCCGTGAGACTTGAGTGTTAGCAAGACAAAGAGGGTTGTGTCCTACGGTGATATTTGATTATTGGACGATGAGGCAAGGGAATCTCAAGTTCAAGGCCAGCCTGGGCTACATGGGGAATTCCAGGTCAGCCTGGGCTACACAATCCTGTTGTCAGTGGTCTCTGTCTGGGCTGGGTGTCTTGTTCCAAGATTTGAAGAAGAGAACACAAACGGTAGACGAACATGGATTTTTATTTAGAAGCAAAGTGAAAGTACAGACCAGACACTCTGCCAGGAAACAGCAGGCTGCTTGAGTGCGAAGGCTCAGGGTACCTGAAACACCCAGGGCATCCTGCTCTGGTCCAGAAGGGGTCATTTGCTAAGGGGCCGGGTGTGGGTCATTTTCTGTGTTGAGTAATAGACTTGGATTATGTAGGTCTTTCTTTGCTGTACACATTCTTTCCCATGATGCATCTGATTTTAATTATATGCATAACCGATCATGAATAGGCATAAGACGGCAAACAGGATTTCTTTTTCCCCTATAAGTTCATTTTGAGGACACATTTTGCTTTATTGTGCGTGTGCTGAAAAACGATCCCAGACTGCATCAGTCCGTTGCCTATGTTTTCCTGATATATCCCAGGATGCATGGGACCACAGAAAGGGAGCTAACAAGGAGTTGTTAGAAGAAGTGACATACTGCACTGTTTGGAGCAAGGCATACACACAACTTAGTGCAGATGGGGGCTCCAGGTTGGTAAGTGCATTACTGGGGAAAGGTGTGGATATAACTTATGCCAAGCAGACTCCCAGGTTTTCAATTAGTCCCTATGCTGGCCAGCTTCAACTGCTGAAAAATACCAAACAAAAAATAGGAAGGAGAAAAAAAAAATAGGAAGGAGGAAAGTTCTCACCATTCGAAGACAAGGTTAACTGTGCATGGAAGCATGTGTAATGCAAAGATGGCTCAGAGGAAGCCTTGTCAGTTCTGGGCTCGGAAAGAGGGGGAAATTCTGCTGCGTGCTGAGGGTGTGCTTGCTTGAGGAAGAACTATGACATTTTCAAAAAAATTTAAAAGACCTTTCTATTGATTTTTCAACAATTTTACATCATGCACCCCAATCCCACTCATCTCCTCATCCCTCCATCTCCACCCTCTGACCTTACAACGTCCCCTGCAAAAAGAACAAAACCCAAACCAAAAACCATCCACTGTGGAAGCTGTAGTGTGTCTGGCAGTACTCCCTTTTGTCCATGTAGCTTTACTTGCAAATATTCATTGCAATGGGTCATTGGTCTGGTTGGAGGCCTCTGGCTTCTGCTACTTTATCAATACTGGACCCTCACTGGGACTCCTCTCTGATAATCTGTTGTTGCCCCGTGTCATGGAGATCCTGCAGCTTTGGATCTGTTAGACTGGCCTCTTCACATGCTCCAGCAGTTCATAGATTGGGTGGGCCAACTTAAAGCCCTGAATCTGGGCCTGGGTGGAAGCTGAGTTAAGTTAGTCAGCCCACCCGCTCTCCTGCTCCCACACCACCAGGGCCAGCTCTCCTGCTTTGCCCAGGTGAGGGGTAGGGCCAGCTTGCCTGCTCTCCCAGCCTCAGGACTAGCTTACCTGCTTGCTGCAGGTGTGTGTGTGTGTGTGTGTGTGTGTGTGTGTGTGTGTGTGTGTGTGTAGGTAGGTAGGTAGGTAGGGGGGCAACTCACCTGAACCCACACCCTCCCACAGCAGATGAAGGTTGGGACCAGACCTCCTGAGTGCCATAGCTGTTGAGGGGCAGAGGCAGCTCTCCCAGCACAGGTGAGGGGCATGGCCAGCTCATCACAGTACTTAGACATCAACATGGCTTCAGGTAGAAGACCAGACCAGGGACTTCTGCATGGCCTTTGGTAGTAACATGGGCCTTGGACATCCACACAGACCCAGACATGACAGAATGGGCTTGGATGTCACCATGACCTCATGTGGCATTGCAGGCCACTCAGGTAAGTATGTCCCCCAGTGGTAGCATGGCCTCAGACATCAACATTTGTAGCTGTGTGACTGTGAGAAATTTGATTCCTGAGTTTTGACTTCCTGTAAAATGAGGCTGGGAAGACTGATAACACAGATTATTTAGTTTAGTTCAAGACCTCAACTTCTGCTTCTGCCCTATTCAAGGTGTCAGGTGGAGAAAGGTGTTTGGAGTGAGTCTTGACTCTAGACATAGGGAGGTGTGGAGTGACTGGGACAAGAAGCAAGAGAAACATACAGACTGTGAGAATGCAGAATATGAGTTTGTCTAGTCAGGGGTTCGAGAAGCCACTTGGAATAAGTAATGCAGACATTAGGGGAACGTGGGGCTTTCCACAGAGGAGCCATACAGACAAGGCATGGGGGTTTGGAGCAGCAATGAAGGGGTGAACAGCAGTTCAGAGCCCTACAGTGTGAGAAACTAGAGGGCTGAGACCAGAGATGGAGAGGTGGGGCAGGCAGGACGGGAAAGGTACTTCCTGTGACCCCCTGCAAAGATTAGGCTGTTCTCTTATGGAGGGCGAAGTGGCACAGAACAGGAAAAAAGTGTTCAATTCATGTTTTGGTCCATCAAAGGGAGTGGTTTAGTGGAGGGTAGCTTTGAAGGAGGGTGAGACCCAGGAGGGAAAGAGTGTTAGTGGGTGAACGGTGGGTGGTGCTTTGAATAACAATGGCCCCCATGGGTTCAATCATTTGACTACCTGGTTCCCAGTTAGTGGAACTGTTCAGGAAGGATTAGGGGGTGTGGTCTTATTGGAGGAGCTCTGTCACTCGGGGTGGGCTCTGAAGCTTAACACGCCCTGTCACTCATTCCCAGCTGGCTTTCTCTGCCTTGTGCTTGTGGATCAAGATGGAGCTCTCCGCTCCAGCACCATGCTTGCCTGCCTACAACCACGTTCCCTAACATGTCGGTTTAGACTCTTAACCCTCTGAGCACTGCCTGCTCTTCCAAAGGACCCGGGTTCAATTCCCAGCACCCACATAGCAGCTCACAACTGTCTGTAACTCCAAGATCTGACACTCCCACACCAATGGACATAAATTAAATAAAATATAAAAAAATTAAATAAACGCTGATTTGGTTATGATGTTTTTTTCACAGTGATTGAAAAGTAAGTAAGGCGGATGGATGCAAAGAGCACATCGGAGGGACCCTAGGATGGATGCAGTTTGTGCTTGGAGGTTCATGACTGGATGGATGTAGGGTTGAGGAGCGGGAAGCCCCAGCCAACATGGAGCAGGAAGTATGTAGCAAACCTAGTTCTAAATGAATTATTTTTGTAAACCCATTGTTCCTCACACTAGAGGTTTTATAGATAAAGATGTTGGGGTCAAAGACAAGTGGCTTGGCCCAGAACACGTGGCTAGCAAGTGGTTTGGCTTCATCATGTTTCAGTTTTGGTCCCAATTGGTCCAGAAGGGTAGGCGGAGCATCTAAAGGTCCCACCCCCAAGCACTGTCAGATCACTTCTTCCTTACATATATTTAGTGGGAGAGGCCTGTGACTAGCCCATGACTAAACTGATGCTCTTATCCTTGCGGCCTCTTGTCACCAAGACATGCCCCAAAACCTGCCTTGTACTGCTTCATACTTGATAACAAGTTTGGGAAGAAGAAAAATGATGGTACAGACTCTGAAATTTCTCATAAGCCGACATGATCCCTCTCTGTTTCCAGGCCACTGACTAGATGACAGATTAAAATATATAAAGTCCTGACAGAATTAAAAAAGAAAAATAGTATGGTTGAGCCAGCCTTCAGTGTTGTAGGTTTAAATTAGATTTCATGTTGTGTTATGCACATGAAGGCTTGTCATCATCAGGCTGGCCAGGCAGGTATGATTTAGTGAGTTATGTTTGGAGAAATGGGGCGGGAAAATAACTATGGAATAGGGTAATGACAAAAAATGGAGACAGCATCTTTCTTCATAGACTAGCCTGGTCTTGTTTTTATGGTCCTCCTGTCTCTGCCTCCAGAGGAGTTGGGATTACAGGCGTGGATCATTTGGTGACTCCAGGGAGATGTGTTGGCCTGTGTTTTTCTTGTTTTTGTTTCTGCACCGGGACTTATGTACCTGGAGCTAATTTGCTGGTTATGCATACCCATGCCACCCCCACTCTACACACACACACACACACACACACACACACACACACACCACACACACACACACACACACACACACACACACACACACCACACCACACACACACACAGAGAGAGAGAGAGAGAGACAGACAGAGAGAGAGAGAGAGAGAGAGAGACAGAGAGAGAGACACACACACACACACACACACAGAGAGAGAGAGAGAGAGAGAGAGAGAGAGAGAGAGAGAGAGAGAGAGAGAGAGAGAGAGAGAAAGAGACCGTCAGTGTTCTTCATTCAGTGGAAGAATTTGTAATGTTTCCAAGAGAATTAAGCTGTGAAGAGTTTAAATGTCATTTTCCCTGTGGACTGATATTCAGAGTTCTAGGCTCTATCTGTAACCTTTCTCTGAGAGTCCATTACTCCCTCAATAACAATCGCTATCCAAGGATCAACACACCCTTGTCTGGTCCTCACCTCTCTGGCTGTTTTGTGTGGCTCTCTTTGCCTGGGTTTCCTACCCCAGGTCGGCTGTGGCCTGACCCTGCTTCTCTGGCCTTTCACGACAGTTGTAGGACTCCATACATCTGGGAGCCTTACCTGATCACAGCTCTGGCCTGATCCTGGTCTTCACAGTCTCCCATGCCTTTTGTAGGGCTCTGGGCACTCTCACTAGATCAGCTCAGGCCTGACTGTGGCTTCCCCAACCTCCCCTGTCTGCTGTGGCACTGCCACCTGGGCACCTAACCCTGGCTTGGTTCTGGGTCCACAGCTTCCTCTGTATTTTCTACACACCTTTGGGGGGCCTCACCCTGGACCAGCTCCAGCCTTGACCCTGGGTCCATTGCTTTTGCTGAATTCCCCCCTTGTACCTTCTAGTCTGAATTTCCCATCATCTCTCTCTCTCTCTCTTTTTTTTTTAAGATTTATTTATTTATTACATATACAGTATTTTGTCTGCATGTACTCCTGCCCTCCAGGAGAAGGCACCAGATCTCACTGTAGATAACTCAGTGGTTAAGAGCAGTGACTACTCTTCCAGAGGTCATGAGTTCAATTCCCAGCAACCACATGGTGGCTCACATCCATCTATAATGTGATCTGATGCCCTCTTCCGGTCTGCAGGTGTACATGCAGGCAGAGCACTGTCTATAGTAGTAGTAGTAGTAATAGTAGTAATAATAATACTAATAATAATATCCAGTTATTCTCCAGGACTGAATAAATTATGCCTCTGAGAGAAAAGAAGGTGACCCCTGTGGCTATCTTATCCCCAATGCCCCTCTATCTCTCTCCCCAGTCCAACTTGTCCGAAGAAGTACCAGACTCCAGGAAAAACAGGCACTCCAATGCTATGGTTGGAGTCTGTCTTCCCCAGGGACCCTGAAGCACATTGCTTTGTGGGTTTGGATTTTGATCCACACCAGGGGACTTTGGGCAAGTCTCCTCTGCTATTCTACTTCTAACCTGGCCCTGCAACTGAACCCTCCCCCCCCACCCCAACTGTCCCTAGGCCGCTGGTAGCACACACTGGTATCCAGGAAAGGTGATCAGTTTGGTCTCTGATGAAGACTGGATTGGGTGGCTGGAAGAGAAAGAGTGTGTGGGGTGAAAAAGAAGAGACTGATGCTCACAGGAAGAGTTTTTCACGTTAAATGAGTATTTATAATTGGGATGACCAAAGGGGGAAAGACGTGGGTTTATTTGGTCCAGTTCTGGTGAGGAGGCAGGGAGAGAGGTTGAGGTTGTTCTTCTGGTCAGAGAGGCTTGTCCGGTCAGAGAGGAAGACAGTTCTTCCCAGAATAAGAAAAAGCCTGGACGACTCCAGTCCTCAGCCAGATCGCTCTCTTTGCTGCGACTCCATCTACTCCAATTATTCCTGAATCGTGGTGACAGCTTTGGGTGTGTTCGGGCTCTGGGTCCTCAGCACCGCCGAGGTGAGGGAGTGAAGTGACAGCTTTCCCGGTTTGTCAGGATAGTTCAGCTGCTGCCAAGCCCGGCTAGCTGCTCCTCCCTTTCTGGTCCTTGCTGGGAGTCGCAGACACTAAGCGCAGTGTCAAGATTCTGACTAACTCTACACGGTTATCTGCATGTGGACAGATATTTTAAAAAGAAGGCCAGCTTTAGAAAGATGCTGTCAGCATTTCACCTTCTGTTTTTTTTTTTCCCCCTAATTCTTGTGGAATGATAATTTCCCACACAAGCACATTTTTTTTCTGGCTTAAACTACTTAGTTAAGATGAAATACTTCAGTGGTGATTCTTGTGACTCACAGAGTCTGTGGACAGCTCAGCAGCTTAGCAGCAAGCCACCCTTACTGCTGGCTGACCCAGCTTGCTGGCCCCAACTCCAGGGATCTCTCTTGCCTTGGCAGAAGTCTCTAATAGGGTAGTATTTCTCCCCTCCCCTCCCCTCCCCTCCACTCCTCTCCCCTCTCCTCCCTTCCTCTCCTGTCCCCTTCTGCCATCTCCTGCCCTCTTCTCTTTTCTTTGCCCTGTACAGCCCTGGGGACCAAGCCCAGAATGCTATGCCTGCTGGGCAAGCACTCTGTTCCAGCACAGGAACAGTAGTTCTTGTTCAGATCCCTTTCATCTTCTCCCTTCTCCTCTTCCTCCTCCTCCTCTCCCTCCTCCTTTCTCTTCCCCTTCCTCTTCTCCTCCTCCCTCCTCGCCTTTCTTCTTTTTAGACAAGTCTCACTATGTAGTCCAGGTTAGCCTCAAATCCACAGTTCTCTTGCCTCTGTCTCCTGAGCACTGGGATTAGAAGCGCGGGCTACCACGTTCCACTTCTTTTAAATGCTCAAACCTTTCTTAGGCCATTTGAGACACATATTTCTACTTCTTGTTTTGAAGTAGAAAATTGTTCTCAGCTGGGAAACGAGGGTTGCATATGAAGAGAGGGGGTCAAAAAAAAAAACAATACAGCAAGTAACATGATAGGTTAAAATGTTTTAAGACTAGTTTAAAAAATGTTCCTACGTTAATTTAGCTGCTTTTCTTTTAGAATGTAGAAGACGAAAAAGATTTCCTGGGTTGACCCCAGCACTGAGACCAGCATATGTTGATGTACTGCTGCCCAGGCTGCTGTACAGAGTGTCACTTCCCTTCCCTATGACTCCCAAAGGCTTAGTGAAATACAGAGTTCCCAGAGCAACTGCAGTACTTATGCCCAACATTAGCTTTCTCTATGAAATGCTCAGTGCAAAGGATCAGTCCCCGAGTGCCTATTCTAGTCACATGTTTGTTCATTCATGTGTCTGGGGATGTTTGCTGTGCCTGTGTTGTGGTCTGCTCATTCATGTGTCAGAGGATGTTTGCTGTGCCTGTGCTGTGGTCTGCACATTCATGTATCTGAGGATGTTTGTTGTGCATGTGCTGTGGTCTGTTCCTTCATGTGTCTGAAGATGTTTGCTGTGTGTCTGCGTTGTATGCACTGCTTACACAGCTCTTTCCTAAATTTTGTGGAAACTGTGGGAGACACAGGCCTGGCCCTCACTAAGATCATGTGGGGAAGAGTCAAAGAGCAGAATGAATAGGTGATTAACACGGAACACAGATTCACCAGCACAGGGTCAAGATGCCAGCTGTACTGGGCCTGTGCCTCTTCTCTCCCCAAATGTTTCACTGTAATCACCGGCCTCCAGAAAAGCCACATTCTTTTTATATTTGCCACCTAGGGTTCAGGGAACCCTACAAGAGAAGCCCCAGGCCAGCAAATTTTCACCTTGGTCTCAAACACAAAGATCTGTCAGAATTCTCCTACCCAGTTTTCCTGTGAGATCTTTTACTTAATTGTTAATTAAACAAATTCACTACTACTAAAATTTTTTCATTATTTTTTTGCAGGTGTGTATGTGTGTGTATGTACATGTGTGCATATGCGCTGTGGTACACATATGGAGAGCAGAGTATACTGTCAGAAACTCTTTTTACCTTGTGGGATCAAACTCAGGTTGTCATGCTTGGTGGCGGGTGCCTCATCCCCTGAGATACCTCACTTACTCCAAAATGTATTATTTCATTTATTATCTCTGCATGCATGTGATGTGATGTGGTGTGTGCGCGCGTGTGCACGTGCATGTGCTGCGGCACGCATGTGAAGATCAGAGGACAGTTTTTGGGAGTTGGTTCTCTCCCTCCACTGTGAGGTCCAGGGATTGAACTCAGGTCCTTCGGCTGGCAGACACTTTCCATTGAGGCATCTCTGGCTCAACTTGTGAGACCCTTTGGTTGCAACCCCTTTTTTCTGTTTTGTGCCATACTCATTTTTTAAAACAGGCACAGTTAACTGCCTCTGATCCCACAATTTCTTTCTTGCAAGCATCTTTCTTTCAAGTGGAAGGCAGAAAAATCACTGGAACCTCAGATACTCAAAAGGCTCAGATTAACTTTCCTGGGTCGAGAGCGTTTTCCCTGGAGCCCTTTGATTATGGCCTGGAGGAACACATGTATCCACCGTACCCGATCTGCACAAATCATGTGACTATTTGTTGCTAGTATCATGTTTCTTATTCTCCTTGCCTCTTGCTCATGTGAACAGCTAATTTTCCTTTTTCTAAATTTACCTATTTATTTTGAGACAGAGGCTCACTGTGCAGCCCAGGCTAGCCCTGAGCTGGTGGTTCTCCTGCCTTAGCCTTTTGAGAGTCAGGATTCATGTACCATCATGTTAAGCTTAAGTACTTGATTTGATTTGATTTACTTTGGCTTTTTGACACAGGGTCTCACTATGTAGCTCTGGCTGTTCTGGAACTCAATAAGAAATGCAGGTACAGTAACCACAAGCAAGAGTGCCTCCAGGCTGTGTGTGCAGGGTAAGGAACAGAAATGCACTTCTGTTCAACTGGTTGCACTTGTAATTCGTGCAGTGAAATCCATGCTGTGCAGTGTGATCCATGCCATGCAATGTAATCCATGCTGTGCAGTGTGGTCCATGCCATGCACTGCAATCCATGCCATGCCATGTGATCCATGCCATGCTGCGCAATCCATACCATGCCGCACAATCCATGCCATGTTGTGCGATCCATGCCATGCTGTGCAATCCATACCGTGCCGCACAATCCATGCCATGCAATGTAATCCGTGCCATGCTGTGCAATCCATGTCATGCTGTGCAATCCATGCCATGCAGTGCAATCCATGCCATGCTGTGCAATCCATGCCATGCTGTGCAATCTATGCCATGCAGTGTAATCCGTGCCATGCCGTGCAATCTGTGCCATGCAATGCAATCCTTGCCATGCCGTGCAATCCTTGCCATGCCATGCAGTGCAATCCTTGCCATGCCATGCAATCCATGCCATCTTGTGAAATCTGTGTCATGCAGTGTAATCCATGCCATGCTGTGAAATCTGTGTCATGCAGTGCAATCCTTGCCATGCCGTGCAATCCACGCTGTGCAGGGTTTTGGATGAGTAACCCTCTGCCTGCTCCCAGCTCTCACTTCTTCATATGCACAACAGGATGAGCTGAGCTAAGTGCAAGAGTTGCTGTTTGGGATCATCTGACACCAGGATGTAGTTTCTGTCTTAGAGACACAGAGACACATTTCTGGGATGTGAAAATACAGAACTATTTCTAAGAATGACCCGTTGCCTACTTGGCCCTATTGAGTTGCCTTTGTCTTCCTGTACCTGTTTTATTTTCTTAAATTGTTAGTGTCTTGAGAACAATGCCCTTGTGTCCTGTATTGTGTGAGTAATCCCTGTTAATACCAGTAGTGAGTCCAGACTCCACTACCATCTCTGGATTCTGGCCTTTCCCCTGAAAGATGTTTTTCATTGAGTATTTGATGCAGTTTTTATTTTTTATTTATTTTATCTTATTAAAACATTTTGACACAATATATTCTGATCGTGCTTTCCCCTCCCCCAACTCCTCTCAGACCTACCCTCCTCTTCTCACCTATCCACCACCATGTCCTTTCTCTCCATCTTATCTTATTTTAAACTAAGATTTATCTATTTATTATTTATACAGTATTCTGCCTGCATGTGTGCCTGTATGCCAGAAGAGGGCACAAGATCTCATTATAGATGGTTGTGAGCCACCATGTGGTTACTGGGAATTGAGCAGTCAGTGCTCTTAACCTCTGAGCCATCTCTCCAGCCCCCTTTATCTCTCTTTAAAAGCAAACAAAACCCAAGAAACTCTCTTTTTCTTTCTCCCTACAACATACAACCCCTTAACCCTCACAAGATCATAAGCCGTAACATAGAAGAAGATCAATAAGACAAAAAATAACTGCCCAGTCAAAGCAACATGAGACAAAAAGTCTACAAAAATATCACTGAGTTCATTTTGTGTTGGCACCTACTGCTGAGCATGGGGCCTTCCATTAAGTGTGATTACCATGCTCAGTACGGCTTCATTGAAAAAGACAAAATTGTCCTTTGGAAGCGGATGTCAATTGCAAATAGCTTCTCCTCCCCACTCCCATTTCTCTCTCTCAGCAGTGGGATGCCATCTAGCTTGAAGCTGTACAGGCCCTGTGTGTGCTGCTACAGTCTCTGCGGATTCATATGTGAATCCGTCCTGTTAGTCTGTAGGACGCTGTCTCCTAGTCATCTTTCTGGCTCTTCAACTCTTTCTGCCTAGGTCCCTGAATCTTCAACTCTTTCTGCGTAGGTCCCTGAATCCTGAGCAGGGTGGGGGGATGGGGGGTATGGGAATGGGGGGTGAGGGGGTGGGAGGATGGGAGTAGGTGGGGAGGGGGCTTTATGGAGACATCCATTTAGGACTGAGTGCTCCAACATCTGTCACTCCCCGTGCATTGCTCAGTTGTGGATCTCTTTACTTCCCGCCCCTGCAAGAAGCTTCTCTGAGGATGGCTGAGCAAGACCCTGATCTACTGATACAACAGACTGTCGTTGGGTTGACTTGATTTATAAACTGACTTTAGGGCCGAGATTTTTTTTTTAAGATTTATTTATTTATTACATACACAGTGTTCTGCCTGCATGTGTGCCTGCAAGCCAGAAGAGAGCATCAGATCACATTATGATGGTCGTGAGCCACCATGTGCTTGCTGGGAATTGAACTCAGGACCTCTGGAAGAGCAGATGGTGCTCTTAACCGCTGAGCCATCTCTCCAGCCCCTGGGCCTAGATTCTTAATGTAGGCAGACTATTCCTAATCTGAAAATCTCTCCACTATCCTACACCCCAGACAACAACAACAACACACAAACAAAGTGAAATAAATTGTATTGCTTGTAGTTTATTTATACTTGAACTTAGGGAGGGTAAAGAAGTACTTGCCTTTACTCCTAGCAGCTGGAAGGCAGAAGCAGATGGATTGCTGTGAGTTCAAGGCCAACCTGGTCTATATAATGTGTTCTAGGCTAGACAGGATTACATGTTGGAGGTTGGTCTGATGTATTTTGATGCTGATTACCGTTTGCTGTCTCTGTGACCTACCTTGCCTAAGTGGTTGACCTGTTTGACCAATAAAGACCATCACACCTGGGCAGGGCAAATGGGATAGGCATGGCTAAGGTCCCCAGGGTTGGGGAGACAGAGAGAATCTTGGGAGGAAGAGAGACCGAGGAGAGGAGAGGAAGGATGAAGGCTGCCATGGGTTAGGTGGAGAAGAAGCACATGGCCGGCGTGGATGGAGGATTTGGCCCAGATGAAGAACATTAGCAAGTATTTGGGATTATGGATGGGAGGAAGCTTGATAGAAGTTATTAGAAGCAGATGGCATGGGATTGGGACAGGGATCCCATACCTACCACACTACGGGAAGTAGTTTACGGGATTAATATCTGCCCTGCCCAGGTTAACTAAGGCTATTTTTTCCTATTTCATAGCTTAACTAAGGCTATTTTAAAATATAACAGGTGTCTGTGTCTTGATTGATTGCTATCAGATAGGCCTGATAATAAACATTATTAGGCCATACTGGTAAATTAACTGCAACAATTACCTAGTGAGACCTTGCCTCAAACATAAGTGAAAACAAAACAACTTGAATTTAAAACCTTGGCTTTGTTGGATGGGATACGTAGAATTTAATGTCCTCATTCAACTAACAAATAAAAAATGAGTGGAAATTGTAAAGATTTTTCTTGTGCCCTCTCATGCAATTCCATCCCCCCTCTCACCCCAATGCCGCACCACTGCAGAGTCAAATTAACCCTCTGGGCTGAGCCTGCGCCATTCTTCCAGGTGTGAGTGCATTTTCTCTTTCTTCTGGACAGGAGGCAGGCTCTTTTCATCTTTTCCCTCCCTCGGTTTGACTCTGAATGGCTTTGGTCCTCACCCAGAATTCTAAACATCAAGTCCTTCCCTTTTAGGTTAAAGTGGGCTCAAGGAACATACTAAGTTCCTCCCAACCCCAAATCTGTTTGTGTCTAAGGGGGGAATCGTCCATCACACATCAACGTGCACAAAAGTTCCACTCAAATCCCCAACTAATTCATTTCCCCCATCAGCGATAACGCTTCGGCTTTCCACAGAATATAAAATTTGGTTTTCTGAAGCGGCCTCAATTGTGGTCTCAGTTCGTCTCCCCTCCAAACCTGCAGCCTGTCCCTGGGGGCTGCATCTGCGCTCCTCCGCTCCCTCAGACCTTGGTCCTCATTGCTAATTCTGGCTTCATTGCTAATGAGGGGTGACGTGCGTGGGAAACGCCTTAGAAGAGAGAGAAGTAAAGACGCTGCTGCATCAGCTCGGTGGACGTCCCAGTGCCTTGGTTATCAGTTGTCAGAACAGTCACAGTTACCAGAAGCCTTCCTTAGGCTAGCACAGTAATGAGAGGTGACATCTATCTGCATGTATGGTACAGCCACTTACGGTGCCAGACGTTTTAATGGTCGTCTCATTTAGCTGCCTCCCAGACCCGTGAGTAAGCTATTGTCATGACTCCCGCTTTCCTTAGGAGGAAGCTAATGAAGTTAGGATGCTGCTGGCCTTTAGACCCAGTGGCACTAGATCTAGAACCCCTGTAGCAGTGTGTGGGAGGAAGCGGTGAACTTCAGAGTCAGGGAATCTGCTTCTAAACACTGCCTTTCACATATTAGCTGTGGAACGCAGCACTCTCAGCCTCTCACATTCCAGCTAGAAAGAGCGTCCCCTACGCTTGAGTTGTGAGCCAATGGTTCCTTGTGAGGAAGTGTTGAGCACAGCGGGTCCTCCTCAGCCTCTGTGTTGGTCATGCTGTCTCTCCCAAGATGCATTAACTCCCCTCATCTACTCTATCAAAATGTCCCTAGTGTCTTGAAGACATTCTAGTGTCTCTCCTCTACTTCACCTGCCACTTTCTGTGCATCTAGGCTCCTGTGGAAGACAGAGCTATAGACGGCAGAACTGTGGTGTGGGGCAGAAAAATCCACTGATGTAGCTAACGCATTTGACAAAAATTCACATGAGAATCTGACTGATGTGAAGAGAGAGAGAAAGTGTAAGTATGACTAGCAGGCCAAAGACATGTCATGGGTTCAGAAGAAAGCCTAAAAAAGGAAAAAAAAAAAAAAAAAAAAAAGGAAACAAGGAAGGAAGGAAGGAAGGAAACAAGAAACAACAGTATAAGAATGAGATGTCTTTCCAGGAAAGGTACTGAGGGCATCGAATCTCATGCCTCAGCCAGAGCATGCTGGGTCTGGGTCTCCTGTCTTTGGGTTTTCCCCCTCTGGTTCTCAAAGCACGCACTATGCCCTTGGTAGGTTTTTGCTTGCACGCAGAGGTCAGAAGAAGGCATTTGATCCTTCGGGATAGACAGTTGTGAGCTGCCATGTAGGTGCTGGGAATTGGACTCCAGCCCTCTGGAAGAGCGGCAAATGAGCTTACGTGTAGAGCCATCTCTCCAGTTCCTTGCAGCTTCTTGCTACGGGTGCCTCTTTGCCTGTAGCACTGGTCCTGAGGCAGGATGCATTCTGCCTGCTTACTGGCTTTCTCTCCTGAGCGGCCATGTTTGGTCCACGGGGCGCACAGTACTCTAGAAATTCTAGCAGGACAAACTGATCCGACCATGCCTTTCTGTCTTGCTGCCACCCTGAGTGTCTCAGGAATGCATCTGGGATCTGTTGTCTGCTGTTCCTCTACTTTGTTAAAAAATATCTTTAAAGCTCCCTCCATAGGCTTGAGACAAAGGAGACACAACTATGCCTATATCCCCTTGTAGTGTGAGGAGGAGAAGAGGAAACCACAGGCCATGAATGGCTCTTTACTTGCCTGTCTGACCCCGTTTTCACAGCCGCGGTCTGGATTAGGCATCCAAGAATTCCATCCCTTGTGAATTTGTTTCACATCTATGTGGGTGTTTGTTTGTTTTTGTTTTTTTTAGACAGGGTTTCTCTGTAGCCTTGGCTGTCCTAGACTCACTTTGTTGACCAGGCTGGCCTCAAACTCACAGCGATCCACCTGCCTCTGCCTCCCGAGTGCTGGGATTAAAGGCGTGCGCCACCACTCCCGGCTCTATGTGGGTATTTGATAGCCATGGTATCAGTGTCTTCATTGAAATAGAAGCTTAATCCTGTTCTAATCCCTGAGTCACTGAAGTAACAGAGAAAAATGCAAAGTGACGGTCCAGTTTTCCATGGCTGCCTCGCACCCCCAACGAGGTGGCTTCCAACCACAGAGAGACCACTCCTTGCAGCTCTATGGTTTGGCCAGTGGCTTCCCCTTCAGAAGGCTTGTAGCTGGCTGCTATTGGCTTTTGGGGACAGGGTTGCACATTTGTTCTTCTCACAACTTCATACTCCTTAGTGCTTCACACATTACCGTCAGGCCAAAGAAGAGGCTTGAAGTAAGTAAGGCCTTCCGAGGCCCAGCCTCTGCAATCCCAGAAGGGAATGGTGGGAGAAAGACCTTCAATCCTAGAATTCCTGTACAGCACCCAACTCAGCCCCTGGCCTGTCCCTCCCCTTGCCCCACAGAACACCTGTCTCCCCCTACCCCCACCCCGCCCCTCCTACCCCCCCACCTGCTCAGTTTTTTTGTGTTTATGGGGAAAGTAAGTGACAGCTTTATTCCAGGGTGGGGGGCAGGGCTTTAGGAAGAGATGATGTGATGGGGCGGGGCAGGGGTGGGAACAAGTGAGCCAAGATTACAGGCTGTAGTTTCTGCTCCGGTTTGTGCTACAAGCCCGAAGCTCAGGTTTTTATCTTAAAAATCATTTCTAAAATCTTGGTGTGTGTTTTTCTTGGGTCTCAGTTGGAAGGGCTACATCTGACTCCAGCAAAGGTTCTAATGATGGAGGCTAGCGACCTCTTGAAGGGCCAGTCTAGTTAGTTGCTGAGAGATGAAGTGCCTAGGGTAAGGTAATCAGGCTTAACTGGCAGACGTTGAAGCTTATCAGACCTGGACTGGCCTTATAATTGAAGCCAACTCACAGAGCTCAGAGAAGAATTCATTTATTTTCTCACTTTCAGAGGGTATCCTACGACAGAGGCCACAGGATGCCCTTCAGCAGCTAGTGCCTGCCTAGCATGTATGAGACCCTGGGCTCATTTCCAGTCCCAAATAAAACTGGGCATGGTGGGAATACTGGTCACCTCAGCACTTGGAAGGCAGAGTCAAGAGGATTGGAAATTTTAGTAATCACCAACCACATGGAAAGTTCCAAAGTTCAAGGCCAGCCTGGTCTCCAAAGGACCCTGTGTCAAGGGGGAAGGGGGAAGAGGGAAGAGGGGGGGAGGGGAGGGAGGGAGGAAGGGAGAGAAAGAGAGAGAGGGGAGGGGAGAAGGGAGGGCAGAGAGAGAGGGGAGGGGGGGAGGGCAGCCCCACCCTACGCCTCAACCTGGCACTATGAACTAGAAGACGGTTATGGTGAGCTTTGGGGTCTCTCCTCGGGACCGTTAGGCGCCATCTGCTGGCTGGTGCTGGTGTGACCAAGACCTCCTTGAAGGGAAGTACAGAGAATCTGCCAGCAGAGGGCGCTGCATCCACATCTCCAGCACAGTTCACTGATTTCTTCTTGGCCTTGAGGTACCTGTGGTCTGGAGAGGTGCGCTGTTGGAAACCGGGCTGGAATCCTGCCTCTTGACTTCCATGTTGGCATTTCCACGTCCCATGTCTCTGCACAGCCCTACCTCCATACCCACCATGACTTCAAATATCTTAGCAGCGTCCGGGAAAAACAAACAAAAATCACTTATATGTGAATAGACACTTGGGGCTACTGGATTGTACCCCTTTGCATTCGGCCCTGTGGTGAGTTAGCGAATATTTGGCTGAGATGGAATTAAATTAAAAAAGAAACTATTATACTTAAAAACTGCATAGCTGTGGAAAAGAAGTACAATTTTTATGAACAATTAAAATATTCATGGATATGAGGCAGTGTTAATCTTCAGTTCTGTTACTACTAGTTTAAGAATCTTGGCTATGTGTCTAGCTTCTGTTTGCCACATCTGTAAAGTGGAGCAATGGTGCTGGTGAGTCATGGCACTGCCTAAGTGGTCAGTAAGTGCAAATGGTAGTAGTAGTAGTAACTGTTATTTAGATCTATGGAGTTGTGTCCATTACGATGGAGAAACTCCCCTTCTCACTATGTATATGTAGATGTGGTCTTTGGAGTCTATGTGTGGCCGCTCCAGAGACCACAGTGGTGGGCCAGGAACTGTGGAAGCGGTGTGTGGGTGAGTGGCTTAGCTCTATAGCATGTGAGCTAAAAGGAAGGAAGCACGCCAGGATGCCTTCTTCCCCAACTGGGAACCTTTCTTACGGTGCAGTGTGGCAGGGGAGCTGAGAGATAATAATAACAGAGCCAGCAAGATGGCGTTGTGGGTAAAGGTACTCGCTGCCAAGCTTGAGGGTCTGCGTTTAATCCTTGGCATCCTCACAGTAGAGAGAGAGAACTGATTCCGGCAAGTGTCCTCTGACTCCACACGTGAGCCTTGGCACATGGGCACGTGCACACGCACACACGCGCGCGCGCACACACACACACACATACACACACACACACACACACACACACACAGAGAGAGAGAGAGAGAGAGAGAGAGAGAGAGAGAGAGAGAGAGAGAGAACAAATACAAAGAAATAGTAACTTTTTTTCTTTATGTGATAACTTTTTAAAGGTGTGGATTATTGGGTTGTTTTTGAGAAATGTGTCACAGTCTAGCCTCAGACTTGCTATGTAGCCCAGGCTGGCCTTTAACTCATGATAGTTCTGCTTCAGCCTTCTGGTGCTGGGATTCCAGGCACAAGGCTCCCTGGCTGGCTCTTTGGGCCATTTTGTATTGTGCAATCCAGGTGACACCAAGCATTTCTTGTCAGCTGTCAGCTATGTGTGGTGCTGCTTCGTCACTTGGACTGACGCCTGCAAACATTTAGATCCTGAATATTCTTTCAGCTAGTTCAGTCCACCTTGTGTCTCTAATGTAACATGTTTCAAATATTTCCTTTGTTTGTTTGTTTGTTTGTTTATTTTTCAAGACAGGGTTTCTCTGTGTAGCCTTGGCTATCCTGAACTCACTTTGTAGACCAGGCTGGCCTCGAACTCACAGCGAGCCACCTGCCTCTGCCTCCTGAGTGCTGGGATTAAAGGCCCATGCCCAGCTCCTTTGTTTACACTTTAAATGAAGCTTGGCTGTGGATTTTGTTGGTTTTGAGCCCCTCCCACCTTCTGGCATGGCCATCACTACTTCAGTTCTGTCTCTTTGCAGCAGCTGTAAAATGCTCCGAGATGATAGTGTTGAAATGCTCCCTCAGTGAAAGCCATGTTAACACAAAGCAGGAACGGGCAGAAAGGCCAGCACGAAGATAGTGCCCATTTCTTCTTTAGTTGCACAGGCACAACGTTGACTAATTGGTAGGCATAAATGACAAGTTGGGAGTACAGCTCATCAGAGAGCTTGGGAGCCTAAAACTCAGGCAGCTTACAGGGAAACGTATGAGAATATTAGACTGGGCAGCCACCAGAAAACAGGGCGCCAGGAACGTGAGTTGGATTGATGAGCTTCTGCCTGTGTCCGCTGAGCAAAACCTTCTCTAGTCAACGGGACTTAGGAAAGAAATGTTGGTGATAAATAGAATGAATGAAAAAAATAATTAACACCTAGAAGACCAAGGGGACAGACTCAACCCCCTAGGGAAGGATCAGTTCTACCACTGTATCAATGGTCAAGAAACCACGGGGCTTGTTTATGCAACAGCAACATAAATGCAAACCCTTGGGGAAAGACTAAGCCCTCAGCACAGTTATGAAATGCAAATTACGCTGGGAAAATCATCTTAAATATAAAATCACCATCTGGTGAGTCTTTTGAGAAAACCGTATTTTCACACTGACATAAATTAGTACAAATATTCCTGGGAAACAACATGGCAAAGTGTAACGAGCCACTAAACACTACACCCTTTGACCTGGTGACACATTTGGGATAGTCTCCAGGAGAAATAAATCAACACAAATCTACAGGTGCTAGAAAGATGGCTCGGTGGGTAAGAGCGCTGGCTGCTCCTCCAGAGGACCTTGGTTCAGTTCCCAGTACCCACACCATAGCTCACAACTGATTGTGACATCAGGGAGTCTGATGCCCTCTGCTAACCTGCATAGACTTCTGCACACAAATGTTACACACACGTGCGCACACAGGCACACTCACTAATATAGATACACATAGACACACATAGACACAAAAGAAACAGATTTTAGAAAAACACAACAAATTATCTAAAAATTATTAAATGGAAATAGTATGTTTTATTGTTTCTAATAAAATCTTAATCATTTGAATTTACCAGTAAAGACTCGGGAACCAGATGCTGGGGTGAAAGCCTGCCAGCTCAGAGAGGCAGAGAAAGCACCCAGCTGACCTTCCTTCTCAGCTCATGTCCTAGAAGGAAGCCCTCTTTTCTTTTTCTGTCTCAAACTCCTCAAACTAAATGTCCCTCCTTTCAACTTCCTGTGCATCTCTCTCCATTTTCCTGACTCCCTCTTACTCTCTTGTTTTTTCCTTAATAATCCTATGTTCACTTCCTGTCAACTGATTGATTGCTCTGCCTCATTACCCATGGTTGACTTTATTTAATCTTGTTTACAATATTAAAGTAGAAAGGTCTTGGATTAAAGGTGTGTGCTATGGCTGAGCCACACCAGAAAAGCAGGTTGTTTTTTTTTTTTCAGGTAAATAACAAAATCTCCTGCAACAATGTTTAATCAATAATATATTATTAAAAATAATATACTTTTGTGTTATAAAAACAAATAAAAAAGTCAATGTAAAATCATGCCAAGTGAGAACATGGTTGATTTAACTTTGTAAACACTGACTATAGATTTACTTAAAAAAGAAATCAAGCAGGCTCGAGAGATGACTCAAAGGTTAAGAGCACTCACTGCACTGGCTGCTCTTCTGAAGGTCCTGAGTTCAATTCCCAGAAACCACATGGTGGTTCACAACCATTTATAATGAGATCTGGTGCCCTCTTCTGGCATGCATGTGTCCATGTAGACGAAAAACTGTATAAATCAATCAATCAATCAATCAATCAATCAATCTTAAAAAAAAAAAAAGAAAAAGAAATCAAGCAATGAAAACTAAGAAGAAATTATTCAGTTTCCTTGCATGCCAGGACGAGAAGTTAATTTGATTTTTCTATTGCTCTGAGATTGTTTTTGTATCTACTGCTTATTACAAAATTGATTAAAACACATTTAAAAGTTATTATTTTGATGTGGATGGGCATTTTGCCAGCATGTATCCTGCATGCCATGTGCATGTGCTGGCTGCTCCCAGAAGTCTTTGACAGAAGACAGTGTTGGATCTCCTGGGACTGGAGTTACAGATAATTCTTAGCTACTATGTGAGTGCTGGGAACTAAACCCAGGTCCTCAGAAAGAGCAGTTAGTACTCTAACCACCTAACCATCTCCCGAGCCCCTTAAAGCCTGATTTTAAAGGCCCTACCATCGAGGATGGTGGTACCTGCCTGCAATCCCAGCTATGAGGAGGCTGAAACAGGAAAGTGCCATGCATTTGGGTCTTTCTACATAGAGTTGATCAGACCAGCCAGGACTACAGAGCAAGATACTGTCTCAAACAGCCAGGTAAATAAACAAAGGTCCTATCACAAAATGCCACTTATTAAGAACAGGACAAAGGTGACCTTTACACGTTTATCACGTGGGCTTCTGACAGCTGTTCAAATCTTAGCTACCAGCCGGGAAGACACAAAATGCTCCACTGTGGGTTCCACAGGCATGGTGCGCGTGATGGAGAGGGAGGATGGAGAGGGATGGTGGAGAGGGATGATGGAGAGGGATGATGGAGAGGGATGGTGTGGTGGTCCTACGCCTGACTGGTTAGAGGAGAGAGTGTGCGGGAAGCTGTCTGGCTGCCATCTGGTCAGGAGCTCAGCTCTGGTTGTGACTGCGTGGCTGCCCCGTCGGTTTGCACGTGGGATGGAGGAAGGTGGTAAAGAGTTGGTGAAGAGCTGGCTTCCGTCCACTGGTGAGAACTCCCTCTTTGTTGAGCCAGCAACACAGCTCAACATCAAGCTTCTAGCTCCGTCTGGCCGGTTCTCCCTGTCTCTCATGCCCACAAGCTGTTCTCCACTCCTCACATCAGCAGAGGTCTTCAGTCCCACTCCTGTTCCTACGTAAGGACCCTGAGACAGGACTGTTTTATTTAACAGTGGCCATTTTTCTTATGTTTTCATAAGCAGGGCACAAATCTAGTAGGAACCTTCATTTGTCTTTTTTGTACCAGACATCCCTGAGTTTGTGATCTGACAAGATTCCACGTGAGCCAGGCAGTTCCTGAGGTCAAGGGTTTAGGGGTAGGGTGCCTGGTCTACACCATCTGTTTTAATCAGCCCTGCGTCTAAGTCCTGGAGTGGAGAGCTCCTCAGTTTCCCTGTTGAGATGCACAGAAGTGCTTGCTGATGGAGGTAGGGCAGGTAGGGCTTCCTGAGTGGAAGCCTAGTGCTCTTGTTATCTCTGAATCATTTCTTCCCTTCTCTTCCCGTGTTATTGCCCTCCCCCCTTTCACTTACAAACTGGAGGCCCTCACAGCAATGGGATAACTTCACGGAATATGTGCTGCGGTTCAGACATGCCTGCTTGTGTGCTGACGTCTGCAACTGTCTAGGAGGTAGATGAGAAGTCATTATCTCCCCCAAAAGCTGAGGAAACAGGCGCAGAGAGCAGCTTGTCCGAGTTCACCAAGTAGTAAGATCAGGTTCAAAGCCAAGCAGATGGTCCAAAGGACTGACTCCCGGCCTCCTCAGTGGGCGGGGCCTGTGCTGAATGCCTGCTCAGTGGGCGGGGCCTGGCCCTGTGCTGAATGCCTCCACATTGGGCAGGGCCTGTCCTGCCTGTGCTCTGGGGAAGGGATGATGCAGAGAGCAAAGCAGGAATGAACATGGTGCACGATATGTATGCGTGTTGGGTCTTGCATTCTTCTTCCACTTAACCTGTGCAAACACCGCATTGGTGGCTGGAACGTAACTGTGTTTATTATTTGTCTCTGTAATCAGCTTTACTCAGGGCACCGTTTAAAAGCCACTGTTGGGCCCTGCATGGCGGCGCACACCTTAAATCCCAGCACTCAGAAGGCAGACGCAGGCTGATCTCTATGAGTTCGAGGCCAGCCTCGTCTACAAAGTGAGTTCAGGCTCAGGCTAGCCAAGGCCACACAGAGAAACCCTGTCTGGAAAACAAAACAAAACAAAACAAAAGAAAACAAAAGCCACTGCTCTGCTTGCCCTTTCTCCTAGACCTCTGGTGACAGAAAGAATCTCTCCAACGAGTTCCTGTGTGGCACAGATGTTTCTTGTCTGGGAGCTGTCATTTGAGGACTCTATAGTGAAGGGTCCAGAGGGCACCTTCTTCCCTTTCCTTCTCTGAGTGCTTGCACTGCATTACTTTCAGCTCCTGTCTCACTCGGAGTGATGGACTCTTGGATGGTGTTCGGCTGACATGGCTGTTGATGGCTAGTGACTAGTCACCTTAAACAGGCCCTGAGAAGTAGGGGCATTTCATCTAGTCGGAAACTCGGACACCTGAAAAGTCATACAAGACAGGCAAACAAACCCGAATGAGCAGATCTAGAAAACCGAGTGCTAGATGATTTCAACACAAACAAACACAGTTTTTCTTCGCACCTCAGCCTGCCTTCCCATGATCCTCTTGCCTCAGCTTCCCAAGAGCTGGCGTTACACAGGCATGCGGCACCATGCCCAGCTACCCACAGGTGAATTGGGGATTGACATGAGAGGAGGAGAATAGATGGCAGTGTTCTGGAAATATCTTTTGATCAAGGGCGGGGAACTGTGGGGTTTATAAGAGGCAAACTCTGGAGGCGCATCGCTGAGAAGTGACAGCTTGCCTTTGCAAAGCCAAGGGTGATACTATATGAACAGCCAGCCTTGTGGTCATTTTCTCCCTCTTGGGAGGGGATAGGGAGTGGCTTGGGTCTTGGAACCAACCTCAGAGGTCTGAGTGTATAGAGTGTGCTCTGAACCCGCGACCCCATCCTCAAGAGTATTGCCTGGGAGGCTCAGGGACACAGCGACGGCTCAAACAGAACCCTTCCTTATCCAGGATCCCTTTCTACCCAGTGAGGCTACTGTGGGGCTGGCTACTCCCTGGGCCAGCCAATCGATGCTCTGGTCTGGTGTGTCAGGCAAGCTGCAAGGGTCACCTCTGACTTGGGGTCAGGGGGAGTGATGCTCTTTCCCAGTGTCTTGGTCTACTCACAGACCCTGTGGGCTTCTACAAGCTGCCATGGCCAGGCTGTGTCTATACCAGGTCTTGTCCCCCGCAGCTGTTTTCTGCACCTTGGTTCCTGACAAAAGCAAAATAATTGCTACTTTCAGCTCCAACCAGATGGTCGCCAGGCCGGTCAGCAGGGGGAATTCTGTTGGGTGCTCCCTGCTCCTGCTTCCAGATTTCTGCTCTAGAAATGATATTCTATGTTGGTCCTCTGCAGATCACAGGGTTGAAATCGAAATGAAGAGAAGTGAGAGGTGTCAAAACAGCACGAGGGTGGTGCTGGCTCCTCTCTGTGGCTGGTGGATCTGGCAATTTCTGGACACCCCAAACAGGCACCTCCTAGCAGGCGCCCCTACCACAGCAGCCCCCCTAGCAGGCGCTGGAGCAGGCACCCCCCAGAAGCCCCTCCCCTGAAGTCCCTCCCAACAGCCCCTCCCCAGAAGGCGCCCACAGCAGGGGCCTGGGCAGGGAGGTTAAGTTTGCTTGACTCTGCTTTTGATGAGACCCTTCCCCAAAACAGCAGCTTCCGGGAGTAAGAGCTCCTGTGTTCACAGAAGTAAAATCCCGTTTTTAACATTCTCTAGCTGAGGTGTTGTAAATTTGACCCTTGAAGACAGATTGTAGACAAGAGAAACACAAACAGGTTTCTTCTTCTTTTTTTTTTTTTTTTTTTTTAAGTACAATATGATTTTATTGAATTTAAATGATATATTTTCTCATTCATTTTCCCTTTTTATTATTATGTTTCTTTTTAACATATACCTTTATATTATTACACATAAATAAAATATAATCAATGAGAAGGAAGCTCAGCACGAGAATGGTGGAGTGAACTTTGTGCTCAGAAAACTCTGGTTTCCCAGTTCTAGTTTTGATGGCTGTACAGCATGAAGAAAGGTGAACGGCGTTGGGAGTTCTGAATCAGGGTGCATCTGGTTCGCTCTCCCTAGACTCATCAGGGAGCCGGAGAGAGACGGGGTGGGGTGGGGGACGGGGATGGGGACTGGACAGGAAGCCAGGCTACCGAAAGGACTGCTGGGATGTGGAGTGCCTCTACCTCCCGGCCACTCACCCCTGCCTAACAGTGTGAACACGGCTCTGGTGCAATGCTCCGGCGAGCTGCTTCATATGCTTAGCACTGAGTGTTTCGCTGAGGTCACACTTTGACCTGCACCTCCATTTAGTGTGTTTCTTTCACAGTAAGAGAACTGTGTTTATGAAACAGTGGGCTGAGGCTCCTCCCCCACCACCACCGGGACATGTAGAGGGGCATCGATTCCAAGCTGCCTGTGAGCGTCTCACTTGTCAAGAGAGCCCTAAAGGAGCCAGCATTCCGTACACACAGAGTCCCCAGTCTAACAAGCGAGCCTCACCTTTTCTCCCAAAGAGGAGCTTCATGTCATCTGAAGAGGCCTTTGAGGAGCACAGTAAGAAGTGTCTTGGGGAGTAGAGAGAGAGAGATACGCTGTGGACAGTGCAAGACCCTAGTGTAAACTAGCCTGTGCTATGGCGCCCTTACCTCACGGGGCAATGCTTTGGGGTCATTGTACTTTAAAAAGATTAGTAAGGGGACATAACAAAAACAACTGACTTTTTTGCTTTGTTTTGTTTTGTTTTTTTTCTGTCAAATATTAAGCAACTGGCTGTCTCAAAGATGCCTCTTCTCATATAGGTTGACAGTCCCATATCAGAGATGCTTAGGATCAGAAGTACTTTGAATTTTGAATTTAGATCTGGGAGTACTTACATATGCATACACGAGGCATCCTGGGGCGGGAGGCCAGCTCTAAATTTAAATTCACCATGATTCACATATAGTTTGCATATATAGCAGGCAATTGTGTCGGGCCTGACCTCTCACACTACAGAAGCAACAGATGGAGAGATCTATTTTTGTTCATGGTTTCAGAAGTGTCAACCCATGGCTACTTGAAGTGAGGCTTGCTGTCATGGTAAGAAGCATGTGGCAGGACAGGGATGCTCAGCGCATGAAAGCCAGAGCAATGGAAGTGAGGCTGGTGATAAGATCCGTCTTCAAAGACACTCACTCTGGTTAGTTCCTCCAACCAGACCTCACCTCCTAGTTTCCTCACCTCCTCAAAATGCCCATCAAATGATGAATTCAATAAGCTCTCATGTGTGCATGCGCAGGCACATCTCTGGGTGTGCATGCATGTGTGTGTGCTCTTGAAGGCACACTTGTGACCAAGGCACTGAAGTGGGCATCAGAGGACAACCTATTGTCATAGGTAACTTCTCTTCTTTCAACATCTGGATCCCATGGATCAAACCCAGGTGGCCAGTCATGGTGACAATGTCTTTACCCCCTTCTAGCCGCTGAACCATGCCACCTAAGTTCTGAATCAGAATAAACAAATTCTAACAAATTTCTTCCCATCGAGGGATCTTTTACATATGTGTATAGTGTCTGGATTAAATCTATCCTTCATAGCCTCTCCTTCAAGCCTCCCTTACTCCCCACCACTACTCCTCCAAACTTCATGTGCTCTTTTAAAAAAAGCCATGGAGGCCACCTAGTGCTGCCAGCATGTGTATACGTGTAGGGCCATTTATCGGAGCATGTGCAGCCCCAAAGAAAGCTGACCTTCTTTCCCCCAGAAACCATCAACTGCCAATAGGTCCTCAGCTAGGGGGAACCTACATTGTGCACAACTGACATATGCTTGTAAAAATAAAGAAACAATAAGCAAGCAGATAAAAGCTTCTTTTTAACACAGGAGAAATTATAGTGTGACTATAGGCCATGGAAACTATGTTATAGGGGGGAGGGAAACATGCTGAGCACCGTGTAAGGATGTGCAAGGGAGAGCCAGCCTTAAAGGCAGCGAGGGTAGTCTTCTGCAGTAACAGAGACAGAAGGGCGCCCAGTCACAGATGAGCTTTCCTGGGATCCTGGGAAATGAATGAGAGAGTACCTCTCTTCCCCCCCCCCCCCCGCCCCTCCTCACCCCCACTTCCTGCTCTCTATCACTACTAGCCAGCTTGGTTCTGGGTGGCTGTTTCCTTGTGGGAGCCTCTGCATTTTGTAGGATGCTTAGCAACACCGCTGGCCTCTACCCCCTAGAGGCCAGTATCTCCCTTCAGGTTTCAGATGCCTTAACCAATGATGTTCCTGACATGGCCAAGCCACAGCCTTGGGGCATTGCACCGAGGACTTAAAGTGAGGACCCTGGCCCTCCCTGATAGGACAAGGGTGTGGCTGCATTCCAGGGGCATCTTCCTAGTTGCTAGGGGGTGGCTTAAATTTTTTGTGTATTGTGTTTTTTCATCTTTTGAGCAAAGCCAGGGAACAGCTTATAAATGGAGAGACCGAGCTTTAGAGAATTTTCAGGTTCTGAGCCCATTTTAACCGTCATGTCATAGAATGATGCCGGGCGTGGTGGCACAGGCCTTTAATCCCAGCACTTGGGAGGCAGAGGCAGGCGGTTTGCTGTGAGTTCGAGGCCAGCCTGGTCTACTCAAAGTAAGCCTAGGATATCCAGGGCCACATAGAGAAACCCTGTCTCGAAACAAACAAACAAACAAACAAAAAAAAAAGTGCAGAGTACATATATGCATTGTGTGTGTGTGCGTCCTCTGCTTTTGTGTGGAGGCCAGAGGTAAATGTCTGGTGTCTTTCTCATTCTTCTTCTACCTTATTCTTTGAGGCAAGGTCTATTCTGGTCTGGAGCCCCCTGGTTTGGCTAAGCCAGCTAGCCAGAGACCTCCAGGCACTGTCCTGACTCTTAGGGTGGCAAGCGCCGTACTGGTTGAGCCACCTCCTGGTTCTGAGCTACGTTTTCTCTCTCTGTGTCTTCATCTATGGGCCTGCAAGCCTTTCCCGGTCTCTCATTAGGATCAAGGGATGACTGGAGAAATAACCAGTACTTGGCCAGTACCCAGAACTGATTTTCCAAACACTCGAGTTAGTTGGCCAGAAAATCAAATATCCAAGAGGGGTGTCTTCTTTGATGCCCCCTTAGCTATCATCTTGTCCCCAGGAGTCCTCGCCCTTTGTTTGTTTCCCCCTTACTTTCCCCCAGGTCCTTGGTGGAAGACAGTTCCCTGTGGCTGCACAAGCCTGGATATCAAAGGCTCTGCTGTGAGGTGCCTGGGGGCAGCTGGGTGCGGAGCCAAGAGAATGCAAGCGTGATCTGGATGGAGTTGCTGTCAATCACTTGCTTAGCGTTTCTCTGGCTGGAAGCAGCATCTGCCGCGGGGTGGCAGTGTGGCAAAGCAGCGGCCAATCTCAGCTTCATGTTTCAACATTGAACACTGAGTCTGACTGAGCAGGTGGGACATGTGTGCGTCTAAAACTGCCACTTCCTGGGCCAGGGTTTCCCAACACCTGTACAAAACCCATTTAAGACCTCATGTATACATAAGATCTTGATGGACAGCCAGGATCTAGAGCTGTTTTGCTAGTCTGGAAGGGTTTGGGCATGGTACTTAGCCCCAGTTCAATCACTTGGAGATCCCGAGTTACTTATTTAATGTCTCTGGGCCTCAGTTGTGCACATCTGTGAAATGGGAATTCTGGTATCTACTCATAACAGTGAAACTGTGATGGGTAAAGTGACAGTCCCCAGGGGCACTCCTGTGACTCTTGGCATCCCCTGCAGCCTCCCTCCATGTGCCGTGAGGCTGGGGCTCTGTCTCACCTGCTGCCGCTGGATGCTTGGCTTGCTCCTGCCTTCTGGCTATGTGAATAATGCTACAGTGGACATGGATGTACAAAATATGTGGAACCCTGAAAGTCTTTAGGGTGCTGACCTAGAGGTAGACTTGCTGCATCTATTGGTGACTCTAGCTGTGCCATTTTGAGAACCGGCCACATATTTCCATGTCGTCACTAGCAGTTTATGAGGCTTCCCACTTCTCCGTACCCATGCCAATGTTTTCAATTTTCTGCCTTTTTAATAACTGCTATCCAAGAGGATCTGAAGTGACAATGTACCAACATAAAAATATACGTATACACATATATATACACACACATACAGGACCCTCTTTTCCAGACTTATTTTGCCTCCTTCTCCCCACCTACCTGCTGGGGTCATATCTCACCCTTAAGGTATTAGGCCCCACAGCCTCGTCACAGCTGCCTTTGGATCCCCAAATAAGTCAGACACCCTTATATCTCATGTACTGCTTGCTTCAGTTCCTGGCAGCCACTTGACATAACTTAAAATAATCTGGCAAGTGACTCAATTTTTAAGCTGTTGTCAGCTCACAGGGACATGGGCCCTCCATGATGAGGTACCCACCGTGTGAATCCAGACCTAAGGTTAAGGACTGGTACATATAGCTCAATAAATGGCCTCATAAAGTTGGGTACTCTTGTTTCTGGAAAACGGGCCAAATAAGACTCAGGACAATGGCCATGGTATTGTCAGCAAGGGAATGGACTTACAGGCTGGGAGGGACAGACGGTAAAACAGGATTTGGACCACCTGCATGGGTTCTGAGTTGATAGGAAGGACACAATGTACTAGGGTCTCTCCTGCCAGATGGAGGGCGGTGCCCAGGGCCATCCCGTAGGCATGCTAACATGAGCCTTCCTGCCATAGGCTGGGCTGGGCTGGGCTCTCTCATTTGCTATGTCCTTCCCCTGTAAGACAGAGACCACGATGTCACTTTGCTCAGCCCCCTCAGCAACGCCAAGAACGTGATTCTGCATGAAGCACTTAGAACCAGGTCTGGAACTCCGCGAGCTCTCAGTCGTTTGCACAGTTCTGACACTGGAGAGACGGATCGCCAAGACCAGAAGCTTCTGTCAATTATCCCTCCTCCCTGACCTGTAAAGCACTATTCTCTCTCCCTTTGATGGGTCCAGAATGCATGAGCAGATCTTACTTTAAGAAAAAAAAATCATCTCTCTAGGATCCTTTTCTATTGCACAGGGAGTTGCTAACAGCCTCATTGCAGATACTGCACCAAGCAGGAGAACCAGGGTAGACCAGGCCCCTGCCTCTGCCCTTAGAAGCTCTTGAGGTCATGGGTTTCCCCTCTTCTTGTGGCTAGCAGCTGGAGCTTGGGAAGCAGAGGCAATGAGCTTTTTCCGTCTCCAGGTCCTGGCTTTTGGTAGATTTAGACAGAGGTTTTAGATCAAATGGAGGCTTCCCTTAGCAGTTGTGGAAGACTCAGGTGCCTATGGTCTGTCTGGAGGTAGCAAATGCCAGGTTGATGGTTACACTAGTGGTGTCCTGGGCCAACAGTTGATTTTGTTTTGTGACATGTGCGTTTCATTTCACATGAGTTGGGGAATCAGTTAGTAATAAAATATAATAGGGATAAAGTAATCATTTAAAAATAATGGCTTTACTTGGGAGGCAGAGGCAGGTGGATTGCTGTGAGTTCAAGGTCAGCCTGGGCTACAAAGTGAGTCCAGGACAGCCAAGGCTACACAGAGAAACCGTGTCTCAAAAAGCCAAAAAAACCAAAAACAAACTTTATTGAATTATGACTTCTGTGTTCACTTATTTGAAGAATATCACTTTATAATACACCCACAAAATTGTACCACATGACTAAAGTCAGTTATAAAGCCAGTGACATCCTGGTCACTTTTTACCTCCAAAGCCAGTTACTCCCTGGTCCCCTCCCCCTACCTGCAGGAAGGAGCTCATGCAACACTATTCTACTTTTTAGCCTTCAGATGGGAAAATCTTCTGTAACCAGAATTGAAATCTCCCTTTTCCGGAGGGAAGGTTCCTGCATAATAAGGCCCGTGTTAGCGATTGCTGCATAATGTGTTGTCCCCGAATGTAGCACGTAAAAAGCGTTTTCTTTCTCACAGCGTAGGGTATGGGCAGGGATCCTGGAGTAGCTTAGCCCAGGGCTGTGCCTCGTTAGGGACCTTGCTTGATGGCTCTGTGGGTCAGGACTACAATGCTGCCTGCAGGCGTGCACAGGGAAGGATCTGCACCCAAGCTGATTTGCATCCGTGGCAGGATCCAGCAGCTGTGACCTGGGAGGCTGGGGCCTCACTGCACTATTGGCTGGAGGGCCTCTGCTCCTTGCTGGAGCATAGACTGGACCTCACTTCCTGGAGTGATATCCCTGCCCCCAGTGTCTTTCATGGAAACTTAGATTTAATTGTATCACATCCAAGATCTAGAGTTTTAGCTGATGGGCAAGTAGAGTCACATTGAATTTTTCCACTCCAGATTTTGTCTCCTAAACTACTTGACATTTGAAGAATTAATAGTAGAGACACAAAGGCCAAAGACAACACAGAAAACAAGGCTCTATCTCATGAGCTCATGGCCAAGGTTAAATTATGATAGCAAAGCACTTTGTTTACTGCACTTTCGTGACTCACAAGCAGACTGCAGTTTGTCCTTTGCTTTTGACCTCTCAACCAAGGAATGAGTTGTCATGTTCATAAAAGCCACATGTATTCAGGGACTCATCCATCTCAGGGCCGAGGATAAATCTTGCTTTCTGAACTGTATAAATGTAGATTGAGACCAAGATCAGTTGGGGCACTTGACTTTGTAAGATGTAACATTGTGTTCCTATTAAATATGTATATTGACACTGAAGTTACCGTAATTCTTCCATGGAAGAGCTACACAGACTCCCCACCTGCCCACTCTGGCCTGGGCCCCAGCGACTGACTCACAGCCCAGTGTTTCAGCTTTGTCAGTTCTTCCTGAGTGGCCCTGCTGTGCTAAGTGTATGGGCCACTTTCCGACGGCCTGGCTTAGGGCTTTCTCTTTACTAGATATAAAAGCAAGCTGCTTCTTCACTTGATAGCAGTGAGGTATAGAGGAGTAAAGACAGAACTTACTGGAGAGTTCCCAGAAGCAAACAATTGTGTCTTTGTCGGGAACTCCATTCTTGGCTCAGAAAGACTTGGATTTGACTGTTAGCAAAGATGCTAAGGTGTTTGAACCTGTGCTTTCAAACAAAGCTCACACCCGTGAGTCTTTGTTTTCTCCTCTGTAAAATGGCACATTAGTAATGGGGTTCAAACCACACAGGCTTGCTTAATGTGATCAAGGCAATCCAGGTAAAGCACTCAGCACCAATGGGTACATTGTTTTAACACCATTGGAGCTAGATGTAATCATTTCAGGGATAATCAGTGTTGGGTCCCTGTGTATCTATTTCCTGTCACGGACTAGTAACATCTCCTAAACATCCACACAAAAGGCAAACCACCACCACCACAATAGCCATCATCACCATCACTACCACAACCATCACTACCACCTGTACCATCATCACCACCACCACTGTCTGGACCTTTTCCACCAGCTCTGCCACCATCACCATCACTACTTCTTATGGCAACAGTCACTACAGTGACATGAGGTATCTTAGCAGAATCATGGAAACAGGTATAGCTTGGCCTTACATGTAGGATTTATCAGTTATCCTCTCAGGGATCCTGACCCTCGACTATAAAACAAGGAAGGTGTGGCCTGTGACAAGCATGAGAAGTGGTCATTAATGTCCACTCTCAGCTGACTATGAGAACCTCCCCCACCCAGCACCTTCCATCTTTGGGTCTCTAGAAGGCAAAGCTCCCCATTCCTTCATAGCCGTCTGAGACAGACTTCATGGCTGTTAAGTCTGCCCCAATTTCCTTCAAACCAAGGCTCATGGAACCAAGATATGGGGCTGCTGTCCACAGACATGCTCTTCCTAGAACACTTACAAGGGCCGATGAAGAGACGCAGAGCACCCTCACTTCCAGGAGTGTAGGCAGACAGGTAAACCAGAACAAATGTGCACTCAGGCAGTTGAGCTTTTGCCTGAAGACTGAAAGAAGGATTAGCAAATAAAAGGCTTGTTTGGTGTTGGGGAGAAATGGTGTTGAAAGCCTCTGGAAGTTAGGCCTGAGTTTCCAGAAAGTTCTTTATGGCTTTTAACAGTTCTGGAAAGCTACCCACCAAAAAAAAAAAAAAAAAAAAATGGCATCTTCTCAAGTTACTGATTCTTCCTGTGGTAGCATCTTCCCTGGATGAATGCCATTTCCCATAAGTCCTCACTCAGGATGGAAAAACAAGGGATAGCTAGCTGAAAGGCTTGATGACAGTGGTTGACCTTTGCCCCTCCTTGTGTCTTAGAGCCTACTTCTGCTTCCTCCCTACTGCTCTGGGTGCGACGGCTGCTGCCCATCGCCTGTGGAGCCACAGGTCCTACAGGGCCAAGCTGCCTCTCAAGATATTTCTGGCTGCTGCCAACTCCATGGCTTACCAGGTGTGGATGGATGAAAGGCTCCTGAGGATCAGCTAGCGATGTGAGAGGAAAGAAGGGAGGGCCTGATATTCTCTTCCTTTGTCCTAGGCCCATTGATCAGCCTCAAACACTTTCACAAACACATACAATAAAACATATCTTGGGGGGATTCTGTGCCTCAAGTCATGCAGCCAAAGAGGGAAGGAGACTTCTCTATCCAGAATCCACATCATGAAGATACCCTGATGCCTCAACATTAGTTCTATATGTATTTTGCACATGAGCGTCACAGTGCCCTAGAACGTAGCTGTTACATGAACACCAAGGAAGTGGATGGCTTTGCTTCTTTGTTTTGAGACAAAATCTGAAGTAGCTCAGGCTAGCCTCAAATTAGTTACGTAGGCTGGCTTTGATTTTTTGATCCTCCTGAGTGCTGGGATTAGAGGCACGGCCTCCCATAGGCAGTTTATGTGGTGCTGGAGGTGGCCTCATGCGTGCAAGGCAAGGAGCCTACAAATTATGTCACATCCCTGTCCCCTAAGCCAGTGGTTGCCAATCTTGCTAATGCTGCAACCCTTTAATCCAGTTCCTCATGTTGTAGTGACCCCAGCCATGAAATTATTTTTGTTGCTACTTCATAACTGTAGCTTTGCTACCGTTTTGGAGATAAAGGTTTTTGCCAAGTGTGTCACAACCCACAGGTCGAGGACCACTGCCCTAACCTGATTCTTAGTAAGGTTAAAGAACCTATTCTTTAGAGTAGAGGTAAAGCGTGTGGCATCCAGGATGCTCACTCTCACACGGAAGCCATCCATTGCCCTGTGCAATCACAGTGGGAGGTCTGACGGGTCTGGAGCCCAGGACTTAGGAACTTTGACAAATGCTAGCTGTGAATCACACATCCTCTCTACTACACTTCGCAGCAAAAATAAGACTGCCTTCATTGCCAGAGCTATTGCATAACCACTGAAGGCGGCGGCGGGGAGCTACAGAAATTTAAAGAGAAACTTAGACACTGTTTTCTTTGCGCTGGAATGCGACTGTACTCTTCAGGTCACGTCCAGTCCCGGACCCTCCTCATCACCTTGGCCATTTTCTGAGCTTCTGGAATTTTGGTTTGACCATAGATTTCTGTTTTCTGAGTTCCTCATCTAATCCAAGTTGCTTGGGTAGGAACAAATTGTTTTCAAAGTTTCTACCTGTGTTTGCATACAGACAAATCCGGGCCTGGCTTGTTTTTGCTCATCCAGAGGGGGAATGGTGATTTAAAATGCAGGGAAACAAAAAACCAGGAGCCTCCTTGTGGCCTCAGACACACACCTGTTGTGAGCACCTCTAAAATGGGCCTCCCATTTCTCCAAGAATCTGACCCGGTGTTTCTCTAACTGCCCTTGTGGCGAAGAATTCACTCCCCCAATTGGAGGCCTCTCTACAGTTGGATTGCTCATAAAACAAGCAGGGTGACACATAATACCTCAGTCGGGAAGAACACTTGGTGGGAGGAGCCTAGACTCCTTCAAGCACATCCATGACTTAGTGTCGGAGTCCCTAGAATACAGCGTTGAACACAGAGGAGCAGCCCGAAGCCTCTAGACTCCACTTCTTATGCTTGCTCTTTGTAGCGTGAACTCTGCGCCTTTTACCTGGAGTTCAACCATCGTCTCATTGCTGTGCCCTGCTTTGTTTATTATAGATTATGAACTCATTGACTGAGATCTGAGACGCTACTCAGGACTTAGGATTTTCATTTATTTTGTTCAAGCAATTTATTGTATTTAGCTTCCAATTGCATACTCATGTGGTTCTAAAACATCCGGTCACCAGAATGTTTTTTTCCAAGATAAATAACTTGTAGTTGAAGGCCTAAACTCAGTGGAATTATTTGTTTATAATTCAACATTTGAAAACCTTTTTGCTCAGCAAACACAGAAGCTGAGCATTATTCGACCCTGTAGCATGTATGTTTCAGTGATGAGCGTGATCTCACCCTGCAGCATGTGTGTTACAGTGATGAACGTTATCCCACCCTGCAGCATGGATGTTACAGTGAAGACAGCACTAATGAACATGCAAACAAGTGAACGAATGTATTCAGTAGAGGAAGAACATGAAGAATTTAAGGGCAGCAATGTGACATAGCAGAAAGGTGGCTTCTTTAGGTCTAGGGATGCACCCCAGCTGGGGGGATACATTCCCCCAGGGATGCTTCTTGTCTGACATGCAGAAAGCACTCACTTTGATCTCTAGAGCTGGATAAGCTAGGCAGCTAGCACGTACCTGTCACCCCAGCACTCGGGAGGTGGAGGGCAGAGAAACAGGGATTTGAGGTCATCTTCAAGTACATAGTGAGTTTGGGGTCTTGGCTAATGAGACCCTGTCTCAAGAAAAGATAAAGAAAAAGAATTTAAAAGTAAGAAAGAAGAACATTCTAGTAACCAGAAGAAAGAACTAAAACAGAGTCTAGTATGGCCGCCCATGTTTCTGGGAGGATGATCATAAATGGAACCAGAGGAGGGGGGTCAGGGCCACACCCTGGAATGCTTTGCCAGGAAGTTTGGACATTGCTCTGGATGCCCTGGGAAGGCGTGAGAGGGAGTGCCATGAGGGAGAAAGCTAGATCACAGTCACAGGGTCCTGGAGATTTTTCACAAACTATCCCCTAAGGGCAGATCTCTGTGGGGGTGTGCACCATGGAGGAAGCCTACACATGGGGCAGGGCCCCCAATGCAACCCTGTTGTCAACAGCAGCATGCAGTGGCAGTTGAGTGGACAAATATGACTGCAGGAGACCCAAGCATCCTTAGTGTTTGTTCAGCGGCTCTTAGGTCTAAACTCACAGGCATAAAGTCCACATGGATAACTTCCATTAGCACCCTAGCAATGGTCTCTCCTCCTTTCCGTATCGGAGGGTAGGTGTGGGCCTCCTCCATGTAACCAGACAGTGGGTGGGCCTGACTTAGGAAGGGCCCACTTTGGCTTTCTCTACCGTGTCTTGTGCTCCTGGGAACACTGGGAGCAAGCAGCAAAAGCAGGAGTGTTGCGTCCTTGAGCGCTCCCATTGTCCCCTGTTCAGGGTGGTGGTGATTAATCAAAGCACTGTGCCACTTTCTGACTCAATCAGTCACAGCAGGGGACTCTCACTGATGAGGTGGGGCAGTGTGTGGAGAGCCGGAGAGAGGCTGCTGTAGCCGCCGTGAGAGACATGGCATTTTCTGTCTGTTTTTACCCGTGAAAATTAACTACCCGTCCTACCGATACAAAGGTTCACTTTAAAGTAGAGAATAAAGTTATCACTCTGCCCTCCTGCCCCAAGATGTCTCTCTTCGTTCATTGTTGGAAATCTAGGTCAGTGAAAATAGGTGAGATAAAATCGCCCAACAAAATGTGCTGCAAGAAAATGAAAATGTGTCAGCTAGAGCAAGCCTGGGGGTGGGGGGGGGGTGGGGGGAAGAAAGGCAATGGTTCCACAGATGGCACAATACCCCGGAGGCTAGACAGTCTTCTCCAACTCCAAGAAGAGTGGAGACTTTTTTCCCTTTCCTTAAAAATAAATAGTTCTTTAAGACTTTTATATGTTTTTTGATTGTATTCATCCCCACGACTGCTCTCAGATCCACTCCCTTCCCTACCCACCCAACTCGGTGTCCTCCCCAGCCCTGCCTTTTAAACATAAAGACTGACTATGCTATTCGTATTCTCTTGGGTGTGTAGCCATTTACTGGAGGGTGGTCGACCTACCGGAACTGCAGCTTTACAGAGAGCAGGCTTTCTCCTTCCTGGGAAACATCAATTATCAATTGCTCCTCAACTAGGAGTGGGGAGTTCAAGGCCACTTCCTCTTCCTTTGTGTCAGTCACTATCTGCTAAAATAAATAAATAAATAAATAAATAAATACATAAATACATAAATAAATGAATAAAGCCTCTCTGTCTAATGAGGAGTGAGCTTGTACTTTTGTCCGGGTATAATCATGAGTTACAGTGGTTTTGATGCTATGTTCATTTAGCAGAATAACTGTGTTGGGTCCTCTTCTGGGTTCCATCACCTGTCTAACTGCTAGTTCTTGGCCCTATGGTGCTAGCTAGGGTGCTCATCTTGCGGAGTGAACGGAGCTAGTTGCTTACTCCCATGACATTCATGCCACTATTGCCCCAATGTGCACATCTTGCCAGACCAGTCATTTGTGTAGTTCTCAGGGTCCTTAGCTGGGTAAAGACTGATGATTACTTTGCTCCGCCAGCAGAATGCATAGCCCCTTCTCGAATTATGAAGCTAGCCAGCAGGGATACATTTTTCTAGATCAGTCCCAGCTTGCTTTCTCCATGTCCTGTGATTTAAGTCTGTGAATTCTTCAGCAATAAGAATTTTACTGTCAAGTTCTGGAAGGTAACCAAGGGCATTAGCAATGGCCCCCTGGTAATGTTTTGGGGGCTAAAGGACCTCACTGGTCAATACCTCCAAAAGAGAAGCAACCTGTTCCTGGCACTGGGAATTTTATTTGCTAGTTTGTAGTGTCTAGTAAGGGCATTATCACCAAATTATAGGGTAATTCCAATTGACCTCTTCTTATATATGTGTCTGTATATATTTTAGGGAGCTTCTATAATAGTAGATTTCCATATAACTTTAGTGTTAGTTGTCATCCCACCTCTCATCTCTCCCCCTTCTATCCTGTCTCATCCCCAACCCATGTAAGCCTTCCTGTTCCATTGTTTCCCCTGCACCCCACCATACAGTAGTTTTAGCTCTCCTTCCTTGAAAACCCCTCTCACGGCCCCTTACTAATCTCGTGCCCTCTGTGGGTATTCCTAACGAAACACATCTATCTGGAGAGTCAAAGCTAAAACCAGAAATAAGAGAAAACCTTTGACATTTGGCTTTCTGGGTCTGAGTTACTTCAGAGCGATGGTTTTCAGTGCTGTCTATTTGCTTGCACAGTTCATAATTCTATTTTCAAATCAGGTGAACAATATCCCATTGCGTGAATGTTGTACATGTTCATTGTCCGTTCATCAGCTGGCAGGTATCCAGGCTGTTTCCAATAGCTGGCATTGTGACTAAAGCTCACTGTGCATGAGTGGCTGTCTCTGGAGCAGACTGTTAAGTCCTTTGGGTGTGTAAGCAAGAGTGGTATAGCTGGGTTGCTAAGTCATGCGGTAGACCTCTGATTCGACAGTGGCTGCACTAGTTTTCACTCCCGTCATCAGTGAACAAGGGTTCAACTCTCTGCACATCCATGTCAACAATCATGTCTTTCTCTTCTTTTTAACCCTAGCCATTCTGACTCGGGTATGATGAAATCTCAAAGTGAGTTTTAATTTAAACAGTACTGATGTCTAAGGTTTTGAAAATTACACACACACACACACACACACACACACACACACACCTGCTTGTTTTCCCCCCCCCCGAGACAGTGTTTCTCTGTGTAGCCTTGCTGTCGTGGACTCGCTTTGTAGACCAGGCTGGCCTCGAACTCACAATGATCCACCTGCCTCTGCCTCCTGAGTGCTGAGATTAAAGGTGTGCACCACTACACCCAGCTCACAGCTGCTTTTTAAAGCTGCTTATATTTCACCTTTTTGAGAACTGTTTAGTTCTGTATTTAAAATAGTTCCATGTTTTTAAATTGAGGTGTTTGATTTCTTGATGTTTAGTGTTTTTCTTTTCTTTCTTTCTTTTTCTTTCAATTTCTTTGTATGTTCTAGAAATTACCTGTCTGCCAGATGAACAGCTGGTGAAGATTTTCCTGTTCTCTAGGCTGCCACTCTCCTTGAATGACAGTGTCCTTTACTGTGTAAAACTTGGGTTTCATGAAGTTCCACATATTAACTACCAGTTTAGATGACTGCACCACTTGGCACTGATCAGAAACTCCTTTTCTGTGCCAATAATCCCAAGCATATTCTCTGCTTCTCCTCTCTTAACTCGGGCATCCAGTCTTTTGCTGCAGTTCTTAATGCTTAGGTCCTCATCCATGTGGCGCTGATTTCTAAGCAGGAGGAGAGACAAGGCTCTAATTTCAATCCTCTATATGTACACCTGCTCACTTGAGCCATTCTTCTATATGTACACCTGCTCACTTGGACCATTCTTCAAGATGTACACCTGCTCACTTGGACCATTCTTCTGTACGTACACCTGCTCACTTGGACTATTCCTCTATATGTACACCTGCTCACTTGGACCATTCTTCTAGATGTACACCTGCTCACTTGAGCCATTCTTCTAGATGTACACCTGCTCACTTGGACCATTCTTCTAGATGTACATCTGCTCACTTGAGCCATTCTTCTAGATGTACACCTGCTCACTTGGACCATTCTTCTAGATGTACACCTGCTCACTTGAGCCATTCTTCTACATGTACACCTGCTCACTTGGACCATTCTTCTATATGTACACCTGCTCACTTGAGCCATTCTTCTAGATGTACACCTGCTCACTTGGACCATTCTTCTGTACGTACACCTGCTCACTTGGACTATTTCTCTATATGTACACCTGCTCACTTGGACCATTCTTCTATATGTACACCTGCTCACTTAGACCATTCTTCTATATGTACACCTGCTCACTTGGACCATTCTTCTAGATATACACCTGCTCACTTAGACCATTCTTCTACATGTACACCTGTCCACTTGGACCATTCTTCTATATGTACACCTGCTCACTTGGACCATTCTTCTATATGTACACCTGCTCACTTAGACCATTCTTCTCGATGTACACCTGCTCACTTGGACCATTCTTCTCGATGTACACCTGCTCACTTGGACCATTCTTCTACATGTACACCTGCTCACTTGGACCATTCTTCTAGATGTACACCTGCTCACTTGGACCATTCTTCTAGATGTACACCTGTCCACTTGGACCATTCTTCTAGATGTACACCTACTCACTTGGACCATTCTTCTAGATGTACACCTGCTCACTTGGACCATTCCTCTATATGTACACCTGCTCACTTGGACCATTCTTCTAGATGTACACCTGCTCACTTGAGCCATTCTTCTAGATGTACATCTGCTCACTTGGACCATTCTTCTAGATGTACACCTGCTCACTTGGACCATTCTTCTAGATGTACACCTGCTCACTTGGACCATTCTTCTAGATGTACACCTGCTCACTTGGACCATTCTTCTAGATGTACACCTGCTCACTTGGACCATTCTTCTAGATGTACACCTGCTCACTTGGACCATTCCTCTATATGTACACCTGCTCACTTGAGCCATTCTTCTAGATGTACACCTGCTCACTTGAGCCATTCTTCTAGATGTACACCTGCTCACTTGGACCATTCTTCTAGATGTACACCTGCTCACTTGGACCATTCTTCTAGATGTACACCTGCTCACTTGGACCATTCTTCTAGATGTACACCTGCTCACTTGGACCATTCTTCTAGATGTACACCTGCTCACTTGGACCATTCCTCTATATGTACACCTGCTCACTTGGACCATTCTTCTAGATGTACACCTGTCCACTTGGACCATTCTTCTATATGTACACCTGCTCACTTGGACCATTCTTCTATATGTACACCTGCTCACTTAGACCATTCTTCTAGATGTACACCTGTCCACTTGGACCATTCTTCTATATGTACACCTGCTCACTTGGACCATTCTTCTAGATGTACACCTGCTCACTTAGACCATTCTTCTAGATGTACACCTGTCCACTTGGACCATTCTTCTATATGTACACCTGCTCACTTGGACCATTCTTCTACATGTACACCTGCTCACTTGGACCATTCTTCTATATGTACACCTGCTCACTTGGACCATTCTTCTAGATGTACACCTGCTCACTTGGACCATTCTTCTAGATGTACACCTGCTCACTTGGACCATTCTTTTAGATGTACACCTGCTCACTTGGACTATTCTTCTAGATGTACACCTGCTCACTTGGACCATTCCTCTATATGTACACCTGCTCACTTGGACCATTCTTCTAGATGTACACCTGCTCACTTGGACCATTCTTCTAGATGTACACCTGCTCACTTAGACCATTCTTCTACATGTACACCTGCTCACTTAGACCATTCTTCTACATGTACACCTGCTCACTTGGACCATTCTTCTATATGTACACCTGCTCACTTGGACCATTCTTCTAGATGTACACCTGCTCACTTGGACCATTCTTCTAGATGTACACCTGTCCACTTGGACCATTCTTCTAGATGTACACCTGCTCACTTGGACCATTCTTCTAGATGTACACCTACTCACTTGGACTATTCTTCTAGATGTACACCTGCTCACTTGGACCATTCTTCTAGATGTACACCTGCACACTTGGACTATTCTTCTCGATGTACACCTGCTCACTTGGACCATTCTTCTAGATGTACACCTGCTCATTTGGACCATTCCTCTATATGTACACCTGTTCACTTGAGCCATTCTTCTAGATGTACACCTGCTCACTTGGACCATTCTTCTAGATGTACACCTGCTCACTTGGACCATTCTTCTAGATGTACACCTGCTCACTTGGACCATTCTTCTAGATGTACACCTGTCCACTTGGACCATTCTTCTAGATGTACACCTGCTCACTTGGACCATTCTTCTAGATGTACACCTACTCACTTGGACTATTCTTCTAGATGTACACCTGCTCACTTGGACCATTCTTCTAGATGTACACCTGCACACTTGGACTATTCTTCTCGATGTACACCTGCTCACTTGGACCATTCTTCTAGATGTACACCTGCTCACTTGGACCATTCTTCTAGATGTACACCTGCTCACTTGGACCATTCCTCTATATGTACACCTGCTCACTTGAGCCATTCTTCTAGATGTACACCTGCTCACTTGGACCATTCTTCTAGATGTACACCTGCTCACTTGGACCATTCTTCTAGATGTACACCTGCTCACTTGAGCCATTCTTCTAGATGTACACCTGCTCACTTGGACCATTCTTCTAGATGTACACCTGCTCACTTGGACCATTCTTTTAGATGTACACCTGCTCACTTGGACCATTCTTCTAGATGTACACCTGCTCACTTGGACCATTCTTCTAGATGTACACCTGCTCACTTAGACCATTCCTCTATATGTACACCTGGTCACTTGGACCATTCTTCTAGATGTACACCTGCTCACTTAGACCAGCACTGTGTGCTGAAGGTGTTATCTTTTCTCTATTGTCTATTGTTGGCTGTAGGTGTGTGGGCGTACAGCTAGGTCCTCAGTTCCATTCTATCGATCAGTGTGTCCATTACTAATGGAAGTGCCATGCTCTCGTTATTACTGTAGCTATATAGGATGGCTTGGCATCTGGGATGGTGAGACCTCCAGCAGTGTTTGTTTATTGTTCAGGGTTGTTTTAGCTATCCTAGGTCCTTTGTGTTTCTATATGAAACTGAAACTTTTTGTTTAAGTCCTGTGAGGAATAGAAATGGAATTTTTATGGGGATTATAATCAATCTGTAGATTGATTTTTACTCTTTTCACAATATTAATCCTACCAATGGGAAGATCCTTCCATCTCCTGGTGTCTCTTCTGCTTTTTTTCTTTCTTTCTTGTTTTTTTTTTTTTTTCCAGTGTCTTAGAGATTTCATCATGTAAGTCTCTCACTTCCCTGATCTGATTTACTCCAGTGTCTTTGAGGCTAGTTTGACTGGTATTGGCGCTCTGATTTCTTTCTGTGTATCTTCTTGTTGTATATAAGAAGGCTATTGGGTGTTGCTTTTGTGTTCTGCTTTGTTGCTTTGTTGCTATAGGAGGTTTACTGGTGGAATTTTTAGGGTCCTTTGTGTTTAGAATAATTTCATCTGCAAATAAAATATTTTGACTCTTTCCTTTCCTACCCATATCCTCCCGACCTCCTTCACTTGTCTGACTGCTCTAGCTAGGACCTTGAGCACTCTGATGAACAGGACGGGGTGGAGAACATAGCTGTTTCATTCCTGGTTTAGTGGAAAGGCTTTATATTTGGTCTATATAGCAGGATTCTGGCTGTGGGCTTGGAAATTGCCTTTTTTTTATGTTGAGAGGGCTCGTCTCTCCATGACTTTTATCATGAAGGGATGCTGAATTAGTCTCTCTCCAGGACTCCTATCATGAAGGAGCGCTAGACTTCTGAAGAGAATTTTTAGGGCAGTTGCGGGTGGCTAACCCCTTTAATCTTGCACATTTTTCCTTACCAATTCCTTCTGCCAGAATCACAAACAATTGCAGTTCAGGATGCTGTGCTCAGGTGAGGTGCAGACCTTTCTAACAATAGAAGGAATGAAACCCAAATGTCTGAGTGTGGTTTTGTGGGTTTCTTTTCCCAGCTAGTCTCCCACAGTGTTTATGGATGTCAAGGAAGACCGCTGCAAGGCAGTCTTTGACAGTTTCTTCCTGTATCTGCTGCCTGCTGCTGGCCTGGGCTGAGCTGCACTCTGTGACAGCAAGTCCCTCTTCCCCTGCTGTCCTGCAGACATGCCTCTGTCGCTGCTGCTTTCCAGGTTTTCACAGAATGCCCATGAGACTGCAGTTTTGGGAAGACCTGACTTCTCCCCTAGCTGCCTTCGTCGAATGTTTCCTAAATCCAATCTCATTGCAATAATTTTTCTTTATGTCTCTAATCTCTGAAGATGCATCTATGTAACTTCTCTGTCCACAGTGATGTCTGCTGCAGCTCCCAATTTAGAACCAGCTCAAAATGTTATTAATCAAACGCGTAAACCCTGCTTTTGCCGTTAATGAAGATTCTCAATGAAACCGGGCCTCCCAGACACAGGGGATTTTCATTGTCTGCCTCCTCCCCTCCCCCTCACTCCATCCTCCTTGTTAGCGTTAGCCGGTTTTCACCAGCAGTCCCTGTTCATCACAGCTCGGGCTTTTCAATTATCCTGCCCCAATTCCTCCTGGTGCCAACCACAGGTCCCCCTCCAGGAGAGTTCCAGCATGCTGCTGCTATACCCTTTAAGCTCTAAAGATGCAATATCTGCGGTGTTACCAAATAAACATTTAATTGACGTTAAAATTTGCTGAACTTCACATGGAACACGGGCATTTCCAGCTTTGAGTTAGAAAGTTATTTCAAAAGCTAGGAACATTTCACTGATTTCATCCTTGCTACATTGAACGGTTCGTTGTTTTTGTGTAGATTCCCTGGTTAATTCTCTTTGAGGGCACATAAGCCATTATGGGCTTCTGAGGAATGCTGGGAGCTGTATAAGAAATGGCCCTTGTTTTAGGGGCTTACAGTCTAACAGAGCTGGGTAGATTGGTGTGCAGCAAGGACAGTCTCTTACAAGACTATGGAATTAAATTATTCAAAGGCTTCAGACTGTCTGTTCTGGCTGCAGAAATATGAATACAGAGTGGGGTAGCAGGATAAAGTCTAATGGTGCACAGGGGTTTTGAAAGGGTCCTTTGAGAGATAAAAAGAAATTATCTTAGCATAGAAAAGGGGTTAGTTAGGTGAGGGAGTGGAGTGACCATCATGTGTCATGTGGAGTGACAGCGTGGATACAACACTGACTGGAGAAGCTAGCTGATTGACAGGCTTCTGTTTCCATTCAGAGCCAACACTCATCATGACATTTGTATATATGCATGTGTGTTTGTATGTGTGTGTGCAAATGTGCACACACGTGCATGCATGGGGAGGCCAAAGGATAACATCTGTAGTCTTCTGCAATTGCTGCCCAACCTATTTTTAAGGACAAATTCTCTCATTGAACCAGGAGTTCACCTATTCAGCTTGGCTGGCCAGCAAGTGTCTGGGGTTCTCCTGTCTCTACCTCCTCAGGGCTGGGATTATAAGCATGTGCCATAACACCTAGGTTTTTATATGGGTGCAGGGTCTGCATGCTTTCTCAGAAAGCACTTCACTGAATATGCTATCTCTTTAGCCCCTGAGATACCAGAAGAAATAAAATTAGATTTCAGGGTCACCTGAAGCAAAGGTTAAGAAATAGGCCTACAGGAGATAATCTGGCCAGCTGCAAGGAGGAACCAGCCTTTCCATCCTTCAGAGATAGAGTTGCTTAGAGACCCAGTTGTGTGGCCACATTTCTTCCTGCCCACTGGAGATAGGGTTGATAAGAAACCAGACACTTCCCTGGACAAGGTAGTGAACAAAGAGAACAAAGAAAGCTAAGCCATGGGAGGTCTTGGCACCTTTCCTGTCTGTCACCTTTGGACATTAGACCCCCTTATGTTACTCAACCAGTAGATGGTTGCCAGGCTGGAGCTCCCCTGCTTTGGGGTGCTGGGAGGGATAGGAACCTATAAATTTACCCTCAGCCCAGAGTCTGGGACTCTTTCTGGATACCACTGTGTTGGTGACCATTAGAGCCCAGCTTAAGTCGAAAAATTAAAAGTCCTCATGTGTACTGCATTGGTATCGAGTTCTGGTGGTCTTTTTGGGGGGGCTCTCACGATCTGGGTACAGCACCCCAACTAAATGCCAGATTTTTTTTAGATAAACCTTGAAATATGCACAAAAATATACCTAGACAGAAAAGACAGGAAAGGTAAGTCAGTGTCATTACAGCTGAAGGAGTAAGTGGGTTGCTTAAGCAGGCTGCAGACCCAACGCTCTGTGTGACATTTGTTTATGTTGTTGTTGGATCTTGAACTCACTGTGTTCAAAACCAGAGGTGGAACCCCAAAATGTTTCTCTCCTATGCTTCCAACGGAAGTGTGTCACTCATGAGTTCACCCCTTGCCAATCTTTTGTCCAATTCCTTTATTTCTTCTGTACATATGTCACACATCTTGTTCAAGCCACAGTCCTGGGCTGGGATGTGACTCAGCGGCTGAATGCTTGCCCAGCCAGCATAAGGCCCTGAATCTGATCTCCTGTATTGAAAACTAAAAGCCTCCTGAATGGAGTTGCCTCAGTCCACTCCTGTTTCATGCTGAAACTGGGGAGACTTACTGGGAGTTCAGCCCTCCTCCAGCAGAAGAAACAAAGAATTTCAGTGGCTTGGCCTTGCAAAGCATTTCAGGTCCAGCTTCTTGGCTGTGGTCTAGAAGTCCACATGTGTGTTCAGGCTTTTGCCTGCCTAGTCTCAGTTTTCACCCCAATTTAGTGTATTTCAGTCCAACAGCAATCCTAACCCAGTGGCTTTAACTTTGGATACCAGATGAAGAAACAACAGTAGTGGACTCCCACCTGTACTTCTGACTAGCCAGTGACAAACCCAGGGCTTCCTTTTCATTTAATTTAATTTAACTTAATTTAATTTAATTTAATTTCGATAATAATTCGCTGGAGTTGCTCAGAATGCAAGAAAGTGCTCCAGTTTCTTATAAAAGGCACAACTCAGGCAGCAAGGAAACAGTCACATGAGGTAGGGTCCTGAAGAGCCCAGAGCGCAGAGCTGACACGCCCTATCCCTGTGGGGCCAGGGAACATCACCTTCTCTGCACTTGGATGCACTCACCAACCAGTAAGCTCCGCCAAGCTTCAGTGTCCAGAGATTTTATCAGGATTTTGTTGTTTAGGCATGATTGATGAAATGGTGTCAGGTGACCAAATTCAATTACACTCCCCTTCCCTTTTCACCCCGAGGCTCTCTAGGGGTCCACACCAGTCACTTCTTTTGCATGACAAAGACTGTCCTAGCAACTGAGCGAAGCCAAACTTCTCAAAGCTCTGAGCTAAGAACTAGGAACAAAGACCAAATTTATTCCCTATTAGCGTCTTTGTCTTCAAGCTGCCTTAGTCTGTGCTGCAGACACATGACCTTGAAAGCCCTTCCTTTCCTTAGAGGGTTTTGCCAGCTCTCCCTCACTCTCACCCTCAGCTCCTCTCAACCTGAGAGCTGCTGGTGAGAAAAGTCTTCATGTCCGTGTGTCCCAGGGTCCCTGGTTGATATGCCCTGCAAGCTCTCTCATCTGCCTCGCGGCTCAGTCTGCATCGTATTTGTATTTACTCCGTTTGCTTTATGCTTATTTTATCTTCCATCCAATAGAGATTCCCCGAAGACAGCCTTGATTGTCCTGATCTTGTCTGCCAGCATAAAACCTAACATAAATATTTGTCACCCTGAAAAGCTAGAGTGGAGCCGATAAGAATGACAGGGCCAGCTCTTCAAAGGTGAAGATCACAGATCAGCTTTTATGAGAACAGCGGTACGGGCAGGTTGTCACATAATGAGCAAGAGCAAGGCAGGCGTTTGGGGAATGTGAACGTGCGGAGGATGTCGGGTAGCGTGCCCTCGCAGGATGCTGATGAAAGGACCGGTGGCTGGAGGCTGTTAGAAAGTCACCACAGGAGCCGCAGATGTGGATAAAAGCCCTGAGACTTCACAGAAGGCTGCCTTTGAAATTTTTCTCTTTAGTTTTAATTTCATTTTGGAATTGTTCCTGTTTAAAACTTGAGTTTTGACAGGAAATGTGAAAAATCTCAGGAAGTGGGTCTATACCTCCTGCCCCTAGACTAATTAATGATTAGTGTGTCGTCTCATTTGCTTACTCTTCTTTGCACTTTTGTGTGCACACGCGTTCATCTGTACTCATAAGAGTGTCAGAGTGCATTTCTGGTAACACGACAATTTAGCATAGACACGGCACTTTCCAAGTCCACCAGTTTAGTGATACAGTACTAACCATGGTCCTAATCCAGGACCCAATCAGGGTTACGGTACATGTTGGTGAGTTGTGACAGCTCTTTATTTTCTTTGATCTTATGATGCTGATGACTTTGAAATGAACTGGCCAATGTCAGTTTCCTTGTAGAACAGCTCACTTAGGGCTTGCTCATATTTCCTTATTATTGCACTCAGAGTGTGCCTTTGTGAGCAGGCACTCTACTCTAGAGATCTCATACTCTTCTCAGCATCAAGAGGCAGGTACATGACTCCACACTGTCATGTTTTGGCGGCACAAATGTCGGTCTCTTGGTGAAGGTGGCCTCTGCCAAGTTTCTGTGCTGAGGATGGCTGTGATAAATGAGAGAGTCACGCAACACCTCAATGTTTGGTGTACTGAGACCATGGGACTATTTTATCTTCAGCAAATTTTTACCCAATAGTTTTAGCTTTACATTGGCAATACTTCCTAAATCAGCTATGCTGCCCACGACAGATGCAAGATGGGGATTTGTAGCTATCATTCCTTCTGCGTCTGTTGGTTGACGTTCTCCTGTAAGGAAGGGGGAGGGGGTGTCTACGTTTTTGTTGTTGTTGCTTATTTGGGGCCCATGGATTCTTTATTAAATGGATTATACTTAACGGCTGTCATTATTCATTTTAACGGCCCAGTTGCCCTAGTTTATTCAGCTTGAGGCATTGTAGATAAACCCATACCCCGCTTTTGGCCTCATCCATCCCAACTTTTTTCCTTTTCTTTGCAGTGCTGAGAATTAAACCCGGGGCCTTGTGCCTACTACATGAGCACTTTACCTCAGAGATACACCCCCAGCCCAACCTATCATTGTTCAAACACTTTTTCCTCGACCCCACAATAGCATTTGCCAGTTCCACATGAATGTTTCCTGACCTCATCCTGCACCAGCTGCTCCTCCCAAATTCCAGTTCCTGTCAGTAGGAAATAGTACTTAAAGTGCAAGCTCTGGGAGCCATGTGCTTTCTCTGCTACTGGGATGCTACGCCACTGCCTTGCTTCTGTTTCTTATTGCTGTGATAAAAGCAACTTCGTGAAGCAAGGGTTTATTTGGCTGATGACTCTAGGCTTCTGGTCGGTCCATCACTGTAGTCAATTAAAACAGCTGGTCTCATCCAGTCAAGGGCAGAAGGCAATGAGTTAACGCACGTGTGCAAGTGTTCACTCGCTTTCTCCACTCCCGTATCCCAGGATCCCTGCACAGGGAATGGGACCACCCACAGTGGGGTAGGGCTTCCTGCCTCAATTAAGGCAATCAAGCCCCCTAATCTAGATGACCCTTCACTGAGAGTCCTTTCAGGGTGAATCTAGATTGTGCCAAACTGAGAATTAAAACTAATCATTATGGCCATTTCTTTCTACTGTATTTTTACACATAAAGTCAAGGATATGTGGCTCAGGTGTGTAGAATAGCAACCACTCCCCTGACCAACAATTCCTCCCAACCTGAACATGGAACTGTTCATCTAAGAGCTATCTAAGACATTTTTATTGATTTTTTTTAATTCTTTGAAAATTCCACACATATTACAACATATCTTGATTATAAGCATCCAGCCACCTCTTCTCTCAACTCACCTCACATCCCTACGACATCTCCCTCCAAACTTTGTCTCCTCCCCCCACCCCGCCTCTGCCCCCCCCCCGCCACCTTTCTCTTTTCTTCATAATTCAACGAGTCCAGTTAATGCTGCCCATACCCGTTTGAGTGTTGGCTCACCCACTAAGACACAGGCAAGCGATTTGTGGCCACTCCCCAAAGAAAAGCAACTGCCCACCCCCAGCAGGCATCCACAGCTAACAGCTCCTGTTAGAGCTGAGGGCCTGTGGAGTCCTTCCCACACCCACCCTGGCCACTTTTAACACTAACATTTAAAACTTTGTAGGCTGCAAGGTGGCTCCGCTGTGCTAGCACAGGGACCTATGTTTGAATGCCCAGAACCCCAGACCACACAGAACGGCAAGTGCCTGTGACCCAGCCCTGGGGCTAGGGGCCAGGAGGAAGAGAGGTACATAGCCGAAGCTGAGCTCTAGATTCATTAAGATACGCTGTATCAAAAATATAAAGGCGAGCTGGGCGGGCAGGCCTTTAATCCCAGCACTCGGGAGGCAGAGGCAGGTGGATCGCTGTGAGTTCGAGGCCAGCCTGGTCTACAAAGTGAGTCCAGGACAGCCAAGGCTAATACAGAGAGACCCTATCTTGAAAACAAACAAACAAACAAATAAATAAATAAATAAATGTGGAGAGTGGCTGAGGAAAGACACATAAGGTCAACTGCTAGCTCCATATACGTATACATCCAAGCACACCTCCTTCCAACAATGTGCTTTTTAAAGTATCACCCAGGAACTCTAGCTTATGCGTCTAATTCCAGGAAATCAAGGCAGGTGGATAAAGCTGCGAGTTTTAGGGCAACTGGAGCAACCTAGTGAGTTCAAGGCCAGCTTGGGCTACACAGTGAGGCTTTCTTTAAAAAGCGTAAAAGAAACAACATTCCTTTACTTCTCTGCAGGCTTTGAATTCTGTCGGCAAACACCTTTTAAACCCCTTAGATTGGCTGTTAAACTCCTGTCCAGCTTCTAAGACCTTCAGGAGGCTGAGTGTCCTATAAAGGACAAGTGGTAGCAGGAGGCGGCCAGCCTCTCAGAGCCACCTGCCAGATGGTGGACACATGTGCCAGGCCCTGCTGGTGATGTTCCGAACTGGTCTTTACATCTGTGAGTGAATGAGTGCTGACCCAGTATCAGCAGCCTGGGAAAGCATTGAAAGTTCTTCACCGTCTAATGGGCACAGCGCCGGCAGGCAGGCGCGAGAACTGGATGGGATTACATTCCGACTCCTGCGATGGTTGATTTCCAGTGATCTACAGCTCCCAGGAGTGAGTGGCATGCCTTTTCCTACTTGACTTCTTGACAGAAGACACCTTTATCCTCAGAGTGCAGACACACTCGTATCCACAAACCCTTTCCTCTCCCTAACTTGCCTGTCTCAGCAGATGTTTTGACATGCTGGGTCTGTTCCCTTTTTGCTACTTACTGGAAGCACAGACAACAAACCATGAATAAAAGTGGAATTCCCTTTGGCTGGGGGTTGAGCCCACCTGGAAAGTTCTTTTGGACTTTTAAGCAACCAGAAAATTGAATTAGAGAGCATAACAGCCACACTGTGGCTGCTCAGGAGCAAACATCTGTTTCCAGGGGTGCCAGGGGAACCCGCAAGCACAGATCTGTTTTCATCTCTGGGAGAGAGCCAAGCACAGAGCTGTGTGCAGCCAGGCTTCCTCTTGTCACCAGTGGAAGTGACATGGCCTCGTAACTCCTGCTGCCTAACAAACGATAGGACTCTGAAACATGTAGTTTGTTTTCTTTTGAGGCAGGGTGTCACTGAAGCCCAGCTTGGCCTTGAGCAAATAAATGGTAATCCCACCTTAACCTGCAGGACCGTGCTGCACACCTGGCAGAAATTTGTTTTGATCATGAAATAAATTAGGAGAAAAGTAGTTTCAGCCAGACAGGCTGCTTCAGGGCTGGTCTCTGTTCAGCTTTTGAGATGCATTGCCTTTGCTCAAGTCCCCTCTGGCTGAGGAAGAAGAATCTCTAGGTGGCCGGCCAGCTTTGTTCACTGGGGACCTTGCTGAAGGGTGTTATCCATGATAGGATGTACAGTCACGCAGGCTATGGCCAAGGGCTGTTCTGAGTGTTCCCGCACACCCGCTGACCTGCTGGTCATTAGTGCCATGGAAACACACAGGGGGGAGAGCCGGAAGATGTTAACTGTGGGCATTGCTGGATGACTCTCAGTGTTTCATGTGAGTTGCACAGGAGAGGGCCCAACACTGAGCTGGGACTGGTCTTTCCTGTGTTTCTCTTTCTTAATTTTGTTTTAATTTAAAAAAAAAAAACTTTAAGCTCAGAAAGGTTTCAAGGAAGATATATTGAACCCCTCTTTAAGTGTTACCCATGGTCATCACCAGCTTTTAACCTTCGGTTGCACCTAGAATGCTTGGTGTGTGTGGGGTGTGTGTGTGTGTGTGTGTGTGTGTGTGTGTGTGTGTGTGTGTATGTGTGTGTGTTATGCATAAAAATACTTTTTTCTAAGCCATCTGAAAGTTAGTTAAAAGCTTGCCACTTTTATTTCTCAACAGTTCATATGTAAGTACAGGTGTGTCCCCTACATAGCATAAGGCAACAATCAAACTAGGAAATTTAATTATTACATGGCTGTATGGACCATATTCAAATTTCTCCAAGTACCCTAGCAATGTCCATCATAACTTCTTTGAAAATTCTTATTGAGGCTCTCCCCCTCCCCCTTTGTAGTCCTGGGCACAGAACCCAGGGCCTTGCGTGTCAGAGAAAAGTGCTTTAAGCTGGGACAGTTCAGTTCAGCCACCCAGGAACTTTTCCCCAAAACAACACATTTCCCAATATTATAAAAGAAAGATCTGTATATCTGACAGAGCATCGATTCAACTCTCAACCCTACCAGAGATCCTCTATTTGCGGAAGATGATAACATGGAGAACCAGCACCTAGCCAGAGCATGGGTAAGAAATGATTGAAGAATGCTAGGCCTTAAGTGGAGCATGTACATTGTACTCTCTCATCCAAGGGGCCTCAGGGATTGCTGAAGAGGGGACAGAAACACTCTAAGAGCCAGAGACAGTGACTGCTACAAGGAAACAGTGTCTTGTGGGCATCGCAGGGGAGCTGCACAGTTGAGCTCACAGTGGTTGTGATACCATCTATAAGACTGGGCAAGCCCATGTCAGACCAAAATCATGGGGGCAGGGCATGAACTCCTACCCCTAACTGAGGAGCTCCTGGAAATTGGTAGCTGCTGGGAGAGGAAACCTGGCAGTTTTCTCTAAGACTGTGTAGCCCCTGGTTAGTGGACAGCAACACATCCAAGACCGAGTAGCACAAACTGGTCTCAGTGTGTTTTAGTTACTTGTCTATTGTGATAAAACACCATAGCCAAGCACTGAGATGTGGCCAGTCTGAGTGGAAAGACGCTATGGGAGAAAAATGCATATCAAATTTCTAAGACTGGACATATAAGAAACAAGACAAGTCCCTCATTCTCTCTTAGTCTCTGTCTCTCTGTCTTTGTCTCAGTCTCTCTGTCTCTTGGTCTCTCTCTCTCTCTCTCTCTCTCTCTCTCTCTCTCTCTCTGTGTGTGTGTGTGTGTGTGTGTGTGTGTGTGTGTGTGTGTGTGTGTGTATAGGTACCGGTAAGCATGCATATGTGTGTGGAGGTGAATGATAAACATTAGGTGACTTCCTCTTCTCCCTCCATCTTATTCTGTGAGACAGGGCCTCTCACTGAACTTGCAGCTTAGCACTCAGACTGGCTGGTCAGTGCTGTCCAGGGATCTGCCTGTCTCTGGCCCCTTAGCGCTGGGGTTTTAGGCCTGTGCTACAACACTCAGCATTTTACCATGTGCTCTGGAGATCTGAACTTCAGATTTCGTGCTTCTATAGAAGCACTGAGTTCACCACCGAGCCATCCCCCGAGTCCTCTTAGTAATTTTTACACTCGTAATTGAAACGCTAATATTTAGGGTATGTTATATTAAGTGCAGCAAGCTACTAACATTGATATTACTTACTTCTTTTCACAATTTTAATGTGCCCACCAGGGAATTTTAAAGAACATATGTGGTTTGCATTATATTACGTTGCACTTCTATTGGCCATGAAGGGGATAGGACAGCAACATGGCTTCTTCGTTAGGAAAACCTGCCACTATTGCTACTCCCAGGTTGATCCCAAAAAGAACTAGAAAGACTCGCTATAAATACAAGAGGAATCTTTAATTCATCCCTGGGCTGGGCTGTGCCGGATCCCCAAATCAAAGGTCTCAGGAAGCACATCCCAGGCTTGACATGACTGGCTTTTTATACTTCCCTCCCAGTGCCTCCCAAGCAGGCGGGGGTGGGGGGGTGGGGGTTGGGGGGGTATGAGGAGTGGGGGTGGGGGGTGAGGGGGTGGAGGTAGAGGTGGGTGAGGGGGATGGGGAGTGGGGATGGGGTGGCTGGGTGGGGCATCGAGGGAGGGATCCTACTTAACATAAGGGGGGGTCTAACCTCCAAAAGGTTTAACTTCTTTAGTTCTCTTTTCCTGCCATTTGCTCAGGGAAGTGTGTAATCCCATCTGGCAGGGGAGTGGGGGGATGGGAGTTGGGGGGATGGGGGGAGTGGGGGGAGGTGGTGGGTCAGTTGCTATCAGATAACGATATCTCTGGTTGTAGTTGTGAGCTTGAATCTCTTTTAAGTCTGTTTCTTCAAAGAATTTTGTGGACCTCAGATAGGCTGATACCAAGATCGCCCGGTGTTAGCTCAAAAGGCTCTGTTTTTCCGTCGGGGTTTAGGCAACTTTAAAAATCTTTTAGGTGTCTCATTCTTTCGCAATCACTGTATCTTCTTGGTTTCCTCAGTTCCTATTTCTGTCCCACTCACCCACCTGCCTTTGCCACAATTATTCCTTGGTGTCTTAGGAGCAATGTCACTCTTTCAGCACTCCAATACTTTCTCAGGAGCGATCAGTGGGTGGAGGTGCTACTCAGAGTGTGAACAGGGTTTCACATTAGGACTGGTCCATCAGAACCTACAGTTCAATATAAACTCCAAATTGCAATTTTAATGATTTAGTGGTCATTTAAGAATGTATACGAATTTAGGCTTTCAGCACGGCCACTGACTGATTCAGTATTATGTCCCTTTCAGGGTGTACATCCGGGAACAGGCACAGAGGGAACACCCATACGCGAGAGCCAGGGCATCAGTGGGAAGTGGCCAACTCTGTGCCTCTCTGCCCTGTCTGCCCTATGCTATCCTGTGACACGACATGATGGTGGCGTCTGTAGTTTTAGACTAGAGCACTGAGCACATTATAGCCATCAGTCGGAAGGAAGTTCCTGAGGGTACTGCAGGACTCTGGCTTCTAGCTCCACCGTCTCCACCTTCTGAAGTTTTTCTTTCTCTCCCCCAGCTTCCCCTTCAGCCTGCCTCTAAGGCTAATGGATGCGCCTGTACCCAGTCGCCTTGTCACCAGTCACAGATGCTGTTCACTGGGTAGGCGCTTTTCTTCGTGAGCTACTTCCTGTTGTCGCCAGATCAGAGTGAAATGAAGGCAAGGTGGGAAGAGGGGCCTTTGGGTCGAACGCGTGACGCTTGAGTTCTTTTCTCTGTTCTATTGTTGGCTCACAGTTTGTTCTTTGAATCACTTTCTCGCTGGTTCCAGCTTGACAGTTATAAACACAGCAGGAACAAAGATACACCTTGAAGTATTTTTGGCCCAGTTATGTGCGTATTTGGAGTGGGGCCCAAACCCTTCCTTCATTCCATTGTTACTGGCAAAAGCCAGGCAAGGAAGCCATCCAGTAAGAGGAATTAAAGTGAATGCCTTTGTTCCAACCCGGCAGCATCACGCCTTTGTTTTGTTTCGTGTTGCTTTTTGTATTATGCTTAACTGGGGGGAGAAGAAAGTTCTAGCCCTTTGGAATGCCCCACTTAGGTTTCCTTAAGATTTGCATGCATTAAAGACCTGTTACAATCTTTTAAAAAGAGCATGCGTTCTCTGTAAATGACTCTCGGTGAGTAAATAAAGGGCATATCTTAGGAGTGGGAGCCTGGGGCTGAAGAAGCGCCATGTTTGTTCTATCACTGTTTTCACTGCTAGATGACCTGGGGTAAATAGTGTCTAAGCCTTAACTTTTGCAGCTGTCGACAAACAGCACAGCGTTCTCCTTCCTTCTTAGGCCATGTTCAGCTAGGTCTAAGACAAACTAAGACAAAAAGAAGAAGCTATTCCTTTGGCTACAGTAGGCATTGGATTCCCTGGAGTTAGAGCTGTGAGAAACTTGATGTGGGTGCCTCTGGAAGACCAGTAAATGCTTTTAATCACCGAGTCATCTCTGTAGGCCCAGACTTAACGTTTTTTGTTTTTTTGTAGTGATACTATTGGGTGAACACGGTTGAGTGCTCCTAGCAGTATTGGGTGAGCCAAGTAACTCCAAACGCCTAGAGCCTCCTTTGGGTAGGCCAGTAAAGAGTAGAAGAGTTCCGGAAGGCCTTTCTCATCAACAAGAAGAAGCCACTATCAATGATGGAAGAATCCAAGTCGCACACCAAGTCCTGAATTACCATGGTTCAAAGCCATCAGAAAGAGGACAGTTTTGTGTAGCCTTTACATTCTAAATTTCAGATTAACTTTCCAAACCATGACCGCCCAACCTTGTCAGCCTTCCAAATGTTTGAAAGTGTTACATGAAAAACCATCCAACACAAAACAAAAGGCCCAAACATGCAGTAGCTCTTATGTCTGTGGCTACAGATAGTCTTAACAGTTATAACAGCCCAGTGCCCCCATTCTTACTTCACCCCATTCAGGACCCCAGGACCCCTCCTGTTGTCTCCCGTGACAAAAGGCTCAATAGGGTATTGCCATGGTGTGCCCTGCTGCTTAGGTATAGCAAAGGGGAGTCACCTGATGGATATCTCCTGACACACCAGATTCCTCACATGAGCCAAAGTCACATCCCTCACCTGCTGTTACACTCAGTTGGACCAGCCCTTAAACAAAGTCATTTGTGCCTCAACTTATATATAGGTAGAGACTTTTTTAGAGACTTGGAGATGCAGCTTGTTTTTTGTTGTTGTTGGTTTTTTTTTTTTTTTTTTTTTTTTTTTACTTCCTGTGCTCTCTAAATGGGACTGTATGGAGATCATCAGTGTCAGGAAGGCAGGGAAAAAGTCCAGGAGGAGAGTTGCCATGCCTTTGTACTTGAGGTCACCATTCTCCAGACAATCAAGTCTTCATCCGCATCCAGATCTCTCTTTGTAAACAGCCCCTTTGGACTTGAGAATCTCACCAGAACTTTGTATTTCAGGTCTCTTTCTAGTTCACCTAAACATCCAGGCTTCCTCAGTGGTAGACCCCAGACACAAGCTTGCATCCTGCTGAGTGCAGATCTCTGAATCTGATGAAAAACTATCCCAGACCATGTTTAGGAGTTGGATGTGTGTTGCGGGACATTTGATCACACTATGAATGGCAAGATTGTGTTGTTTAGGGGAAAACCTGTTTCTATAGAACACACCTTTAATCCAAGGGTTTTCTGCTTGAATACTGTGAACAGGATTAAACAGAGTCAACTATAAGTCAAAGGCAGAACAAACAACCAGTTGACAGGGAATGAATATAGAAGCAAAAGGGCAGAACATTGGGTTTGGTTTTCTTTTTGTGGTTTTGTTATACAGCACAGGGAAGGAGAACTCCTTTCTTTTGGGACATTGGCTGAGGAGGAAGGTCAGCTGGGTGTTTTCTCTGCCTCTCTGAGCTAGCAGGCTCTCACCCCAACATCTGGCTCCAAGTCTTTATTGGTAAACTAGAACAATTGCAATTTTGTTGAAAACAATGGATATGAGGTGCAGGGACTACATGGGGACGGCGTGAACAGAGCAGAAGTGAGCAGTGGAAACTTGGTGGAGAGGCTGGAACTTTCCAGAAAGACATCCTGCATGGTGACACTCCACTCGGGCTCTGTTTTCTCTCTGCAGAACAACATCTTCGAGTGGGCCAGGGACCATCGAGCCCACCACAAGTACTCAAAGACAGATGCGGACCCCCACAATGCCCGCCAAGGCTGCTGCTTCTCCCACATTGGGTGGCTGCTAGTTTGCAGGCATCCAGATGTCATTGAGATGGACAAGAAGCTTGATCTGCTTGCTGACCCTGTGGTCCAGTTCCAGAGAAAGTGAGTAAATAGCTTTCAGAGGGACCTTTGGAGGAGGCAAAGCAGAGCACTGCAGCAATTACTGCTATAACAGTCATTCCCCCTCCCCGCCCCCACAGGGCCTTATCCTGAGAATTTGTCTGTTCATTAATTAAGTCCTATCTATGGGGCACATTTGTTTTGAATTTCAAGTTTCATATGTAATGGGTTTCCATTAATCCCTGCATCACTGGTCTTGCATGGCTGACTTGACAGAATTTGTCTGTTTCCCTTCCCTTCTGCCTGAGCTTTCCTGAGGTAGCAGAGGGAGGGGCCAAACCTCAGAGAGCGACACACTGGATTCCAACACAGCTGATTCTCTCCAGGTGTCCTGCTAAGTTCTCTCATAGCCCTCCCTCTGACCCATGGAAACGTGGCACCAGTAGGTTGCTGTGTAGAGAAGACAGGGCCACATGTCAGGGTCCCTCACAGATCCCATGTGTCAGCCAAGTGTGTTTAGTTGACCGCCACTTGCAAGGTGAAACTGCTTTCAATAAGCACACGAAGAAAGGTTGCCTATAATGGGATCAGCATGAAGAAGGCGCCCTCCATCTTCTAGCCAGCATGCTGCCCTGCACGGTGCTTGTGTTAGTCTGGGTCTGCAATGTTGGCCACTCCAAGAGCATTTATAAACAGGCTTGTCGTTCCTGATGTAATGCCTTTATGTGTGGCGAGGACAACTTTGGTGACATGCCTTGCTCAGGGCTTTCTCTGCAATAACATGAGAGAGTCAATAGGGGTTCAAGACTATCTCAGACAGGCTGGCGTCAGCTGGGGACCTTTCAGTACAGGATCTGTTCAGGCTGATACTGGGAACAGATGCCGTGCCTTCGGCCAACCCAAGAATCCTTGCATGAAAGGAAGTGTGGCACAGAATGCACTCCTGAGCAGAGAAGTGGGAAAGTGGCCGGACTTAGAGAAAACTGACCTGAGCAGTGTCTCCGTTCATCGCACAATAGGGTAACGGTAATACTTCCCTGCACAGTTGTGTACGGAACCGCAAGTATGCGTTGCAAGTAGAAGTATGAGAAATGGCCCCTGTGCATCAGGCATGGTGTCATTTCACAGGCAGCTGCTGGCCTGGATGCAGAGCTGGGTTTTCCTCTCTGCTTCTGTTGCTTTTAAGGTCTTTGCTTGTTCAGGCAAACATACTCAGTACCGCGAGCCAAAAGTCGCAAAGCGTGAAAACAACACAGTGTTCTCAATTAGCAATGAAGCGATTTTCTGATTTTGTGGTTTTTACCATGGAAGTAAATATTAGAAGTCATGGGGCTGGAGATATAGCTTAATGGGACATATCTACCCAGCATGCGTGTGGCCACAGATTCCATCCTGAGATTGCAAAACTGCCCAGAAAGAAAAGGGAGGAGGGAAGAGAGGAGAGGGAGAGAGATGGTTAGAGGAAGCATAGTGCTAACACATAAACACGCCTGCTGTTAGTGTTCTGCTGTCTCTGTGTTCAGGCATATATTTGATGTATTTGGTGTGATGGCAGTCACATTGCATATGTGATTTTATGCCTTGCCTTTAACTTCAGATTATATTATAGGCACCACTGTCAAAGCCTTTGGGCAAATCCTGCAGTCGAGTGTGTCATAGTTTATTTAACCAACGCAGTGGTTAGATATGTTTGTATGCCACTTCCGATTCTGTGACTTAAAGGGTGCCGCCATATGGTTAGTAATGATTTGAGACAATCAGTCCTCAGATTGATGTCAAGAGCCTGGATGAAAAGGCAAAGGCTCTTCTAGTGTATTAGTGAGAACGGAGCAATATAATGATCGTCTCTGTTTCTTAGACCATAACAAGACGGGAGACTTCACCACCTTTTCCCTTAAAACACTGGAGTCTGATTCCTTTTGTGTGTTCTGACAGCACACATGCCCCAAGGGTGTTTCTAAATATAGACTGGAAAAGAAAGGCTATTTTGGCACAGTCCCCGGGTAGTTATCCGGAAATGTCTCTTTCATCAGCGGCCAGCGGCCACCAGAGGGGCCCAGCTATCAGACACCACCCACCCATATCGCCTGTCCACAGGGCTTCTTGAGTTTCTGCTGGAAACCAGTGCTGTGCGGGTGGCCCTAAAGATTACACACCGCCCCCCCCCCCCCCCCCCCGCCATCTTCCCAGATGTGCAGAGGGGCAGGAAACCTAAGAGAGATGCTGTAATACAAGGCCCGGGAGGGAGGACAGAGGGTCAGCTCCTAATTCTCATGGCGGAGGTGAGGGGCAGGGGTAATTGAAGGCCTCGTGGAAGGAACTGGGTTTTGAGGCAAGATCTGAACAACAAGGAAGTGGTCAGGATAAAGATACGCAAGGCAGAAAGGTTTGTAAGATGTCAAAAGCACCATCATGGAATATTTAGACACAGCATAGACCATGAGGAAAGTAAAAAAATAGGTGTGAGTAGCAAGCTGGGGCTTGAAGTCCCTGCGGCTCTGATTATTTGCTCGGGCTTCTTTCACTCATGCTCAACTACTTCAAAGATACAAAAGCACTGTGGGGCAAGCCTTCTTGTCCCCTGGTGACTAAGCAGCAGAGAGAACACAGAGTCGCTGAACTAAATGAACATCTAAGATGCACCACATGACTGACTGAAGTTTGGGTTTCCCCACGTTCATGGAACTGGTTCTCCCGGTCATGCCAAGAAGGCTGTGTGGGCCAGATAGGTCCTGTGTAGGAGCCGAAGTCCTTGCCGGTTGGGGGTGAGCTACAGGGCAGGACGTGGGCCTGTCGCACCAGCTCTAGGTCCTTGTTCTTCCGGGCCGAGTGGCAGGCTTCCTGGCTGTTGGAGGAATGTGCGTTGGGAGCGCGTAGTCCCTGACCTTTCTAGAAGGACACCCCTTATCGCGCTCTTGTCCTGTTCTCCGGGGCTGGGGTGGGGCAACAGTCTCTGTTCCACATCTGGGAATGCTTGTCTCTGCACCCGCCTTACTGCCCTTCCAGGGTGTGAAGTTCATGCAAACATGTGGCTCCAGCTAAGATCCTGCTGGAGATTTTCCCAGGGTGTGGCTGAGGCAGAGCACCCGAAGAACATGCCTCAACACAGAGTGTGCGGTTAGGCGGCAGCCAGACCTCTGCTTAACCATCTCTGTGTTAACCAACACAGCCTACCAAAGCAAAGTGCGCCAGAGAGCTTCCTTTGTCCTGCTAATGCAAGGAGTTAACTCAACTGTGTTGTGGTTCGCATTGCAGCTCAGTTGAGAGCGACAAAGTCAGGTAGCAGAGTGAGACTGTCTGGACCCTGGAAGGTAGGACTTGTGCCTGAAAGAAGTGTTCTTCTTGGAGGCTGAGCAGATTACAGGGCCACAAGGACCTCCTGGGGGCTTCTACAGCATCCTTGAGTTCCCAGGGACTTAGAAGTCCCTGTTCAGGTGGCCAGAGGGCCATTCCAGAGCCCAGTGTCCTTCAGGTCTCCATGCATGCCAGGCCCGAAGGCTGGCTAGGTGGCAGCATGCTTACCTTGAATAGCCACGCAATGGGCAGAGATGGATATGGGAAGAGGAGGGTGTAGGTCAGACTAGGGGCTATGCGTATCTTCTTGGCCTGAGCGCTACAAATGGGGCTAACCTGGAAGTGAGTCATGTGTAAGGCTGAGGTAGATCTTCCAGTTAGAAACTTGTGTTTGGCTTAAACCAGATGGGGCTTTATTTCTCCTACAATTAAAAGCATTCTGGCAGCCCATTACTGTAATCTCGGTACTCTGGACTTGGGGTAGGAAAGTCATGAAAGGACACTGGGGGGCGGGTGGTAGGTGGGGGGAGGGCAGGGTACATCATCTGATTCTAGAAACAGGTGTCCAAATGGGTGAGAAGGGCCCAGCAGCAGCTCAGTAGAAAACTGGGCCTTCTGCCTTCATCTCAACAATGTTCACCATGTGGCATCCACTGTGATTTCATGGGACATGATACTTCTGCTTTCTGTGATTTAATGGTCCACACTGTCCACTAAGCTCCAACCAGAAGTCATTCAGTGGAGATAAAGAAGCACACTCCTGAGCAGAGTTTTCTCAACTGACACACACATTCTGTCCACTTCACTCTTGTTGACCATATCTGCCCACAAGGGGGGCTCTTGGCTGACACATTGTGCCCTTGAATAAAATCCCGATTTTGTTGCTAAGGAAGAAAAGGAGAGCAGATGTGGGTATGCCCTTAGCAAGAGCTACCCAATGGTTCTTCTCTAAGTAAAGCAGTTGGCTACACGTTGCCCAGCCATGTAAACACCATGAAGCAACCAGAATGTCACTCAGTCTTGAGACGGCGCAGCAAGGGTTAAACCAACACACAGTCCCTCTTTGGCGGTGGTGGTGGTGGTGGGGGGAGGGTAGCAGTTCCTTCAGGGTCACAGGCAGACACAACATGTACAATTCTGAAGTAACCAAGGAGGATGCCCATCCAGACCCATGAGAACATGGACCTTGCCTCGTTGCCATGGTGATGAGATCAATTAAGAAAGTGAATGGGAGGATGCAGAGCAGAAAACCACTTCTGTTCTAATGCCCCAGGAAGAGATGAGAATGTCTGGATATTGCCATTCCAAGCTGAAGGGCAGATGAGAGGCTTCCTCCTGAGACGTCCTTTAGCTCAGGTGGTCTAGTGGCCTCTTCACTTAGTCCTTTCAGATCCCCAAGAGAAGGCTACCTTCCAATGATGCTCTCTCTTTTTCTTTGTAAAGACTAATTTTTTAAAAAGCAGTTTAGGGGCTGAGGAGGTGGCTCAGTCGGTGAGTGTTTACTCTGCAAGCAAGAGGACCTCAGTTCAACTCTCCAACGCCCGTGTAAAAGGCCAGGCATGGCTGCACAAGCCTGTAATCCAGCATGGGGTGGCAGAGGCAGAGACAGAGACAGGAGGCTCCGAGGAGCTTGCTGACTATCTAGCCAGAAATGTTGAGCTTCCAATTCAGTGTCAGACTTTATCTCAGGCATCAAGACAGAGGAATAGAGGAAAACACTTGACGTCCTGTTCTAGCCTCTGCATGTGAGTGCGTGGGTGCACATAGTTGTAGCCCCCCACAGACACACACACACACACACACACAAACACACACACACCTGCTATCAATGTTAGCAGGCAGTACACTTGTCCTAACATATGCTGGCCGTCATTCTCAGAAGCCATAGCTCACACCTGGCTTCATCCTTGTTGTTGAATTCTGTGGGCTTGGTCACATGCTTAATGACAAGGGCAACTGTTCAAAACCATGCAGAGAATTTCACTACCTCTACAGTCCCATATGTCCCCTCTCCCCCAATCCCTCATACCTCCACAGCACCTGCCAGCAAGCCTCTCATGTCTCCAACTTCAGCCTTTGCCAGAATGTCACGCCGCTGAGCTCCCATGGGATGCAACCTTTCGAATCCCCTTCCTTGAGGGAGCAATGCACACTCGGATTTCCTCCACATCTTTTCGTCATTGGATAACGCAACACATCTGAGCACTAAATAATGATCCACAGACCCATCTGCATGTGCCTCAGTTTACTTAGGCAGCCGCTACAGGGTATCTTGGTGGCAATTATTAGTTAAGGTACCGTGGACACCCACATGCGGGTTTTAGACACATTTGATTGAATGTGAAGAAACACTGTGGGTTATATGGCTGTATGTTAAGACAAGATTTATTTTTAGAAAAAATAGCCAACCCATCTTCCAAAGTGGCCGTATCACCTTGTACTCCTACTGGCAGTGAGTGGGGGTATCTGTTGTCCCACATCCTTGCTAGCATTCCACATTGTCACTGCTATGCATTTAGACACTCTAAAAATGCATAGTCGGGCTTCATTATCACTTTATTTTGCCTTTACCTGATGGCATGTGACTTATGGCCTCTCCCGTGTGCTAATTTTTCCACCAGTGTTTCTTTTAAAAAACGAGATATATTGTGATTGTTGGCACATGTCTATTGGCCTGTAGCTTTCTTTTTTTTAATTAATTATTTTTTTATTTTATGCATGTGGGCCCTTTGCTTGAGTGTGTGCGCACCACATGCATGCAGTGCTTGTGGAAGCCAGAAGAGGGCACTAGATCCTCTAGTGCCAGACTTAGAGTTGTGAGCTTCATGCTATCTTGATTACTGTACCTCTTGGAGCTAGATGACATTAATCCTTCATTTTGTTCTTCTCCCTCATTATTTTATTGGCTATTTTGTTGTTTTCTCTCTCATGTATAAGCTAGAGAATCAATTTTGCAAGTATCTATAAAAGGTGTTTGTGGGCTTCCAGTTGGAATTACGGTGACTCTGCATCAAACTAGGAAGAATTGGTGCCTTCACAATACTGAACCTTCACATCCATAATCACGGGACATTCTCACTTATTTATCTAACTCTTGGATTTCTTTCATCAGAGCCTAGTATATTCCCTCATATGGTGTGTGTGTGTGTGTGTGTGTGTGTGTGTGTGTGTGTGTATACACAAAGCATGTTTTATAAAATTTATGCACAGTGGTTTTATTTCTGGAAGTGCTAAGACTTTAGTAGCACTGTGTTTTTAGCTTAAAATTTCACTAGTGTGTTGTTGGTATATAGAAATTGAATTTTGTCCCTAAACCCTATAGTGACATCCCTGTTGTAATGCCTGCTTTTGTGGGTTCCAGCAGGGTTGTTGTTATTTTTTTCTTACATTCTCTACAAATATAAATCATGTCATCTATGAGCAAGGATAGACTAAGTCCATGTCCAGTCAGTATGCCTATTATTCCTTCATCTTGTCTTATTGCATCACTAGGACTTCCATGTGACACTGAAAGTGTGCTGAGCAGGCACTGCATGGCTCGCTCTTGGTCTTAGTGAGAACATCTCCCTTTTAGGACACTGACCACGTAGAGGAGGTTCCCTTTACTCCCAGATGACCGGGCGTTTAACTTCATCAACTACTTTTGTCCTCACCTCTTAATAAGGTTGTGTTAGTCATCTTTCCTTATCTGTTTCTGATTTATACAATTGATTTTTACAATACGGACTCAGATTTGCATATTTAAGATAAGTCCCACTCAGTCAAAGTATGTAATATTTTTATACAATACTGTACTTGATGTACTTATATTTTATTGAGGATTATAGCATTCAGGTTCATGAGAGATATTTTACTGTACCTGTCTTTTTGTAATATCTTTGAATAGCTTTGAATTAAGTTTGGAAATATTCCACCCACTTTTATCTTCTGAAAGATATTGGCATAAATAGAGAATTGGTATACTTTTGTAGAATTCTCTGGTGAACTTGTCTTAGACTGGTCCTATTTTGGAAAGTTATTATTAACTCTATCTTTTTGAGTAAATGCAATTCTATTCAGAATGACTGTTTTCTACTTCTGTGAGTTATGGGAGATTGTGTCTCTTTTTTTTTTTTATTAATTTATTCATATTACATCTCGATTGTTAGCCCTTCCCCTGTTTCCTCCCATTCTTCCCTCCCTCCCATTTCTCCCCTTCTCCCCTCCCCTATGTCTGTGACTGAGGGAGACCTCCTCCCCCTATATATGCTCTCAGAATATCAAGTCTCTTCTTGGTAACTAACTAGCTATCCTTCCTCTGAGTGTCACCAGGTCTCCCCATTCGGGGGACATGGTCAGAAAAGGGGCACCAGAGTTCATGTGAGAGTCAGATCTCACTCTCCACTCAACTGTGGAGAGTGTCATGTTCGTCGGCTAGGTCTTGGTAGGGGTTCGAAGCTTACTGCCTATATTCTCCTTGGCTGGTGCCTTAGTTTGAGGAGGACCCCAGGATCCAGATCTGCCTGTCATAAAGTTCTTCTTGTAGGTTTCCAGGACCCTGTGGGTCCTACTATTTCCTCTTTCTTCCATGCTACTCTTGCCTAAAGTCTCAATTGGATATCCTCTCCTCTGACCCACTTTCTTGGTAAGTAAAGATTTTCATGGTACGTATCCCTTGGACTAGTGTTTTGATATAAGTGAGTATATACCGTTTGTCTCTTTTTGCTTCTGGGTGAACTCACTCATTATGATAATTTCTAGATCAATCCATTTGTCCACAAATTTCGGGAATTCCTCGTTTTTAATAGCCAAGTAGTATTCCATTGTGTAAATATACCACAGTTTCTTAGTCCATTCTTCTACTGAGGGACACTTAGGCTGTTTCCATGTTCTGGCTATTATGTATAGAGCAGCTAGAGATTGTGTCTCTTAATGGCTTGTCACAGTCTACCTTTGTTATCTTTTCATTGTCCATGGGATCGTTAGTGATGGCACCTCTTACATTTCTGATAGTAATAGTGAATTTGTTTACTTTTGGGAGCTCATGAGGCTAATTGATTTTATTGATCTTTGTTCAAAGAACAAACTTTGGATTTTGCTAATAATCTCTATTGAGTTCCTGTTTGCAATTTCATTTAGTGTTATGGGTTGGTCTCTATTTTGTTACTTTTAAAGACTTACTTTTATGATTTTAAAAGTGTGTGTGTGTGTGTGTGTGTGTGTGTGTGTGTGTGTGTGTGCAGGAATCTGTAGAAACCAGAGGTCTTGTATCCCCCTGGAACTGGTGCTACAGACAGTTGAGGGGTACTCACCTACTCTGAATACTTGGGGGCATAATCAATAAGCACTGATCACCACTGAACCATCTATCTAGCACGTCTGTCTGTCTGTCTCTTGAGACAGGATCTTGTTGGATAGCCCAAGTGGCCTGGAGCTTATGATCCTGTTGCCTCATTTTCCAGAATGCTGGATTTATAGGCATGTGTCACTGTGTCTGGTCTCCTTTTATGATTTTAATATTTTATGAGTACAGTGTTTTTCTTTGATTAGCAAGTCGGTTATACTTTTAAAAAATTTAGTAGTTTCTCTACAGTTTATAATGTATAACTAATCAGAGTTCACCTTGAACTAATTCTGTATCACTTCACATCTAATGTTCCTGATTTAGTAAAGAAATTTGAATTGCCCCCATGATCCTTTATGTCATGCTTTTACTCATTTTACTTATCCACAAGCATACATATCGAGTCTCTCTATCTATTCATATCAATATACATTTATACATCTACATACATAGTTAGGTCAATAAAGGGAAAAAAATTAAAGGTTTCCTTTACAGCTATTTAATCCTTTCTTAATGCTTTTTCTTCTCATTTTGCAAATTATGTTTCTGGCCTGTCTGATTGTCTTTCTTCCTTTCTGACTCTTTTTTCATGTTTCGTGAAAAGCAGGCACAGCCAACAGATGCCCTCAGTTTTCTTTGTCTGGGAATGTTTTTATTTTATTTTCACCTTTCAAGGATAGTTTCGATTGATGTTTTCACTGTTTAAAACTTTAAGTACTTCGGTCTACTCTCTTCTTGCTTGTTTAATGAGGTTTTTTTTTTATCTTTACTACGGTATAGGTAAAGGTGTTTTTATTCTTCCATTCTGGCTTATTCGGTATTTTTTTATTTCAGTATTTTTTCTGTATCTTTGATTTCTTTTGTCATCTTATGATTAGGATTATTTATTTGTCTGCCTGTCTTCTCTCCAACTCCATTTATTTTGCTTGTATTCTCTGAGTTTCCCGAACATTCTATCATTAACCTACTTCAGCTATCTCTCCTGACCCTCTATTCTGTTTTCTGCTGCCCGCTACAGTTACAGGCTGTACAGCTGACTCATAGCTCTCAGAGACTCTTTTCCCAACTGTGTCTACAAATACGAAGAAGCCCATCAAAGGTCTTTGTTTCTGCTGGAGCATCATTTCCAGGTTCTGTGGGCCCATAATGCTGTGATCATAATTTTTATCTTTCTGCACCGAGTCACCACGTGTTTTGCCCGATACCTGTTTTATGCAGCAAGGCATCTAGCTATTGACGCTGCTGCTGTACCTCCCCCACGTGACCTCCCTACTGCAACTCCTGATGCTGCTTTTGTCTTCTGTATGCCCGCTAGACGTGGTGCATTGAGGCCTGGCTTTGGGTAGTGTGGAAGGGAGCAGTCGGGGAGCAGAGCCTTCTGCAATACTGTGACTAGACCGTTGTCTTAGTGTACCTGTGCCCGTGGGTTGTGAATGTCACAAGTAGTCCTCGTTTTTTTTAGAACGAGGCAGATAGAATGGCTTAGAGTCGGGTATCCCCTCCTCACACGCAGAAGGCTGTATCTAGCCTCAGCAAGGTATTTCCCATCACGTAGGTTAATTAGGCTGTGATAAAGCACCAGCATGCCCTATAGCTTCTCTTCAGTGTGACATTGTTAAGGAACAGAGTGAACTGGTATATTTCAAAATGGCTCCCTCCAGAGATGGAAGCAGCAAGCGCAGGGCCAACAAGGGCCTGCGCCAGGTCCGAGGCATTTATCTTATAGCCATCAGCTTAGTATTTTAATGGGATGTGTGGAGGAGTGGGTCTCTGATTCTTGGGCCTTCCCTTGGGGCTCTTTTCCTTCTGTTGGTTTCCCTTGTCCAACTTTGATGCGATGGTTTTGTTCTGTGTTTAACTGTGTTAGGTTGTTATCTCTTAAGAGTTGTTTTCTATTGAGAGACAGAAAGGAAGTAGCTCTGGAGGTAGAGAGGAGCTGAGAGGAGCCGAGGGAGGGGAAACTGTATTGTGTGAGAAAATAGTCTATTTTCAATAAAGGAAGAAATAAAAAATGGCTCCCTTTTGCTCCCTCTGTAAACTTTCTGTGAACTTCCTGCTGTGGAAACTTAGTCAAGCTCCTCGAGCTAAAGGTCACAAAAGCATCAGGGCCACTCGGGACTAGATCACCTGGGAGTATCCACTCCCACACCTGTGTCCATCTATCTCATAGGAACTCGTCAGGTAAGTTCCGGTTTTCCTGTGTCAGCACCGGAACCTGAAGAGCAGGGTTCTCATCCATGGAAGACACCTGCTTCTAATGGGCTTAGGAACTGAGTGAGACACAGCTCTGTTGTTGTTAATTTACCAGTATGGTCTAATAGTGTTTATCATCAGGCCTATAATTATTATTACAGCACTATTTTCTAACCCGCTAGCAATCAATCAAGACACAGATACATGTTATATTTTAAAATAGCCTTAGTTAATTACCCTGGGGCAGGGCAGATATTAATCCCTTAAACTTACTTCCCATAGTGGGGCAGGAATGGGATACCTACCTCAATCCCATGCCATCTGGTTCTAATAATTTCTGTCAAGCTACCTCCCATCCATAATCCCAAATACTTGCTAGTTATCATCATCTGGGCCAAGTTTCTATCCACACCAGCCATGTGCTTCTCCTCCACTTAACCCATGACAGCCTTCCTTTTTCTTTCTTTCCTTGGGTCTCTCTTCTTCCCCCCAAGATTCTCTCTATCTCCCCAAGCCTGAGAACCTTAGCCACGCCTATCCCATTTACCCTGCCCAGGTGCAATGGCCTTTTATTAATTGGCATCAAAATACACCAGACCAACCTCCAACACTGCTCAGTAGCAAAATTACAGTCATGGTTGGGGATTTACTGCTTAAGAGGCTTCTGCTCCAGGTTTTGTGACTTCTTGCATCTTCCTGCCATTTTCCCAGTGCAGGGGCAACAGTTTGCCTGCGACCTTATTTCTTTCATCGGCCTAAGAATTGTTGGATTTTCAAGCCTGTCCAGCTTTTTATTTTGAAACTCCACATTTGTCCACACCCTGAGAACATCCTGTGATTTTTGAGCATGGTATACACAGGACGGAGCAGTTCACCATTTGCACCAACCTATCCTTGCTTCCCTACCTGATGTGTGTTGTCTTGCACTCTGGGGATCTCTGTGGGCAAGATATGGTCTGGAGATTCATAATCATCCTGGCCCTACCTTTCTTGGCCAAGTGTGTTGCCTTTAATCTTGATTCTATGTAGGGCTCTTAGGAAATCTGCCTATTCCAAGCCCATTTACTATGGGTCTTTCCCAACCAACTGTTAAGTTGATAGAACAGTTTTTAGTCGGACATTAGTGATTTTGAATGGCTGAGCATATTCAAGACTTTGGTTGGTTATTTATATTTTCTGGAAGCTATAGACATAATCTCCAAAGGAGGCTCAAATAATGACATATTCAGACACCTAAATGTGTTCTTGAGACTTAGTGGGAGATGTGGACATTGAAGATGTCAAGCCACGACCATCTTCTAAAGCCACATTTCACACAGCCTATTTCATTTGGGTCTTGGGCTATTCCTGCCTAAGAGAAACCAGATTTGGCTCAGGTATCATAGAACCTAGTTCATTGTCACCCATTCTATGAGCCCACAGTGCAACAATGGATACCAAGCATTTTGTGGCACTTTCTCAGGTGAAGAGTCAGGGCTGAACAGCCAACAAGAGAGCATCATTTAGGACACCATTTGGTCTTTCTTTCTAGAACTTCTCAGCTTGGATCTGGAATGCAAAGGGTGGGAGGATACTCTGCCAGGCATCTGCCTACTACTGCCTGACTTTATCTTCTCTTCTCCTCCTCGTTTGAGCTCTCCCACAATTCTATCCCTACAGCAAATCTGTTTTTGGTTATCTGTTCTGCTTGTCCCTTTGTCTCTGCTGCTTTCATTTGCTTGTTTGTTTCCCCCCCCACCAGTTAATTTATTCTTCTTTTTGCTCCCTTCTTTGCATGGGGACTTTTTTTTTTTTTTTTTTTTTTTTTTTTTTTTTTTTTTGGTCATAGTGTGGTCTCAGTCCCACAATGCTTTTCTGCCTTCCCAGCTTTATTAGAGAAAAACTCACTTGTCCTGTCGCTTAGCAGACTGCTTTTGTCTTCCATGGGAAGATGCCGAGTTTCCATTTCTCACTCTCCTGTAGGGTTCACCATCTTGCTTTGATTTCATCTTTCTGAACATCCCTAAGAATATAATTATTTTTTCTGCTTAGTATCATGTCCCCTTTGAGGGGAGCAGACTGTCTTTGGTTTCCAGCCCTGAATCCAGACTTCTTCCCACTCTACCTAGCTTCTGTCACTGCATATTATCCTGGCTCCACAAAAACGCTGAGAATAAAGTGATTCTGCTTCTTTGAGTATTTCCTCTGCATCCAGACACAGTTGTCAAAGAAGAAAATTCTGAACCTTTCAGCTCCAACAACTTAATAAAAATCAGTTATCAAAGTGTATCCACTGTCTCATTGTTCCTTTCAGTTGAAAGTGGGTGGAGGGAGTGAAACCCTCGACCGTTACTCAGCTCCCCATCTTTCAGAGGAGATTCCGATTGCTGTAACCAATTAGCTGAATTAGCAGTGATTCAGTGCCCAGGTTAGAGTCTCAGTACAAAAACTTCCCTGTTAATGGTGCAAAAGTCGGGCAGAAGTCAGAGTGGTGGACAATTCAACAGCTCATTTTGAATTTTTAAAAAATTTCCAAGTCAAAATATCACTTGTCTGTGTGTGTGTGTAGGAGGGACTTTCCCTTCTGGAGCTTAGAGAGAGAGAGAGAGAGAGAGAGAGAGAGAGAGAGAGAGAGAGAGAGAGAGAGAGAGAGAGAGAGAGAGACAGAGACAGAGACACAGAGAGAGAGAGAGAGACAGAGAAAGACAGAGACACAGAGAGAGACAGAGACACAGAGAGAGACAGAGAGAGAGAGAACTGAACTGTATCAATACTAACTTTTCTTTCCCCACATTGCTAGTCCATTTTCTGTGTGCAAGAAATTCCCCTGGAAAAATTTGCACCACAGGACACATTGTTCATCAGGAATCAGGGAACACGATCCCTGCTGCCTGTGGGTGCTGTCCTGCCTTCACTGTTGATGACGTAAGGACATCTTGATGCATCCTGATTCACCTCGGTAGCCAGGGATAGACTCCTTTGTTAACTGTGTACTTTCATTAGCCAATGATAGCCTCCTTGGCTTACGTGTACTTTCACTGTTCTTTACACAGAGATTTCTGATCCTTTCAATAACTTTGGCATGCGGATGAAGGTACTTAGATCCTGGACCTGAAATATAAATGTCCTAGCTCTCCACTGCTTTGACTAAAGAAGTCAAAAGAATAAATGATTGTTTGCACTGAGCTATTCTCTTTCAATAAACACTTTCCAGACTAAGGAGGGATTAATGTTCTAGTCTAGCCCGAATATTTTCTTGGAATGCACAATCCTTTCAGGCAGGTATATAGCTTTAGCTCCAAGTCTTCAGGGAAAAAAAAAATTAACTACATGCACAAGAGACTTTATTTATTCCTTAATTACTCTCTAAGAAGTTAGATATAGGTGGGTGAAATGACTCAGTGGGTAGAGATGCTTACCACCAAGCCTGGTTTTGGTCCTGGGACCTGCATGGTTGGAAGAAAGAAATGACTCCTGAAAGCTAAATACCAGTCCCGTAAAGAGAAGAACAAACAGAGATCAAAGTCAATTACACCTACGCTTGAGAGTACCTCCTTTTTTCAGGCCAGTATCGGTGGATGAATGGCAGGGGATAAGAAGGAGCCAACTAACCTGAGGCTGAGCGGCTTCTGGATGCTGGTGCTGTTCTCATTAGCCTGGGAGCTCCAGTGACTGGCTGCTGTTCCCAGGTGCTGGGAGCCCAGGCTGCCAGAGCAGTTTTCTAAATATTCAACCCTCAGCTTCCAGCTGTCCAAGCTCAGGCCTCGCCTGCCTCGGAGTTGATCTCTCTTTGTTCGGCAGCCTGAAGGTCTACTGCTTGTCTCCCCATTGTGGCTTAGTGTAAGAGTGTGGTGTTTGTTCTTTAAAAATGTGTTATAGTTTTCTCTTAACCTGGCTAGCGCCCAAATAATTGAGACTGGACTATTATATTTGTTTACTAAGTTTTATGGCATAAGAACTGAGCAGCATTAATCTGCTTTTTAACCCTCTAAACTCATCTGATTCCCTCCCAGCGGAAATCCCCGAGATATTTGCATTTTTATGGCTTTCTCTGCCTCAACTGCTCTCCTCACATATCTCCTGGACCCTTGGCCCAGGGCTGAATCCATACTTCTTCTTTTTTTTTTTTTAAGTTTCGATAACTTTATTAAACAGTAAAAATCAATATTTTTATTTTACTTATTTCTTACAAATGCTGCTAGTAAAAATAGTCCCATACTTCTTCTAACTCCTCCTCCCCCTGGCTGGCAGGAAGTCCAGCCTTATCCTCTCCGCTGCTCAGTCATTGGCTGTTAAGCCTCTTTCTTGACATTTCAGGAAACAATTGGAGAGCAAAGTTTAGACAGCAGAGTCTCAGAACAAGAATTGCAACCAGATCGGGCCCCAGCACAGCTGACTACCCCTGCAGGTCTATGCAGCAAAGGGCAGGTCTGGTCTCATACCTGTTCCCAACTTTTTCATGTGAGCCTGCAGTGGGGATCCATAGAAAAGAGCTTAGGGTTAAATGCACACACTGCTTCCTGCTAGAGAAAGGTAGGATGGGTACAAAATCTTGTCTACTGGCCTGTGTGAGCACCTGTCTCCTACCACCCAAACTTCGTCTGCAGTGTTACTTTTGTGCTGGTTTACTCCTGCTTTCTAAAGAGTTCAGCTAATACAAAGCCAGGAAGAGCATAATAGAGAAGTTATTTAAACAAAAGGCAAAATGCTATTAAAAAAAAAAAAAAAAAAAAAAAAAAAGGCTTTTAAACAAAAAGCCGCAGTGAATGCGGCTAAGAGATGAACTGGGTTACTACAGAGTAGCTTTCCTCACTTCTTACTCCTTCCAAGAAATGATTTACAAGGTTAATGTCCTTTGTGACAGCTAGTTTTTGGAAATACTAAATGACTCAGGGTTCCTTTTTAAAATGGAAAGGGTGTGACGATATGAGCATTTGTGAACCTCAAGTCCACTTTTCTCTCTTCTGGCAGAAGCCATGTATTATGGAGACCCTTTGACAGTTGCCAGTTGAAGTGAAAATATTGTCTCCAGAAAAAGAGTTTGTTGATAGCAGTTCCAGTGAATGAATATTTAGATTAGCCACCTGCAAGCTGTCAAGTCAGAGCTCCCGAGAGCGAGAGTGTTCCCTACCTCTGACATGTTTTTCTAATCCCTCGGTCCCATCTTATTCTGTAATATCCCACCAAGTGTGTTAAGGGAGGTTTAGGTTGAGCTGTGAGGAGTTTTTGTTTGGCACAGTTTACATGGGAACACTGAAGAGGCTAATCCCTGTCTGAGTAAGCCTGGGCACAACTGTCAGCCATCTTTGTTTCTTTCATACAAAAATGTCTGCAAACAAGGACGAGCTCTCAACCAAGAGGCCATGTTATAACACGCTTTGTGAGAGGCCTCAGGAGTACATATTCTCAGGGTATGCCACTAGCTGCTACACAGTCACTGAAGCCAACCTTGGAAGTGCTGCCTGGTGCCATATATGCCCCTTCTGCATCCCTGGAGCAGTGTGGAGATTCTTTTTCCACAGCAATAAAAGGCGATGGTGATGGTGGCTCCCTTCCAAAGTGGATGAATGCGTTGCTTAGTACAGTTGAAATTACTGAGGTGGTGAGCATAAAATAGCTGTGTTTTTCTTGTTCCTAAGTTTTATTTATGAATTAATACAAAATATTCCAGACCAATGTGTCTTAATCCTCCTCCTCCTCCTCCTTCTCTTCGTCCTAGTTAATCTGCAAGTAACGCAATTCATGACTCTCTTTGCAGTTGGCAGCAACAACGCAACCAGTCTCGAAGACTGTTCTTCTTCAGATATTTTTTTGGTGCGCTATTTCAAATACCTTTTGGAGGAAGGCACCTCAGAAGGGATAGTGATCTTGCTTTTTTGCTCCGTTCAGTGGTCACAACCCCTCTGCCAAGATCGCCAGCTTTCCTGTTCACCTTGACTCTCTCCTGGAAGAACTGCTCAGACTTGGCAGCATCCATGATTCCGTCTTCTACAGGATGGGAGCAGTCAAGGGTGAACTCCAAAACCTGCTTCTTTTAATTTTTTTTTTGCCCCCCCTCCGCCACAAGCTTTTTCATGGGCACCATGGTGGCAGAGGAGGCAGAAGGGGAGGAAATACCTATGTTTTTAGCTGCCTGTGCAGCGCTATAGCACAGCTATTCCACATATGAGGAGTTCAGGTTCTAGAAGATTATTTGTATGAGTTTCAACCTATGACCAAATTTTACTACACAGCCCAAGCGTGACTTGAACTCACGATCTTCCTGATTCTGCCTGCCCAGTAACAGGATTAGAAGCATGCATTACCACACCCAGATTCCATTTCTATTTTTCTCCTAAAAGCATAACTCTTCTTTTTCAAAAAAAATTTTTTTTAATTATATGTATATATAGGCATTTGAACATGTAAATGTGCCAGTGGAGGCCAGAGGCATCAGATCGCCCTGGATATAGGGTTATGGGTAGTTGTGAGACATCAAATGTGGGTTCTGGGAGCTGAACTCTTTCCTCTGCAAGGGTAGTATGCGATCTTAACTGCTGAGCCATATCCCCAGGCCCCTACACTCCATTTCTTAAAAATCACCCAGATGACTAAGGTCCATTTAAGCTACTGATTTCCAGCCTCATTTCCATAGCTGAAAGCATCAGAGGTCCCTGGGGAGCTTTATGTCCAGGAGCACACGCGTTTTCTTACCTTCTCTGCACGCCTTCCTCGGTGTGGACCTCCTTCCACAGCGTCCTTGTTACTGGAGGCCAAAGCCTGGGGACCTGACAGCCCTAGCCAGCTAGCCTTAGCCACTGGCCTTCAACACGCCAATTTAAAAAGGCAAGAAATAGTGAAAAGCAGACAAGGGAGAATTACTCAATATAACCACATTGGGAAGAGGATCAAAGGAGTCCAGTGGCAGGAACAGGTGTGGTCCTGCCCGTAAGTGACACACCACTGTCTCTGGTCTAGGTACGGTCCTGCCCACACATGACACGCATTGTCTTGGAACCTGGCTGCTGGCCAGTCCTTTGGGTTGTCAGACTTTGAAATCTCTTCCTGAGAGACCAGTTCTTCTAGACAAGTGGGCAACCAGACTTCAAATCTTTCTCTTTCCCAGCACGAGGGTCCCAAAGAAATTACAATTTCTTGCGGGGTGTGTGTGTGTGTGTGGGGGGGTTAGTTGCTGTCTCAATAGTCTGATAGCTGAAGAAAGAGGCAAGGTGTCTCTTCTTAGAATGCCTTTGCTCCTGCAGGGAGCAATCACTTGCTGTTCTGTTGCATAAATGGCCTGATGTGCAGCTCTCAGGCCCTGGAGCTAAACTTGGTTTCCATCAGTCATGTCATCCACAGGCTCTGTCTTAAGTTCCCCCCAATCTCTTGACCATCACCACCACTAACAAAGCCTAGGCCGAGGTCATCCATAGCTGCTAACATTTAGCTGCGACCTCAGCAAGTTGCCCTTTTCATTTTGCCATTCTCCACTCTTTCCTTTGCAATCATTATTCACTGTGTCTTAACTTTTCTTTCCTACTGTGTCACAGGCTCCTTGAAATATCTACCATTGTCCTGGGGCTTGCAAATTTGAAAACTTATCTCTACTTTTGTTTCCATCCTAAGCATATGCCTCTTCTTAGTGGTGTTTAAACAGACACTCGTTGCTTTTTATATTGTTCAAACTGACAGTGCACTGATGTACATAAAATGTACGCAGAGTGAGTACAAACCCTGCTGCCACACTCCTGATACGCAGCAGTGTGTGGCTGCCAACAATGGGCAGTGTGGGTGTCCTAAACTCTGTTTTGTTCATACCTGTGGCCATTTTTAATGGAAAGCTTATAAACAGAAGCATTTCTGTACAAAGAGGTCTGGGGGGACACAAAGGGAGAAAGGAGACAGACCTTGCAGATCTTATACGTATGCAGAACAGCTAGAGGTGCCACCACCAGCCAGTCTGCACATGACAGTGTTCCTGGACACCTTGGAGAGCCCCACATTGGGCACCATATGACAAAAGGAAACTTGGCCCTCCCCCTTTAGGTTTTTAGTCTCCTTAATGAATAATTTAAAAACAATCCCAAGGACCAGATCTTGAGAGAAAAGGACCAAGGCATGCACACCAGGAATATCAGCAGCTGCCTGAAGGAGGGAGATGGGGAAGAGAAGGAGGGAAAGACACACCTTTGGGTGCAGGCTGGCATGCTCAGCCATGGACACCAGCAAGCAGCATCACAACTTCGCAGCGGGCAGGCTTATCAAAGCTGCATGGTGGCTACTCTCTTAATGAGTACACAGAAGGCAGGGTTCCTAGGAAGAAAAGGTATCCTCATTAAGGGGACAATTATTCCTTCCATCTCTTTAACATGGCTTTAGGTGAGTTAGCCTTCTTACGGGGTTGTCTTTTGGTCATGTGATCAACAGGCCCAGCTGGAAGCCCTAATGGAAGATATAGAAAATATATAATGTTCTAATCTTTGGAGTAGTTCAGAATGTCCTATCTTCACCCAGGACCAGAGGTAGATTCCATTAGGAAAGGTCTTTAAGGCTCCTGTCACATTGACCTTTTAATTGGGGGACCCTAACATCATTTGAAAGGTGAGCTGAATGAAACTGGGAAACACATAAAATCTGTTTCCATCATGGAATTCCAGAGATGCAGTTTCAATGCTGTCCACCAGGGGGAAGGTCATGTCTGGACTGGCATAGATAGCTTCTAAGTCAGGAGTTCTCAACCTGAGGGTCATGACCTCTTTGGTGGGCTCGCATATAGATATTCCGCCTGTCAGATATTTAATTCGTGACAGTAGCAAGATTACAGTTATGAAGTAGCAATGACATAATTTTGTGGTTGGGGAAGGGGTGTCACTACAACATGAAGAACTGCATTAAACGGCCACAGCATCGGGAAGGCTGAGAACCACTGCGCTGGGTGGAAGTGCTCATTTAAGAGAAGAAAAAAGAAGGAACCAAGTACCAGAGTTTTCTTCTGGCCTCCAGCAAGGGCTTTCCTAGGACTGTTGCTTTCAGAGACCTGGCCTTACACTGCCTTAAGCAGTTTTTTTATATTCTGTTCTCATCAAAAGCAAAGCTCTACAATGATTTCATCAGAAGCCGAGGTTACTCCCCGCTGGCAAGGACCAAGGTGGATGGAAGTCCTTGCAGAAGTTTTATGAGAATGACACCCTCCTCAGGGACCCAAGTCCTTGCTTCTCTTTTTGTATGTGTGCTTGTGAGGGGTGAACCCAGGGCCTTGCTTGTGCCAGGCAAGTATTCTACCACCGAGCTACATAACCAACCCCATCAATAGCATCTATATTCGTAAGTGGTGAGCATCCTCTAGTGCGGCCTTACACATTCCTTACACTGGTTGTCTGCTTCCAAACAACACAAAATCATTGTTGACAGAGATCACTGAATTTTTTTTTTCATACACACTGAACAGATATCCATACATGCGCTCTTCCCTCCCCAGACAGCCTCAGCTAACCACAGGAACTATCAGGTGGCCCCGGCACGCAGCAGGAGGGCCGTGGGAGCTGTTAAGGTTGTTTTTATATAATTGTGTTTGTTTCTCAGTTTCTCTCTTAACCCAGCTATCACACAAATTATTGAGGCTCTATTTTTTTTTTTTTTTTGTTAGTTAGTTTGTTGTGTTTTAAAGCTTATAAACAAACAAACAGCTGAATGGCAATTTCTCTATCCTTAACCCTCTAAACTAATCTGGCTTCTTCTTTGCCAAAATCCCAGGATACTTGATTTTGTGTCTTTCTCTGTTCCAGCTCCTCTCCTGATGTCTCCTGGACCTCTGCCTGTGGCCGAATCCCTTGTTTCTTCTCCTAACTCCTCCTCCCTTGTCTGGCAGGAAGTCCAGCCCTATTCTTTCAGCTGCTCAGTGACTGGCTATAAGCTGCTTTATTGGTATTATCAGGGAACAATTGGGGAACGGTGTTTATATAATATGGAGAAAGCAGATCCTCAGAACAAAGATTGCAACCAGATATGCAGGTTGGGAACAGAAATCAGCATTCGAATTACACAATAACCTTATGCCTACAGAGCCGAAGCTGGCAGAGGCTGGCTGGGCAGCTGCCCAGTGTGATGCTTACCGGAGCAGAGGGGCTCATAGTAGATGCCCACTGTCTGGATAGCTGATGTCATCCAGCATAAGAATGAAAATCCATCCCCTTCTCTTGATTGTCTTAAAGACATATTTCCGTGGGCTCTTAAATTCAGAAAATTAACAGGAATGTGGGCAAACTGCACTCTTAGGAAGAGAACGCCTCATTTTTGCAAAGAGTGTCCTGAGTTAATTCTTAGTCAAAATGTTACATTTACAAAGATTAGACGGGATTACACGGGATGAAAGAGAAATCAAAGCAATTGCCATCTGCCAGCAGCTGGGGATGAGCCTCAGGGTTAGGGTTAGGGTTAGGGGCAGAGGTCCAGGCACTAAGCACACTTCTCTTTCCACTGCCCACTTCCTATAAGACAAGTGGGACACACAGATAAAGAGCCGGGGCTGAGATGATGCGATTTGCCAGGACATACTTCTACTCAACGGAAGTGCAGAGCCTGCTGCCGTCCATCCGGCTCTCTTAAACTGCTCTTAGCTGCCTTACATGCTAAAGAAGGTCACAAGTGATTACCATCAAGACTGAAAGAAACGTGTGTGTGTGTGTGTGTGTGTGTGTGTGTGTGTGTGTCTGACGGTCTGTCTGTTTCCGTGAATGTGTGTGCATGTGTGGATCTGTGGTTCTGGCTTTCTAGGAGACAGAACCTGAAAGCTTGTTTATCCAAAGAAACAAACAAACAAAAACCACACAATAGACATTTTGATTTTTGTTTTCTTTTCCTTTTGAGACTATAATTTGATTATATCATTTCTCCCTTCTTTTTCCTCCTTCCAACCCACTCCCATATACCCTCCCTACTCTCCTTTAAGTTCATAATCAATGCCCCCTCTTTATCTCCCCCCTCCCCCACTAATTGCTATTGCAGGCATATATATGTAGGACACATAGACTTTAAAGTTCTACTCAGTTAAGAACTTGGAGTTTTTGATGCTGAACCATTCACCTGCTTTGTATCAATATTTGCCCAAATGAGTGGCTGGACCAGACTGTGAGTGACTGTGGCCAATTTTAAGTCAAGTGTGGGATATTGAGCTCTCAGCACTGCACCTCTACCACGGGTGCTCTGGCAGTGGGGGGCCGGGGGGAGTCTTAACAGTATAAAGACTATTGAACACACACACTTTCTCTCTGTTAGCCCTTCATGCATTTGCCACCAGGAGAGGGGACAATGGCGGGAGAATAAGATTCAAACCACTCAAGTGTGTATTGGAAGCCGGGCCGAGCTGCGTGTGAAGCACAGCTGACTTGCTCGGAATCTGAGACTTTCTCCTGAATTGTCAGCAGCACGTTTGTGTTCCCACTTCCTCTATTCCTGTGGACGACTGTGAGGGAAACTGCCTTGCATGCCTGCCTGCAGGATTCCCCTCAGTAGTAATCCCCGTAAACTGCTGGCAGGCCCCTGCATAACAAGCAGGACACAGCAGTATTTCCAACTGACAAGCAGTGCAGCTCACCATTAGTGAACCTAGCCAGAGAGCCCTGTCTGTAGTCCAGCAGAAATAAAGCAAAACTCAAGTCACAGCATGCTGAGGAATGGCAGGTGCTGGGAAGCACCTATGCCGTGTTTCCAGCCAGTGATATCACTGTTTGCTTTACCAATGAAAATTAATTTCCTTCTTGTAATTGCAAATTCTGAAGAAGAGGTGACTGGAAATGAAAATGGTTGAAGTGTATGTAACAAAGCCGATACACGGGCTATCTTGAACAGTGCTAACTTAGCTGCAGGGTAGCTTCCTTATTATGGCACAAATGTTAACAAACTTCCCCTGGGTTGGGGAATAAAACTCACATGCAATCTCAAAGCCTCTAGGGCTCACCCAGAACCGGTATGTTCTTGATCTGCACACAAATTGGACAAACTCACATCTCTGGTTTTCAGATTCTTCACAGATTAAGAGAAATGAGCTAAGGGGGGAAGAGAAAATACAGTAGGTGGGAACACTGGCAAGTAGAAATGGCGGCTTAGCTGTGTATATGTGATACTCAGGGTCAGAACAGTTTGCCAAGTCAGGGGCTAGGAGAGATAGCTCAGCGGTAAAGAACACCTTCACTGTGGGCTCAGTGACAGCCGCTCTCCAGGGATCATCCAAGCCGTCAGTACGGGACTGAGATTGCTCCTCTGTCTTCCCAGCATGCCGGTCAGCACTGCTGGGCCATCCAGCCTCTGTTGTGTAAGCCAATCTGATAAATCTCTCTTTATAGTATAGATTCATTCTATAGGTTCTGCTCCTCTAGAGAATCCTGGTTAATAATTCGGCTTTAGACTCTGTCATCTAAAAAGATCAAGGTTTTTTATTAAGGCAGAAAAATGAACAATAGTAGTAACATTATATATGGGCAAGGTCTCATTATATAGCTTAGACTGGCCACTCAGACTTAAGTGTGTATTCTAGACTTATCAGCTTGTGGGCCTCCTGCCTTGGTCTCTCAAGTGCTAGGATTACAGGTACGTGTCAACATCCCTGCTCATAAACATTTGTTTTTGTAAGTTCATGTGACTGAGCGTGTCAACTGTCAGTGCACAGGAAAACCTTGGGGTCTTGGCACTGTCACACCAAAGGCCATCGAGGATGCAGGAAATCACAGCAGAGAGCAGGTCCAAGCAAGACAGGCTTCTGAAACTTAGAGGTAACAGCACCACTTGAACACAGGAGTGGGACCCACGTGACAGGTGTGAAGGGCTTGCCTTTTACACATGGGATGAAGCGGCCACGCCGGACAGCCTGTTGACTTTTGCCCTGTATGGGAACGACAGCCCATCCACCTAATTATTCAACTGGAGTGAGTTCACAGATGCTGAAGGCAGCTCAGATGACCATATTGACTCTTGCCTCTCCAGCCTGGCTGGCTGCTTATCACTGACAGAGGTGGAAGAGTTGTTTGGCAGTTGTCCCCACAGCCCAACATCTTTACGTACATAGGATAGAATAATCAGGGAGCACTCTCTGTCTCTCTCTGTCTCTCTCTCTCTCATCTAATGTCACTATAATAATTTTTTCCTTTTTATTTCAAAGAAATTGGGGATAACAATCTCATCTTTAAAACAATCCGACTTTTAAATTGAACTAAATTTCTTCTGTAAATCCTGAAACAGAGCAAATCACAATTAAACAAGAGCACTGTCATCAAAGACATCACAGTTATGCTACAAATGCATTCTCATGAGCATCAAATCTCTCTGACAGTCAGGTAAGAGCTGTAGCTTTTGCCCCCCAGAAAAGTGGAAATCCACAAACAAACTGCATTTAATCTCACAGGTCCCAGACTAAGATAAGCAGTTATGTCCTCCCCTGCAGTGATCAGTGTAGCTCAGAAAGGGGAGTGAAAGTAGGACAGGTGACAGACACTGGAAATGCAGCCACTCTGTTTAAAAAAAATCACTTTGCCAATGATTTTAGTTTGTCTTGGTGATCCTGTGTTGTATGTCATTAGCAGCTGGGCTACTGTTCATATAATTACAGGTGGCAATTGATAACTAATAAGGAAGGGAAGGGGGACAGAAACAGACAGAAGAACCAGACATGAACAGCCAGGCTGGAGGGACAAGTAACCTAATTGCTTTTACCAAAGACAAATGGTTCCTCAACCTTACTTCTTCCTGGTGTAGTCTAACCAATCAGCCAAAGCCAAACGCAGAAAGATGGCACAACTGCACCAATGTCCCCACCGCCGAGCAACGTTCTTAAAGATGCTTTGGGAGGCTGTGGCTTGCCACCTTCCTGTTCTCTGCTGGAGAGGAGATGCGGCCAGAAGGCCAGGATCTGACTCCAAGGGGGTCAGGTGAACAGGGCTCCAGTCACAGGAATGATGACTCTGGGTGGTGCCGAAGAAGTGGCCAAGACTCATTAGGGTCAAGGCTAGGTCCGGAGTGGTCCTGATGAGAGCTTTCGGAGGACACAGCCATCATTCTCGATTTTACTTAAAGACTTAGGACGTGAAAAACAACGCCCATTTTCATCTTAAGCAGTCCTAAGAGTCAAAGCTTTTCCACCAATCTCCACACATGAACTCCCATCTAAGCTATGCATGCAAACACATGCCCCACTCACCTCTCAACTGCCAGGGTGTATCATTTGTCCTATGAATAAATGCTTAGTAAACACCCACTTGCTATTTTTCCTGGTGCTCACTAAGATGCAAGAATTGAAGGGAAATTGAGTTTCTGGTGAGGCTTTAAGTGAAATCACAAAAGCAAGTGTGTTTAATCAGGATGGCTCTGGGCAGCGCGTTGCTCATCACTACAATATATCCATGGGGCTGTAATCTTGTTCTTACCTGTTGAGGTGTTCGCTGCTTCTCCCATTTTCTCAGGCTGCCAGGTGAGGAGGCTGCAGGTGGCTCCCTTTACTCAAGTAGATTTTCTCTCTCAGGATCTCACATACCACCAGCGTGGGACTGCTGGGTTTAGGGGAAACCAATCAGTAAAAAAATGCTACAGCAGGTTTTTGATTGTTTGTTTTTCATTGAAAGAATGAAGAGAGCGTTAAGCTTATCAAACCCAGCTTGGAGGTCAGAAAGGCATCCAGATTTCATAAGAGCACAATTTGGGCTGGTTTCAGGGCTTCACATCTCATTACTGCATTTGATTGGCTGACATGAGGAGGAGATGCTGGAGAGCTGAAACAGCTGACAGACAGGTCAGCCTCCCTCTGTACATTGCCACAGGGCAGCCAGTGCTCTCAAGCTGGGTCACTTGGTGCGTAATTGTATTTGGTATAAAAAAAAAAAATGGGATTTAAAAAAAAATTTAACTTTTAGTATTTTTAGATTTTTTTTTTTTTTTTTTTTGAGACAAGGTCTCACTGTGTATCCCAGGCTAGCCTTGAACTCACGATCCTCCTGCCCCAGCCTCCCAAGTTCTGGGATACAGGCATATACCACCCTGAATCTCTAGAAAATAGACTCTTTGTCCAGAACTAAAATCTGAGAAACATCTTGTCGGTTGTAGAATTAGCGTGGTAAGATATGGTGAGCCGCTGGGATGAGAGCATCCCCAACATCTGGCATAAGCCCTCCTCATAAGCAGTGGTCTCCAAGCAGCGGGAAGCAGCTTTAGAATTACCCACAAGGCAGCGTGCGCACTTTTATTTCTATTAAATATGTCGGTCTCTGGTTTCAAATCTGTGAGGGCAGCCACTATATTCTGTGGCTCATTCTTGTTTCTGTGTTAACACCTTCTCTCTAGACTTGGCCTTATGATTTTTCTCCTTAGGTGATGTCAAACATTTTTCTCCTAGTTCAGAGCCAAGATGTTGTCAGGCATACAGATTTTGCAAAGCAAGACAAAACCCATGAGACGGGGGCTAATCCTACCTATTGTTCCATTTTACGTTTTACTGACAAATGACTAGAAGTTCATTGTCAGATTTAGTTCTTTTTAAAGCTCTGGATAGGAAATCTCTCAATGAAACCTGTTGCCAGAAAGGTGTAAGGATACTTTTAATCAGGCTTGTGTATGCAATCATAATGGACAACCCAAGAGATAAGTTTCTACGAGAATCCCAGAACCTGTGTCCGCATGAGTTGATTAACTTTGATTGGACATGTTAATTAGGTGAGCCAAAGGGTCTTTTGCTGGCTGAATTGACTATACTTTGATAGCTGGACCTTGGTGGTCAGCCTCAGGAGGAGGAAGTGGTCCAATAAGGGAACAGGCCTTGGTGGCCAGCTTTAGGAATGTAATCTAATGGTTTTTAGCAAGGCAGAAGGAATAAAGGAGAAAAGCAAAGCCTGCCAAGAGCCATGTTTGCCACACTCGGGCCTGCTAGAGCCCTTTCAATCAGTGGAGGGACCTTACCTATGTCACCCAGACCCTTTATTAGAATGCAAACATTTAACCTAGTTGCTGGCAGTGCTGCCGCTGGCAGAGAATCACTTGTCCCTAAGTAAGTTATCCTTTCTCTCACACCCTGTTAGTCGCTCCCGGGCTACACACCCACTCCAAATATAACTATTGACAAAGTAGCTTTGATCACAATAGGCTCGAGCCAGTGAGGAACTGACTTGGATAGGATCAACGTTCCCCGGCACATGGCTATGAGGAGGACGGATGAATACCCGGACAAAATCAGTACACTTCTGTCAAGGAAGACAGTGTAGGCATCCATCGTTACAACCTAGGAATGTCTTAAGAATAGACATGCCCACCAGAGGGTCTGATTTGGTGTGGTCCCTATGTCCGTACAACAGTCTCCAGTTGCTTTTAATATGAAGTCAGGGCTAAGAACATTGATCTATGCATGAGACTGCCCATTGACACAGCAGGTGTGAATGCTGGGAGACTGGGACACCACAGGGCACCTTGCCTGGTCCAAGGGGACTGAGAACATCCTGAGATGACTACCAAGCAGGCGTAACTGATGGACTTCAAGAACAAGGAGAATGTGGTTCATCCGAGAGTAGGGAGCCCAGCCCAGCTTGAGTTTGCCTTGAGTCTGACCTTTAGGAAACAGCGCTCACTGACATATGCACACCTTATGGGGCAAGGGTGAGTGGGTCATCCTTGAGTAGGTTCCATTGATCGTGTGACCTCGGTGGCTAGCTGAGCAACAGGGTGTACTTGAGGTCCTAAGTGCTTGGGATTTAGAGACTGAGCCTGGCTGTGTACCAGTGTGGCTGTGAGACTATCCCGTCATCTCTCTGGGCCACTACAACACCCTTGCAAAGGAGAGGTGATAAAACTGCCTCATGGGCACAGTCTAAGATAGGCCATCCCTAGACACCTTATTTCACAGTACCCTCAGGATATCATACCGTCCTCTCCAACATTATTTCTCTTGTATTTATGACTAACGGGCGCGGTACTGTAGCATCTGCCTTTCCTATCAGGATGCATTAGACAGGCTGCCTTTGTTCCACCAGGGAAGGGATTTTTGCCTGTTGATGTCACTGGAGTCTCAGGGCTAAGGGAGAAACCCAGCACATGGCAGGCACTTAATAAACCTGTTAGGACAGTGTCATACAGAAGGGAAAGCTGAGGGTCAGCACAATGAAATAATCTATCCAGGGTCACATAGCTAGCAAGTAGCCAAGTTGAGTAGTTAAACACTTTCTGCTGCTTTATAACATTAAAAAAAAAACCCATTTAGCAAAAAGTCAGACCAACGGCCCCCTCCCCAGCCTTCCTCCCTACAGCTGATTTAAGAAAGGAATTTAAAATGAGCAGGGACCCCATGCTGGAAGACTCCTGGAGACTGTCTGTGAGCTGCTGGCAATGGCATTCATACTGAATGTCATTAAGGAAGGAAGCTGGTGCGCCATCTCTGTGCTGGGCTGGTCCTGAGGCCCAGAGGCCCGAGGCCTGTAATTAAGAGCAGACCAGCTGCTTTAGGTTGGTGCTATGTGGGGGAGCCCTCTCGGCCACATGGGACAGATTTGCATGGAGTCTGTTTGAAAGTCACAGAGGATAACAGTTTTTGGTATGAAATCTCATCATGTGAGCATCCTGCTTAGACTTGCCATGGTCCCCCGACATTCCTCCTTTCATCTACACCAATGTGCATGCAGAAGTCTCACGGGACCCAGGAAGGACACTCACTTGGCAGCTCTGCAGTTGGACCCACTGCCGCTTTGTTGGGACAAGAATGGTCTGAGGTTTTGTTGCTGGGTTGGTTCTGTATTGTTTTGTTTTTGGTAAGTAGCACCTCTTTCTCAGGAAAAGGGGACTTTTGGCCAGATGTGACCATGTCAGCCAGGGATGCCCACGACCCGAGCTTTTCTCTTGAGTTTGGGAAGCCATGTTGCAGGACTTCTCTCTGCACAGGGTGTTGACAGCCTCGGCAGAGAGGAGCTTTGAGAACTGGAACAGTGGCTGGCAGGCAGCTAGCTCCTTGGCCAGTTTAGAAGGAGGGGTGGAGGGCTCTGAGTGGGGTTGAATCCTTTAGGCTGTAGCCAACACTACATGGAGCACCAGATGGTTGGAGCCAGCAGGAGACCAGGGCAGCTCTCTAAGGCACGAGACTGCTGGCATGACTGCCTTGGATCTGCTGAGAATTGAGCAAGAGAGGTGGTAGGTCCATGGCATGCTAGTCCACTGTTCAGCAAGATACTGGCTCACAATGAGAGATCCAACCTAACTCCATTTTGAAGCAGGATCAAAAAGGGGACAGGCCCTGAGGAATTCCACCCTGCAGAACTGACAGTCCTAGCCTGCACAAACTGGAACTTACTCCGACTCGCCACCTCCCTGAGACAGTTAAAACAAGCTCCTCTCTGACCCTGAACACCTTCGGGCTGAGACATAGTTTTAGAACTACCCAATAGAATTAAAGGTCATGTTAAGTAGTCAATAGGATTGTTACAAATCTGACTTTAAGAGAAGTGTAAGAACTCAGTGCTCTGGTTACTTGGGGTCCCCTCTCCCTCGGGTGCAGGTGGACCCGTCACTTTGGACTAATAAACTTCCTCTTGCATTTGCATTGAACCGGCCTCTGCCTCTCATCTGATCACTTCCCAGAATAGACTCTCCTGATTAGAGTCTCACAACAGCAGGCCTAGGAGAGGAAGCTCTGAAAAGCTTGGGTTGTAACAGAGAGAGAGAAAGTGAGGGGAAGCAGAGAGAGAGAGGGAGAGAAAGAGGTCCATGATGGTCAAAATGCCTTTTGTTAGCAGTGTCCCATCTCTCTCTCTGCTGACGCTAGTGCTTTCTTCACTTTTCTTTCAGAGTCTTTATGACAGGGTCTCACTCTGTAGCCCAGGCTGGCCTCAGACTCACAATCTTCCCTCACCCTCCTACGTGCAAGAATCACAGGTGTGTAATGCCACATCCAGCTCAGTAACCCACTGTTGAATGGTTACTTTTTATGTGACTATATGCTTGCATTCATACATTATTTTCTGAGACACTACCTTGTTCTAAAGCCTTGGATAGCCTTGAGCTCTCCATCTTCCTGCTTACAACCTGCACTACCGTACACACCTGGGTTGTTTATTTTTGTGCTGATTTGGAGTGTAACGTGTGAGGGGTAGAGAACACCTTTAGTGGCGAATCATATACCTTTTACTAGACTAAGTTAATGCAGAATCATGCCCCAGTATTTAAGAAATACTGGATGGTTCTTGAACTTCTTCAAGTACGCCTGACTATCAGGCTGGCTGGTGGAGTGGTGTCCAGGAGCTAGCTCAGACTCATGTTAACAAGATAAATGTACTTTCTCAGAGATGCATGGGGTTGGCCAACATAGTGTTGAGTATCTTACATGGAGATTCTCCCAAAGTCTACTGAAAGGATGGCCATTTCCTTCAGCATCCTGCCCATCTCATTTCTCAAAGCTGCGCTACTTGCCTCACCTTGGGAGCCATGCGAGCTCACTATCCACCACACCCCCAACCCCCCACCAGATCCAGTGTCCAGTGATGGCATGGTGCTCTTCCTCATAGGTACTACAGGGTCAATGTGGTGCTCATGTGCTTTGTGGTCTCTGCTCTGGTGCCCTGGTACATGTACGGAGAGAGTCTATGCAATTCCTACTTCTTGGCTTCCATTCTCCGATACACTATTGCCCTCAATGCACCTGGATGGTCAACAGCACTGTTTACATGTATGGAAAGTGGCCTTATAACAAGCGTATAAGCCCTTGGCAGAATCCATTTGTCACTCTGGGAGCCATTGGTGAGTGGCGTGTTGAGAGCTAGTGGGGGAATGGCAGTCCAGATGGTATTGACTTAATGGAAGTGACGGTTTTATGGCCAGAGGAAAGAGAGTGGATGAGTGCTGAGAAATTGAACTTTGGCCTTGGCATCCCAGCTGCTAGACTATTCAGGCAAGTCATCAGCTTATAGCACTCCTATCTGTCAAGTGGAAAGAGCAGTGTCTCCCTAGGAGAGCATACGAAACACTTGGTGCAGCACCTGGGGCACAGAAGACGATCAATAAATGGAATGAAATAGTTACTTTCATCATGGAATTTTTCCTACAGGAAGAAGCAGCAATCGGTTTTCTCTCCAACACTCTTGACTACTCTAGACTTGACTAGCCAATCATATATGTCAGAGGAAAGAAAGGCTGTCAAGCAGGCAACGGCAAGAAAGGAGGGAGAGTCATGCGGCCAGTAGCTAAGAGTAAAGGCAGCGCAGAGTCCAAGTTAGGCAGCATCCTGGGTCCTCCACTTCCTCTCTGGGCCCTGTCTGGCTCCTCAGCAGTCTGTGTTCTTATTTGTAATAAGACAGTTAGGAGGCCTGCTCTCCTCCCTGGCTCACTGAAGAGTGAGGGAGTTCATACACAGTGATTGTCAGCTGCTTATTGAAATAGGCCTTCTGCGGTGCTCCCTTTATGCCAGCTTTACAGTCTTAGGGGAGTTCCTTGTTCCTCCTGTGCCTTTCTGTCCTCATTTTAAAACAGGGATAATCATAGGAGTTCGCTAAAAGGCATGAGGAGCATAGGAGTTAGTACTCAGCCCTAGCGCTATGACTCATAAATACTAGCTGTGCCTCTCCGAATGGTAAAGCTGGCCATTGAACAGAGATCAAGCCAGGAAGGGAAGTTCTACTGCCGGGTAGGAGGAGTCTCTGTCATTTGCTGGTGAGTTCCTGAGACTGTTTCATCAGTCATCCAATTAAGAGCCTGTGGACCCTCAGGTCTTGCCAGCTTGTGTTGACAGCAGCACTGTGAAGTGGAGTAAGCCGAGCATTAGGTGTGGAGTCTCTAGACAGGAGGGGGAGGGGGCTTTGGAGTGCAGGAGGAATTCTCTTTCCCTTCCCGCTGCTCTCTCTCCTCCCCTTGTATCTTGCGTGGGCTGCAACTAAAAGAGCCACATTCAGCATCATTCTGGACACAACTAGAAGTGGGGACAGCGTGGGCCATCACCTCTTACATAGGCACGTGTGGGTCAGAGAACCAAACAGCATGGCTAAGGCATGAGTCCTAAAGAGCTGGACATGCTGCTTTCATGCTGCTTTGAGTATATCCAGGCCAGCAGTGAAGGCTCAGGCACAAAAAACCAAAACAAACAAACAACAACAACAACAAACAGTAACTGTAACTAAACAAGAACATTAAAGGGAGGAAGGAGGAGGGGGAGAGTCAGAGCATCTCCAGAGTTACAATAGCAGTTGTGTGAGCCTGCTTCTTCTTCTTCTTTTGTAAATGAATCTAGCCATCATGGAAAACAATATGGAAGTTTTTAAGGAAGTTAAAAAACAAAATTGCCATATGATTCAGCAAGCCTACAATTTGGTGTATATCCACAGGAAATGAAATGTTTGCTGAAGAGGCATCTGCAGTCTGTGTTTATTGAAGCATTATTCACAATAGCCAAGATACCGAATGGATGTCCACCAATAGAGGCATAGCCAAAGACAATACGCTATGTGAGTGTGTAATAGACAGTATTCTTCAGCTTTAGTGGAGAAGGGCATCCTGTCATATGCAGTGAACTTGAAGGCTATAGCACTCAGAGAGACAGATGCTGCAGTATCTTGTCTATATGTTGAACCTCAAAAAAGTAGAACTCAAAGAAGCAGGGAGAAAATGGGGTAACCAGGTGCTGAGAGATTTAAGGAAGGCAAGAGGTATTGGAACACAGACACACAGACACAGCCAGCCAGCCAGCCAGCCAGCCAGCCGCACACACACACACACACACACACACACACACACACACACACACACACACAGAGAGAGAGAGAGAGAGAGAGAGAGAGAGAAATTCCCATCAGATAGAAGAAGTCAACTAAAGAGATCCATTGGATAATATGATGATTATAAGCATCAATAGCATCTTGTGTTCTTGGAATCGCAGCCCTGAAGGAGCACCATCTTGTCTGCCATTCATGCTGGGAAGCGTCTTGTGATGCGCTGAGTAACTGTGCTGCTATTCTCTGTTCAACCTAGCTCATCTAGCAACTGAGTGAATGCTTCTGAGCGCCCAAGCCCAGTCTTTTGCCCGAACACACAGTCTGAAACAGCCTTAAACATGGCAGATCTTAAGAGCGGATAAACAACCCTCTATGCAGGCATCCGTGTTTATTGCTGCTGTATTAACAGCATCCCGGAAACAGAGCCAGTCTAGATGTCCATCAACAGACGGATAAGGGAATGTGATATGAACACACCATGGGATTTCAGGCAGCTACAAAGCAAAGGGAACTCGTGACATTCACAGGAAGATGATTGGAATCAAACATCAAAATAAGCTAAATGTACAAAGACAGGTGTCATGTATTTTATGTTATGTGTAGAACCTACATTTAAAATAATGTAAATGCACAGATGTATGCATCTTTATGTACATGTCACTCATAAAACTAGAAAGGGGATCATTTGAAGAGGAGAGATTTTTTTAAGGGAAATAAGGACACGCAATAAGAAAGCAGAGAAGGGACTAACAGGAGAAGGGGGAAGTAGCTGCTGCAAAGCCCTGGGTGGAAGAGAAGGCACTGAGGAGGAGGAACAATTGAGAATTAAATATAATGACACATATGTATTAAGATGCTATAATAAGGGGGCTGGAGAGATGGCTCAGTGGTTAAGAGCACTGTCTGCTCTTCCAGAGGTCCTGAGTTCAATTCCCAGCAACCACAAGGTGGCTCACAACTATCTACAATGTGATCTGATGCCCTGTCCTGGCCTGCAGGTGCACGTGCAGGCAGAGCACTGTAAACATAATAATAAACAAAGCTTTAACAACAACAACAACAACAACAACAAAGATGCTATAATGAAGCTGATTGCTTTGTATCCTAACCTAAAAAACAATGAGTTAAACAAGCAAAGCCTAACAGCACCCATGCAGAGAGGTGGCAATGGTGTGACTTCGAGGCACACTTTGTCTTCCAGATGAAGGCTTCCATAATTACCACCACACTTTCCCCTTTGACTACTCTGCGAGTGAATTTGGCTTAAATTTCAACCCAACCACCTGATTCATTGACTTCATGTGCTTCCTGGGACTGGCCACCAAGCAGATGATCGAGGCCCGCAAAGCCAAGACTGGTGATGGCAGTGCCTGAAGCCTTCCCTCATGCTGTCCGCAGTGGCTCCCCTTGGCATCCAGGCAGCAGTTTTTGACTTTCAATTTCTTTTGTTTGTTGGCTTGTAGGAGGGGGTATGAGGTGGGGAAGGGATGAAATCTATATGGTTTGGGGAAGTTTATTTGTTTCAAATAATGTCAACTATAACTAGCAATGAAAAAAATAAGTCAACGTTAGAAATACGGTTCGATATTCGAATGTGGATGTATGATGCAATACATAGCAGTGTAAATATGTGCTCAAACATGTTAACAGGGGAGAGGACGAACATGGGCTTGTTTTGCTGTGACCCAAGAGAGCATTTCTTTTCCTTTCCTCTCATGAGCACTGTGGTGCTTATAATCTCACTGTCTGAGGGAGCAGAGAGGTAAGGGAGGGCAAGCACACCCCTGGCTTGCAATTGCTGTGCTGTGCACAGGGCTTTTGTTACTCTTTAAAGGAAAGAAAAGATTGAGAAAATGAAGATACAGAAAATGGCTCCCATATGATCTTCGCCGTTTATAGCTTGTTGACCATCTGTTGTGTTTGCTTTAAAAAGAGATTGTGTTTGGGGCCAGGGAGGTGGCTCATGGGGGGAAGGAGGTAAAACCACTTACTGAGTTTGATCCATGGTACCCGCATGGTGAAAGGAAAGAACTGCATCCCTCAAGTTGTCCTCTGACCTCCTCCACATGTGCAACATGGTGTGAGTGTATGTGTGAACCATGCGCACGCATGCGCACACACAGACACACACGATCACTTCTGTGCATACACAATAAACATAGTCTTAAAATGGCTTAATGGACATATTCACTGCTCAGCCCACGCTATAAATCAATGCCTGTTTAGATGTTTGATTCTCTCTCTGCTATTACCATTTTAAAGGTGTGTCACTCAGACATGCCTGGCTTCAAATTAAACACAAATTAAGCTTTCAGTTTTAATGTTTATACACCTAATTTGTATTCTAATTGATCTCAGCCACTGATGCCTATTGCTTAGCTACTTCTACTAAGTAAATGTATTAATTTTCCACACCAGGCCATCAACACTTAATAACCAACAGTTTATCTAGACCTCTGTGTCTACTGATGTGTCATGTGCAGGAAGCCATCCTGGATTTTGCAGTGAAATATAAAGTGATCAGTGCTTAGCTTTTGGGATTGGAACAATTTTGTGTGTTAGTTGGCCTTGTAAAGAACACGCTGAGTCAAAGGGGTAGCGTGCCCATTGCGCTAGAGTGAAAGGAAGAGTCTCTTGTGGTGGCGTCTGAGTCGGTTCGGGATAACTTCAGGAAAGACACATGATTTAAAGTTTACATTTTAGGAAAAGACACGACACACCAATTGGGTACTATTATGGTGGCGTTCCTTATCTAGCAGGTGCTTAACAGTTATTTGGTCATTAAGTAATATGCAAACCATAAACAATTTACAACAAATGATTATTAACTCATTGTATTCTTGTCCAGATAATCAGATGTTACTTAGGGAATGTTCTCTCGGGCTCTGGATGTTTGATGATTACTCACAGGTGACAAAACTCTAGAGTACCAATGGGCTCGAGGCCAGGCAATGCCCATCCCATCTGCCCTTTGCCACAACCAGGGGCAAAATCCACATCTGTGTATAATGGAGACCCCCGTGGTGTTATTTTTCACCTCCCAGCACTAGCACTTACTCTATTTTTAGCTAATAGATGGGACCCTGATTTCCACTTGTCACCAAAATGAGCATGAGGGACATCTGTTTCCTCCAGGCCCTACCAATGGGGACCAGAGGAAAGAGGAAAGGGCTCATGCTTTCAGCTCACCCTTAGCCATCGAGTGTCTATTGTCTGCCCCCACATATGAGCCCCTGGCCTCAGACATAGCAGTCGACTAGACTCCAGACATCCCTGGGTACCAGACCACATCTCACCATGTATATCCTTGGATATACCCGTGGAATATTTTTCAGCTGCTTCCCGTGGTAGTCCCCCACTACAAAATCTTGTGTGGCATGCACTTGCATTTCAAGACGAGCCTGCATCAGTGTGCTTCGGTTAGCAATGTTTGTGTGAATCTTTGATTCCCTCAAACAGCAAGTACACTTGTCATGAAATAGAACGGCATCACACTTGGAACAGCCGGTTGAAATCTCACCTCACCACGGGAGGTTATTCCCCTAATGGTCCAAGTAAACCGAGAGGCTCACTCGCGCCTCTGCACCTGAGCGCCGTCTCTGCAGAATGACACGGGTTGGAGGAAGAATTGAACAAAAGTTAGGTCACCCTAATGTCATCAGTATCGATGTTCCCAGTGCATTTAATGAAGCCCTAGAGAATTGCTGTAGATTTTGAAAGGGTCAACCCGAGGCGAGGCGGGGGGTGGGGGGGGGTAGTCTCCTGTGTCCTCTCTTTGCTGCAGAATCGCCCATTTCTGAATCTAGTCAGGAGAGGGAAGAGGCTTGAGTAAACTGTGTCCATGTTTCATGTTTTCCGTCCTGTCCACCTCCACCATGTCATGGCGACCACATAGAGCCAGCCTGGGATGGTGGAGCCGACTCAAATGCACTTCGTATGTATCTCCCATTCTATTACCTGCGAGCTGTGGGGCCACTAGAATAACCCACCATTCTGGATAGAATTTCCTCATTGGCAAAAGAAGGACTTAAGCTAGGCTCTGTCTAAGGTCCGCTCTGCTCTAACACTGACCAGCAGGATTAGAGATGAGACTGTATCTGACTTCTTCTCAAGGTAGCGCCCACCCCTTTCTGGGACCTGGCTGGTCAAAACGGAGAGAAAAATAGTTGAGTGTACTTGGGAGGACACAGACTGAGGCTGAAGAAATGGAGTGTGCTTGGTGGAGAGAGAGAGAAAAAAAAATTTCATTCATTCCCCCGAATGTGATGAGGCAATAATAACCCACCAGGAAAAACTGTGGGATGAGCAGAGCAAAGCATCCACCACAGGATGCTCTACCTCAGGACCAGATACACCTTGGAGCCTGGAGGCGTCAGCAGAGGGTAAGTGGCATGGCTCAGACACAAGATGGACAGTGGGCTATAGAGCAAGGGGCCTCAGGCTAGAAGCCTCTAGGTCTAATTTGTGGTTCATTGCTGTAAACTGTCATTCTGGAAGCTTCTCTCTGAAGGGGCCTCAGCACCTAAGAGCAACTGTGTGTGGTGTTCCTTTCTCACCACAGTAACAAAAATATCCAAGTAGACAGTTTAAAGGGGCAGTTTTATTTTGACTCACAATTTCTAAGAGCTGAACATCAGCAAGCGGCAGAGGCAGAGTTGAGACAAGAAGAGGATGTGGCACAGTTCATGCATCAAAGGCACATCCCTGGAAACCACATTCTCCAGGTCCAACCTCTTTCCCACAATCCATCAATTTCTTAATCCACTGAGAAGGTTGAACACTGTTGTCTGTTAACTTTTCCTAAACCCACTAACTGACTACCACACGAGTCTTTGGGTACACGTCACCCTCAAACCGTAACACTGTGTGTAGCCCAACCTAGTCTTTTTTTCCTCTGAAACTCTGGCTCCTTCCTGCACCTCACATTGCTCTCAGAAGACAAACCTATGCCCTGGTTCATTTGGGAGCTAGAATGCAGGGTCAGTAAGAAGAGAGGTTGTAGCTTGTGGATAAGGTTGCTTTGGGGATTATTTGCATGAGCTTCTTTTCTTTATTTAACTTCTGTCCCCAGATGCAGGGATGCTGAAGTATGCCTGTGTCCTCATTGGCTGCCGATGACCAAAAAAAATGCGATCCTTTGTCTAAGTTTGCACACTTCCGGGAGTTAATCAGACCCCTTTCCTTCCCTTTCCTCTACGTCAAGGAAGTGCTATAAATGAACCGGAACCTTTCGCCGGTCTTGGTCTTCTTTCTGCCATTCCCCTGCAGATCTCCGTGCCCATAGCCCCACCCCACCGACCCTAGGGAATAGCCCTGACTTCTAAATTTGCAACATCAGTAGCACAAGGAAGGAAGCCCTGGTCCCAGGCACCTGCGGACATAGCAAGTCTGGCAGCAAAGCAACCGCGTGGCTCCGCCAGCAGCCTTCAGCCTTCTCTCTTCCTCTCCCCTGCCCATACCAGTCACAACTTCAGGTCTGTCTTGCTGTCCCTGCCCTTCTATTTTCTCTCCTGTATGAGACAACATGAAAATGTGGTTATTGGCAGAAACGTCAGAACTTGATTCTCTGCCAACAGGGCCATGCTCACCACTCGAATGAGGAACAGTTATGTTTTTAATTACCAAATTTTAGATTTACATCCCTGATCTTGGGGCACCCTGTGTAGACGGTACATTTCTTACAGCTGAGGTAAAGGAACAGGGATGGCTCACACCGGCTCCTTCTTGGCCCTGTAATCACTTACATGCACACAAATGCAAGCGCAGCTCCACTAGACTGGATGGAGCTCTCTTCACTTCCTCCTCAGAAGTAAAGGGCACTCAGCCACCTAGCACCGGAAAGCACTATTTCCAAAGAGGCCAGGCCAAGCTGTGAGTGTATCCGGCTGCATAGTTCTGCAGCTCCTGCTACTGAGGATCAAAATCCTGAAAGTCAGAGTCTAAGACTGTGTATACATTTCCACTGCAGCCAACCACGCAGGGCAGAGGAGAACAATCTGGCCATGGATTGTTTGGTCTTCATGGTTTCAAGACACTATTTAAGAAGTGAGGACCCTGACTTTTGCTTCTATATGTAAAGTCAGAGGGCTAGGTTAGCCTTAACATACTGAAAACAAAAAGGCAGTCAAGTTTTCCCCTAGATTGATTTATTTTATGTACCTGTTTTGCTTGCATGTATGCTTGTGAGTGTACCATGTGTGAGGATGGTGCCCTTTGGAGGTCAAAAGAGGGCATTGGATCCTCTGGCACTGGAGTGACAGATGGTTGTGAGCTACAACATGAGGGCCAGGAACTAAACCTGGGTCCTCTGCAAGAGCGGCAAGAGCTCTTGGGCACTGAATTATCTCTCTAGCCCCTTTTTTTTTTTTTTAATTATTTATTTATCATATATACACAGTGTTTTGCCTATATGTACACCAGAAGAGGGCACCAGATCTCATTACAGATGGCTGTGAGCCACCATGTGGTCGCTGGGAATTGAACTCAGGATCTTTGGAAGAGCAAGCAGAGCTCTTAACCACTGAGCCATCTCTCCAGCCCTTTAACAGGCCACTTTGATGTGGTTTTGTTTGTAATACAGTCCCTGACTCTGGCCCACATCGACACATCCCATAGAAATGGACATTCTTTAAGTATTGGGTGCAAATAGCTTAAGGAAAACCACACAAAGCCCGTTTCTTCATTTATGATAAGAAAAGTAGAACAAGCAACTGCTTAGGTTTCTTTTTAGATTGCAAGCTCTGGGGAAAAAAATAAGAAGTGTCATCAAAGCAATATCCAAGATAATCAACTTATAAAAAAGAAAATATTTATTAGAGCTCGCAGTTTTCTTTGTCACTACTCATGATTGGTTAGCCCTGATGCTCTGGGCCTAAGTGACACATCATGGGACAGAAAAGGAGTCTCATAGCCAGGATGCACAAGAGTACAAAAGGACGGGGGCGGGGGTGCTCACTGTATGCTAAGGAGCATGCTCTCACTGACTGGAAGATCTCCCACCGGGCCCCACTCCCTAAAGATTCCATCGGCATCTGGTCACTACCGCAGATGGTACCAAGCCTTTAACATGCAAGCATCTGAGGCACAGCTGTGTTTGCTTAAGAGTGGTGCATTACTAAATATAGTTAAAGCACCGTTAATATGGAAGCAACCCTGTTAATGCTGATCTTACTTTTAAATAAGCCAAGTCCTTGGAGAAGACCAGAGACTCCCTGATTAACAGTCGCCAGGCCCTTCCCTGGTGCCTTGACCAGAAGACTTTCAGTCAAGCAGCCTCTGTTAGGCAGGCAGACACTGCCCTCACAGCAGTCCCATTGCTTGTAACGCTACACAGATGCCATGAGGAAATTCCCTGTAATCACAGCTGCCCAAACCCTGCTGCAGAAGAAACTGTTCAAGCCGTGACTTTCCAGACAGCTTTTACTGGGCATTTTCCCATCACAGACCTCAGTGGACTCCTCCGGGATAGAGAAGGAACACTTCCTGTGAGCAGTGCTAACGGTCTCTAATGTAATAGGAGGGCGGTAATGCAATCTGTTCAGATCATCACAGCCCTTTTTCTGCATGAAGGTCTGTGCCTGATTATAAAAGCCTTCAAGCCGGGCATGGTGGCGCACGCCTTTAATCCCAGCACTCAGGAGGCGGAGGCAGGCGGATCGCTGTGAGTTCGAGGCCAGCCTGGTCTACAAAGTGAGTGTAGGACAGCCAAGACTACACAGGGAAACCCTGTCTAAAAAAACCAAAAAAAAAACAAAAAAACAAAAAACAAAAACATAATAATAATAATAATAATAATAATAATAATAATAATAATAATAATAGTAAAAGCATTCAATTCCAGCTACTTGAATCACCCCAGAGACACCCTCCTGGGCTGTCCCCTGATGTTGCAATATCAAGCCTGATAAATCTCTTATCTCAAGTGGCTTTTCTCCACTATATATTTATATTTATCCTTAGGAGAGTGAGCTGAGGTGGAAATACATAAAGGAGACAGTGGCCACAGCAGTGATGACAGTGACAGTGACAGTCACACCAGCTGTGAGAGAAGAGCTGAAGTGTTCCAGAGAACGTTCGAGACTAGGAGCAGAGATGGTGCAAATGGCTAAGGTTGTGAAGAGCTGAAGACAGGAGATCATGGGCTTCAGACATTGGGAGAATTCCAGGGAGCTACCTGCTGCAAGGGCCAAGGATCTCAGCACCCTGGGCCTGTGGGAGTCGAGGGCTGCACCATCTGAGGATGTTTAGGAGCCATCACAGTAGGCAGGAGCCATCACACTGCCTGCTGCTGGCACCTGCGGGCCACTGTAGCTGCTAAGTCCTGGGGCCACTGAGGGTTACAGTCTAGACAGCAATAAGCTTCCATCCTGAGTATCTGAAGCCAAAGACCAACAACAGCTTTTAAAACCCAACGCCGAAGCCCCCTATCTCTCATATTGGAGTCTTAGCATCAGACACTCAAGGGCCTGGTATTGCCAAAACAAAGAGCTCTTCCTCCTCTTTTTATGATTTCTGTTTTGGGTAGCGCAAAAGGGTCCCAGCCAGCTGACTACAAAAGACTCAGATCCAGGGTATAGCATCCTGTGTCTGGCTCCCGAAAGTCTCCCATCTGTCTTATGATGTAAAGTGTGTGTGCTTCATCCTTAGTCATCGCTAGTTAAGCTAAGTGATTTCTCACCTGTTCCAGCATTGCTTGAAAGCCCAACTCAGTGCAAACCTCCTGTCAGGACAAACTCTCAGCTGCACAAGTTATATGCTTCCGAGATACAATGGGGGGAGGGAGGGCGGGACGATGAGGGATTCCAAACAGAAAGAAGAGCAAAGTAGCAAGGAGGGATGAGATTCAAGCAATCCTGAAACTTGACAGAGCAACACTAAACCCCATAGCTCCATGTCTGGCATCTGGGACGTACAGTGATAGGATTTGGGTTCCCAAGAGCTTGGGCAGTCCTGGCACTATGAGCTATGTTTGCAAACACAGTCACTCTCAGGGTGGCTCTGCCCGCTGCCTGCAGCTTTCCCAGCAAGCATTGCATGCTGCTGGCATTATTGATTGCCTGAGATCTCCATTGCTTTGCCTCATTCCTTCTAGGTTCATACACTGTCAGGGACTGCTTGTAGGGATTCCAAGTCTATGGTACACTACCTGACCTCTCAGGCTTTTCTTTGCATCTCGGTGGATCCTGGCATGACCCTATGCATTCTGCATGCATTCCATACCAACATCTCACAGGTAACACTAAGCATCTAGAGCCTGGTGTGAATTTCTGAATACCTTATTGGCACACATGGAAAAAAAATCATTCCCTAAGTGCCCACCCTGGGACCCTTTTCTAAATCTCTGCCCTGGGAAGTATTTGAAAGAGTTTGCATTCCTTATCTATGCATTTCTGATGGCCCGTGGCCTTACCCCATACCCAGATGCCTTCAGAACATCTACCTACCCCATTGTCCTAAGGAAAGTGTTTGCCTTTTAACTACACCCACCTGGATAAAGCCTGTAAGAGTTCCCTTTCTGGCCAAACAACAAACCCTTCAAGTCTTTCTGTTCTACTTTTAAGAGTCCCTGATCTTCATTGAGATGCTGGCTAAGAGCCTATAACCTTCACATCACAGCCCCAGTGCTGTGTTGGCTTCATATTCCCTTTGCCAGATAAAGCAGTCAGTTGTCCTTTAGCTCAGCCTCTTACAAAGTCTCAGGGAGTGGATAAAATGCAGCTAACTCCTTTGCCATGGTTTGACAGCGATGGCCTCCATCTACTTTCTGGAGTTCTTACTTCTGCCTGTTGCCCTGTCCTGCTCTGTCCTGGTTTTCCCAACTCTAGCCACAGCTACCTGCTAAACTGCACCTAAAGGATTACCAGTTGCTTTCAGCCTGCTTCTCTGAATGTTTCCCAGTTCTTCCTATAAATGAATTCCAAAGGCCTCTCCTTACCACTAGATATAGAAAGTGACTGCATGCCCAGCTTCTCAATACAAATCTTCTAAGCATTCCTCAGCCCAGTCAAACTGACTAATTAATCAAAAGGCAGGGTCATAAAGCCATACCTCCCCACACCCTTTCATGCCTTCAAAGGGAAAACTGTGTGACGAAATAGCTCCATGTTGCAAACCATCTTATATAATCCATTCTGTGGAGATGTGGAGATATAGTTATGAAGTTGATTAATGTTTAAGATATACCATCTTTATTTTTATGAGTAATATAGCATCTTTGCTTTTATGTTGTGTTGTCTGAACATTTTCTGCATTTCCTTCTAAAGGATAAAATGAGCATTGATGGATCCAGGAAGTCACAATATTATATAACGATTGCTTCCAAATAAGATCAGTGGCCGTGACATACTATGATGGTTTGGCTGCCAAGTTTCTTACTCTCTGTTGAAACTTGGCTGAGATTACACAGAGCCCCACAGCATCATTAAAACCTTCCCAACAAACACCTCCATGCTAATCCGATGATAAAACAAAATGTCTTTGTTGTAACATCCAGTCTGCTGTTTTCTGTCATCGCAATCTCACGTTATTTTCCAGCTTTCAATAAGCCAACGTTCCTGACACTTGGCAATTATTTGTAAGAACTGCCAGGCCACCTAGGATAGCACATCTTAAACATTTCTTTCTCATCAGAAAAATAAATCAAATGAAAGCGTAGCCTACTTGAAAAATCACTAGCAGAACCTCTGTGCATGGTATGTCAGATCTCAGAAATCCTGCTCACCACATCAGGAGGAGAAATGATGAAAAATGAACAGAAAGAAAAAAAGGAAGAGAGAGAAGAGAAGGAGATAGAGAGCGAGGAAAGGAATGAGGGAGGGAGGAAGGAAGGAAAGAGAGAAGGAAGGAAGCGAGGGAGAAGGCTTCATCTGAAGGACATTCTTTCCCTGATTATACACAGCCTTTACCACATTTGGCTCAACTTTCTAAACCTAACACAACTACATTTATAAAACAATATGCTAAAAATTTACAACTATTGAAGAGTCATGCATGCCATGAATTTCTTTTCTAGTGTTTTCCTAGCTCACGCAAGAGGACCTCGGAGTTGTAAGGTTCTCGTTATATATTTACTGTATGGATGAAGGGATGGGTGGATGGGTAAAGGAATGGATAGATGGATGGAGGAATAGATGGATGAAGAGGTGGATGGATGGATGAAGGGGTGGATGAAGGAATGGATGGATGGATAAAGGGATGGATGGATGAATAGATGAATGAAGGGATGGATGAGTAGATAGATAAATGGATGAAGGGATAGATGGACAAAGGAATAGATGGATGGATGGATGGGTGGATGAAGGGATGGGTGGATAAAGGATGGATGAGTGGATGAAGGGATGGATGGATAAAAGGATGGATAAATGAAGGAAGGATGAAAGGATAGATAGATGAAAGGATGGATGAAGGAATGGGTGAAGGGATGGATGGGTGAATGAAAGGATGGATGGATGGATGAACGGATGGATAACAGGTAGATGCAGAGTTCAGCAGTGCAGAAGGAAACTCCTTAGCATTTATTTGTCCATCTTTTGTTTTATCTCATAAAATAAAAAATCTAGTGGGCCTGGTGCTTCAGGCCTGTAACCCCGTTACTCGGGTAGCTGAAGCAGGATGATTACAAGCGCAAGGCCTTCGTGAGTTACATAGAGAGTTCAAGGCCAGCCTGGGCAATTTAGTGTGCCACCCTCTCTCAAAATAAGAAATAGAAATAAAGGACTCAAATCTTGACTGGTTGTTGACTGTCTAGTCAAACAGTCCTTTCTAAAAACCTTTCCCCTCCTTTTCAGTCCAATTGTGTAGAAGCTTGCAGGATTTTTGGTTCATCAGAGAACACAAGTGGAGCCGTGGGTGTGACGACGGGCGGGCGGTGGCTCTCAACTTGTGAAGTCAAGATGTGGGTTTATGAGGAAGTATTTTGTGGGGTTTCAGTTTTTCCTCTTTCCTTTTTGGTTATTTCTGACATTGACTTTGAATATGTGACACACTCCTAGGAACCATTAAGGGTGATTAATAAATAACAGTTAACATTTACATCGAGCAGTAGCTGTTTGAAATGCGCAGGGATTTAATGCACAAATGTACTTTGTGTTTGGGATCTGTCTGTCTTTTTGAGAGTTACAAGGAATGTAAACTGGTCTGTAGCTTCTGCTGCACACTTGAAGTATTTGGTGGTGAGTATGTAAAAGTAGTCTTTTCCCCATTCTAGTCTTATATGTCCAAAGTCCTGTGATTTTATTCATTTATAATTTTTTAAAGAAGTTTGAAGTATTCAGCTTTGATATTTTAACTTCTTTTGAAAGAGTAATGTTACCAAGCGTATTAAGAAAAAAAAAAAAAGATTTAAAAGGGAACACCCACCCCCATCTTATTTTAAAAAGGTGTACTGACAATGTGTAGTAATTTGTGAATAAAAAGAAAATGTATCCCATTTCTAGGTTAAAAGAAAGAAAGAAAGAAAGAAAGAAAGAAAGAGGAAAGAAAGAAGAAGAAAAGAAAGAGAAAGAAAAGAAGAAAGAAAGAAAGAAAGAAAGAAAGAAAGAAAGAAAGAACGGACTCAGGGCTAGAGAGACCACTCATTGCTTAAGAGCACTGGCTGCTCTTCCAGAGGACCCAGATTTGGTTTTCAGCAGCCGCATGGCAACTCACAACCATCTGTATTTCCAGTTCTAGGAGATCTAATGTCCTCTTCTGGCAAACCACTGACACTGAGGCAAACCACCCATACACATAAAAGTAAAATTAATAAATCTTTAAAATATACAGTTACACTGGAGATGTAGCTCATGAGGATTTGCTTAGTTTGTGCGAGGCCCTGGCTTTAATTTCCAATACAAGAGCTAATAAACATGAAGCCCTCGGTGGTGGTGGTGGGGGGCAGGCTTGTCTCACATACAGGGGTGTTCCAAGTTCCCAAGAGAGAACAGGCTGTGTACTCGAGAACCTGGAACATTTTGGTTGGTCTTTTGTTATTTGTGACTACAGGTAGGCCAAACATTTAGAAAACTATTGACCCGGAAACGCAAACTTACCAAAGTAAACACATAAGAAGAAAATTGTTTTTATAGAACTGCTTGTTGTAGATTCCCTTTATAGAAAGCAAGCCACAGTTTGAAGGGGCCCTGTGCTGGGAATGCAAGAGACCCCTCTCTGCCAAGATCACACATCCAGACGGCCAGGGTTAGATCCCACAGGTAACCTAGAAGCCACCAGAATGAGACTATGTCCCATGTAAAGCAGGCTAGAACAGAGGCACAGACTGTACTCTTTTCTTTTAAACTCTCATGCTGAAATCCTAAGCAGCCAGCATCTCAGAGTGCATTTGAAGATAAGGCCTTTAAAGGATGCTTAAGATGAAATGAGGTTATAGAAGGAAATTCGAGTCATCCTGGCTGCAGGACGATGGAATGAAGTCACAAGTCTGTAAGTGAAAGGGGAAGGCTCAGGAGAGGTCAGCTCTATAGATGCCATCTCCAGCCTCCAGAACCAGGACACGATAAATGTGGTTTCAGCAGCCTGGTCTGTGCGATACATTATCATGGGCATATACACAAGAAAATATTTTTTAGGCTCCCTTCTACTGTTCTAAAGACTAAAATTACACCGCAGAGGTTCCAAATCCCAGACAAACAGAAGACAAAGGAAAAGATGCCCACTTTCTCACCCCAGGAAGCCATCTGGGGCTTTCTAAGGTAGTATTCCTCAGATAGAGGGGCCTGGCAGACCTACACACTCTGGCCTCTGAACAGAAAACAACACTAGCCCATGTTTTTTTTTTTTTTTTTTTTTTTTTTTTTTTTTTTTTTACTTCATTACAATAGTAGGGATATGTAAGGCAGGAAAATGGCTGCTGCTTTGATCCTTAAGGAAATACATCCCTCCTCAACCTCTTGCCTTGCCAATAAATACAAGCACAGCATTTGGACATTAGAATTGCCTTTGCAAACACTGCAGAAAAGTAAGCAACTTAGAAAGTCCTGAACCTTCACTTAAGGAACTAGTTTAGCATGCATGAGGCCCTGTGCTCAATCGCTGGCACAGCACAAAAGCAGTCACATGCCTCTAATTGCTGCACCCAGGAGGTGGAGGCGGCACAATTGTAAGTTCAAGGTCATCATAGGCTGCAAAAAATAAACGTAGAGCCTGGCCTTGCATGTGTGTGGGAGAAGGGAGCTTGCCAGGGATGCAGGCAGAAGACATTGTTCCACTGAGAATAAATAAGCAGGCAGTAGCATCAAAAGAATTTACTACATTACTTCCCTTTAATAGAAGAGCAAACCAGATGTCTTGCTCAATCAAACTACCGGTGGGAGAAGAAACCCTTGGTCAGCTCCAGGTTCTGCTCGGGCAGGCCTATACTGAGCAGGACTGGCTAAGTCCTGTTTGTATCATTAAAAAATTATCATAGCTGCTGGCTGCCAGAAGTCATTTGCCTAGCATTGTCCACTCTACAGCAGTGGGTCTAATGCTTCCTGGGGCTGTGGATGTCTGGGAAATAGCATCTCCGAGATAAAGGTCTGCCGACAGCTGGAGAAAGTGGCCTGACCCCAAGGGTATCACTCTGTAGGAAATAGTAAGATCTGGGGCAGTGCGGGCAGGGATGCACAAGGCTGTGGGCCACCCTGCAGGGGTGAGGCCACATCAGTGTCCCCTAAAAGTGGGTAGAGTAGAGTGTGGGCTACATAGTGGGTAGATGACTTACGTGGGGAGGGCCTGTGTTTCTGATTTTGTTCCCCTTATGGCCTCCCACCCTAGGTTTAAGATTCAGGAAAGCAGACTAGGCGTGGTGGCACATGCCTCTAATCCCAGCACTCGGGAGGCAGAGGCAGGCGGATGGCTGTGAGTTCGAGGCCAGCCTGGTCTACAAAGTAAGTCTAGGACAGCCAAGGCTACACAGAGAAACCCTGTCTCAAAAAAAAAGAAAGAAAAGAAAAGAAAAAGAAGACTCAGGCAAGCAGATGTGCACACATGTGTGACTGTTCTGCTTCTCCATGCCTTTGCAATCCTAGCCCTCCAAGTTCATTCTTCCCACACCTTTCTCTTCTCCTTCCTTCTATCCCCTTCTTCTTTCCTCTCCCCTCTTCTCCTCATCCCCCCCCCCTTATTTTCTTCAGGCCTCTCTTCTCTTTTCTCAGTCCCTCCCTCCAGGCCTCTCCGATATCCTATCATAAGTTCCTGAAAAACTTGCCCTGGCCAAAGAAGCTTTGGAGAGGGTGAGAAGATAGCCAGAGAGATGGATACGGGGGGTGGGTAGGAAGAAATATTCCCCCCCCAACACCTCATATCTTCAAGCTGGATTCTCTCCCCCTTAGCATCTTGGTTTCCCCTCAGAGACTGCGCTGTGAACTGGCTGCATTTGGTTTGATCCTCAACTCTGCTCTCTGCCCAGATGGGGCTGAGCACCTCTCCTTATACCCATGGGCTGACGACAATGAGGAATAGGGAGTCTGTGGCCAGAGGGAGAAGAGATGTAAGCCCTTAGCTCTCCCCCATCATGAACAGCACGCTGTTTCTTGATGCAAGGGAGAGATGGTAGCCCTCTTTTGCCAGGCCTCCCTAGGATCTTCAGGGCTCTCTGCCGTACCTCTACCTTCCCTCTCTCACTCTTCAGGCACCCCAACATGTCATCCTACCCCCCATCATGGGTTCTCTGTTTATTTTTTGCAATTCATTGAGCCCAATTAATGCTGCCTGTTGTAATCTTTCCTGATCTTGTTGACTTGCTCTTGTAGCTCACTAGCCTTCCAACCAGTCTCTGACCGATGCAAATTGACGCGGATTTAATAGACATCACAGAGCTTTTGTGCTCATGACTGTAGACCAGTGGCTCTCAACTTTCCTAATGCTGCAGCCCTTTAATACAATTTCTAATGTTGTAGTGACCCCAACCATAAAATTATTTCATTGCTACTTCATAACTGTACTTTTGCTACGGTTATGAATCATAATGCAAGGATATACAGGATATCTGATATGTGACCCCTGTAAAGGGGTCATTCAACGCCCCCCAGCCCCTCCTCAAAAGGGTTGTGACTTAGAGTTCAAGAACCACTGTTATAGATAAAGAGACCAAAGTCCTCCCAGCTTCACCTTCCACACCTGGGCCCCTCTCTCCTCACCCAGGCTTGCACACTGGACACTAGGGAACCAGGCCAAGCTGGTGGGAGGGAACACTCTGGACCGTGGGCAGTAAGTAGTCCTGGAAATGAGAAGCCAAGGTCTGTGGCTCTTCTCAACAGGACCTTAGACAAGCCACTCGATCCTGATCAGCTGGAAGACTCTGTCCAAAGTCAGCAAAGCGCAGAGATAAGGATCACACCAGGAAGGTCCCGAGTCTGCTCATTAACCCTGTGCCCAGACCGGCTGGGAACTGAACTCGGAGCCCGGCAGTTTGGCTTCTCCAAGCCTCATCCACGTGATGAAAGAGAGAAGAAGAAGTGGGGACAATTTTTGATAGCTTAAGCTTGGGGTACAGGATGCTTAGCTAATGTACTTTGAGGAAATACCTGGGGTAGTCACGTGTGTGTGTGTGTGTGTGTGTGTGTGTGTGTGTGTGTGTAACTCCATGTATTTTCTCATTCTGTCATGATGGGATGGATGTCACATAATATGAAAAACAAAACAACTTTATTTTATAGGAAGAGGATGGCACAGAGAACCACCCTTCCAGCATTTTGAACAACGTAGCTTCTTTAGGGTTCAGAAAACCTGGTCCGGTTTTCCCACAGCATTTTCAAGACAGAAGAAAAGACAAGGAGAAAGGAAGGCCGGCTGGAATGGCCCTCAGCATCGAAAATACTGGTTCGTTTCTATCCTTGCACTTAGCTGGTGTCTCCCCACTCACATACATAGATCAGTGGTTGATTATTGCCTGGGCAGTGGGGGAGCATAAGGAAAGGTCAAGTGGTTAGAAAAGTTCCCCATCTCCTGGCCTTGAGGCAAATGCTGATTCTCAGGCCCTCTTCAGTCTCAGGGTTCATGAGCCTGGATCCTGCTTCCTGCCGGAGGACTGAGCTGCTACGTTAGCGAGGTGTAGTCAGGGGCTGTTCCCTGAGTGGGCCTTACTGCTACTTTGCACAGCTTTGTCCTGGAATACCAGCAACATCTCAGGAAATCTTTAGGCTCCGGGTCTGATCCGAATGGCCTTGCTCTTCTCCCTCTAACCGGCCTCCTTCTCTAGGCCCAGGGTCTGGTATGCCAGTTGGGAAGAACTAACTGAGGTGAGCCATTCTCTCTTTGACTCCCTTCTCTGTAGAGGCAGCCTATACGCTCCCTCCATGCACCCTCCCCCCACCTTTCCTCTTCTTCCTTCTCCTCTTCTTTTCTCCCCCTCACTCATTAGCTAAGCCTCTCGGGTCAGTTTCAATAGATTTCCCCACATTTCCACTGGAAACTATCTTTTCTCTTTCAGCTTTCCCTGGTATAAGTGTCTCCTGTCCACCAAACCACAATCGCCACGGCCAGAGAAGAGGCCACTGATGTCCTTGCTGGCCACTTGGCACTGATATTTCCAAGCCATGACTCCACTAGCCTCCCACAAAGCATCTGCTTCTCTGACCCTCCCTGACCATATACCCTCACATGGCCGCCATCCCCTTCCTCATCCTCAGCTTGGAAGACACGCTCCTTTATGCCGAGCACTTTGCCGGCTTCCATATGTTCCCGTCACTCCAGCCTCCAGATCATTTGTCAATGTGTGCCACTTCCTTGTACTAATTAGAGTTGGCTCAGCTGCACGTGAAACACTCATATAAAGGGCTCGAGTAATGCAGGGGTCTCCCATGTAGAACAGTTTAGGAGATGGGAGGGTCAGGGTTAGAACAGTGACCTCACGGTTCACCATTCGTAGGGTTTTCCCCACGTCACACAACACAGTCGTCATCTTTAACAGGTGATGGAGTCTTTAAACACTAGGCCTGTGGGAGACAGTTGACATTCAAGTCATACCAACACCTGTTTGCATCTGTTCTTCCGTCACACAGATACCTCCCACCAGTCCTTTTACCCTCCCTCTCCTACGACCTGTAAGATGTTATACCAGCTTTGGTCCCTTAAGAAGCACACACTAGGGTAGTCCTGGCCATAAGGAAGATGCCCATGAAGATGAAGGACAGGGACAACCAGGGAGGACATGAGCCACGGTGCAGTTCTGATCTGTAGAAGGCTTGTGAGAAAGAATGATTAAGAGGAAGAGACCCACTCATATTTAGTTCTGGAAAAAAAAAAAAAAACAAAACTCCACTTAGTCATCACAGATTTCCAAGCCTTGGTTGCTCATTAGCTGGAAGCTGTGTTGGTATAAAAAAAAAAAAAATAGTGGTCCAGATCCAAGGGCCTTTCTCTGCTTAATTTCAGGCCCATACATCCACCAACATGTTTTTCCATCTCTTGGGTAATCCATACACCTCTCCTAAAGACTTAGCCAGGCTCACTTGCCCAGCTCTCTGTACAACCTTGACTATTTCCTATCTCTTCCGGATCCTTGCTTTGGCAGAGTGTGCTTGCTTCTGCTTCTCTCCTGACCCAGGAAGAGGAAGTGAGACACCACAGCAGGGTCAAAGGGAACGGCCAGGTGCTCTGTACATGCTTCATACATCACAAATACTCAATAAAATGTATCGAATGGACTTGTATTTTGTTTGCACTAGACTGTGAGTCCTTTGAGGGGATAAGGGTCTGTGTCCTAGTCAGCTACGCTTTCTACCTATTAGCTCACAGGCATAACTATTAAGATGCCAAGCTAGGAGAACTGATCTACTCATTTCTTGCTGTACTAGAAATGGTTCATTTCTTCACTAAAAGCTCAGTAGAAAGCCTGTCATACACCACATAATAAATAAGAGATTGTTTAACTGAGGTGAGTGGAAAGCAGATGTTTTCCCTCTCAGCTCTCGGAGGCACGTTAGCAGTAGCAGAGACAGGGAAGGAGCAGGTAAGAGGTTTCCACGTCACTTTCACTCCTTCTTTGCCTCAGCATGCCCGCCCGCCCTCAGGTGCTCCACAGACCAGAACAGATGATCTTATCCATCAGTGAATACATTATGCTGCCCTCAGAACTCACTGTGACCAACAGAATGCCGCAGAGGGGCACACTGTCTGATCATAGTGTCTCTCTTTGGTTGGTGATTTTCTGGCCTCCCGTGCCAACCAGAAGCTGGAGGAATTGGTATGGATCCGAAGCAGGGACAAGGACATGAACTTTTGTGAAGGCAAAACCTCAAGGTATTTTCTAGAAAACAACCGAGATCTGTGGTGAGCAGGAAGCAGAAACTGCAGCCGAGAATCCCAACCCCTAACTTAGATTAAGGAACACACAAATAAAACTCTAGCATCCTACAAGGATGAACTAAAAGTGTCTTCCAGTCAAAATATCAGGCTAGGGCCTCTGGTGAGATCGGGCTATCCGAGATTCATGTAGAGACTTGACAGTGCTGCAGCAGACAGTGTGAACTCCAGGGTCTGCTGTGAGGTCTGGCCCATCTACATAGATTGTGAGAGCTTCGCCCATGGTTATCCTGACAGGCCTGGCACCTGGGTGCTCCTAAGCAGAAATGTTGGTGGCCACGCTCTAAGAACCTAATGCCAATGTCACATGGACTCGGATTTCCCTTGTTCTGATTCCTACTCTGTACGCACCGTTCAGGGATAACTCGATTCCTTCTTCAGTCTATGAGTATTACAACCTGTGCACATATTCCATTTCTCACTATAATTAATACCGCAGCCTTTGGTTTGCTGTCCAGTTGCTCTTAAATAAGGCTGCAATGAGTCTTTCCTCAAGGCGGACTGGTGTAGTTGAGTATTTTAGCTGAGGGCAAGTTCTGAGACACTGATGTTTTGTGCTAACCAGTGAAGCCTGTGAGCAGATAGGCACAGGGTCAGCCTGCAGGTCTGTCTCCTGCAGAGCTTTGTAAGATTCCACAGTGAGATGAGCTATATGGATAGCCGTGTGAGCATCTGCTAACAAAAGCACAGCAAGAAAGTTATTGGTGTGTGTGTGTGATGTGTTTGGTGTTTGTATGTGTATAGTGTGTGTGGTGTGTGTGATTTATGTGTGCATTGATGTATGTGTGTGTGGCGTTTGTATGTGTGTAGTGTGTGTGGTATGTGTGCATGTTGTGTGTGATATGTATGTGATATTTGTGTGTGTCTGTGTGAAATGTGTGTGTGGTATTTGTGCGTGTGTGTGGTGTTTATATGTGTGTAGTGTGGGGAGGTGTGGGGGGTGTTTGTATGTGTGTAATGTGTATGTGTGTGGTATTTGTATGTGTGTAGTATTTGTGTGTATGTGAAGTCCTGAGAAACATAGCTTCCTAGCAATACTAGGTAACTTTTGTTAAGGTTGCATGATTTTATCCTGAAAGTAATAAAACACAGTTATTGCGCAAAGCAAGTGTTGGGCTGGTAGATGGGTGGGATGGAACTGAAGTTGGGAGCGCTGACTCTGCGTTCACAGTTCACGGTGTGGTACCAGCTGCTTTTTCACCATATTGGAAACATGAATTTTTCAAGTTCCTCATTTCACTTGAAATGTGACTTAGGGAATTGTTAAATTCCAACGAGAACATTATGGATCTCCCCCGAACAAAGTGGAAGCGAAGACATCTGTGTAAACCCTCACTCTTGACAGTGGACTTTAGGGAAGGGAACCCCAGGGGCAGGGACATTTGAAGACTCTTGCTAAGGTGGGAGACCCTCCTCCTCCTCAGCCTCATACTGTTCCTGTGGGAAAATGGAGACCGTGACTAACAGCTAAATCACAGTTTTCATCTTTGCAGAACTAAAAATCTGGGTACTTTTCGTGAGTCACACTTTCATTAGGACATTAGTTGAAAATCATTTGTAAATGTCTTTGGGGGTGTCCAACCGTACCAATATCTGTGAATTTCATGAGGGGGTACATTAATTAACACCCAGACTGCAAACAAGATGACAAGCTAACTTTTCTAGTATCTCCTTTTCATGTGTGTGTATGTGTGTGTGTGTGTGTGTGTGTGTGTGTGTGTACATTTATATGTATATATTGATTATTCATATTAATCAGAACAAAGGCAACTAGAAAGCACAGAGAAAAGCCTCACTATGCAGCCGCGCTGCAGTAAGGACTAGGCGCTGAACCACAGAAGAACCATGTGGCACAGGTTTCCTTGACAACTGTTCCCATAGAAGCAGTGTTCAAAGATAGACACCGACGAAGCCACTAGGAAGATTAATTGGTGATCATGCCCCAGTATCTAGAATGGCATCATCTGACAACGTTGTGGCACCTACTTCTAAATTAGGGTGACTGGGTGTTTTACACCTTGCTATTTAGTGGAGTTCCTGCTTTGTCTTTCCAAAATAAGAAGTCCTCTTTGAAAATGAATAACCACCACAATTAAGTTGCTGGGGGAGGGGGCGGGTGTCATTGTTTTTCATCTAAAATTAATAGTCCCACCAAAAGAGATGTAGATAACCACACACAGGTGGGTCCAGAATGGGGGGTCAGTTCTCAGAGATTTAATCAGAGCTTTGTTAAACATCTCCTTTGTGAGGGTGTGAAGTGTACCTCAGTGATCTTGATGTACCGCCAGATACCAGGAAAGTAATTCTTAACCCAAACCATTCACATAAAATGTAAGCACATAGGGAGACCGAGAAAACCACAGTACCACCGAGTCCCCTCTCTCCTATTGGCTGTGGAACACAGACCTCTCAGCCAGCAATTCGCAGTGTGAAGCGATCTGTGTGCAAATAGTGGGAAATTTAAGATAAGGAGAAAAGGTGGGGAGGGATGGAGTTCTAAGTGCTGAGGACACTAAGGATAAAGCTGCACAAAGGAACCCAACAGGTCGGAATGAAAGAACCCTTTGAAGTGTTAAAATGGTATTGCTAAGCCAATTCTGGTCACCCACATACGAAAAATCACAAATGCAATTATCTCAACCCTGAGAAGTAAATACAGAAAAAAAGACGCTTGAGGGAAGTATACCAAAATAGAGATTTAAATTAATAGCAGCACCCTAAGAAATTGCCTTTCTCTTTTTTTTGTTTTCTTACTGGTATTTGTGATGCTTTCCCTCAAATGTGCAATTATCTCAGCAGAATGAAGGAAGACATGGAATCGCAACTTGCACACACTGCCGTGAGACTAGACAGGCGCAAATAGAGGGTCAAAGGGCAGTTTCTAGGCCCAGGCTCTGCCAGTCACCTGTGCGGCTGCTCGGACCCCTGGGTGACCTGGAATGCCACAGCCGCCACAAGCATCAGTAAGGCTGACCCTACAGCCAACACTCATGAGCTATTTCATCTTAAGCAGAACAAGCATCTGACCCTCCATTGCAAGAAAACAGCAACAGCAAATCTGCCCAAAATCGGGCTCTTTGTATGCTGGGAGAAATGGAATGGCCAGAGCGGTGGCCACACCCACTTGGCCTCAACTTTCTTCTAAGGTGATGTTTGAAGCCAGAGCTGTGCCTCCTTTACATGCAATAGCCAAGGTCAACCTGCTGTCTAGCCATTGTGGGGGTCGTCATCTCAACCAGCATACGAAGATTAGAGGCAGACAGACTGGCCCTCCTCTTCTGAGAGGGGCATCTCAACTCCAAGCCACCTCTTGTAGTTCACGCAATCACATCCCGCATTTATGGATTCCTCGCTAAGACAAATAATCACAACCGGCGTTTGTCTTTCGCTCAGTAGTTTGGCTCCAGCCGCGGCATCACGACCAGTCTCAGTTTTGCAGGGTTACAAGTAGGGAGTTCTTGTTTGTTGCTCCCACTATTTGGAACATTTTTTTAAGCCTAAAATGTGTGTAAGGGAGCAAGCCTGTTCCCCTCCATCTGCCAGCAGCCAGCAGGCAGCCAATCAACATTCCCAAATGGTTCCCTTTGTGATTTATGCCACAGACATTGCCTAAGAACAGCACAGGGAAACCCCCCCACCCCACCCCCACCCTCACCCCAGCAGAAACCTGTTAAGAGAGGTGGGGCAGACTGAGCTCTAGTGTCAGGGGGTACTACTGAGGGGAAGACAAGAGTAAAAGAATAAATTCATATTGCCAGGCATGGTGGCACACACCTTTAATCCCAGCAGAGGCAGGCAGATCGCTGTGAGTTCGAGGCCAGCCTGGTCTACAAAGTGAGTCTAGGACAGCCAAAGCTACACAGAGAAACTCTGTCTCGAAAAAACAAAAAAACAAAAAAACTGAATTCTGAATTCTCTTGGCAGAGCAGTGGGAAAGAATAGAATGTTCCAGAAACACATAAAAAAGTGCACAAGCGGGAAGATGAGAAGGGTCTTGGAGTCTTCATAAAGACCCCAACACTCACGCAGCGCACGCGTGTGTTTGTGTGTGTTGAGATGGGGTCTCAGTCTGTAACCCAGATTGCCTAGGCACTCATAGGCAGCCCTCTTATAGCTTCTGAGTGCTGAGATTGATAGGCAGGCATCAACCTCCATGCCTGACACAGATATTTTGACTTGATTCTTATGGCAGAGGAAGGTGATGGAGAGGTCAACCCTACACTGTGTCAGCCAGTCTTGTAATCTTTAAGTATTCTGACTGTAAATTTGCCTGTTCATTGCTCTGTTATATGTGAACAATTCTGTACCCTTTTTCCAGAATTATACATGGGGGTTTACAGGACATAAAATAGAGAGTAGGTTCTAAATGACACTTTAAAAACCTAATTAAAAAGTTACATTTCACATGCATATGCTCCTTTTGTGGCAGAGTCCAGTATGGACTCTGGGAGGAGATAAATAGGGCCGAAAAAATAGAACCTTTGCTTTTGCATTGCTTTGCATCGTTTGGCTGTTCGTTGCTCTGCTTCGAGACACTCCTAGAGAGAAACGCTCCAGAGAACACTTAGAGGTTCTGGCTATGTAGAATGTGTTTTTTAAGACAGCCTCTCGCTCCATAGTCCAGGCTATTGTGGAACTCACCATGTGGTCCAGGCTGGCTTTGAACTCTTGCTGACGCTCTTATCTCAGTCTTCCTGAGTGCTGAGGTTACAGGTAGGTGTGCTCCACCGCATCTGGCTTTTTTCCTCTTCCCCTCTTGCCCCACCCCCTCTCGTCATCAATGTCAGACCTCAGTGCACACAGGGCAAGCACTCCACATAGCCGCACAGGGTCCTTAAGTGAGTGGAATCTGTTTCACAGCCCTGGCACCGGCGCTCACTTTCCCGGGCAAGCTTGAGCAGGTAGGTTGCTTAATTTCCCTGCCTTCATTTCCTCGTGTGAAATGGAGCTAACAGTAGCATCTCGTGGGCTTTTCCTGCCAGCTCATGACTTAGAATAGTGCCCGGCACATGGTAAGTTATCATTCTCGTTGAGGTAAGGCCAGTTGTTGATAAGAAGATGAGACTGGCAGGACTTACCTTCTGGCAGATAAACAGGCAAAAGCATAAAGCACTAAATACACAGACCGTAGGTGAGTTTACAAAGACTGTCAGTTACTGATAGAAACAGCAGAATAAGGAAGCCATCCAGTGGGGTTCACGGCTCCCTGGTTTATAGATTTGGGGACTAATGTGCCCAGAAGCATCAATTAGATGAGCACTTAGTTTAGATCAGATTATTAACTGCTCATATAGCAGAAGATTTGAAGCTGGAAGGCAGAGATCAAAGGTGCCCATTCCTCTACTGTTAAAAACAATCACTATTCATGTTTTTGCTACACGGTCTTGTACGCGATGTGTCACTTTTCTGTATACATTCCCCGGTGTGCACACGCATACGTGGGAACGTGTGTTTACTTTTTCAAAATCAAGACCAGTCGAGAAAATCATATATACTAGCTTCCTATAGCTGCCACACAAAGTTCCTCAAACTGGGTCACTTAAAACAAAGGAAATGTATTCTCTCCCAGCATTGGAGCTGGAAGCCTGGAAACAAGATTCAAGCAAGGCCTCTGTCTGGTGTGTGTGGTGGGGGAGGTTCTGGTCTTTTACCCTCTGGGACTCCTTAGCATCCCTTGGCTTGCAGCAGTATTGCTCCCAGCCTGCTTCTGTCTCCTGTGTGTCTCTATCAGTCATCCACTTCAAGTCTCCCCTCCCTGTCCAGTATGATCTCTTTTTAGCTGAGCTCATCTGCAAATGTCCCACATTCTAAAGTTCCAGGTTAGCCCGAATTTCTGGGGACACCACTCAGCCAACAGTGTAGCACGTAAGGAAGCTATTTGGCTTCAACCATATGATATGCTATCCACCCCTCCATCCCACAGTAGCCCAGAGCGTATGTTGGAACCCCGTTTTCATTCCGGCCTCTGGTCCAGGCAGGCTAGCCCGGCTTCCTTCCATACCTCACTCTCTGAATGTCTGTTTGTTGACCAGGGTAGATGTGGAGTTCTTCGTGCTTCTGTGGTTATCCAATACCCATGAGAGAAGACTGGTTTTCCTAGAGCCACTGAACCGATAGCTTGAATTTCACCAATACACAATATTACTTTTAGCTGCCATGGTAACCACAGTCACTATAAGGTCACCCTCCCCAAACTGCTGCCTTTGAGTAGAGTCATGTCTACCTGTTTGTGGGCCCACAGTATCTTTTCAGGGTTTTTTTTTTATTGTATATCTGGCCACCAGGCCATCTCTGCTGACCTTCAATGTAATTTTCTACCAAAGCACCTCTGTCTGGCTTTGTTGGTGGAATTATCTAGGGCCCTCTCAATTTACCCCAGAAAAACTGTCAAACATTAAACTTCAGGGAAAGTTGCTGTCACCTCAACCACTTTCCAGTCAGGTCTTGGGCTCCTCATGCAGTGAGTCACCTCCATAGAAACAACTGCTGGCAGGAGGCAGTCTGGAGAAATTGTTGGCTCCACAGAACATGCACTAACTGCTCTTGGGCAACAGATGCCCAGATGCCTGTCCTCTGGTGCTTCCGAGCAGGTGAGTAACTGTGGTGTCACTTTCTCCACAGGAAGAACAGTATGTCTGAGGGGTTCTGCAGAACCAGAGATTCCTCCTGAAGTGTCATCTCCTCTTCTTTAGAAATGGCGCGGCATTATCTTTTCATATGAACACAACATATTAATGCTCCTCACATTTGATACCTTTAGGTGATTTCCCGCTATGATTTAATTGGGTTGAAAATCCTTATTCATTAAATAAAAATACATTAAACACCAACGAGGTGTTTATTCTTTAAAGCCCAGTAGATTTGATAGTCTTTTCTGCAAATATCCCACACTTAGTACCAGGGGGAAAAGGAGCAAACAGTGGGTAAAAAATGGTACCATGCAAATGTGAGTCCTCAGAGCCCTTGTAAAACCAGGCACATTGTGTGTGTGTCTGATCCCAGCACTCCTACAGGGACAGGGAGAATCCTCAGAGGTTTGCAGGCTAACTCACCTGATGTATACAGCACTGAACTACAAAGAAATCCTCTGAAAAGATAGGTGCCTGAGGTTGTCCTCTGACCTCTACTTTCTGACTGTGGTATACATTTAAACATGTATGCATCATACACACATACACACACCCGACACGTGCACATAGCACACACCACACATGTCAAACATACACACACATACATGTACACAATCACATACCACATGTCACACATACATACTAAATACATCGTTCATGTACACACATCACACATGCACACCGCACACATCATACGTGTGCACTTACACATCACACACACATACATACATACACGTACACGCACACTGAAGTGAAGCTGGATGATAAAAATACAGGAATCTCCAGTGGGTGAGGGAGGGACATAGGCTGCCCCCTTGATGTCCCATCTGCCAGGCTGGGAAGGGGTCTTTAATAAAGCAAGCTGCACTCACACATGGGTTTGCATTTGTTGCCGTCTCTCCTTCTGTTGCTTTCCTGACAGAAATCGGCCCACTATGTGAAGATGCCACCAAAAGCAATGTGCCTTTTATACAGGTAATTGATGAACACGCTGGGCTTGGAAAGCCAACAGTGCCCACCAATACAACTAATATGAGAGCTGCTCTAGGACATATGTGAGTCCAACAGAAAGAAGGATGGCAGGGATTGAAAAGCAGCCGGCAGACGACATCCTGGTGAGACATGGCCCAGTGTATTCACAGCGTCTTTTTTTTTTTTTTCTTGAGAGATTTCAGAATTTTATGCTTCTCCGTGGCTCTGTCAACAACCAAGTTGGCACAGGATGAGAGCTAGCAGAATTACCCAGACTCTGAGAGCACATTTCCCCAACCTCCTATTTCAATTTCTTTACTGAAGAGAACCTGCCTGCCTGAGAAATGCTGTCCTGAATTTCAAATGCTTAAGTGATTTTGGCACACCAAGAAGCAAGTTTTTCACAATTTTGTACTTCAGTTTTATCCAAATGCAACATTTTAAATAGCCATATGCCTGAATGTCTGAATGTTCTCAAGCTGGATTCCTGCACTTTTTAAAAAGTATGTGTGAGTTGTGTGTGTGTGTGTGGTGTGGTGTGTGTGTGTGTGTGTGTGTATATGTGGTATAAGTGGTGTGCGTGGGTGTATGTATGTGAGTGTTTGTGGTGTGTGTGAGGGGTGTGGGGGAGTGTAGGGTGTGGTGTGTGTGTGTGTGTGTTATGTGTGTGTGTTATGCAAGTCATCACCGGTGTTGTGTTTAGTGAGCAACAGTTAATGCACAGACTCCTCGGTGGTATAAGTGCTGGGAATAAGTGAATGTTAAATGCTCAGCCCTAAATGGGGTGTCTATCACCCCCTCAAAGGACCATGGACCACCACAGAATACCTTTTTGTGACTCAAAAGTTGGGAAACTATAAAATGGATCGAGACCCCTGGCCCTCTTCTGTTTATTTCATTCCCATACATACATATATAAATGCTTTATTACCTATATAGTTTATTTAAACAGAATATAAATATATACACATACCTATGTGTGCATACATAATTTTCCTCCTTCCCCCATTGTTACACAAAAGATAGTGTGTAGTGAGAATTTTAGTTTCTTTAAAAACACAGTTACGGGGATATGACTTTCTCATGTACTCTGGTGCCTCACATTTGACCATGTCCCCTGGAGGGGGAGACCTGGTGGCACTCAGAGGAAGGACAGCAGGTTGCCAAGAAGAGACTTGATACCCTATGAGCATATACAGGGGGAGGTAATCCCCCTCAGGAACAGTCATAGGGGAGGGGAATAATGGGAAAATGGAGGGAAGGAAGAATGGGAGGATACAAGGGATGGTATAAACATTGAGATGTAACAAGAATAAATTAATAAAAAAAAACCAACACAGTTATGTTCTGTGAGTGTTTTTGTTTTATTTTTGGTTGTGAGCCTAGCCTTTAGCGGCTGAGCCATCTCTTCAGCCTGAATGTTTTTGTTTTAATCCCAGGTGTAGAGTATGAGGGTCCTTCAGAGTATCCACAGCTGCTGTGCTTGTCTCATGCTATAGGAGGAGAGTAATTTTTGCTGCCTGCAGATAGTTTACATTTGGAATTCTGGGGACTCTGGCGAGGGTATAAACAGGAGAGCCATGAGAGGGCCGGTGGTGGCTGCCCCTCCCCTTGCTGCTTCTAGTTCCTGTTATTGCATTTGCTGGATCATTAGATATTCTGATGATGAAGATTGGACTTGCCCCTAGGAACCTGACACCCCTAATCAGCAGGAAGGTCTATGCCCCCTTTTCCCTCTAACTTTCTTTCTCTCCTATTAGTGTTGGATGGTTGAAAAGGATTAGGGTGGCACAAGGGATGGAAGGTTGGTAGATATAAGAACCCAATAAAATAGCTAAAAATGTACAGCTATGTATGTGCCATTCTATGTTCTAACTATAATTAAAAGTATTCCTAAATTCCTATGTAGCCCAAGCTGGCCTCAAACTTATGGCCATCCTCCTGTCTCAGCCTCCCAAGTGCTGGGGTCACAGGCACGAACTGTCACACCTAGCTACTCAAGTGAGCATTTGTCAGCTCCTCGTGTAGCTGGTGCCTCCCTAGTGTGCTGAGGGGTGAGGAGTATATGGTCATCACGGAGCCTGGGAGAGGTGGGTGGGAAGGTGGTGATACAGGAGAGAATTCTGGAATGCTAAGACTGAGAGCACTAATGCTCTCATTAAAGAAAGGAAAGAATTAGACATCAGAGACATGTGAAAGGAGGTGGGTGGGCCCCCAAAAGAACATCGTCTTCTTCCTAGCTGTACCCAAAAGCAGCTCTGTGTATTCAGACGCCTTTACTACAAACTGAACACTGAATTATCCTGCTGCTGTGTTCTGGCTTTACTACTCTAGCCATGGATTAGAATCTAGAGAGGGAACAAGGTCCAGCCAGGAAGTAAGTGCTTGTAGGTAGCTGGTTAGGGTTATTGTCAGCTCTGCGGTTTAAAACAGAACATTTTGTTTCACGATCGAGTTTTCAAAACTCTCAAACATATCATTACACCCACACCAAGAACACAAAGAGGCAGCTTATCTAGGAGCTACGAGCTTGAAGGGGGGTAACATGCAGGGAACAGAAGCCATGTGCACACGCTCAGAGACTAAGTGAACCTTTTCCAAAACTCAAGAGAAAAAAAAAAATCTCAGCCGTGTGCACGTCTCAGGCCTCCGTTCTTCCCTTTGTAAAGACACCAAGCGTTTGTAAGCGTGTTGCCGGAGCCACTGCCCCACCCTGTGTATGTCACGGTGGCCTCACACAGCATTGGTGTTTGAAGAGATTCGTCTGGGATTAAGAAACCCCTCATGCAATACCACGTGTGTTGAACCCACTGAAACTTGACACATATGAGCAGTAGTGTCCTGCCTCCTGAACCCTGTCCTCAGGGACTCCCCTAGCACGTGTGGGTAGTTGGTGGGTCCCCGGCTGCCTTTGCGTCTTCCCTTCTTAGTGACTTGAGTGGACACATATGAGCAGTAGTGTCCTGCCTCCTGAACCCTGTCCTCAGGGACTCCCCTAGCACGTGTGGGTAGTTGGTGGGTCCCCGGCTGCCTTTGCGTCTTCCCTTCTTAGTGACTTGAGTGTTTCTTGCACTCAGAGTCGCAGCAAGCACCACGCTTTGATCTTTTCTTCCTATACCTAATAAATAGCATCTCTACAACACCCAGCTGACATTATCCTTTGTTCGTTAATGATTTTTTTTTTATCATCTTATTTTGAAGCAAGGTCTTGCCATTGTAGCCTAGCCTGGCCTTAGACTCACAGCAATCCTCCTGCCTCTGCCTTCTGAATACTCAGATTGGTGTATGACTCGTCATTCATGGCTTGTTGATAAATTTTAAGCTTTAGAATCATTTTACATTTATATAAAAACTATAAAAACAGGAAAGAGGGTTCATGCCCCACACTGCTTCCCCACTTTTCACATATGGTGTTAAGATGGGAGATATAGTCAGATAAAATGGAATCTATCAGTATGTATTGAAATTCATAGCTTGCTTGGATCTCTTTAGAATGTTGTGAGTATCTCTGTAATATTGCAGAATCCTGTCTAAGATACCACATATATTGTTTGTTTGTTTGTTTGTTTTAGGTTCTTCTTGACTAACTTTTTATATTAGAATTATCAAGGCATCTCTAAGAGCATCATAATACAATAACAAATATACTCAGTACATTAACATGAAGATATGTAAAATGACCATTGGTTTGAAAGTGCATGCTATTGTTACTTTCTATGACATATATGTTTTTATTTAAGTGACACAACTATAGGTGTTAACTGTCCCAGTTGGTGGTAATTAATTATAGGACTAATTAAGCAATTAATATATTTGAAAAAACACTTTCCAAATACAGTTTTTATTTTATAATAGTGTTTTTTTGTGCCTTTGTTTTGGGTTTACTTTGTACTTAGCTGAGCTGCAGAAATCCAGACTGTGGGGGGGTCCATGGAGTCTATTTTAAGTGCATGCTGGTCACCTGTGAAGAACACAGGTCAATAATTCAGAGTGCTTCTGAAGAGGACTACTTGGGGAAACTAGAAAATAATATTAATTTTCTTTCTTTAAAATGAATTTTAGAGGTGCTCTTTAAAACAGTATCTAGTGTACTCATTGAATTTGGTTCTCAGCACAGCCTCATTAGGGTGTTTTCCTACTCACAAACCACCCTGGCGTTCGGCACTCTTGGTGCTGAAAATTTTTTCAACCCTGCACCTCTGGAAGAGGATTCACCTCTCCCAAGACTTATGGTATAGGAACCAGGCCCTACTGGGCTGCCTGCCTGTCTTGCTGTTTCATGTCCCGTTTGTAGCAGCTTCTGTGTCTGTGTTTATGTTGGTCAGCTGGTCATGTTTACTGCTCTGAGAACGCACCCCACCCCTCCTTGGGACTTTTCCTCCTGTGTGCAATCACCTCTTGAGGGATTTCACCTGCGAGTGGCATTCTTGTTTGGCTACCTATAAGAAGGCTCTTTGAACACTGAATAAAGACCGCTAAGGCTGCTGCCGCCACTGCTGCCGCTGCTGCTGCTGCTCTCTTAGCATGAAGGACCCGCTGTGTTATTGTGTGTGTATATGTATGTGAGTTAAATCCGCAGTCCCTCGCCCTTGACTGAGTACCGCAGTGCCACGGGGGCCACATTATGGTAAGAATGACTTCCTTCTTTCAAGCTAGAGTGCCCTTTTGGAAAGTCTTCTAGACTTTAGAGAGACGCAGGATGATACTCTTTCAGGGCCTGGCACCTGCATCTGATACCTAGAACTGTGGGAACCCTCATGAAATTGTGGGGAACTTGGCAAGAAGAGCACCAGCAGGCTGGAATGGCAGGTGAATAGAGGAAGAGTGCTGAGTCACTCAGCCAACCACGCTTAGACCTGCCCTACCGTAGCTCTCCACGCTACATGAGGTGAGGAGCCTTGTTATTTAAAGTAGCTGGTTATTGGTGCCAGAATTGTCCATTGGACTGCAGAAGGCAGCCCAAATCACATGCCTGACTATTCGAGATTAAGGTTAGTCCTTTGGCTCCATGGAGACCACTCTACCTGTACCTAAGTGAGTTTAAGTGTTGTTCTTCCTACGGCTCCAGATTCACCCCAACACTGAACTCACTAGGCAGCATGGAGATTATGACATCCTGGTCTTCACCCCTGTACGTCTGACACAGTCGGCCTGAGCTTTGCAGCTTAAGAGCTCTGCAGCTACTATACAATTTAAACCTGAGAACCATTGATCTCTAAGCCTCAAAGGACACAGAAGGTACATTTGGGAACACTGCTATGATGTCTTGTCACTCAATGCACTGTTCTTTGACTTTCTCAAGTACTAAGTGAACCATGCATTCTAGTTTACCTAAATAATGCCGGTTTGTAACTACAATGAAAACCCTTTAGTCTCGAAAACATCTTTATTTCGGTGACCTTATCTAGAGGACTCCTAGGGTACTAATCAAGACTCTCAACATTATTATTCCCCTGCCTCAGGACTGTGCAAGCGAAGGACTGGGATCTCAACCTTGGAGACATGATTTTAGGTCAGGTTGTTGGTTTGGGAGAATCTCAGCTGTCTTCATAGAAAGTTGAGTCTTTTCCTAGTTACTGTGTGTCCTGATTTGTTACCACTTTGGTGTGCATGTGTAGTTCCACCCAAAGGTAAGGGAATGAACATTCTAAAAGATCCACCACTACCACCACCCATGGTTCTTTGCAACCCCAGGATGCCCTGGCAACACATCCTGCAGCTGTCCTCAGAACTGGGCGACAACACTGTATGGTGGAGCTGCTGAAGAAAGAAACTCTCGATCCACAATGCTGGAGTGAGGCCCAAAACTCAGAAGAGTATCAGAGAAAAGTGGAGCATTTAAAAAACAATATCTAAGGGGAAGATTCAACTTTCTAGCAATGCAGGTTATGGAAGCTTGTATGGGTTCCATCTACCAGGGCAGGGCAGGAGCAGAGAGATCTGTGCATCCTGGAGGTGACAAGAAAGAAGTTTTAGGGGACTGTTCATTGACTCCCAAAAAGCTATGATGAGGACCCATATATATGAGGGAAACATCAAGGCTTCCCTCATTGACTCTTTTTGAGTTTAGACTCTGTTGGAGGGCAAAGTTAAGGCTCTTAGAATTGTCTAGAAACACTGACCCATCATTAATGACACTTAAATGTGAGGCTGGAGGATGACTCGGTGCTCACAAGCACCGGCTGCTCTTCCGGAAGACCAGGACCCATATGATATACGGCAACTCTCTGTAACTCCAGCCCCACAGGACTCCCTTTTCTGCCCTCCATCCAGGCCAAACACACACACACACACACACACACACACAAAACTAGTAAGAAATAAATAGATTTCTGAGAAGAAATGTAAATGACAGGGGCAGTCAGGAGTTTATTTAACACTGAAACCTGAATGTTCAAGTTTCTTGATCTTTACCCAGAGCCTATAGCTCTCCTGTCCCTCTAGGGAAAAAAATCTGAGCCAATTAGGGGCTGTCTCTGTTGGGCATTGCTGTGTATTCAGCCACTCAAAGCCAAGCGGCTGAAACTATCTCCACCGTTTAGTTGCTCATAATTTTATTACCAGGCCAGGGGTAGGTTGGTGCAATCTAGTGGTGCTTCAGGTAGCCTCTGCTGGGACATCCGACTTTGCACCTGGCTGCTGGTGTGGGGGTCTTGGTTCTTTTCCATGAGAACTTCCTCAAGTGGCCACTTAGGTTCCCTCACAGCATAGAGAGCAGATTCCAAGGATAGGAAGACAGCTGAGTGTATGGTTTATAGCCAAGGCTCAGGAGAGGCACGTACATCACACATTGCTGTCTTCATATCAGGTCCAGACCACATGCAGAGAGACGGGGAAACTGCCTCTCAGTAGGGGGAGTAACAGAGGACGTACGCTCTCTTTAATATGCCACAAGGATTGTGGGAAATGTTAAGAGTAGTATATCAAGCTGGGTAGTGGTGGCACTCTCGGGAGGCAGAGGCAGGTGGATGTCTGAGTCCTTTTTCTAGTCTAGCCTGTTAGATTTTGATTGCCAGGGCCCACCTAACAAATCCCTTAAGCAGAAGCAAGGTTGGACTCTGTTGCTTGAACCACAGACTGATAAGGGAACTGCCTAGTCCAGAGTGGAGGGTGCTGAGTCGCCACAGTACACAAAGGACAGGGAATTAGAAAAGAGCATCTAGAACAGTGGTTCTCAACCTGTGGGTCTTAACCTTTCACAGGGGTCACATATCAAATACCCTGCTACCAAATATTTACATTACGATTTTTTTTTAACAAATCTTTTTTTTAAAGATTTATTTGTTATTATGTATACAGTGTTCTGTCTGCATGTACACCTGCAGGTCAGAAGAGGGCATCAGATCACATTATAGATGGTTGTGAGCCACCATGTGGTTGCTGGGCCTTGAACTCAGGACCCTTGGAAGAGCAGGCGGTGCTCTTAACCACGGAGCCATCTCTCCAGCCCCTACATTACGATTCTTAACAGTAGCAAAAGTCCAGTTATGAAGTAGTGATGAAAATAATTTTATGGTTGGGAGGGGAGCATCACCACAACACGAGGAACTGTATTGAAGGGTCACAGCATTAGAAAGGTTAAGAACCACTGCCCTAGAAGGAAGCAGATATCTCCAATATATATATATATGTTAGATTTAAAAAATATGTGCTAAAGCTCATGCATGTGCAAAGGAAGACACAACCACCTCCCATTGAATGCATGGAAGAGACACAGTCTACTGATGTCAAGGCTAAAGTGTCTGACTTAGTCCACTTTTTGTTGCTGGCACAGAATACCCAAGGCTGGGTAGAGAATAGACATTGATATGGCTCACAATTAAGAAGTAATAGTCCAAGAGCATGGTGCCAGCCTCTAGTGGGGCCTTCTTACTGCCTTATAATGTGGTGGAGGACATCATATGGTTAGACAGAGGAGCATAGATGCTTTTCTTCTATAGTCATTTGTGCTCGCACCCAGATCTCATTCTCCTGACATAATCTAAACCTAATCATTTCCCAAAGGCCTGACCTCCAGGTTTCCAACACATAAGTCTGGAGGACAGCCCCAAGCTGTACACTAGAACACAGACTTTGGACTTTATCTGGTATGTTCCAGGGAAGAGAGAATGCTGGTGTTCAGGGGACCCGCTGGAGAAGGGGTGCATTCAGATGTGAAATCCGGTGGCTGTGGAAACGTGGCCCGATAAGACATGGCTGAAGACGTGCGCAACTCTGAAGTATGCTGGTGGTGGCAGAAATGGAAAAACCAATGTGCAAAATGGAAATAAGAATTTGTAAACTGGCAGCTCCCCTGCTTAAAAAAAAAAAAAAACACCCACAAAGCTGACTTTCAGCGTGGGTCTGCACACAGTCTCTGTCTTTATAAATACACTGTATTTACATAGAGTGGAGGAAAAGACTGTAACATTTCCATATGCTGCTACAATATAACTCTCCCCAGCTCTGTGACTGCAGAACTTGCTTCATACATTAGTAAGGAACAGGATAAACAGCCAAGAAAAAAAAAATAGTCTCTGTATCTGTCTATGAAAGCTCTTGTGTGAGTTTTGTATTTACATGTGTGTAAGTATATGTATCGTAAGCACATGTGCATGCACTTGTGTATGTGTATGCATGTTCCTATTTATGTGTGCATATGTATATTATGGTATGTATGCATATATGTGTATGTATGAGTGAGTGTGTGTGTGTATGCATGCACTTATCTTTAATGCAGTTTGCAGCAATGTCTTAGACTTCAGACTATACGTCCAGTTCCCCTGAGGAATCAGATTGCTTCCTGGAACTGTTCTTGCCGCGACTGGAACTGGTGGCGGATACAAGGACTGCTGCTGAATTAGAGGGAAATTCATTCCCTGGACGTGTCGGTAGAAAATAAACTTGGTAGTTCCCAGGACAATGACATTGTAGAGGCTCCTTAACAGTGAGCGAAAGCAACCGCGCGATTTGCAACCTTCCTTCGTCATCCAGTCAAGTCTGTCGATTCTACTTCATAATTGGAAACTTGAACCTCTTCACTGTCACCCACAAAATTCAACCCCCCAAACTACCTTTTGGGTCACAGCATATCCAGTCAGAGTTAGGTCCCAGCTCTCCCGCTGAGGAGACAAGCTGGTCACTGCTTCACATCTCCCTTCCCGCCCTTTGCTAAATAGACAGATGAGAAGCTGGTTCCTGACTCCTGCACCAAACACACCAGGACCAGATCCAAGATGGACCTATATGGTTCCTTCTTTAGGATTTTGGACTTAGGACTCAAAGATGCCAACAAGCTGCTTAAGGGTTGGATCCGAAGCTTGTGGGGGGCCTGGAAGCCATTGAGGGTGGCCGAGTAGACAGAGAAAGTGGAGTTTGTCTGGAGCAAGATAGCACCGATGATGTACAGATGGAGGATGCATTCACCCAGGAGGAGTGAGGAGCTGGAGAGAGGAGAGAGACCCCAGAGGGAGAGGGAGGGGCAGAAGGGGGAGATTACTGGCTTAGTTACCTGGTTTCTACAGTGTTCTCCTTCCGGCTCCCAGAGCTGGTGAGGCCAGCGTTCCTTCCTTAGGTTCAAGCCATTTCCCTAAAGCCCTACAACATCCCTGCCTGCTTTTGAAACAGTTTAAAACAATTCCTTTTTTTTTTTTTTTTTTTTTTTTTTTTGTACCAAACATGCCCTACTCAACATTCTATGGTATTTATTCCGTACTCTGTCTTAACACTAATTGTGTTACATTGTATCTGTTCATCCCGGGTCTGTTTCCTGGCTGGGTTTGAACTTCCATGAGGGTTAGAATTTTGTCTGCTCGTCTTTTGAATCCCAACACTTAGAAGAGTGACTGGCATACAGCAGACCCTCAGCAAATTATCTTGAAAGTATCTTTCAAGTTAGGAGTCAGCCCTTTCACATCCCGTGCTGATCCTGGCTTAGAATGACTGTTTCCCATTGAGTTCTGACAACATAGATATCAAACACAAGCTATTTCTTCTGACTGGCCAGTCTCTGAGTGCTGCAACAGGAACTGGTACATGTCCGACTCCTGGGGTAGGAGGGGCCATGGAGGTCACTGGTGTCTGGAAACGTGACATCATGTGCCATGTACCATCAGTCGTTTGGTTTTAGTTAAAAAAATATCTAACTTCACAGATATGAAACGTAGGCAAAGATTAAATAACAGCAACAAAAATCCATCGAAATGGCCACTTCTATACTAGAGCCTGTGTCAAAAGCCCCAGTTAGTCCTGGTTCACGTACATTCATACAACTTACAGAGCAAGAGTCATCCTCCTGATAAAAATGTATTTCACATGACAGTTATTCATTTTCCACTGTTGTCTGGATTTCCTACGTTTTAATAACAGCTCTGTGATAGCTTAGCTAATTAGATAGGCATACATTTCTTGAGTTTTCCTACAACTGATACTCAGATTGTTTCACTTCTGCCCGCCTTCCCCTTCACTTTCTCTCTCTCCCGCTGCTTCTGTCTCCTCCTCCTCTCTCTCTCTCTCTCTCTCTCTCTCTCTCTCTCTCTCTCTCTCTCTCTCTCTCTCCCCCCCTCCCTCCCTCCCTCCATCCATCCCTTCCATCTATTGCTGATGTGGTTTCTTTGGAAAGTACTGCATTAAACACTTCTTTCAGTTTATTCTTGTAGAATAATTCTGCTCAGATCCACATTGCTGGCATAAGGCTCAGCTTTTGCTCAACAACAAACATTTACTAAGAATCTAGTGCTTTGGCTGCTAAAGGTTGGAGCCACAATGACACCATGTCCTGACTCAAAGGGTTCTCTTGCTGTCTCTTCTGTTCTGGCTTGCCAGAGGATGCCATACAGGCTATAGTGGGGCCAGGGACTATCATCAAAAGTCTTACTCAGCTGTGGTCCCTGCATGTTCCACTACTGACTAGGCAGGCAATAGTGGCGGATCTGTTATGGGGGTAACTAACTGCTGCCTGATCAGAGCTGAGGCCTGCTCCACAGGATGGAATCCATATGTGGTACTGTAAGCCTGGTCAAAAGCTATTTTTCAGGTTGGGGTGGAATCACAGGCATTACTAGAAAATCTGCTGCTAAATGGGCATAATGTGCTCATCATCAAATTTTCATCTAAATAATAATGCTTATAGTTATAGACCAGTGGTACGATTAACTTTGGTCAGGGACACTCCTTTTTGGCAGTTGACAGTAGTAACTGCAGAAATTCATAACTGCTCAAAGTGATGAAAATAAGAGACAATTGAATGTTCAGCCATGGATAGGAGACTCTATAATATCCCTTCCCAGGCTCAGGGAATATCAGGGAAGATTCCAGAAGAAAATGTAAGAGTCAGAGGGAGTGTGGTGAAGCAGAACACTTATTGGGACATGGCATGACTGCCAAACTCTTGATCTCATAGCAAGATTGGGATTATTGATACAAGATCTTTGCCAGATTGGGCCCGTCAGCACCCTGCCACAGTGGGGGATGGTGTCTATGAGGCCTTTAGGAGGAATCGTAAGTACATAATGGTAGCTAGTAGAGATGGTTCATGAGGGTCCAGCCCTGCCTCAGTATCTATAGGCAGTTAATAATTGCTGGAGAGAGGAATAGAACTTTTCTTCAGTGGTGTAGCCACTGGTACACCTCTTGCCCAGGACTCTGTAGGTAACCTAGTGAAACCCACTGGGCCATCAAAAGTAAATAAATGATAGATAGATAGATACATAGATAGATAATATGAATTAGGTAGGAAGAAGAGGATTACAGGGAGCAAGAGGCTATGTAATGGGGGTAAGTATAAGAATACATGACATATATGTATGAAAATCCCATCATGAAGTGTGTATAATTTATGCATGCTAATAAATCAAATATTAAAAATATTTATTCCTGGCAATAGACAGATAATAGCAGATAAATTAGAATATGCCATGGCAAAGTGCTATCGCACAAGGAAGAACAATTAGCTATGAAGCCAGACTCGCCTGTCTTGGAGCTGGCTTATCTACTGCATCTGCTGTTAAAGGATGCCATGTTCTCTGCCCACAGCAACGCAAGGGCGTACTCACTTCCTGTGGGTCCTCTGAGCCCAGTGCCATTGCCAAGGCCATTCAAAGGAAAGAATGTGTGACTCTTCTAGCACTGCTAGTGACAATGACACCTCATTTACTGAGTATGTCTGTTTCTGGATTTTATGGTGTAATACAATGTGACCCTCTTAGTAATAACTGTGCAGGCCACTTTTATTGCCCTTGCTACTTCACTCAATAGAGGTTCAAAGATGTCAAAGAGAAAACAAAAACCAGCTTGCCAGGCTCACACAAATTAAAAAAAAAAAAAGTAATGAAAGAAGAAGCTGGGTGGTGGCTCACACTTGTAACCCCAATACTTGAGAAGCTGAGGCAAGAGAATTTTAAGTACGAGACCAGTCTGGGTTACACAGAAGTTCTGGAGGCAGGCTAGGAACTCTCTAGTTTAGCTGCCAAAGTGCAGCTAGGTCAATACATGCCACAGGTTACCCGAATTGCCCTCTCCCTGGGCCAGGGTGCAGCGGGGCTCTGTGCTACATACATGCAAAGTCCTTCTTCTGAGAGGATTGTTTTGTTGCAGAAGCCTTACAGACCAAATCCCAAGTCTCAATGTGGCCTCCTTTGTTTATCAACCCTCGTGGTTAGGCCTAACCCTCTCTGGGTCCTCAGACAGCACTGGGGTGATCCTTCGAACCTCTTTTGATAAGGCTGTTCTTCTGGGGCGCACACAGGACAATACGCACTCTTTCAGTTTTTATTATTCATCAACATGATCTTCCCAGAAGGTGGCTTTTGTCCTCCCTGGATATTTTGGTTTCTAGCCACAATAGAACATGTAGTACTGCATTCCTAAATGTAAGCTGCCATGACCTTCTGTATAGTCCAACACATGGCGTGCTCACATGTTTCCTCTGTGAGGAATTATTATTAATAAGCCTGAATCCAAATAGGGAGAAGTTGTGTTTGGCTGGGTTCCCAAGAAACAGTCCATGAACACGGGGTCATGAGCACGTGATTTATTGAGAACATGCTCCTAGGGAAAGCCAATAACAGAGTAGGAAAGCCAGACAAGGGAAAAAGGAACGCTGAGCAAGGATAGGCATAGTGGAACTTCTGCTCCTGTCTGACCCTGCGGGGGAGGGGGGGTGGGGAGTGGCACTTAGGAGTATTAATGATACCTCAGGGTTGGTCCCTAGCAAGGCAGAGAGCTGAGCTTTGGTACTCTCCTGCCAGGCAGGGACTGGTTTTAAGGATGTAACCTTGCATGTCTGGCTCTCTCAACTTGAATAAACCGAGCAGCTTCTAGGGAGTCCCCTGGAAAAGATGATCGGTGCAAACTGCTAGAGAAAAAGTAGGCAGAAGTGGGCTGGGCTCCCAGAATACCCAGAGGCACCCTGCTCATATTGGCGTGCAAACAACGTGCAAATGCAGCCTTGTGGTCAAACGCTCGGCCAGTGGGCACTGATCTGGGTGTGCCAGATACAAGACCTGGCTGGCCTACACTTGGTTTCCTCTGCTTCTAGGTGAGGGAGGAGACTTGAGATCTTTGGCTGGAGGGATTTTTTTGATGATGGTCAAGAAGTGGGTTTTCAGGGACCATTGGTTGGCTTAGCTCTTACCTCTGATTCAACACAAAGGTAAACTGTGAAGGTCCCCAGCCCAGATGGACCATATGCCTTTATCCTTGAAAGTTTGTTACCGCCTTCCCCTGTTCCACCCCCCTAAGGTCTTGTAGCTCTGGATACATTTTTTTTTTTAAAGTTCATGTTCATAACAAGACCTGAGTTCATAACAAGACTTTACAGAAAGTTACACAGTCTCCATCTCCCCTCACTTTGTCCATTCAGAAAGCCCCTGTCTTAGAGGCAGCCATAGGTCCAGAACTCAGACAGCAGCTTCTTACAAGTTCTCGCTCACCAGGCCTTTCTATTTTTCATTTTTTAGGATAGAGCTCTTTGAACAGATTAAGAAAGAAAGAAAGAAAGAAAGAAAGAAAGAAAGAAAGAAAGAAAGAAAGAATATAATGAGCCCCTGGAGAGAAATATTTTAAAACTCAGTTTCAACAATTTCAACTTCTCAGCCATCTTGTTTCATCTGTCCCCCACACTTGCCTCCTTGCTATTATCTGAAGCAAATATTGGATACCGTTACCATTCCACCCATGAATATTTCACTATGTACTTGCAAAAGATAAGAATGCCTTTGATTTTAATTTAAAATTAACATATACTAAGACTGCTTTTTTAAAAAATGCAATGAGTTCATGCCTGTGAATTTTTATAGATTTGTGTAAGCATCATATAGATTTGTGTAAGCATCCTTATGACCACGGTGCATTCATGGCTACAATACCATGACCTTTAAAAAAAAAAAGCAGCAACAATAAGATTTCGTGGACAAATGTGACCCTGTCTCTTTATAACCATGAGTCACCTCCCAGTATACTCACAGACTAAGGCATGCTGTCCCTCTTACAAAGGAAAGGGCCCTGTCTGGGCACTCTAGCATGTCCTACATGGCATGCATTCTACGTGGTCTCTACCCTTGGTTCTGACAAGGGGCCCACATGTACATGGGACGTCTCCGCTCAACAGTGCTGGGATGCGGCCCAGCTCTTCATCCATGCTAGGCCAGCTCTCTACCACTGACAGTGTTTTGCTGTGCTTCATTTTGAGGAGGGCTTTGTTACAGGACCTTTGATCCCAATGTGATCCCTGAGATTATGAACTGTAAAAAGCTGTCTTTGGTCCCATGTGATGCATGAGGTTGTGCACTGTAAAAATTTGTCTTTGATCCCATTGTGATCCCTGAGATTGAACTGCAGGAGGGACTTTGAGTTGAGGGGTATTTAAGACAGTATGTAGTAGAAGGCCCTGGTCTTTGGCACTTTTAGCTTTGGCTTCAGGTCTTGGGATCTTAGCTTGAGCTCTTTATCACTTGAGCTTTTAGCTCTTTGTCTCATAGCTCTTGAATTCTCATCTCCTTGGCCTTTGGCTTTTGGGGTTTTGGCCTTGGGTTTTTTGGCCTTTTCTTCCTGGGCAGTCAGCTGAGCTAGTGAGCCTTTGGGATCTTTTTCATCAGGATGTGAGCTGAGTAGGAAGGTCAGCTGGGTGCTTTCTCTGCCGCTCTGAGCTAGCAGGTTTTTCACCCCCAACATCTGGCTCCTGATTCTTTATTGGTAAATAGAACAAGCTGGGTTTTTATTTTTAATTAACCAAATTTCAGTTCTTTATTTATAAATGAGGCGGACAAGCTGGGATTTTCAATGAAAACATCAGGCTTCTTACTGTTACCCAGGCTGGTCTTGAACTCACGACCCGGCCATTCAGCCTCCCTCGTTGCTGAGCTCATAGGTTCTGTGACACTGCACCCATCCAAATGATACTTCTCACAATTCTCTCTTTCTCTTCTACATCTGATTCCTATGTTACCCAGATCGCTTTCTTTGATGGGGATTTTGTGACACCCCAGTTTTCATACAGTACAATTAGCCATCTAACACAACTTTACATTTTCCAGGGGATAGAGTGTTTTAAGATAGTTTTTGCCCCCCTCCCTTTTTTTTTAATGACATAGAATTTTATCTCAACTCAATACTGGTTTTCTTTCTTATGAAACTACCTTCCAGTGCTAGAGCTGAAAGGGAGGTGGAGTCTGTCCCTAAACTGATGGCAGATACCTGTAATGTCAACATTTTGGAGACTGAGGCATGAGGATCTTGAGTTCGATACCAGTCTGGGCTACATAGTGAGATCCTGCCCAGAAAGGGGAAGAGGAAAAGGAAGGTGAAGAGGGAGAAGGGGAGGAACAGGAGAAGGGCAGGAGGGGCAGGAGGGGCAGGAGGGGCAGGAAGGGAAGAGGGTGTGGAAGAGGACGAACTACTTAGTCAGGTCACCTTACTTCACAGATGAGAACGCTCAGGAGAAATGCTGGCACAAAACTGGGTCTAACCGTTGAGGTGTTGCCTCTGTTGTAGGGTTCTTTCTTTTCATCATGCCAAGTGGCAGGGCAATGCTAAGATACTCCCACCATTCCCCCCCTTTTACCCCCATTCCCTCACCCCCCCCCCCGTTGGCAGTGAGCTTTTGTTCTCATGGTCTCAGGAGACCACTAATCGGTCTTTGTGTCCAGACAGTATTCTCTGGATGGTTCATGAAGCACTTCCTTTTGAAACCTTTGAGTATTTCTACCTGGTTATGCATGGCCTGTGGCTTGCAGTAGGGGAACCAAGTTCCAGTGACAGAAAGAATGAAGGAAAGGGCTCCTCTAAAGGCCAGCTGTGTGTGTGGATATTCAGCAAGCTCCTGTAACAAGATGTCTACAAGAAGCCGTGAGGCTTGGTCCCAGCTGCTCTGCAGTGTCTCCATCGTCCTCCGGTCTCCAGTGTTCAGTCCTGAAGACCACCCAGACCTCTCAGCCATCGCTACCCATCTCCCACCCCACCCACCCTATAGGTCACCCTTCTGGCTCCTCCCCCCATGCAGCTCCGAAACAGACTCATGGAAAGGGCAGAGACACAGACGCAGCATGCTCTTAGTGTCTCATCCAAGTGTGGGCCCACCATAGCTGGCTTCTTCTTGTCACTCATAAAACAGAACTAAGCCACGCCCCTGTCCCTACCCCATGCAAGAAGGACCAGGGAATAGAGAGTGACAGTGGGGTGGAGTTATCAAGACTCTGAGCATTTCAGCTGGCGGCCACATTGCCTTGTGAACCAAAGCCAGGTTTGTTGGCAAGAAAAAGAGGGGGAGAGGCTCTGAGATGGATCTTGAGTGGGCAGCTAAGAGTGTCTGCCATGCCAGGAAACTCAAAATGTGCCAACTGTTATGAGATGTTCAGGGCTTTCATGGCATGGTGGATACAACACAAGAGACAGCTGACATGTCAGGCCAGCCCTTTTAATATGGCTGAACTGTTATGCCCCAGTATCTCAGAATGTGGCCGTTTAGAGACAACGAGCCTATAAAGGGGTGACTGAGGTAAAAATGGGCTATTAGGGCCCACCCTAATCAAACCTGGCTGTTCCTATGAGACAACCAGGATGGGGGGCGGGGGGGAGGGTCACAAGACAGAAATGGCCGTGCAAACAGACGGGACAAGACTGGCTGCCTGCCTAGCAAAGAGGGGGGCCCTGGTTGAAGCTGCTCCTGCTGGTGCTTTGGTCAGAAGCATCCAAACTTCAGTGCTGTGGGAGGATTAAGTCTTTGTTTAAGGCCTCCAGGCTGTGGTGTCTCATTCCCGAGACCCGGAGCCCTAGTGCAGCCCAATCTCTACCCTCAGACATCATCAGCCATCCTGTGCTACTACTTTCTTCACTATAAAAGGGGCCAGCTACAATGCCTGCTTGTTGGAATTATGTAGGAAGAGCTCCGACCAGTCCCTGGCACACAGTAACCACCACGCGGGTGCCTGCTTGGTGTATGTGTGTCGTTACATGTTAAATGTGTAATATTGACACGCCTACTATCCATCGTCACTCTTTTATTAACCAACAGCAAATAAATGATCGGATATGAGCCAAACACTGCATTAAATATGGATCAAACGCCGAGCAAGACAGATCGGTGTCTTCTGATTATTCTGAGCATGTGTTCCAGAAGGAGCAAGCAACAAAAAAAATAAGTCAGAGTAAATGTGTAATGGCTGTAATTCCTGATTGTGCTGAACGCTGTGAAGGAAATACATAGCCATGAGACAGAAAGTACAAGGTAAAGGGAACAGCCAAGGGAAGATCCTCCCAGCCAGGGAGACTAGCTGCTGCAAAGGGAAAGAAAAGAGTGTGACCTCAGCTGAACGGTACTGAAGACCAGCATTGCTGGAACACAGTGAGGCTGAAGTCCTGGCCAGACCACACAGCATCTTATAGGTAGGGCAGGTATTTGAGTTTTGTTTTAGTGCAGAGGGGGCCACTTAAGAAAAGCACGTTTCTTCCATATGCTTGTTTTTTGTTTTTGTTTTTGTTTTTTTAACCACGATGGCTGCACAGTGGAGAATGGCTAAAGAAAGAAGAGAGAGTAGATGCAAGGACACAAGCTATAAATAACAGCAGGTTGAAGAAAGGTAACAGTAAAGGAAAAGAGATGCAGAGGGAGAGCTGAACTGTGTGCAGCGCGCGCGCAAGTAAAATGCCCATCCTATACATCATGTGGTTTCTCGGGCTCTCCTGTGTCTTTTCTCGTAGACTTGGGCTGCTTTTTCCTCTCACTCCATCCCTGGTGTGTCATACACACCTCGCCTCCGATACTGCTTTGATGTGCAACAGAGTCCAGGGCTGTTGTATAGAGAGTCGCCCACACAGTGGTCAGGGAGAGGCGACATCTGAGACCAAGGGATGGGCAGGTGTGTCCATTGCTGCCAATTGGTAATGAGGGTAACCGGGCTGGGAGACCCATTAGAACTGGTGATGGATGGAGCTCCCTCTGGAAGAAGCACAGTGTCTCAGGCTGGGATCTCCTCTTCTTGGCTTTGCCTCTTCCTCCTCCCCAACCCTACGCTACAGTAAATGGAAGGAACCCTGTAACATGAACAGACACTCATCTTAGTCTCCCTAGTTAGGCTAGGAAAAGTAAGTGTATTGGAATATCCCCCTGTATCTCTCTGGGTAGGCCAGGAATAGTAAATATACTTGAATATTCCCCTAAATCTCTCTGGCTAGGCTGGGTATGGTAAACATATTTCTCATCAACAACATTTTAGATTCACGATGGTCTTTTCAGAGTAACCTCATCCTACATCAGCCAAGAGGGATCTGTATTTGCAGCCATGGCATTCCTTCCCTGGTTTAGGACAAGGGCAAGCTCTGAAGGGAAAACTGGAGAAATTTTTCATGAATTAGAGGAGACTTTCAAATATTAGCTAAATCTGTGTGTATATGATAGAGAGATGAGTGGGGCATTATTTATTTATTTATTTATTTTATTCAGATTACAACTAAATTGTTATCCCATCACTTGTGCCCTCCCATTCCTCCTCCCCTCCAACTTTCACCCTATTCCCCTCCCCTAGGTCTATGACCGAGGGGGACGTCCTCCCCCGTTATATGGCCATAGGCTATCAAGTCTCATCTTAGTAGCCTGCTTATTCAAGTGGAGCACTCTTAAGGAAGTAAATTCTGTTGTGTTCACTGAAAACTTGAGGCCTGAGGAAGAACAGCAAAAGTGTCCCTCCATGCAGCAAGGACAGTTTGGTTAGAGCTCCACATGATAGCTATGGTCACAAGAAGGTCACAAGTAGCCTTGCAATTATAGCTAAAAAGACCTGAGCCCCTGTGCCAACAAGGGCCCAGGCTGGTTGCCTGGCAACCAGAATGCATTCTCCTTGTTCAGCGTTCGAAGTTTTAATTTACCAACCAAGGCTGTTCTTGATGTTATTTACAATCAGGATTCATCTGTTTACCTCCACTGGGGAAGGCCTTGACTCATGCCCCTCCTGAATGGGGAAATGTAGACTGGAAATGACAGTCTGTGAGCATCCTTCAAGGACAACAGAAAAGCAATAGCTTGTGGGGTGTTAAAATCAGGCTCTGTGAGTCAGCAGGTAGCCCCAGCTTTTTTTTTAATTTCAATTTTTATTTAATTAATTTATTCAGAATACAACTCAATTGTTATCCCATCACTTGTATTCTCCTGTTCCTCCTTCCCTCTCACTTTCACCCTATTCTCCTCTCCTAGGTCTATGACCGAGGGGGACCTCCTCCCCAACTATACGGTCATAGGCTATCAAGTCTCATCTCGGTAGCCTGCTTATTCTTTCTGTGAGTACCACTAGGCCTCCCCACCAAGGGAAGGTGGTCAAATATGAGGCAGCAGAGTTCATGTCAGAGTCAGTCCCCGCTCTCCACATAACTGTGGAAAATGTTCTGTCCATTGGCTAGATATGGTTAGTGCAATAGTTTGAGCAGAGCCCCCTGGACCCTGATCCACCCATCACGATATTCTTCTTGTAGGTTTCTAGGACCCTCTGGATCCTTCTATTTCCCCATCTCCTATATTTCTCTTACCTAGAGTCCCAGGGGGATGTCCACACATCTATCCCAATCTCCTGGTAAGTACAGACTTCCGTGGGACATGCCTTTGGGCTAGTGCCCAATTATAAGGGGATCCAAATGGGAAAGGAGGAAGTCAAATTATCCCTATTTGCAGATGATATGATAGTATATATAAGTGACCCCCAAAATTCCATCAGAGAACTCCTAAAGCAGATAAAACCCCAGCTTTTTAAGAGGGGAAGACGAGAGGGTTTGCAGCTCAGTGAACAGCAAGTGAGTGTCTGTCTTCAGTGTGATGAACCCGCAGAGACAGAGACCTACTGATGGGGTAAGCAGACACCTCCTCCTCGCAGCCCATTCTCGGCTCTGGCTTCAGGCATCCTATTTTAAGACTCATTTTCCTCTTAGCATGAATTGGTTCTCTGCATGCCACTTCCATTTTCACCCCTTTCCCATCTGCCACCACCCCAATGTGGGCAAAGGGGTGTGGGTTGAGTGTGGAGTACTTTGAGAATATTATTAAGCGATTCCAAAAATATTTAGCTTAACTCCTTTCCTGAGACCTGCATTACTCATAAAACCAAGCCAAAGGCATTAAAAAAAAAAAAAAAAAACTATTAAAGCACTCTAATTGGTTTTAAAAGATCTTATTCAGTTCATGTGCTTTCCTAATTCCCCTATTGATGGTTTATCTTTGCATAAATATATATTTAAGAGGATCGCTGTGAGTTCGAGGCCAGCCTGGTCTACAAAGCAAGTTCAGAACAGCCAGGCCTGTTACACAGAGAAACCTTGTCTGGCAAACAAAAACAAACAAAAAAAGAGTTTAGTATCCACAGTTTATTAACATTTGTTAATTGTTTAGCAAATACTAGGTTGCGGGGCAGTGTATGTGTCTTTGTGAGGGCATTTGTCACATCTCATTGACGTGGCGTGTCATGAACCTGAACCACCACTGAAAGCACGCTCTCTCAGGCAGCTTTCATCCCAGAGTCATATGTGTGCCTCTACCACCTAGCACAGGCAAGTGCTGCCGAAGGAGGCATTTCATACATCCTATCAAAACGAGTATAAAGCTTTAATATAAGGCTGGCCTTTCAAGGGTGGAAAGAGAAGGCTGGAAACTTGGAGATGAGGTAAGTATCCATAAGGAGAGACAATGCTAGTGAGTGACGGAAGACTAGGAAGTGACTAGACCATGGCAAGCAGCTGGGCTGCCTTTATTTTGTTTTATCTTGGCTTTTGAGACAAGGTTTCATGTAGCCATGGGGGCCTTGAACTCATGATGTAGGTAAGGATGACCCTGAATTTGCGATTCTCCTTCCTCACCCTCCCAAGTGTTAGTATTACAGTTGTGTGCTGCCATGCCTGGCTTGGACGGTGCTGAGATGAAGCCCCAGCTTAGTGAGCACTCATTACACACTTGCTGAGCTCAGACCATCTACAAGAGTCATTATGGAGCCTGTGGCAAGAATGAAGGCTTGGAGAGCAATATAAGATAATTTTAATATTCATTTTTAAAAATAAAAATCTCATAAAGACCAAATGTGTATTATTTACAATGCTTTTTTTCCTATGATAACCTGATTTGTGTGCGTGCATGTGTGTGTGTGTGGATAGTGTGTGTGTACTCACATACATGTATGTGTGTCTGCCTGTCTTTTGCTGGGAGCTAAACCCAGGCCTTCACACAAGATAGGCAAGTACACTATCAGTTAGCTAGTCCCTCAGCTCATGACTGACTTTAAACTTAAACAAAGAGAAGGATGTAATGACTTGTAAAACTAAAGAGCAGAAAATCAAGCTAGATTTCAGGTATAATGTGACATCGTTTGATGAGGATCCTATTCTTAATTCTCTTTGGTGCTCTTGGTTCCTTTTTAAAAAATATTTTATTAATTTATTCATATTACATCTCAATTGTTATCTCATCCCTTGTATCCTCCCATTCCTCCCTCCCTCCCGCTTTCCCTCTACTCCCCTCCCCTATGACTGTGACTGAGGGGGACCCTGTAAATGCTCATAGGGTATCAAGTCTCTTCTTGGTAGCTTACTATCCTTCCTCTGAGTGCCATCGGGCCTCCCCATCTAGGGGACGTAGTCAAATATGGGGCACCAGAGTTCATGTGAAAGTCAGTCCCCGCTTTGCACTCAACTGTGGAGAATGTCCTGTCCATTGGCTAGATCTGGGTAGGGGTTCGAAGTTTACTGCATGTATTGTCCTTGGCTGGTGCCATAGTTTGAGCAGGAACCCTGGGCTCAGATCCGCCCGTCATTTACACTATGGAATACTACTCGGATGCTCTTGGTTCTTTTCTTCCTCCTTATACAAGTTGATTTGTGGTTCTGATGGTGAAATATAGGGCCTTGTGCATGCTAGGCAAGACCTCTTTCAACTAAGCTACACCCCTAGACCCTCAACCAGAAATTTGTTTCAATATAAGAGCACATATACTTAAGTATATTTACCCTACATATCATTAGTTGTGGGAAGCAAAAGGAAATAATCTAAATATTTATCAAAATGGTTATGGTTAAATTCATTGCAATACATTCAAGCTACGGACTATCCGTAAGGTTTTGAAAAAGTGACACAGCTCAGCTTGTTTATTTGGCAGTGGATTGTTTCCACTTTCCTTTGGCAAAGGCCAACTATGGAAAAAAAAAAAAAAAACAGCACTGTGTTATAGAGGACTGAGTGTTTTCCCTTCAAATCGGGGGAGAAGAAAAATGTTCACTCTGGTCACTTCATTCAATTTTATGTTGGGGGCCCCATGTACAACAATTAGGCAAGAAAAAGGAAACAGGAGCATCCACATTGAAAAGTAAGATGGGAAAGTGCAGGAGATCCTAAGAAACACACACACAGCCAATGAGTTCAGCCAAGCATGGGTTGCAAGGTCAGTACACAAGATCAACTGTGCCGCTTCTTGGAAGCAACGGACACACTAACGACAGAGCTAAAAGACACTCATTGGTAATAGCATAAAAAGCATAAGATATTTATGAATGAACTCAGCAAAAGACAAAACTATACCTTAGAAACTATAAGACATTATTGAAATAAATTAAGTAAAACTCAGGAAAGGGCTGGAGAAGTGGCACAGCACTGGCGGCTCTTCCAGAAGCAGCTTTGATTCCCAGCACCCACATGTCAGCTCACAGCTGTCTGTAACTCCAGTCCCAGGGGATCTAATTCCCTCTTCTGCCTCCACCAGGCACTCGTGTAGTACAGACATACATGCAGGCAAAACGCCCACCCACATAAAATAAATTACAATTTTTAAAAGTATAAACCCTAGGAAAATGAGGAAACATCACCTTGTTGTGTATTTGAAGAATAAACAAAAAGGCAGTGTTCTCCCAACTGTTCTGTATATTCTGTGCAGCCCAAATAAAAATAGCAACTGGCTTTGCAGATATTGACAAGATAATCTAATTATTCACATGCTAATGAAAGTTCCCGAGAACAACCAAAACTATCTCAAAGGAGAAAACTAAAGGTGGAGGCTGTCTGTACACAACAGTACAGAATAATTTGTAGGAACAAAACTGTATTGGCTGACACTTTCTGTAAGCTGGAAAATCCAAGATCAAAGGATTGGCATGCAGAGAGGCCCTTTTCAGTATGCTGTAGCCACACACTAATCCACTCTCGGGTCAAATGCCTTGAAGCCTAATTATCTCCATTGTGACCTACTTCTCAAGTTTGCAATGTATGGTCTTCGGGGAACACGTTCAAAATGAAGCAGAAGATTCATACATCCTGATTTCAGAACCAACTACAGTAATTAAGACAGTGTGGTACTGACATAGGGTAGACACGTGGATCAATGGAATAGAATTAAGAGGCCAGAAATAAACTCTCACATTTGCAGTCAATTGATTTTCAATAAGGGTGCCAAGACTGTTCAGTGGGAGGGAAATAGTGTTTTCAACAAATGATACAGGGCCAGCTGGAGAGCTACATGTTAAAAAATGAAGTTGGACCCCCTTCCTTATACATAAAATAAGGCAAAGACTCAAATAAATGTAGGAGCTTAAACTATCACTTGGAAAAAAATATAATAGTATATCTTGTAAACTTGGGTTAGGTAGGCAAAGTCATCTTAAGCATGACATCAAAAGAGTTGACAACAAAAGAACATAAATAACTAGGAACTAATAAAAATTAAAGATGTTGTTTCACAGAATCCTGTGATGAGCGTAAAAAGGCAGGTGATGGCATGGCCGGAAACATGTGTAGCACATATCTGGTAAGCACGAGGAACTGTCCTGACTCAATGTCTAAGAGTCGAGCCTCCTCCCCTTTAATCCCAGCACTTGGGAGGCAGAGGCAGGTGGATCAATGTGAGTTCAAGGCCAGCCTGGTGTACAAAGCGAGTCCAAGACAGCCAAAGCTAAAACAGAGAGACCCTGTCTCGGAAAAAAAAAAAAAAGTCAAGCCTCCCAGTTTAAAAATGGGCAGAGAGGGGCCTGGAGAGATGGCTCAGAGGTTAAGAACACTGTCTGTTCTTCTAAAGGTCCTTAGTTCAATTCCCAGCAACCACATGATGGCTCACAACCATCTATAAGGAGATCTGGTGCCCTCTTCTGGCATGCAGGCACACATGGGGGCAGAATACTGTATAAATGATAAATAAAATCTTTAAAAAAAAAAAATGGGCAGAGAGCAGAGCATCTTCCAAGAAGATGTACAAATGGGCAACAACCACATGAAAAGGTGTTCAAGACCATAACCATTGTGTAAAAGAAATTAAAACCACAATGAGACGGCAACACTTTAACCATTAGAGCGCAGCTCTTTAAAATTGTTTAGATTATTTATTTTATGTGTATAGATGGTTTTTCTTTTTTGTTGTTGTTTTGTTTTTGTTTTTGTTTGTTTGTTTGCTTGCACAAATATCTATGCAATAGGTGTGTGAAGAGGGTGATGGATCTTCCGGAACTAGAGTCACAGACAGTCGTGAGCTGCTATGTGAGTGCTGGGAATCAAACCTGGGTCCTATGGAAGAGCAACCGGTGCTCTTAACTGCTGAGCCACCTCCCCAGCCTGGATGGCCTGTGTTTGTTTAATGGGGAAATAACAAGTGTTGATGAGAATGTGGAGACATTAGAATTCTCATGCACTGCTGGTGGTATTGGAAGATGGTGTAGCCACTTTGGAAAAAGACATAGGCAGTTCCCCACAAATTGAATGTGGAATCACTGTATAACCCCCCAAATTCCGCTGCTGTGCATGTCCCTAAAAGAAATGAAAATACCTATCCAGAAAAGAACATGAACATTAATATTTACCGCAGCGTTTTTCAAATTACCAAGAGGTGGAAACAAGCCAAATGCCCATCAAAAGATGAATGGGGGCGTGGTGGAAACGTGGCTCGAGGAGTAAACTGCTTGCCATACAAAAGTGAGGAGGCAAGTTCAGATCCCCAGTGCCCCTGTAAAGCTGGGTAGCCCCTCCTTAGCACCACCCCGCCTACACCCAATGCTTGAGAGCTGGAGACGGGAAAATCCCAGGACAAGCTGCCCAGTTGCATGAGCGAAGTCATCAGACTCCAGTGAGAGACTCTGTCTGGTTAGTTTTCTGTTGTTGTGATAAAACACTGTCCAACCCAGCTAGGAGGAGGAAAGGATCTGTTTGGCTTACAGTTCGCCTGACTTTGGTAGTACCACCCACATGGGCGGGGCTCTCTCACATCAATCATTAGTTAAGAAAACAAAAAACAAAAAAACGGGCCCACAGAAATGCTCACAGGCTGGCATAAGGGAGCCAGTTCTTCAAATACGGTTCCTTTTTCCCAGGTGACCCCAGATTGTATCAAGTTGACAAAAACTATCTCGCTCTGCTCCAGCAAATAAGTGAACTTGTTAAAAGAAGATACCTCTGGCTTCTACATGTATATGCACACACGTGTCAGCACCAGCATGCACATCCACAACATATATGCAAGTATGTATACACATGTGTACATACACACGCACAAAAAAGATGAACGACTAAACAAAAAGTTGTATATGTAGTCAATAGACTATTATTTGTTGTTTTGCTTAAAAGAAATTTAGTATTGGTGCAAGCTACAATATGGATGGTCACATTAACAATCCAGGGGGGGGGGGAAGGCCATATATATAATTTCAATTATACAAAATGTCCGGATGGGAAAAGCCATGGAAACAGATTTTTGAAAGCTGTGGAGGTGATGCAGTGGGGACTTTGTTTGGGGGGTAAAGGAAGTGAGGTAAGAGCTATCACTTTTGTGCATGTGTTTGGTACCTAGTGCCTTGTCTCTAGTTGGTGTTCTGTGTGCTGTGTGAACTGGACCTCAGACTGTGTTCTCTTCACAGGTTGACTGAGTCTCCGATAGACTTTTAAGCTAGAGAGGAGAATGCCATAGTAATGCGTGCCTCTGTGAGTATACACATATTTCCGAAAGGTGCCTCCTGGGCTAACATTGGAAGTAGGGATGGGAGGAAGGGCTTGGGGGAGTGGAAGTTTGTCGACATTTTTCATCGTATACATTTAGAAATTTTCACCTTTTTGATTGAAGACAGAACCGTTTAATGTTTTTGCTATTTCAGTTAGTATACAAGGTCATGGGTTTCATTATGTCGTTTTCACACATATGTGTCATTGTAGCTTGGTAGAACTACATATCTTTTCAAAGTGGCGTTAGCCTGGACAATGGACGAGTGGCTCAGTGGTTAAGATCTTAAACTATCATCTTCTTCCCAGCACCCACACCAGGCGGTTTACAACTGCCTGTGACTCACATAGTTCTACCAAAATATAATGACACAGGTGACTGTCAGGACAGCTGAGGAACAAAAGAACCAGTGAGGTGTTTTTTCTCTCTTCTCTCTTCTCTCTCTCTGTGTCTCTCTCTGTGTCTCTCTCTGTGTCTCTCTCTGTGTCTCTCTCTGTCTCTGTCTCTCTGTGTCTCTGTCTCTGTCTCTGTCTCTCTCTGTCTCTCTCTCTCATTTCTATTTTTATTTTTCAGACAAAGACTCACTGTGTAGCTCAGCCCCAGTCTCAAGCGTGTGATTCTCCTGAGTTAGGCTCCCAAGTGCTGGGCTGACAGACAAGCACATCCAAGCACATCTGACTGGTGGGCTTGAAGGAGCACAGGAGGTAGGGGAGGAGGAGCTCAGCAGGACTGCTTCTGGGTCATTCACTGTGGATCTTTGAGGGGGTGTTTCAGCAGAGGAGGGATGGAGCCCAGACTTTTGGTTCAGACAGGTAAAGAAGCACAGAACTCAAATCTACACTTTGGAGAGATTTCTCACTGAAGGGAAGGGAAAAGACGAAACAGGAGCGCGATTCAGAAGGTGGCTATGGAAGGTGTTTCTAGAATGTAGGAAATATGTTTTGTAAGCTGAGAGTGTAGGGCTGTTGTTTAAATAAGGGAGGTATTAGATGCACCTGTGAGGGAATTTGGAGAAAAAGAGTCGTAAGTGGTAGGTTTAGGTCAGGCTCTCATCTGAAAGCAGAAAAGATGGGGAGACCAAAAAGGAGAGAGAGGATGGCAGAGGGTAAGTTGTTTTTTCGGGTAGAGAGATGGTGAGAATATTTTCAATAAGCCTGCATCCGAGAGTGCAGAAAGGAGACCAGCACCAGACACCTGCAGGACCCAGGAGGTCTCGACCTGATTGGGGTTAACTCTTTAGCTGCTGGTGCGGCCTCAGAGTAGAAAGAGATGGAGGCCAACTGGGTAGCAGACTGCATAGTAAGGAATTAAAGCCCTGCGAATGAAGTGTTTCTTGCTTAGGACTTTGAAAGTCTGAATAAATTCCTCAAAAGCAGCCATTTGTGATAAAAAAAAAAAAACACACACACACACACACACATACACACACACCATAAAATCATCTTTAGCTCTCTGCTTTAGAATGGTTTTTTAAAAATAAAGTCAATAATGGATGCCTTACATAAATGAAACACATGTTGCTAAAAGGTCCAAAGAAAGCACCGATTGCAATTAAAACCCTTCACACTTTCTTGGCTTATGTTCTTTGGAGCAAACAACAGACCCTCAGTTAACAAGGAATATGGGAGCCACAGAGAACTCGACAGCTTGAATCCCATCTTTAGCTGAGGTTCTCCCTGGGAATGGCATCGCAAATGCTTCACAGCGCAGCCTCTCCCGCCGGAGCAGAGGAGCAAGAGCGATGAGCACTCAGGAGAATATGGGATAGCGTGTGGGGACTCCCAGGTGACGAATGGCACACAGTGTGGAGACTGTCACCATGGCAATCACATCGACTTTAGCCACATGCCTGCCTCTAAAGGAAGACACTGCCGCCCTTGTCAGAACCCCGCTGGAGGGACTGAACATCAGACAATGCCAACGTGAGGCCTGATGGAGGACCTGAAAATCGGCCCTTGTTGTGTGGTGTGCTGAAACTTTCTTTGAAATATAAATTTCTGATGGATGGAGACCTTGACAGTCACCTAATCGGGCTCCGTTAGAGATGAAGAGACCTCTGTGAACATGCATTTACTGGACGATTAAACTTACATTTAGAAGTGTGGTTCTTTTCATCCAATATCTTTGCAACGTCTATGCTAGAAATCCTAAATTATCATTATACATTATACACCCACAAAAGGGGATTTTGTGACACATATCACGTCTTTATACTTAAAGTGGAGACCTAGAGGAGATGGGCCTCGAGGCTCATGGGATGATGTGGGATGCTTCGAGGCTGGTGCACTAGCCAAGGCACATGGGGACACTCATAAACAGTCGAATTCTTTCCCACCGACCCTGTTCAGAACTGCCCTGTAAACAGTTTGTTTTCTGCCTCCTGATTAATGAGGGCATAGGACCTGTTCTTTGGGGCCTCTTTCAAGAACTAAATAAGCCTGTGATTATATTTAGTGCGAAATATAGACATTCCGGTAATTAATGTGTCTGGTACAGGATAATAACAAAACTACCTCCAGTGGGAAAGGAAGTGACGTAGGTACCTCTGTGCTTCTTCTGGCCTGGCACTTCTCCCTTTCTTTAGGCTGGCTGGCTCCTCCAGGAAGAGTCGGGGAGAAAGCTAAGGAATCCGATGGTTTGGGAGGGCCTACAAGCAGGATGCTTCAGCCCTCAGCCATGTTGCCATACTCTCTTCTGGTACTTCTCAGGCTTGTCAGAATTTGGCTTCTCGCCGATGCCCACTGGAATGTACTGACCATCCAGGATCATGTTGCCCTGACTGGTGGCTTTAGCTTCCTGTCAGCCCCGAGCTTGTGGAGGTAAGTCAGCTGAAGCAAGTCATCTAGTCTTCCCAAGCAGTCATTCATTGAGTGGGATCTCAGTCCCACGCTGTGGCACTCTCTCAGGCTTGACTTCTGTGGGACTAAATTGCTTCCTCCATTGATATGCAGGCTTTTTTTTTTTTTTTTTTTTTTTTGTCAATTTTGGTTCCTCAGACCTGAGACACACCAGTCTATGGTGCTCCTTAGAGTGCAATGGATATACACTGGGCTGTGTGAGACATCTACCTGAAGTCTCTTACAGCAGAAGAAGAGAAAAGCCGTCTTCCCTCTTGTGGGTGCTAAGGAAGGGCCCCTCAGAACTATGTCTACAGAAGCCTTCCCTGATGCTCAGCAAGCCTGCCAGCATCTATTCATAAGGTAACCGAGACATTGCGCCCATACCTCTTGCAAATCCTGTGTGGTGGTGTGTAGCACTGTGTTTGGTTAGTGTTGGCAACCAGTACTATCCGGGAAGAGGGCCTCTGCAAGGTTTCTTTTATCTCTTTTTTCTTTTTCTGTTGTTGTTTTGTTGGCTGCTCGTGGTGGGACAGGGTCCTTCTTTGAGACAGAGTACCTGGCCATCTCAACATGTAGTCCAGGCTAGCCTCAAAGTGCAGGCACTCGCCCTGCCTCAGCTTCCCAGGTGCTAGGATTATGGGTATGTGTCACCACACTGAGCTAAGGACTTCTTTAACAGATAAACCAAATGTCGTTTCTATAAACTTTGTGTGGTTTCAGTGCTGCCAGTTGTTGGATAAGAGCTGACAATAATTTTGTTATGTGGGGGAAGGGGGGGGTTATCATAATGGTTTCTTTTTTTTTTTTTTTTTTTTTTTGCAATTTCACCAGGATTTCTAGAATCTCTGGGAATGTTATTTATGAAGTGTGCAAGTCTGATGTTTCATATAAATAAGGGAAGTGATCCGAACCACAAACAATAACAAACTGGCTGTTCTAGAGAAAGAGACTAAGCAAGAGTATAGAGTTTCCTTGTAGTTCTAAGTGTTCTGTCATCATTTCTGTTAGAATTCACTCATATGAGGAGAGCCAATGACTTACTTGGTTGCATGAACCCCTGTGCAGGTCAGCAGAGGCCAGGCAGTAGCAGACATAGAGCTAGATGGTGCCAAAGTCTCAATGTCTTGCCATGGTCCTGAAAGCCAATGCCCCTGAGCGCTGACCCTCAGCTTCCTGAAAAAGCCTGTGCCTGGCATGTACTACCAAGCAGGCCTAAAGTCTCCTTCCCGTCATGCTTGATTTCTAACTCTGTGCTTGGCCCTTCCTTTAGAGCATGGAGCATTTTAGAACTGCATCAAGAGGAATCTTACACGCATTAAAAGATAACCAGGTCTGGGGTGGTGATGTTTTTATTTTTTGAGGTAGAATCTTACTATGAAGGCCAGACTGGCCTTGAACTTCTAATCATCCTATATTCACCTTATGAATACTGCTGTTAAGTTATGGGCTATGATGCCCCAACTTAGCCATATACGGAATTAATGTCTAAGGCCATAGCAGATGCATAACAGACAACAGATTTTAATGAGTGGCTATCAAGAAAAGAAAAATAAAAGCACGGACAGGCTTGCATTTTGTCTCCAGTTCTCTTGAACTGTGGGGCATAGAACAGAAGTCCCACAAATGATAATAGAATCTGCTGATAACAATGAGTCCTTCTCTGTAGCCAGCGTTTTAACATATTATTATTCTAAACTGTCAAGATCACTGTCAGGACTGTGATTCACGTCACTCTTTGGGTTGATCTGTATGGACATTTCGGAGATGAAGGTGGCAGTGATGGAGTGCTGCTGACCGTGGGCACTGAGCCTGCTAGCTTCAAAAACTCAAGTTGGTTTCTAAAGCAGAAGTGGGCGGGGCTCTAAATGAAATGAAAAGTAACTGTGGAGCAGGCTTTGTCAACTCTTGTACAGAGAATTGAGAAAGCAACTTTCATAGACTGGAGACCTTATTCCCCCCCCCCAAAAAAGGCTGTGACTCTCACAGCCATGTCAAAACCATACCTGGTTCTTTATCAAAATGCCATGGGGCTGAAGAGATGACTCAGTGGTTAAGAGCACTGGCTGCTTCTGCACAGGACAGCGATTTGGTTCCTAACACTCACATAATGGTTCAGTCAAGTGAACCCAGGGGGATCCAACATCCTCTTCTGACTTCCTTGGTCACCAAGCATGTATGTGGTGTACATACATGCAGGTATGCATGTGATGTAAATGCATGCACACAGGTAAAACACTCATACATATAAGATAAAACAGTCTTAAAAAAAAAAAACCTCACAAACACGCAAATACACATATCCCATCCAGGCACGGCAGCAGGCGCTTATGGCATGTGCTTGTGATCCCAGATACGGGGGAAGCTGAGATGAGTGGACTGCAATCTGTGGCCTGCCAAAACCTAGTGCGCTTGGTGGGTAGTGATGACCTGGAGGGAGAGGGAAGGTCATGTGCCAGAAATTAAACAAAACATACAAGTCTGAGAAAGCTGTAACTAGATTCACAAGCTCCACCCCGAACAGTTTGTTTGTTTGTTTGTTTGTTTGTTTGTTTTCTCAACAGGGTTTCTCTGTGTAGCCTTGGCAGTCCTGGACTCCCTTTGTAGACCCCGCTGGCCTCGAACTCACAGCGATCCGCCTGCCTCTGCCTCCTGAGTGCTGGGATTAAAGGCATGCGCCGCCATGCTGAACAGTTATACAAGCAATCACAGTGGCTGGGAAGGGGGAATCCAGTCTTTAACAGGGAATTGGGACAGATTTTCTTCTCTGCATACTTCCTGTCTCCTGGCCTATGACAATGAGGAACAGAGAAGAGTAAACAGAACAAGAATTTATTAAGCCAAAGAGAAAGAGAAAGCTCCAGCTGAGCCACAGGTCAGCAGCAAGGAGACTGAAAAGTGCTCAGTACCAGCACCAAAGGCTCCATGACAGAATTAGAACTACAATCGGCTTTATATCCTTTCATAACTCAACTCTATTATCCACATTCACACCTTGGTGGTAGATAAATCCATAAAACGTATTCAACACTGAAGGTGCAAAATTTAATGTGAAGCTATAGGGCTTCCATTCTGAATGGCTATTCTAATTCTATATGGATTCATTAACTCATATAGACTTTGTGTCTGGTTAATTTTCGTGAATATTTGCAAGGGGTGTGTGTGTGTGATGCAACTCAACTGTCTTTGAGTCATTCTTGCTCCTGTAAGTAGCTCCTTACCCATGCTCTGTAAGCCCAATAAACTCACTCTTTTACCAAGTGCAGCTTAGAATCCTTACTTTAGCCCCTCCCCTCCCCCCACCCACCTAGGCTCTAACTCAAGGGAGCTTAAGATGGGCCTGCGGTTTAAATTCCACAGGTGATTCTGATACACAAGAGGAACGACCAGTTCTTTGGATGGATCTAGAACGCTAGAAGGTCTAAACTAATTAGGAGGCTGTGGATACAGCTCAGTGGTAGAGTGTCTGCCTAGCAAGTGCTGGGCCCTGGGTTCACTCCCCAGCACTATCACACGCATGTACACACACACACACACACACACACACACACACACACACACACACACACCCCTATGCACGCGCATGTATGTGAACACACAAACGAATACATTGGAGGAGCTGAAGAGAAGGTTCAGCCGTTAAGAGCACTCACTGCTCTAGGAGAGGACCCAAGTTGCACCCTCAGCACCCATATCAGGTAGTTAGTATACAAACATCTGTAACTGCGGTCCGTGGGGGTTTGCTGGATGCCCCTGAGCTGCAAAGGCTCCTGCACTCGGTGTGCACTTACCCAAACACAGGCATTCTAACGGACACATCATTAAAAAGAAATAATTTTTAAAAGAAGGGATCTAGCTAGAGGACGCTTCCAATCAATTTAGAAAGAGGTGATTGGCACACTCAGCCCAGAAACCTCAGCGCTTGGGAGGCTGAAGCCGCAGAAAATCTCAGGGATCTGAAAACACTCTCTTCCGGGGCCGGCTTGTTCATTTCTTCTCATGTCTTGGTCAGGTAGTCATAAAAATGTATCCATCAGCATTTTAGTAACTCCTCCCACCCCCAAACCCAACCTCCAGCGGCAGCATGTTCACAACCCCTAGCAGCAGCATGGATCAATGATTTTTCGCCCCATGCACACCCGATTAACTCTCACGGTCCAAATGCAATTTTAACAGCCTCCCACAGAAGGCCCTCTGGTGTCACCACACCAGCCTGGGCATCACGGGAAGGAAACAAGGGGTAGGAGGTGTGATCATTAGACATAGGGTTCGTGGTGGGCCTCAAGCAATTTTTAACTTTGGGGGAATCACAAGCCATCTGGAGAAACACAGTTATCTGTCTTCAGAAAAAGTCCCACACCGTTCCGCATATGCTCCCCGGGGAAATCCTATTCCAAAACTAACTTTTGGTTTGCTGTCTTAAGTGAACAAACAGTAGCCCCGTGCCTTAATATATGGTAAGTAGAAAGCCATGTACAAGTCCTTGAGAATCGCAGTCCAGTGGTCGGAACAAAACAGCGGCCAGAAATCAACGCATGCGCTGTAGGGAACATAGAATTTTAGAAGCCAGTGGTGGAGATTTTGAGCTGGTTGAATTGAGGAGGGATCTTAGAAACTTGTGCTTTAAGAGGCAACAGTTTTAAACAGATAGTGTGGTAGGTTGGTGCAGGGGACCCTACCATACATAGCAGCCCAGTGAAGTAAGTTAATCGTGAAACTAAGATTGAAATGTCACTGGGGGTCATTAACAGTGACTGCGGAAGTTGTGGACTGGGATGGGAGATGCTACTAAAATGCTGATGAATAGTGTTTTATGACGACTCGACCAGGACACAAGGGACATAAACAAGTTGGCCGTAGGAGGGTAGCCTTTAAGTTCTTGGTCCATTATCGGAGTCAGAAGCTGGCCCTATGTCTGTTCAGTAAGATGAAAGAAAACCACGGGAGGGCAGCGGGTGGCAGAGAACTACACTAGGCTAGTGGGCCTGAAAATGAATTTTAGCGGCGGAGTGTAAAGCCCTAGATGTGTGGACATAAGGAAGTCAGCAAGGTTAGAACAGGTCAGGAATAAATAACCAGCAGGCGGAGGATCCCGGATTCTGTCCTGCCTTTTGTTGGATGAGGAGCACTAGGCAAACGCGTCCACCTTGGCTTTGGAAGGAAGAGGTTGGACCGTCCGCCAGCAGCCGCAGCCCCGGGTGACTACGAGGGACTGGGGGACAGGAGCAAGGCACAAGACTGGATCGCGGAGCTCCGCCGTCCACCCGAGGCCCCGCAGCGGGGACCCCGGAGTAAGTGGGAGACCGGCCGCGCTGCGGCGGGTGGGGGCGGGCGGGCAGATCCCACCCCTTCCTGAAGGAAGCGCCCTCCCCGCCGCGACTGCCGCCGCTGCCGCCGCCGCTGCCGCCGCAGGTCACGGCCCGCAAGCCGCCGCCTGGAGCAGGTAGGCGCGGCGCCCTCCTTCGCTCCTTGGCCTGGATGCTAGGCCGGCTCGGCTCGGGGACCCCACCCGGGCGGCGGCCGTGCCTCCCCAGCCCCTGGGCGCGTGCTCCCGAGCCCTAGGCGGGTGGTGCGGCTCCAAGGCGCACCCGACCCGCTCCCCGCCGCCGCAGTGCCGCCTGCGGCCCCCGCCCGGCCCGGTGACAGGTGTCCCACCGCCGGGGCCGCTCCCGGGTGGGGTCCCGAGAGGAGCCGCAGAGCCCAGCCGGCCGGCCCCCAGCGCTAACTTGCGGTGCCCTACCCGCCGCCCCGCGCCCACTCTGCTGGCCGCGCGTTCCTGGGAAGAGCCGGGGATTTCGGGACGAGCATGGGCTGGGGGGGCGGGGGAAGGGGGAAGGGGGCAGTCGCGGTGCACTAGGTGTTCTGGTTATCCACGGTCGTAATAATTTTTAAAAGTCGTCAGCCTTGGGTTATGAAGCAAGCTTTCACTGAGTGGTTTTCCCTCTCCTTAAATGAATCAAAGAAAGAATGGGGCGGGGGGCGGGTTCCCAGTTTAAATTCATGTTCATTAGCCCCCGTTCATCCCCCCCTACCCCCATGGCACTTTATTTTACCCTAAGTACTTTGCTGGTCTTTGGGCCATGGTTATTCCGGCCAGGGCTTTCAAGGCTGAGCAAGGTTTGGGATCGTCAGTGTGAGAACACAGCCCAGGTGGGATGGAAGCCAGCGGATCTCCCTGGGGGATCCCAGGCTGACCTCCTACATGCATGGTCTTGTTAGGGAACCGAAAAACAGTGATGTATTTTAAAGCAGGACAGAATAAAGCAGTTCTTAGGTCTATTACAGTAACGCAGCCTAAAGGGCAATATTAATTTCTGCTTCTTGCAATTCTCTGCTTGACTCGAAGACAGATTTTAACAATGCATGACTGTAACTCTATTCTGGCTGCAGTTAATAAAAAGGTTCGTTCGGGGACTATGGATGTATAAAGTCCACGGTAGCAGTTAATAAGCTGACCCACGTAAAGTTCCCTGTGTTGAGAGTAAACCGTTAGGGGCATACATGTAATAGATGCAAAGTGAATTACTTCACCGTCTCAGCTTTATTGTATCTGATACCTAACTTTTTCTTACATGTGTCCTGGAGAAAACTGTGTTCTCTCTCATCGTTAACCGTATCTCTCTCTCTCTTTCTCTCTCTCTCTCTCTCTCTCTCTCTCTCTCTCTCTCTCTCTCTCTCTCTCTCTCTCTCTCTCTCTCCTCCCTCCCTCCCTCTCCCTCCCTCCCCATCCCCTGAGACAATATCTCTGTATTGCTCTGTATTGTATAATTCCTGCTGTTCTGGAACTTACAATATAGACCAGGCTGGCCTTGAACTCACAAGATACACCTGCTTCTGCCTCTGAGTACTAGAATTAAAGGCGCATACCACCACCACCTGGCAGCTGTCATCTCTTAATGAACTAAAAGTGTGGATTTAATCTCCATGGCATAAACATGGGAATTTTTATGGTTTGTCCTTGGGGTACAAATTACTCAAATGTTTTGCAAGCCTCCCAAGTTGGAAGCAAACAAAGCAGACATAGTAATAAAAGGGTAAAGAGTTCTGCTAGCATTAACAGTATTTGACAGATGTTATGACATTGAGCAAACATAGACTATTTGAAAACCCCACGCTTACTATCATCTGCAGTTATGAAATCCGTTTGACTTACTTAACTTTGCGTTATAATATCTTGGTAGCAATTGCCTAACCCGTGAGTCTTGTCAAATGCTTTGTGAGGGAGTAGCGTGCTTTAGAGGCCCACCGTTTCTCATGAGCACACCAATACTTTCTATTACCCTTTGTTACAGCTGCTCTTGCACGCAGTCGAGTTGCAGGACTCCTGTGTTCAGGTGTGCTGCTTTCGACTGTTGAGGGCGAGGCACTTTATCTTGGTTTCCCTGTGGCCAGCGCCTCTGTAGTCCATGGCCAGATGAGCAAGCAGTCTGGGAGGGAAGGGTAGCCAGCCCCTGCAGTCTTAGTCATTGGTGTCACTGTAATCTGGCCCTTTGGGATCATTTCAGTGGCCAATTAAGAAAAACAACACTGAGAAGACAAGGCATTACCTGGCTCTTCCTCAAAGAGCCTGTAGTATCAGACTCAGGACTCAGTAGTAATGAGGTTCTTGCCAGGCCCGGGTGATTATGGTTATGAGTGTGGTATATACATGCATGCTTGTGTGGAGGCCTGAGATCAGCATTGAATGCCTTTCCTTAATCTCTCGCCACATTTTTTGTTTTGTTTTGTCTTGTTTTTTTGTTTTGTTTTGTTTTGTTTTGAGATAGGGTCTCTCACTTAAGTTGAAACTCCTTGATTCAGTCAGGCTGTCTCAGCCAATGAGTTTCAAGAGGTCAGCCTACCTCCCTTCTCTACCAAAGGCTGGGGTTATAGGTACCCAACACCATGCTTAAGTTTTAACGTGGGTACCAGAGGGTCCAAACTCCGGTCCTAGTGTTTGCATGTCAAGCGCTTTATAGGCTGAGCCTCTCCCCAGCCCAAAGTGGAAATGCTTAACACAAAGAGATTTCAGACAGGACAATGATAGGAGAGGATAAGTTTTTGGTATTTGCTGTCCCACTCAGCCCATTTCATGTTGTTCTGGGTTAAGCCAGCTATATAGTAGGTTAGGCAGACAGAGTATGGGGGACTTCTACCAAATAAGAATGACCAGTTCCCCTTTTAACATCTCTATATAGCCTTTTGTAGCTCAGTACTGCCAAATATAACTTTGTACATCAATGGGAATATTCTACAAATCCGTCTTATATGATAACCACAAGCCACATGTGGCTGTTGAAATGGGGCCAGCACAACTGCGGAACAGATTTTTAAATTTTATTTAACTTTAATTAATTTAAAATGCCGCATAGGGAAAGTGGCTACCATATTAGGTAGTGCAATTCTGAATTCCCAGTACTCATTTCTGATAGACATACATTTGACAGCAATTATCCTTTAATTAAGAGGAAAAAGAAATCTACATCATACTGCTGGGAGCTTTGACTTAACTCCGGAACCCTGGTTTATGGAAAAGGACTTGCGTTTATGCTGGAGTTCGTTTCTACTCTAAGAATAGTTGGCTTTTTGCGTTTCTCTCTCTGCCAGTCACAAGCATAAGTGCCACTTCAAGTTGTTTGGCGTCCTGTTTGGGTTGGTGCTCACAAGGAAGCATGATTCTGTGCGTTGTAGAGCATTTGCTCTCAGTGTTGGTTTCTGCACTTGCTAAGTTTTAAAGCCAAGGAGGAAAGAGTTGGAGAAAGGGAGGAAGGATCGTGGCTTTGTCTGACTGTTCCTTTCCTCTCTAAAGTCGGCCCTGAGGAAAATGGCCACTGGGGTCCTCACAGAACAGTTGAAGGCTGAAGGCTTTGTTTTAAAGCCCTTCCTGTCCAGTTTCTTTCTCTGATGCGTCAGAGTCTAGACACTGCGCTCCCTCCCTTGCTCCACACCGCCTATAGGATTTACTGAATCCACTTAAAATACCGCCTCCTATCATTTTTAGTAAAGTGGAATTTCATTTAGCCTCTACTGGATGGCTTCCATTTTTAAACTAACTTGCTTTGGTTAAAACCGTTATTTTGATGGTAAAGAAAGGACACTTTTAATTATATTGTTTCACATTTCTTGAATGAATGCCCCTCACCCAGCCCAGAGACCTAAGAACCTCTCTGTGGGGGAGAACTGAGGATGCTGGGCGTTCCTGGTCTCTGGGAGGGAGTACCCTGCAGTCAGTTAGTCAGCAATTGTTGCATATGTCGGGATACATTAGTTAGGTAAAAATAACCCTAAGGTATTTGTGCCTTGAAGGTATTAAAAGTATAGAAGGGCAGTTTTCCAGTGACTGCCCACAAGGTGATGGGCATATGCTTAAATGACACTAGTAATTGCTTCATACAGTTTCCACACCAAGCCAAAGCCTCTGAAATGCAGTAACATGTCTATTTAGCTTTTTAAAAAAATTTTGTTAGTGTTTTCATACAACATAGTGTATTTCAAATTGCTTGTCTTGAGTCTTAAAATCAATTTACAGATGAGGAGTGCCATTTTCCTTCTGAAACAGAACCATAAAGTTGTCTGTGCATGGTCCTCTGTCAAAGTTTTTGTTTCCTCCGTGTATAATAATGGCCAGGTCACAAGGGAATGGGCAGAACTGGTTTGAGCACTGGGGAAACAGGTCCTCTGGGTTTAAATCTTTACTACGGTTTGGTTCATCTGTGTCTGTAGTCATTGCAGTGGATGGGTGTGTCCTGGTTCAGATGCAAAGTCCTGCCTGTGAGATTCGTCTCCAGAGCCCTTTGAGAAACACTGATTAGAGGTACATATAGCTTAGCAATGGCTCTGTGCTGGATGACCATGTGAGTCCTGGTTTTCCTTTGATGAGGGGCATTGTGTTTCCCCGCAGCGCCTACATCTCACTTGGTGGTAATCAGTCCGGAGACAGAAGACATGTCCAGTCACCCTCCACCCCGTACGCCCATAGCGTCACATACATAGATGAACATCTACCGACCTGCGGCACTCAGACACTACGCACCACTGTAAGCAGATGTAAGCCAACAGCAGCCATTTTCTGCATGGGACATAGCCTGATGGTGGGAGGGGAGGCACTGCAGTTCTAGGTTGCAGAGACCTCACTGTTGCCAGCCAGTGGTCTCTGAGGTTAGCGCCCTTCATGAGGCTCCCTGGTACCTAAAGAATGTGAGCATCCTGGAGACTGACTACAAATTACATCCCCAGAAGTGTTTTCTGTCCTTGCCGGCATGCCCTAACATCTGCATTCTGGTTTGCAGCAAGCAAATGACCAATGCTATAAGTAAACAGGTCTGTATCCAAGTCTCCTACTGTATGCCGTCACCTACATTTTCTTCTCAAAGTCACCCCTTACCTGTGAATGTCTCCTCACACTTCTTAATGCAGCAAATGGGAAACGGCTGGGACCTTATCCCAGTGGTAGAAGCTTATCTGCTGTTGGAGGGCTGTGGGTTCGACTCCCAGTGCCACAGCTAAAAGTATTGTTTAATATAAATAAGCATATAAATGAAAGAGTCTTGGGGGGGGTCTCAAAACTGAGGCTGGGTACCCTTTCCCCCCACTGTAACCTAGGAACAGATTCCAATTTTCCTTAAAGACCAGCGATTACTTCTCCACAGACCTTGCCTGGCAGAATAGGAGCAGCCAAAGCTGCTGTCATGAATTTTCCTTCTGTTAAAATCAGAGGCTGCGTGTAACATGCTTTAAAAAAAAAAAAAAATCTGTAAAATATTCAGACTTTATTCAAGGCTCTGGAGTTGTCTGTCTCTGCAGACAGTGCTCTAGACTCTGCCTCTGGACTAAGAAAGAGGCTTAAAGAACTGCCTTTTAAAAACACAGAAAGCCATGTAGACAATGCCTAAAAGGTAATGATGCTTAACTATGCCATGGAGGAAATTGGCCTGTGGTTAAGATGGCATCATCTCACCCTGAATTGTTCCTAATAAATGATCATGGCAATCAACCGACTGTGAACCTAAATGTCTCCAAACAGAGCTTAGGAAGATAGCCTGCTTTTCATCAGATGCGGGAGACAGAGCTGTCTCTACAGCCCCTCATTAAATAGTATTTAAAGAAAAGCATCTTGTATGTTTTTCAGTCTCATGTAGCCCAGGCTGGCTTTGAGTGTGTGTGTGTATGTGTGTGTGTGTGTTCAAACTCACCCCCCCCCACTTCCCTTTTCCCCAGATCCACTCCTCCTCTGTTTCCCTTGACTGCTTTATATATTAATACCAGAAGATAACCCAAAATTCCAAATCCTCTTCCCATATGCTGAGATTACAGGCACACGACAAAATTAAACATCTTAATTAGATCTATCCTTGGTTTTCACATGTGTGATGGCTTAGCTGACAAAGGAACATTTTAAATGGCCTTAACTGGAAGTTTTAAAATATAAGTTAAAATTGGCTTTCTATAGCTAAAATGGATGTTACACTCTCTGGACGAGTACTAGGCCATGTGAGCCTTTCACACTGCTTTCCTTCTGACAGTTCATGAGTGAATTAGACCTGTGGTGAGACTAGGGCTGGAGAGATGACATGGTGGTTTAGAGTACCTGCTGTTCTTCAGGGGACCTGGATTTGATTCCCAGCACTCACATGGTGGCTCACAACCATCTGTAATTCCAGTTTGGGTTCTGACATCCTCTTCAGACCTCTGTGTGCACATGAGCAAAAACATACATGAAATAAACAAGGAAAACGATGATGACGTAGTAAAACAATGTAAGTAGAAGTACTAGTTTTAAATGAACTCAGAAGTATTTGTTTATTAAGACGTGACTCCATCTGTTGCTGTAGCTCTCTTAGAGTTCCTGGCAGAAGTTTATCTTAAAAACATCTAACCCTACTTTCCCCAAGACTAAGTGATTTACCCAGAATGATGAAGACACAGCAGTAGCAGGATGTTAAGTTAGGGGAAACCGTTTCTCTTCTTTTATGACACTGTGTTCCCACAAGCCCTCCATTTCAAAAGTCTAACATTTTACCATTGTTGTCAGCGACAGCACAGCGTCTTCAAGGATCATATTTATAGCCTTGTAACTTTAGCAGCTAATGCAATTGGTCTTTAAAAAGACGATTATCTTCCCTGTGACATTTTGATTGGTATTTCTCCCTTTTAATTTCAACTCATATGGGGCATAAAAATTGATTTACATGGAGAGGAGTGGTTTGCCATTTCATACTGTAATTTTGATTGTATATCTAGGCTTGTAGAACTAAAGAGAAAATTTCTCCATTAACTGAATTGCAGGGCAGATCGTTGTGTTCTAAAAGGGACAAATGGTGATTTTTTTTTAAAAGATCAGACCACTTAACAATGTCAGAGTCTGCTTGCAGAGCCATAAACAGAGTTCAGAAATGTGACTTCAGGCGGGTGTGGTGGCATATGCCTCTAATCCCAGCACTTGGGAGGCAGAGGCAGGTGGATCGCTGTGAGTTCGAGGGCAGCCTGGTCTACAAAGCAAGTCCAGGACAGCCAAGGCTATACAGAGAAACCCTGTCTCAGAAAAACAAAAACAAAAGCAAAACAAAAAGAAAGAAAGAAAGAAAGAAAGAAAGAAAGCAGATTAAAGAGGTATTAAAGAGTAGGAGGGACTTTGAGTTGAGAGGTATTTAAGACAGTGTGTAAAAATAGAAGGGGTCGTGCTGGGCATGGTGGCACACTCCTTTAATCCCAGCACTTGGGAGGCAGAGGCCAGCAGATCACTATGAGTTCAAGGCCAGTCTGAGCAAGTCTAGGACAGCCAAGGCTACATAGAGAAACCCTGTCTCGACAAAACCAAAAGAATAGAAAAGAAAAGTGACTTCTTACTAGTTATAGTGACCCCTGTAGTACAGTCCCTGGATCACAATAGCTGTTTGTAGGAGGATGGAGGATGTATGATTGTACATGCATGCATGCAAGCATGTGTGTGCATGTGAGCACGTGCAGCCCAGAGGTCAATGTCAGGTGTCTTCTTCAACTGTTCTTCATTTTGGTTTTTGAGACAGGGTTTCTCACCAAACCCAAAGTTCACCCTTAGATTAATCTGGCTAGACAGCAAACTGAGAGGATCCTCCCGCCTCTGCTCTTTGCATCCTGGAGTTACGGATATGCTTGCCTGGCTTTTACACTACATGCAGAGGGTCTGAACTCAGGTTTCGGCTTACGTGGCGAACACTGTACTGACCAAGCTGTCCCCCTGTCCATCAGGATAACTCCTTCTCTCTCTAGTACCTCCTTATTGTTAATAACACAGATTTTAAGTCATTTTTTTCCACGTAGAAAATTAAAAAGAATTGTTCTAGATGGTGATGGCTTCCCAGCGGGGTGTCTAAAAGCTAGACAAAGCCTTTGGAAGTCACCCGCTTTGTCTCTTGGAGTCTTGGCACAAGTACAATCACCACAGAAGTGGGAGGAGTCTTTACACTTTCAGACCATGGCTGCATTACATGAGGTCTTGACATACTGTTGACCCAGGCTGTTTTAGCATGACTCCCAGCCTGTATCTGAAGGCTCACTTCAGCTTCAGCCCAGGCTTGCTTGTTCCCCCATCTCCTCCCAATTAAATCATCTTCTCTATGTAGCTTTATCTTAGGGCATTTGACTATCTAATGGCAGAGGCCAGAGAAATAGTATAAAGTTTTACTAGACAGAACCATGCTTCTGCTTCTTCATTTCTAGGATGGCTTAGAAACCTTATAAGCGAAGAGTTCAATAGTTGGCTCAGTAAATACTTGGCCCTAGATCTAATGATATCTACTGTCAGGCCTGTTATGGGCTGGGTTTTTTTTTTAATTAAATTTTATCAGCCTTGTGCGGTTTAGATTTAGTTGGTTTGTGCCTTGCCTTCTTGTGTTGTCTAGGGTGCAGCATCCTTCTGTTGAGTGGTCCAGAAAGTTCTTTTTTTTTTTTTACCTACCCGCCAGAAGATGGCACCATATGTCTTTATAGATGGTTATGAGCCATCATGTGGCTACTGGGAATTGAACTCAGAACCTCTGGAAGATCAGGCAGCGCTCTTAACCTCTGAGCCATCTCTCCAGCCCGGCTGATGAAATTCTTAAAGCACTGCTACCATGGACAGCGCCACCCACATGAGACTCTGCAGGGAACCTTAAGGGGGCCCAGGTTCCTTGCCTGGCTGCATGGTAAAAATCATCTGAGGAGAACAACTAAGCTTCACCCTCAAACAGTTAAATCAGATGGGAGGGGCTGTATACAGATACCACACATTTAAAAGGTGTGATTCCATCAAGTTTGGTTGCCAAGGCGGACAACTGAGTATTCCCTCAGGGCATCACAAAGTGTGCCTATGGGCCAGTGGCCAAAAAAGAACACACAAAAGCCAATGAAGTCCATCCTCTTTTTTTCTTTTAATTAATTAATTTATTCACTATACATCCTTTTTGTAGTCTGCTCCCTCCTCTCTTCCTGGCGCCACCATCCCTCCTCTTCCCCCTCCCCCTCGGCTATTCCTCAGAGAAGGGGAGCCCCCACTATTAACCCACCCCCCAGGTCATCAAGTCACATCAGGACTAAGCACATCCTCTTCCCTTGTGGTCTGGCAAGGCAGCCCTGCTGGGCAGGCGTGAGGCAATCAAAAAGCAAGCAACAGAGTCCCTATCAGAGACAGCCCCTGCTCCCCTTACTAGAAGACTCACATGAAGCCCGAGCCACCCATTGGCTGCATCTGTGTAGGCGGCCTAGGTCCAGTCTATGCATGGTCTTTGGTTGGTGCTTCAGTCTCTACAAAGCCCTTCTGGGCCATGGTTAGTTGGCTCTGTTGGTCATCTTGTGGAGCTCCTGTTACCTCGAGGTCCTTCTATGCATTCCCTCATTTTTCCACAAGATTCCCTATGCTTTGCCCAGTGTTTGCCTGTGAGTCTCAGCATTTGTTTTGATATGCTGCTGGGTGGAACCTCTTAGAGGAAAGCTATGCTAGGCTGCTGTGTGCAAGCAGAGCAGAATATCATTAATAGTGTCAGGGGTTGGCTCTCTCCTATGGGGTGGGTCTCAGGTTGAGCTAGGCATTGGTTGGACATTCCCTCAATCTCTGTTCCATCTTTCTCCCTGCACATCTTGTCAGAAGGGTAAACTTGGGGTAGAAATTTTTGTTGGTGAAACCTATCTTCTTAATCAGGGAGACCCTGACAAACCTATGGTGTTAGAGCCAGGGCCATTTTCTGCCATCAGGTTGCCATAGCAACAAAGGCTCGCTTACCCCATAGTGTCAAAGTGCCAGTTTGCTTAGGTGAGAAAGAATTATATGAGCCAGAGGTGTTGAGGATACCAGAAGAACATGGCCCACAGAATCAACTAAACAGGGCTCATAGGTGCTCACAGACATAAAGTAGCAATCTTGGAGCCTGCATGAGTCTGTGCTAGGACCTCTGCGTATATGTTATGGTTGTTAGCTTGGTGGGTTTTTTTTGGGACTCATAATAGTAAAAGTAGAAGTGTCTCTGATTGTTTTGCCTACTCTTGGGACCCTCTTCCTCCTACTGGGTTGCCTCGCCCTGCCCTGAAATGATGGTTAGTGCCTAGTCTTATCGCATCTTGTTATGCTGTATTTGGTTGATATCCTTGGCGGGGAGCTTGCTTTTTTTTTTTTTTTTTTTTTTTTTTTTTCTTTCTGACAGGAAACAGAAGAGGAGTGGATTTGAGGGAGAAGAGAGGTGTGGGGTCTGGGAGGAGTGGAGGGAGGGCAAAGTGTGGTCGAGACATATGAGAGAAGAAAAAAATTGAGAGAAATAAGAAAATTGCTTCAATTAATTTTTCTTTTTAAAAAAAGATTTATTTATTTATTTATTATTATTATACAGTGCTCTGCTTGTATGAACATCTGAGGGGGGCATCAGATCACATTGTAGATGGTTGTGAGCCACCATGTGGTTGCTTGGAATCGAACTCAGGACCTCAGGAAGAGCAATCAGTGCTCTTAACCTCTGAGCCATCTCTCTGGCCCCTTCAATAATTTTTTTAAAAAGACAGATTCATCTTTAAAATGAGAGAAAGTTGGTATAAAACTAACAATGGGTCCCTTGTCAGCTTGGCACAAGCTAAGCTCTAGCTGCTAGCATCGAAGAGGGGCTCTCGATTGAGAAAGTGCTTCATAAGATTGGTCTATGGAGGAGGAGTCTCCAGCGTATTGTCATACTGTCTTCATTAATGATTGATGTGGGAGGGGCAAGCCATGGGGAACAAGCGAGTAAGCAGCATTCCTCCGTGGATCCTGCTCTAGTTCCTGCCTCCAGGACCCTGTCTTGAGTTCCTGCCGTGATTCCCCTCAGGCCTGAGAGCTGTAAGAGGAAGTGAGCCCTTTCTTCTCCAAGCTGCTTTGGTCATGGAACTGTCATAGGGACTCTCCCCAAGTCAACTCCTGAGCCAGGGCCTCTTCACTCCTGACACTCCTGTCCCTAGAGTGGCTGTGTGCCTCTCTCTTCATTGACACCAGTCACACATCTGTAGATTTCACTCATCCAGGCTTTTTTTTTCTCTGCTGTTAGATAAATCAAGTAGGTCGCTACAGTGCCGTGCTCCACTGTCTTTGAGATACTGATAGGAGTGTATGCACGTTGAGTGAACGGTTGTCACAAAAGTAACTGGAAAAAAAATGTTCAAAAACTCAGGTCATTAGCTGCCGGGCGTGGTGATGCACACCTTCAATCCCAGCACTCGGGAGGCAGAGGCAGGCGTATCTCTGTGAGGTCAAGGCCAGCCTTGTCTACAAAGCAAGTCTAGGACAGCCAAGGCTCAAAAAAACAAACAAAAAAACAAAAAAGAAAAGAAAGAAAAAAGAAAAAACTCAGGTCATTAGCTTGGCATTAAGCACCCAATCTGATGAACCATCTCACCAGCCCTACTTACTTAACTTTTAATTGTAGCATAACACACATAAAGCTTAGTTTAGCATCATAGTCATTTTTAAATGTACAACTCAATGATGTGAGGAATAGTTCCATCATTATGTATCCTGTTTCCAGAACTCCTTTGTTTTGCAAAGTTGAAACTCTATATTCATTTAACAACTTATCCCCTCCTGCCCCCTCCCTCGCTCCCTCCTTCTCCCTCTTCCCCCTCCTCCCTCTCTCCCTCTCTCCCTCTCTCCCTTTCTCCCTTCTCTTCTGGAACTCAGAATCCCCCTCCCCCACCCTCCCTAGCACCAGGATTGTAAAGTGTGCATGTCTCACCCAGCTTGTCTGTTCCTGGATGGTCTGCAGCACTTAGTGTAATTTCCTTAGCGCAATTTACTCACACTACAGCATGTGAGCGAACTTCCACCTCTTTAAAACTGAGAAATGCTGCACTGTACAAATATGCCACATTTAAAGTGAAATGATCTCAACTTTGAAGAAAAGCGATGCTTACTAGTGTATGCAGGTATAATACACACACACACACACACACACACACACCACACCACACATACACACACACACACACACACACACCACACCACACCACACATACACACACACACACACACACCACACCACACCACACATACACATACACACACACACACACACACCACACCACACATACACACACACACACACACACACACACACACCACACCACACATACACATACACACACACACACACACCACACCACACATACACACACACACACACACACACACACACACCACACCACACATACACACACACACACACACCACACCACACATACACACACACACACACACACACACCACACCACACATACACACACACACACACACACACACGTACATACACAGAGATCGTCATCTATCAAAATCGGTTTTTTAAATAGTAATATAGAGCAAGGGATGTTACTGCTACTGTGATGGAAAATGTGTCTATATACCTGTAGTTTTAAATGCATGAGACGGCCCATTCCAGTGTGTACACCTTTCTTCCCTATCAACCCATAGCTGGACTATAAGATTAGAAACCAGAACCCTGAAAGCATCTAAGTATTTTGTGGGAATAAAGTGAATGTAGACTGTGATCTGTGGCTTACTGCAGGCCCTTTGCCGACTTAGTCTGATTTGTGCCTGTCATTTTGCCTTTCTTTGCTAATTTAACACCTCTCAAATACTGATTTTATTACATTGAAGACATAATGAAATATAATCTTGCTGCCACAGTATACTGAGCATGTGTCAGTAAATGCTGTTCTTCCCTCTGCTCCTCTGTTCTCTCATCATGGGTAATGAATCAGGAGTAGATTATACTGGGGGCTGTGTAGACGTGTGGGGGAGGGGAACAACCCCTCCTCTAAGAAGATGCCGCTCAGCAGACAGCCGTGGGGCCACCGTGTGCTTATGGTGACATGAGTTTGACTCAAATGAGAGCTAACTGTGCAGGCAGACTTTGTATGGAGGAAGAATTAGAAGTTTGTCACTCATACTTAATTAAGCTCTTAGTATGTGCCAAACACTGAGCTAGGTATGTGTGAGTGTGTGAGTGCAATACACATGCGAATATTTGAGGTAGATTCATTAATCTACTTTTCAAAAATAAATGAGTTGGAATGTCCCATGATGATAAAAAAAAAAAAAATCACCCAAAGTTGGACAGCTAGAATGCAAGGCACCCTGTCTGCTGTCTCGGAAGACTAAGTTTAAGGTGTTTACTGTTCATCATGGTGACTTGCGTTGACTATGATATAACAGACATTGAAATTGCTGCAAGATGGATTTAAGTGTTCTCACCAGAAACAGCAGTATGTGAAGTAACTTCACTTAGCCTCTCCTCAGCGTATACACATATTAAAACATCAAGAAAAAGAAAATATGTGCAGTTTTTACTTGGCAGATGAAAGACAACAAACAAGAAAAAAAACTTATCTTTTATCAACATAAAAGTATAATTTATGGGCTGGGGAAATGGCTTAGTGGCCAATGGTCAGCAATCCTGATGATCTGAGAGAACCAACCCCCAAAAGTTGTCCTCTGACCTCTATATGCACACTCTGGCACGCACGCACGCACACACCTACACGCACGCGCGCACACACACACACACACACACACACACACACACACACACACACACACTTAGATAAATGAGTATAGAATATGTATGTGGTGTGATGTGTAAATTAGAAGGCTTTAGTGGTGTTTCTTTTAAATGGCTATAACGCCACGGCACAGAGGTTTGCCTTTCCCTAGAGGAAGTGAGCCCAGCTAAAGAGGAATAAGGAATAAACGGAATACCGGTAACAACAGTGTATAAAAGGAAGCTTCCTTAGTGATGAGACGCTAATTAAAATGACAGGTGAGGACACTGAGGGGCTTAGCTGTGAATCTCCTAATAGAACTAGCTTTCAAGATTATTGAGTAGGTTTAAAAATATTTTTAAAGTGGCTTAGTTGGAAATTTCCTGTGAAGGCTTCTCTTAAAACAGGTACTCCGGATCAATGAGAGAAGTAACGTCAATTCCAAATTCCAAATTAATCTCCCTGAGGTTTTTCTCTTCATTGACTTTTCTGAGCCTCACCTTCTGTGGGGTCATCTCACGTCCATTCTTACTGTATATTGGCCCAGATATTTTAGTGGGGGGTTGTTGCTATTATACATTTATTATATTTCCATTTTCTTTTTCTTTCTTTCTTTTTTTTTTTTTTTTTTTTTTTTTTTTTTTTTTTTGTATGACTCCAAGAAGTTTGCACTTCTGTGCTTTACCTAACCTGGTATATGAATGCTTATTAACCTCTCTAATACCTTAGCTCGTTCTTTGGCCTCACTGTTTTTGCTAACAGCTCCATTTCCCTATGTCTTTATTTCTGTCTCTTGCTACAACAATGTTAGTAAACACAACAGTATTAATTTACTTTGGTTTTGTTTGTGGGAGAAGCTCTCTCCTATACTAAAGAATAGCATTGGCAGATAGAAAGAGAGGGAGGGAGGAGGGAGAGCGTAGAATTCACCTGCCCCTAGTGTCCCTAGATAATTTTAAGAGATGAACACTGTGCTATTAAATGCGTTGCCATGTCCATGGAGCTCACCTTTGACTCATGAGTGCTTTTTGTCAATAACGTCTATATATTTCTCACAATAAGCTCTTTTTAGTCAGGAGGCTGTTTTGATACTAAATCTGGCTATGCTGTCAGGCTGGCCTTGAACATCCTCTGAGCCCTAGACATCTTCTGCCTTGCCCTCCTGAGTATGTAGGAGAAGAGGCATGCATATTTTAGTGTTTTGTTGATGTCATGTGTTGTGCCCAATTTGGAATTTTCCCCCACGTTGTTCATAAGAGCAGTAAACGTGTATATTATATGCAGTTACCCTTGGGAATCACATTGTACACATATTCTTATGTCCTGAATTTTCTGTCTGTACACTATAAGAATCTTTAGATGATTCATTCGTCAAGACATATCTTAATGGTTGTATGATAGACTATGGATTCCTTATAACTTAATCCTTATAGTTTTTAAAACATACATATTACATGTTTGCTTATTTATTGTGTGGGGGGATGCGGAGACAGTTTGCAGAAGTTCCCTCTTTCCTTCCACTAGGATCGAACTTGGGTCATCAGATTTGACAGAAAACACCTTCACCCACTGAGCCATCTTGTCAACCCCATAACCCCTGTATTTTTATTGCTTCAAGTTTTTCCCGATGCAGGTGTGCATACATGTATATATAAACTTCTATTCCTACCTCTTGTCATTTCTGTTATGTTAGTTTCTAGAGACCTCAGTGAATTGCCACGAACACGGTGGCTTCCAACAGCAGGGCCTTATTTTCCTCCCAGTTCTGGAAGCCAGAAATCCAAAAATTAAATTGCTGGCCCTTCAAAGGCTGATGCTTCCTCTAAGGATTCAGGAAACAGTGTGTCTGGCCTCTGTCAGCTTCTGGCCTTCCTGGCATGTGGCAACCCGTCACCGCGGTCTGTGGCTGTTCTCTACGTGTCTTTGTCCGCCCGTGCGCAAAGCTGAGGGAAATGAGTGCCCATGCGCAGCCCACTCTCTTCACAAGGATGCCAGCCACACACCGTGAGTCCGTGATGGCTTCAAGATGATTGTCAACAGCAGCCTCTGCAAAGGCCCTGTTTTCAAATAGTCGAATTCACAGGAAATAGGAACCTGGACATATCTTTTCGGTAGTGGCCAGATTCAGCCTTACTATAAATTTGTGTTAGAGGGCAGATTTCTTAAGCCCCTTGTTTTCCAAAGCTATACTGAGGCCTGATGCCTTGTCATCAGGTATAGGTCACCCCGTTTACCTACACTCTTCCTTGCATTAAGTAGCTATTTTTAGAAGATCTTTACTTCCTGGGGGACTTTGCTGAATTCAGCAGAAACTCCTGACATTTCTTTCCCATTAATATTTGTTTGTATCTTCTGTCCCATTTCTCTGATGCAGTGTGTGTATCCTTGTCACAGTGTCATTATATATAAAGACCCTCACCCTTTCTTGTGCTGTTTAGAAGAATTCTCACACATTATCGCTTAATTTTTCATTTTTCCAAAAGTTTAGTCCATGTGGTCAAAGCTATCAGTATTCAATTGTGACTTCTTCCTACATTTTAAATTTAAGACAAATACTTTCTAGCGGGCTGGAGAGATGGCACAGTGGTTAAGAGCACTTGCTGCTCTTGCACAGAACCCGGGTTTGAATCCCAGAACCCGTGGTGGCTGATGACTATCTGAAACTCCAGTTCCGAGGGCTCTGACACTCTCCACTGACATCTGTTGACCTCCATGAGCACTGTGTTCACAGGACGCATATACTTACCTGTAGGCAAAACCCCCGTGCACATAAAAATAAAAGGAATAAATGTCAAAGAGAGAAAAGATAAAAAGGAAACACCTCCCCAGCCAGCCCCTAGCTAAGCGTGCACGGCGTTTCCTAGCCGTGTTATAGTTTCGGGTTTTTTATTTTGTTTGTTTGTTTTTATTCTCTTACATTAACTGCTTTTCTCTTTGCTGTTATCCAATGCCTGATAAGAAGCAGATTAAGGCATGAAGTTTATTTGGCTTCAGTTCACAAATGCCGTCCTTCATGGCAGGGAAGGCGGGGAAGACAGGAGGCAGGCGCTAAGGGCAGCTGGTCGCATTGTAGCCAGTGAGAAACGGGAACAAGATGGATGCCTGTGCACCAAGCTGAGGGAGCCCAGTGCCCATGCGCAGCCTCATTTCTTCCTCTTAGTCTGGGACTCCATCCTATAGAATCATGTTGCACACTGACAGGTGGGTCTTCTCATCCCTCATCTAGAAAGTTCCTTGTAGGCTTGCCCATGGTGGTTATAAATCCCATCAATTTGACAATGACCTTATTCCAAGAATAGCTTTTATTTCCATGATACATCAGGCCCTGACCGAACAGTTATCTTTCCAATTTTAGAATTTATTTTCCCAGCACATATATTGAATGATTGTTGTATTCTTCTTTGATTAAAAACAAAAACAAAAAACCAACTGTTTTCAGCTACAGGTAATTTTTGCCTTTCCTGCCCCAGGAACATTTAGCAGTATCAGTAAGTATTTCTGTTGTTGCAGTTGGAGGGGACCGCTTTGAGGATCCAACCGGCAGCGGTGGGGTGCAGCTAAAAACCTTACAATTCGCAGGACAGTTCTCCCGCAACAAGGAGTTAGCCAGCACAAGATGTCAGCAGCAGCTCTACCGAGAAACCCTCTTTTAAACTTTACCATAGGCTTGTGGGTCTTCTTTATTTTAGAAAATTTTAAATACATACTCCCCCCCCCCCCTCACTCTGGTACCTGCTACAAGTGGCCCATTTGAGAAAACAACCTAGGTCAGGATCGGTACCCTCCTTCCCTTAGGTGAAACTGAAAACCCTTATAGATGTCTTCTCGTGCCTTTTTATCTGTGATCTCACAGCTCAGAGTTGCGAGGCCTCGATCGGCCATTCTGCCGCGGATCCTCCCTCTGTGATGTACTCGTAACCTCCCCACCGCACACGTAAATTACTTCTATGCCCTGTGGCTTCAGACCGGTCAAAACAATCTCTCCCAGTTTGATGGGCAGAAGCGCAGCGGTTCTCTGGTGATGCTCTAAACGGACACAAAGCATTTGACTTCTGCAGCTGAGTAGAGGACTTTGTCTCGGGGCTGTGTTTTCTGTTCGGTTGATTTGTGGGTTTCTGTGTAGGGCAACATTATTTTTAGTGCTGAAGTTTATGATACACTTTATGTTTTTATACTGAACATGTGTGAGGGCAGCTCCCTTTGAGGGGTTTTATGAAAACCTGAGTGAGGAAAGTTGGGGTAGCTTAGCTCGCCTGTATGTTGGCATCGCACAACAGGGTATGTTATTTGTCAAGACATGCCCCCCCTTTCTTGGTGGGTTTTTTCCTTCTTCCAGTTTTGTTTGGACAAAGCATTGCTATGGAGCCCATGCTAGCTTGTGACAGCTAAGTAGCTCAGGCTAGCTTCTGACTGCTATGGAGCTCAGGCTAGCTTCTGACTCACACCTTTTCAGTCTCGGCCATCCCACTGTAGTGACTATAGGGGGTACAGTCACATGCCACCCAAAATATACTTCTTGAAACTGTTCTTCCATCCCTCATCATCATGTAAGTTGGGCTGCGGCCCGGGGATCTGCATTGTGGAAGGTGTGCTCTGTGACTTGGAAGCAGTACTCCCTAGACCCCATTTAGAGAGCCGTATGTCCACTGAGCAGCTTCTTACTGACTCTCCTTTTATTTGATTATTTTTATCTTTCAGCCAAGTTTGTCCTCCACGTTATATATCTTGTACATGGTAAATGGATTTTTTTTCCCATTACATCTTGTAATTGTTATTGTTGATATACAGGGGGACTATTGATTTTAAGGGTCTGTTCTGTATCAAACCGATTTGCCCAGCTCTCTTGTCATATTGAATAGTGTTCTAGTTAAAGCTTCTGCAGGTGTGAGATGAAGGCTCAGTTGTTAGAACTTGCTCTCTCCTGGGGATGACACGGGTCTGGGGTGTGAAGGTAGATTAGGAAATGCTTACCTTAGGGTCATTTGATTCAGCCTGAGTCAGCAGGCTCTGGGTAGCTTGGAACTCAGCATGTTTAACATGGGAATAGCAGCTAACTGCACTACCTGCTGTCAGTCCCCCTTTGAGCCCTGTGGCCACTGTAACACCCCTGTGCCGGCCCATCTCCCAATGCGCAGTTACCTTCACACCGCCTGTGCATTCTCTATCGCTTACTGAGAGGGCAGCAGCAGCCAGAGGCCAACACTTGAAAACGAGTTACAAGCAGTTTGGAGATTTTCTTGTATAGTGTTTAAAATCTGGCTCCTTAATACAACTTTCTAATTCCTTATCTGGTATCTGGGTATTTTGGATCTTGCATTTGTCTCCAAGAAAACTAGCATATTAATATTTGTATGTCTGAAATAGTGATTGAGAGGGAGATAGTTATAAAGAGACTTTTTTTCTTGTCTACCTTTCCTCTCCTCTTTTAAAACAACAAAAGATTTATTTTACTTTTATTTATGTGTCTATGTGTGGGTATGTGCAAGTGAGTGCAGATACCCACAGATACCAGAAGAGGGCGTCAGATTCCCCTGGGGCTAGAGTTATGTGCAGTGGTGAACTGAGCAACATGGGTGCTAGGTACCAAGCTCCAGTCCCCCCCTCACAGAGCAGCAAACGCTCTTAACTTCTGGACTATCTCTTCTATCATCCACTCTTTTAACCAGCCTTAGAGCAAAAGCTTTGGTTCCAAGCTGCCCCAACTGGCTAGACTTGGCCACCCATTCCAGCATATCAATTAAAGAGAAGACTAGTGCTGAAAAGCTGAGAGGGGAGATTCAAGAAATAGGCACTGGAAAGAGAACCAGATACACACACACACACACACATGTTCATTTTCAGTGTGCTGACAAGAGTGTTAGGCTTAACTAGAGGAAAAATTGGAGCAGGGGTCAAGATGCATCCGTAATTAACCACCTGTTGTTACTGCAACTTTGGTCCTGTGAGGTGGTCTGATGAATTGCTCATCTATAATTGCTTTTATCACCTGAAGGTACCAGTTTGGTTCCCACATGATGACATCTCCTGTTCCCAGGTTGTAGCCTTACTCTCAGGGGTGGGTGGTGGGGGTGCCAATTCCCTGAGGTTCTACTCTTCCTGGAATCCAAAGTGACAGTCGGTTTAGGACAGTATCTTCTCTTCTGTCTTGCCCTATGGAAGAGGATGGCGTAAGTTAGGCAGATAGAAGTGAGCAGGAGTCTGTTCTGAAATAAAGGAGAAAAACACAAGGTAAAGGCAGAGATATCAGGGTTTCGTCCTGCCTGCCTATTACCTTGTGGGCTCAAATGAGGTGTCAATGCTTTGTAGCAAAAGCAGCTTCCAAGTGCCTGTGGCCAAGAGTGAAGTTTCCAGGTAGAAGCCTCCTCTGAAACAAACTGATTTGGTGGTGATGGTGGGCTCTCTTGCTTTGTAATCTTCAACTGACCCAGTAACGTTGCCATGACACTTGTAATTTATCGAAAGACTTGCTGTGCCCTGGAGTTGGAAGCCACACACTGAGACCACAGAAGCAGAAGAGACCTTTATGGAACACTGAAAATTCCCACCAGCCCTGTGGACAGTAATAATTGACATTTTTCTCTGAGTTTTTAAAGATCTGTGTGTGTGTGTGTGTGTGTGTGTGTGTGTGTGTGTGTGTTTGTGTGTGTACACATGTGTACAGGTCTTTCTCTCCCTTTCCCTCTCCTCTGTATGTGTGTGTATCTCTCTCTCTGTGTGTATACATGTGTGTGCAAATATCTCTGTGTGTATATGTGTGCACACATACGTGTATGCAGCTCTCTCCCTTTCCCTCTCTGTATGTGTGCATTTGTATGTGTGTGTGTGTGCACTTGCATGTAGTCCAGAGGAAGATGTCGGGTATCTTCTTCTATCACTCTCTGCCTAGCCCTTTAAGACAGGTCTCATTCAATCTGGAGCTCATCTGTGTGTGTCCTCTCCCCCGACCCCTGCCCTCAGCTAATAAGCCCAGTGACCCTCCCACCCAGACCCCATACCCCAAGAGTCTGCAGACTTGTGTGCTGTACTCAGCTCCTTGTGTTGTGCTGTGCTGTGCTGGGATCATATTTACACAGCTTGCTCTCTGACCCTCTGAGCCATCTCCACAGCCTTCTCCATACTTGTAAAAGTGATTTTAATAAGTGTAGGAGATAATGGTTTTCTGTATTACACGCTCTTACATGTATATCACTGTGTTTTGCTCATATTGGCCCCATCGCCCTTTCTTATGGCCTCCAATTCCTGCTAATTCTCTGCCTCCTGAACAAGTGTCCTCCCTTCCTTCTCTGCATTCAAATCAGTGAGGGATTGATGCTTCTTAGCTAAAGCAGTTTCTAGGCGTCCGCTTCCATAACATGGAGGTTTCATGACATGGGGCTGAGGAAATGGAAGACTTGGTGCAGTGCTTGCCTGGCATGTATGAAGACCTGGGTCCTGCCCCCAGCACTGTGTCAGCCAGGCATGGTTATGACATATCTGTAACCCCAGCACTTGGGAAGTAGAAGCATAAGAAAAGTCAGGAGTTCAAGGTCATCCTTCAATACAAGGCAGGCTTGAGGCTTGCCTGAGATACATGAGAACTTATCAAGAGCGGGAGGAGGAGGGAAAAGAGAAAAGGGAAGAGAAGACAGGAGAGGAGGGGAGAGATTGGAAACAGGAATAATTTAAGACTCTCCCCAGCCATGCTTGGCCCAAGTTCTTTGAAAAATATCTCACAGATATTATCTATCTTTTCAAGATCCACAGCTCAGATGTAGCACTTGCCTAGCATGGGTGAGGCCTAAGACTTAGTCTCCAGTACCACAAAATGATTGATAGATAGAGTGATGGGTTGATGGGTAGATGGATGGATGGATATATATAGATAAAGAGAGATAATATAGATGATAGATAATAGATAGGTGATGATAGACACAGATACATGATAGATAGATATGTTAGAGGTCATAGATGATAGATAGATAGATAGATAGATAGATAGATGATAGATAGATGATAGATAGATAGATAGATAGATGATAGATAGATAGATGATAGATAGATAGATAGATGATAGATAGATGATAGATGATAGATAGATAGATAGAAGATACTGACAGAGCACCTGAAAATGCAGAGCCATTGGCTAATGTGGATTATATTTAAGGCTGGTGCTCTGGCCAAAGTTCTTCGTTCAGGATGATGGTTCCCTGATAATGCCTGTGGCAGTGCACATTCTGGTTCTCAAGCAGTCTAAGGATTCCATTGATAAAACCGTTCAAAGGGCTTGTTCTTAATGTAACTGCTCAGATTCTAGGTTGGCTAGACACAGAAGAGCTCAGAGGGCTGTAGCCAGAAACCGGTGATGCTGCAGTGACTTCTGGGACAATTATTGTTGATGCAAAGACAGCTTGCAGACTTGGAGACATGGGAGGATGAACACTTTGTGACGTCAGCTTCTGACCTCCTTAGTACGCTGGTTCCATGTACACTTTCAGCCTGTGCTGGGGAATCACGCATCACATTTTGGAGGCAAGCGTCCAGAAAACTGACTATATTCCATGGAAAGTGGCCATGGTAAGGGAGGCAGGTATAAAACTGCACCAAGAGCTGGAGAGACGGCTCAGAGGTTAAGAGCACTGACTGCTCTTCCAGAGGTCCTGGGTTCAATTCCCAGCAACCACATGGTGGCTCACAACCATCTATAATGAGATCTGGTGCCCTCTTGTGGACTGTAGGTATAGATGCAGGCAGAGTACTGCATAAATAATAAATAAATAAATAAATCTTTTTTAAAACTGCATTGGTTTAAAACCATGAGCAATACTTTTATTTTTATTTGGGAATAAAATTGGTCTATCGTTCTCAATTTTTAGACATAACTTATTGATTTTTGGCATCAGAAATAGTCCATCTTCAAAAATAATTTGGGTAGCTTACCATATTTTTCCATATTCTAGCATTTTTTCACATGAAAATGAGCTCTTCCATAAACTGAGAATAACTTTCAGAAAAAGATAACTTTCTATTCTCATGAGGTTATAAAAATGGATACCAGTTAAAGATACCAGTTAAACTGGCTAACCACTGCAGGAGCCAGTGAAGCCAGGCAAGTGCACTGTAGAGCAGCAAGCGGTTCTCAACATGAAAGTCGCGACCTCCACAGGGCTAGCGCATCAGATATCCTGCATGTAATATATTTACACTGTGATTCATAACAGTAGCAAAATTACCGTTATGAAGTAGCAAGAAAAGTAATTTTATGGTTGGGCAGGGGAGGGGTCACCACAACATGAGGCACTGTATTACAGGGTTGAGCGTTGGGAACCCTGAGAACCACCGTGCTAGAGCAACAAGATTGAGCTGCAGGTGAATGGTTCCTAGGGAAGGTGCAAATGAACGCCACTGTGGTTCTTCTGTGCGACAATGAGAAAGGCAGAAATCAGCTGATCTTGTACCTCACTGAACAGAGTCTGAATGTCTCGAGGTGAGAATTGTTATGGGATGCAGGCTATCCAGATGAGACCTGATAGGCTGTCGTAAGACAGTGGGGGAGGAGGACCCCACCACCAGTCAGAAGTCTAGGGGACGGAAATAGGGCAGAAGAGGGAGGGAGGGTGGGAACAGGAAGATAAGAGCGAGGGGACTACAATCAAGATATAAATAAAGTATAATTTTTTAAAAAAGAATTGTTTTATATGTCTCTCGGTTACCTATAACTTAGTTTTATGTAGTATATGTATGTATTGGTATAGGTTTGTGCACACATATATACACCAGTGCGCTGGTGTGTGAATGCCTGTTACAGACACCGTTAACACTATTGCTGTACGTCTTTCTCTTCAAGATATTTGATGTGTCTGTCTTCTGTAGTTGAAGTGGTGATTTAAGAACCAGCTCTCAGATTTCCTTGGGTCGTTTTGCTCCTAAACAAGGCTAAATGGCTGACATGGTCCCAGCACTTAGAAGGCTAAAGCAGATGAATCTCTTGAACCCAGAGAGTCTCAAGACCAGACTAAAAATATGGGGAAGCCCCGCCCCTCCGTTTTTGCTCCTTATTTGTTGCCTTTACTTTATTGATGGCCCCTTCACCATTTTGTCTGTCTTTTTCCAGATGAACAACTAGAACACAAAGTTATTTTCTTTCTTCCTTTTACTTTTTTTTTTTTTTTTTCCGAGACAGGGTTTCTCTGTGTAGCTTTGGCTGTCCTGGACTCGCTTTGTAGACCAGGCTGACCTCGAACTCACAGCCTCTGCCTCCCGAGTGCTGGGATTAAAGGCGTGTGCCACCACGCCTGGCATTCTTCCTTTATTGTAATGAAAATACTATGGACACTAACTTATCCTACAAGTAGCCCTGGCCTACATCATCCAACCTCTTTGGCAAACAAGGAAACATTTTGCAAGTCTATATGCATTCCACCAGCAGGGCCATTTTCACTAGATATTTGCTCATCCATAGGCACGTTACCTCACTGTCCTGTCCGCTCCCCTTTTCCCATTCTCCACAGGCTGCTTCAGACTTCGCAGACTACCCTACTGTGTTCAGATGCTCAGTTTTGCTTTTAGGTCTCTCAGGAAAAGCATCCTTAGACCCCTTACTCCATGTGTTTTCAGGCAATTTCTCCCATTCTTTTCTCGGCCCGATTGTAACCTCCTTTCTGACCCCAGTGGTCTACAAAAGGCGTTTGTGACAGGTCTTGCAGATAGGCACGGATGGCTGAATCTTGTGGCCGCCTCTCGGTTCTGGCTCTTGCACCTCTCTCTCCTGGGCTCTCATGACACTGTCCTCTTCTTGGTTTCTTCTCCTTCCAACACTATCAGCTGCCCTTCTCTGTTGTTGCCCAATGTGAGGGTTCTTCCCGGCCCCCACACCCCCCCTCCGCATCCTTTCTTCTCGGCTTCCATAGTCTACCTGGGCTATGGCCAGGGTACCTTGACTTGAGTAACGCCCACCCCTGCCACATAACACTGACTCCCAAGCCTGTATATTTAACCTGCTCTTCTGAGCAGGCTGTGTAACCTGCTCTTCTGAGCAGGCTGTGTGCCTGTCTCTTGAACGAGGCATCGAAATACAGGTCATCCAGAGTGGTAGATTTATTTGTTCATTTTCCCAGTCTTCTGCTTTTTTTTTTTTTTTTTGTCTGTTCCTTTTTGGTTTGGTGCTTCTGACCTGCCTTGAATGTGTCCTCCATTGCTCTGTGCCATTGTACATCACAGCGCTTCTCAACCTTCCTAACGCTGTGACCATTTAACATAAAAAGTATTATTTTATTAACAATAAAATTATTTTTGCTGCTACTTCATAACTGTGATTTTACTATTGTTGTGAATCATAATGTAACTATCTGATACGGGGCATTGACATGTGACCTTCACCCCAAAGAGGTTACAACCCGTGGGTTGAGAACTGCTGGTATATTAGCAGCTAATCACTGGTGTGGGGGGAGGGGAAGCATCAGCTCCACTTAGAATGTTTGGGGTTTGGGGGGGTTAGTTTTTGTTTGTTTGTTTGTTTGTTTTTGGTTTTTTCGAGACAGGGTTTCTCTGTGTAGCCTTGACCATCCTGGACTCACTTTGTAGACCAGGCTGGCCTCGAACTCACAGCGATCCGCCTGCCTCTGCCTCTCGAGTGCTGGGATTAAAGGCGTGCACCACCAGGCCTGGCTCTTTGTTTGTTTGTTTTTAAGACAAGGTTTCTCTAAGTAGCCCTGGCTGCCCTGGAACTTGTTCTGTAGTCCAGGCTGGCCTCAAACTCAAGAGATTTGTCTGCCTTTGCCTCCCAAGTGCTGGGATTAAAGGTGTATGCCACCACACCTGGCTAAAACAGGATGGTTTCTAAGTATTCTCTGCACCCCAGCCACAGATGAGAATTGCAGCCTTTCCTGTGCCCCCCTGTCATCTTCTCCCTCATCCTGCCTGTCTCTCCCACTTACCCATAGCTCTATCCCTCCATCATAAGGATGGCTTTGCCTTACCTTAGCAGGAAAATGGAGAGTAGTCAAGAACTGATTTTTCACTCTTGTGACATTTGATTCCTCCCTCTTGTGGCCAATTAACCTTCTGCTGAGCTTCTCCAAGTCTTAAGCTGTTATATAGTACAGAGTCTGACCACCTACAGATAAGAATTTCAACTGAAACTCCCAACTTTCAGCCTCCCATCACTTTCCCAGTGCCCATACAGTATGACCAAATCTTTTATGTTTTGAAAAACAACCTCTCTTAACATTTATTTAGACCTCCATTCACTTATAACCATCCTTTTGCCTTTCTTTTCTTATTAATAATGTTTTGGGTTAGGTTTTGTGGGAATATTCTGATTTTTTTAAGATGAGTCTCATATAGCCCAGGCTAGCCTTGCCACTTGACATATGTATAGTCAAGGTTAACCATGAATTCCTGATCCTCCCCCTCCTACCTCTCAATTTCTGAGACTACAGGTATGTTCTACCACACCTGGAAAATAATGTTTATTTTAAACACTTTAAAATTGTGTGTGTGTGTGTGTGTATTCATGCACATGGATTCCAAGGATTGCGCTCAGATCATCAGACTTGGCATCAAGTACCTTTACCATTGAATCATCTTGCCAGCCCCAATAATATCTTTAATGGGCCTGCATTCATTGTATATGGTGTATATAGAGACAGTTTATACAACTATATAATGTACCTTGAGCATATTCCCTGATACCCCCCTCTGCACTCTCATGCCCCCCTTCCTCCCACCCCTCAGTCCTCATAGCTCCCATGGACAGTTTTACGTCTTTCCTGCAAAATTATACATCTTGCCTTTTATTCACACCGAGCCCTTCCTAAAGGCAGACCAGATTTGCTGTATCTTTGTCTCACTTCTTTTTTCCACGCCTCGCTGCAGTAGATTGGGTCTCTGAAGTCCTATGGGAACTGCTCTGAGGTGGGCCATGACTGGTGTCCTAATGGACAGATACCCCAGTCTCTCCTTCACTCTCAACTGACCTCCCTGTGGCATTGGAGACAGTGGCCTCTCCTCTCTGGTTATACACCCCGACTTCCCATCTCCCCAGTGCTCTGTCCATCTCCTGCCTTGGGCTCTGCTTAGCTCTCCTCTATTCCCATTGGTCCCTTCCTTTGTCTTCTGCCCCATGCTCCCTCTCCATCACCACTATGTTTAGATACTTAAATCAGCACCGCCAGTCTTTGCGCTTGCCTGATCTCTAGACCTGAAGTCTAGGAACATATTTCCTGCCTTCTGAATATCTCCATGGTCACGCCTCAGAGATGACAGAAATTGTGGCCCATTGAAGATGATACAGAGAGCAAAAGAAGTAGGTGGAACTGGTGAGGTAGAAGAGCAAGAGAGAAATCTGTGAATAGGGACTGTGTTGTAAATGAATTACGCCTCGCTGCAACTGTTCCTCCTGTGTGCAACGTCTACCACCTCATCCCAGCCCTTCTTAGTGTGGCTATGACTCTCGGAACACGGGCACCTGCCAGTAACATCAACATTAACTGGGAACTTGAAATACAAATCTTGCACCTTCCAGATCTACTGTACTAGAACCTCAGAGCCAGGGCCAAGTCGCCCCTGCAGGTAATTATATACCACCTGAAGTTTTCAAACCCCTGCATGCAGGTAATCTACACATTCTTCATGGTGCAGCATCAGTGGTACCTATCTATTCTTTGTGGTGTGGCATCAGTGATACTATCTATTCTCTGTGGTACGGCATCAGTGGTACCTATCTATTTGCCATGGTGTGGCATCAGTGGTATCTATCTATTCTCCGTGGTGTGGCATCAGTGGTACCTATCTATTTTTCATGGTGTGGCATCAGTGGTACCTATCTATTCTCCATGGTGTGGCATCAGTGGTACCTATCTATTCTTCATGGTGTGGCATCAGTGGTACCTATCTATTCTCCATGGTATGGCATCAGTGGTACCTATCTATTCACCATGGTACAGAATCAATGGTACCTATCTATTCTTCATGGTGTGGCATCAGTGGTACCTATCTATTCTCCGTGGTATGGCATCAGTGGTACCTATCTATTTGCCATGGTGTGGCATCAGTGGTACCTATCTATTCACCATGGTGCGGCATCAGTGGTACCTATCTATTTCCATGGTGTGGCATCAGGGGTACCTATCTATTTGCCATGGTGTGGCATCAATGATACCTATCTATTTGCTATGGTGTGGCATCAGTGGTACCTATCTATTCTTCATGGTGTGGCATCAGTGGTACCTATCTATTCTCCATGGTATGGCATCAGTGGTACCTATCTATTCGCCATGGTACAGAATCAATGGTACCTATCTATTTGCCATGGTGTGGCATCAGTGGTACCTATCTATTCTCCGTGGTATGGCATCAGTGGTACCTATCTATTTGCCATGGTGTGGCATCAGTGGTACCTATCTATTCTCCATGGTGCAGCATCAGTGATACCTATCTATTTGCCATGGTGTGGCATCAGTGGTACCTATCTATTCTCCATGGTGTGGCACCAGTGGTACCTATCTATTTTTCATGGTACAGCATCGGTACCTATCTGTCTGTAGAGCTCTTATTGATTCTTCCAGACAAAATTGATGACTTCCTCTTCCATGTCCCCACAGCATTTCATTTATGCCAATTATGCAGCACTTATTCTATTACAGCTAGCTCTGTAAGATTCTTCCTTCCCCTTAGATTATGTAATCCAAGGTTGTTATTGATCATTGTATTTCCAGCACCAGGCATGTGCCTGGAACCAAACAGACAAATATCACATGATCACTGATTGTCACTCTGTTTCCCACACCTGGAATCCCTTTTCATTTCCTCCATGTTCTTCCTTCTTTTCCTGAAGCCGCCTTCTGAGTACGGATAATCAGAGCAAGATCTTGCCATGCTAAGGAAAAATTTCATAAGGTTCAAGTTGTTAACCCTCTTGCCTGTCTGTATCAGTCAGGGTCAAAGAAAGAAGCAGCTCACACAAGAGTCCATGCACTCATGTATGACAGGATACAGGCATCAGAACCTATGTGGTCACGGAGATACTTGCACTAGTTGTGTAACTCTGATGTCTTGCCTTCTGAGACTGGGGTGTGACACACATTGGGAAGGGAAAGATGGATGTAAAGGAGGCATGGGAGGGTAGGAAAGTAAACCAGATTCCATACCCACAGGCCAGAGCTCATGCGCATGGGCAGGACCCTCCTCCTCTATCCTTGTCACGGTGAGGGGCCTGCTACAGAAAGAATAGGGTACCATTCAGCTCAAAGATGAGCACATTTCTGGCCTATTAGAGAAACTGCAATGCGTCCAGAGAAAAGGGAACAGTTGCAGATTGAACAGCTGTCCTGTGTCAAGGGAGGGATGCCAACAGGCAACCAGTGATGTGTGAGCTACAAAAACATGCCCAGAATTCCAAGAGTAGAGGACAGCGGGTCTGTAGACTGAAGCCATCTATGGTGGGTGTTTAATGTTCTTCCAGTGGGTGCTAATTTGCTTTGTCCAGCAGATCTCCTGCACTGATGCATCTGGTCCTCTACCTTTACCAGAAATATGCCAAACGGAATTCTGGGAAGCCTAATTCAGGGGAGCCTAGCCAAACGGCCCCAATTCCACCACAGCAGTCACAAGTCTGGTTTTGAAATACCAGAATACCAGAGGCTTAGAGGCTGAAGCAAACAATCAGAGATATGGGTGGGGTTTTTTTGTTTTTGTTTATTTCTTTTTTTTCTTTTCCAAAAGCAATAAAACAAAACAAGATGCAGTGTGGGCTGAGTAATGAGAAAAACCCTTCAAAGGTTAGCTTGCAATGAGATTGGCTCTGGAATAATGAGTGAGAATTATATGCGAAAAGAGCCAAAAGCTGCTTCCCTGCAGAAGACTTTCGGTGACCAATAAAATGCAAAATTGTGCTCAGTATTATTGTCTTACCAATAGGATGGATTTTTGGGAAAGATTATCAGTAAGAGATGAAAGTGAAACATCTCAATTTAATTAACTAGCGCCTCATCTAGGCATTAGAGTTAACTGAGAGGTTCTGGCAAGTGTTGAGTGTAATAAAGGCTAATAAAGTTTAGTAGAATGTACTGGTGAGAGTCCAGGAGCTTGGACAGACTCCACCACTTTCAAGCTGCATGGCCCCAAGCAAAGTCCTAAGCTCGGTAGGCCATTGTGCTCTCCTGTAAATTGACAGTAAAGCTGGTCCACGCATCGTAGTTATAATGTGATGAATGACTAACAAGAGTCCATGGAAAGGAGTTGGCAAAACCACTGCCAATAATTCGGCGCCATCATTGTTGTGTCTATTATTTGTATTGTTATTTCCCCCAGGAAATGCTTTCCAGGAAGGTTGATTGCAAAGGCGAGTAATACTGTTGACCATTCTATGGCAGGCCAGTTTGGTAGATGGCGTTCTCATTATCAAAAGGAATCTCCTTTATTTATTTTTGTGGTTTCTTTAAGCTCAAAATCATTTCCAGAGCCCAGCCCCAAAAAGTGTCTCTCGTTTTTCCTGTAAGAAGTCTCTTGTTTGCATTTTGGTCACTGCCTGCCTGTCCAGGCCCTTAGGTGAGCATGTGACTAGTGCCACTACCACCCTCCCTGTCTGCTTGGGAGGTGGGTGACTATGTGTGTGCGCGTGCGTGTGCCGCTTGTGTGAAGAATTGATCACTTGGCCGCCTTACCACTGAGTTGCTGGCCACGGAAAAACAGACTCCTGATCTTCCGCATCTGTGGCTGCCATTTTGCAGCCTTAATCAGAAGCTGTTAAGACACATTGATGCCTGAGAGGGAGGGCTGTGTTTGTTAAACAGTGAACAGCAGGCAGCGGAATGTTGCCCTTTAATTAGGGAACCACTCTAAATCCCCGGCTTCATGTTGAGTACCGCCAGGGTCGCATACATCTTCATCTCCTGTGAATCTTCACTTTTGTCCTCCCCTCTCTCCATCTTTAATTAGAGTTTTGTGGTTTGAGACCACTTGGAGTGGTCACAAACTAGACTTTGAAGACAATACAGTCCCTTCTGGCTTTATTGCTCCATTTCTGTATCGATCCAATCCCCGCTTGTACTCATTTACATAATGTCTTTTTGAAACAGTCTACAGATCCTATCAATGCAGTAATTTCCCCCTCTTTACACAGCCCAAACTAACTTTAGTCGGAGCACATGACTTCCATCAGAATTGACGGGAGGGTTTCTGGTCATGAGAAGGTATGCCTTAGTCCAGCTACATCCTGAGACTAAAATGCCTCAAGTGCTCTTTGTACTTTCTCCTCCTACTGCCAAACTGCTTTTAAATCTCACTGTTTCAGTGCCCGAGCTGGTGTTGCTTTGGTTTGGGGCACCAACTCTCTGCCCAGGAGTGCTGCAGCTTCCCACAGCTGCCCTGTGGCCCACCTTGCTAGGAAAACCTGCCTCATTTAAATCCTGTTTCCAGAGCTCTGTTCACACTGTGTCTGGAGCCACCATACTTTCACTTCACCGGGTAGGGAATTCCTTGCTGGCCACCTTAAATATCACTCTGCTGTCCACCTCACTCCTTGGAGGGGTTATCCCTGCCTTGCTGTGGACTCAGGAGCTTGTCTGATCTAGGAAAGTTCTTTCCTTTACACTGAAACATAGCCGCGTCTGTCTCCTCTGGAGGACTTGGGGGTTCAGGGTTTGCCTTCTTGGTAACCACTTTCTCCAGTGCCCAGAATAATTCTTAATCCAGAGAAGGCCCTAGAATACTTGTCCAGTGGATGACTGGTAAGTGGCTCTCTCTATATCATATAGAGCTCTCTATATATTATGTACTTATATATATAGTTTTTATATATAATAAGGAGATACTAATAATAAAGGCAATTACTTGATTTTTTTTTTGAAGAAACTGGAAATGGATGTAATTTATTTACCATTTGAAAAACATAGGTAGTCATTCATAACTAAAGGATGAAATGCAGGGTTCCAAAAACACATCACTTTAGTAATAGATCTCTACTTGGATGTTGAATGCAATAAATGTGTTGGGGAAAAGGAAAGGCTAGAATTCTTTATGGAAAGAAAGAAAGAAAGAAAGAAAGGCAGAAACAAACAAACAAACGACATGCTGGAATGACCTTATATTCTGCAACCTGTTCTTGAAGTCTGGTCATGCTTTAGTTGTGCTTTCAAAAAACCGGTGACCAGGACGTGGACAAAGATACTTTGCTTGACTAGACTTTAATCAGACTCTGGAATTTTCTTTTAGGCCCATCTGTACATTTCTATAAAAATCTGGGTTTAACGAGAACCTCCGACCCTCGTTATCTAATAAGACTGTGTGACCTGCCACCCTCTCCTGTGTGATGGTTCATTTCATTGTGAGCTTGACTAAGTTTAGAATCACCAAGGAGACGAGCTTCTGAGGGTGTCTGTGAGGATGCTTCTGGAGAGGTTTAAGAAGGGAGAGTTACCTTGAATGTGGGCAGCACCATCCTGGGAAACAGGGTCTCCCTGAGAAAAGGCGGAGGGGGGAGTTCCTGGAGCAGCAGCAGCAGCAGCGCTCAGGCTCGCTGTACTTCCCGATGGACGATATTTCACAATCCTGATGGCGTGTCTTCCCTACCACAACAGGCCAAATCCTCTCAAGCTGTAAGCCAAAGTTGCTTTTGTATGCCGTATTTTTGCCATAGCAACAGTTAAGAATACCCCTCACCAACTGGTGATCATTCTCCTCTGTCTGTGCCCAGCTAGGAGCGTTTAGTCAGAACCAGGCACCTGGCCTGGCTTTTGCTCATGGTCACTCCCTACGTGGCTCCTCTGTGTAGATTCATACCTTCCTGTGATCGAGAACAAGCTCCCTTTCCCTGTACCGCACACCCCACTGCGGGAGCCGTTGTATTATGCTGTCTGTATCTTGTGGCTTTGAGTATCGCCAAAGATGCAGCCTACAGGGCAGGCTCTGTGGACGCTGCCCTCACTGCTCACAGGCAGAATCCATCACTCTTGCTGTGGTGTAGCACACACAGCCATTGTCATCACCACGTGGTGCACGGTCGCTTACGTTCACATGGATACCGCCTCCAACCAAATCTCATTCTTTCAGCTCGCTTTGTGTTTGTTACGTTTCTTTTTTATTATTTCATTGCGTGTATGAGTGTTTTAGTTCTGTGTATGTCTGTGTGCCGCCTGTGTGCCTGGTGTTTATGGAGGTCAGGAGAGGGTGTCAGATCCCCTGGGACCAGGGTTACAGATGGTTGCGAGCTGCCATACAGAGTGCTGGAAACTGAGCCCAGGTCCTCTGGAAGGGCCGACAGTGCTCTTAACCTCTGAGCCATCTCTCCAGGCCCTCATCTTGCTGTTTAGAATCCTCGGCACAACGCAGTGCCTTTCATGTGTTCTTCACCAGACGTCTATAGATGTGGTCTTGTTCTAGACACTGTTGATAAGATGGGGAATAAAAGATAAAAACCCCTCACCCTCAGGCTTGTTGGGGAGAAAAAGGTTTCAGCAAGAGCAGGGGCGGGGAGTGAGAGCAAGTAATAGGGGAGGAATGGGACTAAAATTCATTATAGAGGAAACTGTCAAAGAATTAAAACATAGATTAAATTAGGGGGGCAAAAGAGAGGTTGGGAGAGGGACTGGGAGGGAAGGAGGGAGAAGAAACTGTAGACAAAATATAAAAAGAAAGTAATAAAAAATATAAAATAAATGGATATCAGTAAAAAATTGAACAACTAATTTTTTCCAAATTCCCATTTAGTGATAAGAAAACCCATGAGTAAAATAAATGGGTTAAATACGGGCCAGGATGGGGAGGATGTGCAGTAGGATGGAGAAGGGAATTCCGAAGTTGAGGAATGACAGCCATTTTAAGTGGAATGTTCAGGAAAAGCTTTCCAAGGAAGTCTCCATTTTGCAAAGTCTTGGGACAGGGACAGAGGGCTGGGACAGGGGGCTGGGACAGGGCAAAGGCACAGCCATGTGCCACATTAGGGGCAAGCATGTTTTATAGAGGGACAAGGCAGGGCTCACAAGCCCATGCAAGGCAGCCAGCGTCTGAAGCCTGGGAGGACGCCATGCTGAGGTCAGAGTCACGGTTTGAACCCTTATGTCTGTCTGGCAGGAGTGGAGCCTGACTTGTGTCTTAAAGGTATCTTTCCGGCTACTGTGGGAAGCTGTGTTTTGTCTGAGACCTGTTTTGGCCCAGGATTCCCCGGTACCTTGAACCTAGGGATGTGCAGAGACTGAGGTCTCTGAGATGAATTACCACAAGCCTTTGGAGCAGAGAATGATTACTGTAAGACTGGAGCAAGGCCGCCAAGAGTGCGTCTGTGACCATAACACACACAGGTAAAGGATTTGTAGAATTAAATATGGGGGAAGTCTCCGAGAACACATGTAGGAGTATTCATGGTTAGTTATCAGGGATTTTTACGTCTCACTTTTCAGTTTTTAATTTTGTGTATATATAATCTACGAGTTCAGCCGGGCATGGTGGCACACGCCTTTAATCTCAGCACTCGGGTGGCAGAGGCAGGCAGATCACTGTGAGTTCGAGGCCAGCCTGGTCTACAAAGTGAGTCCAGGATGGCCAAGGCTACACAGAGAAACCCTGTCTCGAAAAAAAAAAAAAATCTACGAGTTCAGGTGACATAAAGAGGGCAAACTTACGAGGCTGTGAGGTCTCTGCCTTCAGTGTACACAGGAAAACAAACAAGCAGAGCTAGGTTAACCAGGGCAGTCAAGCCAGCCCATCTACCTAAGGTCCAAACCCTCAGCGTGGCAGGCTTCTACCCTCATCACTAGCGGATGCACACACACTGGACACCAATGGCACACCCATAACCAGAAGAGAAAGCAGTAGCAATGTTGATAAAGCACTACTAGTTGTTTGCTTACAAAAATCCTTTCTTGGGCGTTAACTGTATATGAAAACCACACTCTAGGCCAAAGGGTAAAGTGTTAAAAATCAAACTTAGAATGGTGTCCTTAAGGATGTTTTTCAAGTAAGAACCATTAAATGAACTGCTATCCTTTTTTTTTTTTTTTTTTTTTTTCTATTTTACTAATAAAAAATCATGTAAGCTGATATATAAAAAGCATGGGCTGATGCCTTGATGCCTTGGTACATGCGTATGTGGCATAATGTTTGAGCCAGGTTAAATATGTCTCAGACAACTGTCATTTTTTATGGTACAACTCAGAATCCTTCTGGCTCTTTAAAGTGTATGGGGCATCTTTATCACCTATAGTCACCCCACTGCGCATCAGCATACCAGAATGTATTTCTCCTATCTCACTGCAACTTATTACCTGCTCCTAGCCTGCCCCCCACCCCCACCAGCCTCTGGCAACTACCACCCTACTCTTAATTTCGATGAGATCAACTGTTTTAGATCCCACGAGTGACAAGATCATGCGATATTTGTCTTTTGGAGCCTACCATTCCATCTAATACAGTGATCCTTACAAATTACAGGTTAGATTCCTTTTAAATCTGAACAGTGTTCACTGTTATATGTACAGTTTCTTCATCCTTGTACTAGTTGATGGTAGGTAGGCTGTTTCTACTTCTTGGATATTGTGCCTAGTTCTGCAGTGCTCATGGGAATGCAGCTATCTGCTGGGCATACTTGCCTCATTTCCTTTAGGAAGAGTACCCATGGGTCTTTAAAGAAATTTCCATAATGGCTACTAACTTGCATTCGCACAGGGTAGGGATTCCCCTTTCCTTAGCATCCTTGTGGGTATTTATCTTTTGTCTGTTGCATAGCAGGAATTCTCAGTAGAGTGAGGTAGAGGTGGTTGCAATTTGATTTGCGTTTCTGTGGTGATTACTGCTGCTGAGTAGAGCTCTTGCCCATAGTCCTGGTAGTTGTCGATGGGCCATTTTGAAGCATGTCTCTTTAGATCTATTCCACCCCCCCTTCATAGGCTGGTTCTCCTGTGCTATTCTGGAGACTATGCAGCTACTGGGGTATAGGAGGGTCCTCTGGATCTTACCTTGCCTCAGATGTGTAACTTGTGGGGCTTTCCTCCCGTTCTGTTGATCATCTCTTCACTCTATGGATTGTTCCCCTTGTTGTGTACAAGCTCTTTAGCCTGATATAATCCTATCTGTCTATTTAATCATTTGTGTTCTGTTTCAGACAAGGTCTCACCATGTCATCCTGGCTGGCCTAGAACTCATGCCGATTCCCCCTAACTCTGTCTCCCAAGCATTGGGTCAAGTTGCTTTTCTCTACTGCCATTTCTTTCCAGAAAACTGATTTGTCTCCTCAGAAATGAAGCAACTTCCCCCTATATGAATGACACTTGCAGACGCTGAGAACCCTAATGCTCACACTCCCCCAGTCAGCAAATTCACCCCTAATTCACCCTAGACAAGAGATCACTCGAGGTATTAGAAGGAGCCCAGCTCATTAGAATATCCTGTTAGTGTTCTGTGAATTGTTTCTATCAGAATGGAGGGTAGAGTGCCTAAAAACTGATGAGATTTTCAACCCCTCCTCATGCCAGAACCCAGGTCTTGAATATGCTACCCCTGACCCAGCTCCTATTGGGCAATTTCATTACCACTGTGTGTGCCCACATGTATGCTACCACATGAATGTCGGAAGGTCAGAAGAAAAGGCAGAGCAGTCAGGGTCTCCACGCTGGGATCCAGGGGCATTGCTTAGGCCCTCAAGCTTGCATCCAAGCATGCTTACTCACCGAGCCCTGTTGCTGGTCCTGGTGTGTAATTCCTAAGAAGTATTTATTCTCTCAGCCCACTCTTGCTATGCTTCTAATCCCATAGGCACCTGCTTTAAGGGTGACGGAGAACAACATAGGCTGGCAGCAGGGGGAGAGGCCCATGAGCATCCAGCCATAGAGAAACCAGAACTAAACCATGGTGGGAGGAGCCTGAAACTTGAGGAGGAGGAGCAAAGGGAACAAAAGGGAGGGGCTTTATGCACACATGTCTGTCTCAGGGGATAGTCCCCACCCACCAACCCTTGCTTGAGAGAAGAAGAGGATGTCACTATCTGACCCACCCTCGTGGAGAAGCAAAGAGGACATTGAAAGAACCTTGGTTCCAGCCACAAAGGGACGGTTAGGTGATGACCACCCAGTAAAATGATTCAGATCTAAAGCCTAGTGTGCCAGCCAGGGCCAGCATATGGGCCTGCTTAGACTCTGAGGTTAATTGCTACCCAGTGCTTTCTGAATATGTTTCCTGATGGCTTCAAGGAGAGTTGGAACACACTCCAGTCCCCTTAGCTACGAGCTTTAAGGTCCTTGTTAGGATGTGTGGCAATTCTGTGTGCTAATTTTATCGACTAACTGTGGAGCCACCATTGTGCTGAAGGCCTGAGTCAGAGTTGTCCCTGGAAACAGAACCAGAGGATACATGTATACACATGCAGTTATGGGAGATGCCTCGTGCCTCGCCAAGGCTCAGAACTACAGTGTGCAGCCTGCTGGCTGGAAACCCAGGCAAGTCCGCGGTAAGAGGCAGCTGGAGTCTGCAGGCCGAGAGCCAGGAAAGCCACTCTGGTAAGGTTAGAGCTGCAAGGCTGGAGAAGCCAGAGTCCTGCTGTCCAAGGTAGGAGAAATGGATGTCTTAGCTCAAGAAGAATGAGTTGGCTTCCCTCCAGATTTCTGTTCTCACTGGGCCCTCAGCAGACGGAACAGTGGCACTCAGACAGGGGAAGTAAATGTTATTTACCTGGCGTTCAGCTCTCCTTCCGGCTCTGTGCATAACACTCTCCCTAGCAGCATCTTAGAGGAGGAAAGGGTTTGCTTTATCATATATACATCTTACACGGTTCATCACTGAGAAAAGTCAGACAGGAACTCAAAGGAGAAACTGAAGGTGGGAGCCACGGAGCGATGGCTCACTCATTGGCTTATGCCCAGCTTTTTTTTTTTTTTTTATCTTCCAGGACCACCTGCCCAGGGGATGCTGCCAACCACCATGGGCTGGGCCCTCCCACATCTACTAATAATCAAGACAGTCCCTCAGAGAAATGCCCACAGACCAACCTGATCTAGGCAGCTCCTCAGTTGAGGCATCTTCTCACACATAAGTCCAGGTTGTGCCAAACTGACAATTTAAGGCAACTTTCTTTTGGACACACTCATTTGTTTGCCCGGTATCCCTTAGCCCTTGCTACGTTGCCGCCTAACTTGAACCACCCTTGGTCTGGGGTGTTGCTCAGTGGTAGAGTTCCTGCCTGGTATGTGTGGGACACTGGATGTGACCCCAGAAGAGCAAACAAAGAAACAAAAATTAACCCCTGCCGTGATCTACCATCTGCATTCACACCCTTATTTATAATCTGTAGTCTCCTGAGCGCTTAAGAGTGACAAAATAACATCAGTGAAAAGAGGAGGGCGGGCCTGAGGGAAGGCAGAATTATTTACGAAGTCTGTTCAGGTTACTTTTGTACTGGGGACTAAATGATGGGAAAGTCCACACGAAGGGAGCATGTACCGGATGAGTGGGGTGGCCACTGGCTTTGGGAGAGTGGGGACTGGGCACTTGTATGCCCCTGCTTCCGATGGTTGCCGATGTATGGACGGAGTAGCGCTGCATGTGTTCGGGGTGGGGGTGGGGGGTGAAGGGGGGGGACTCAGTTCTGCTGTTAATTAGTTCTTGCTGAGGGAAGGATGCCTGGTGACGTACAGCTTGCTTCAGAACCCTTTGGGCTCCAACAAATAACCTCTGGCCTGGTATATTCCATGTGCTTTCTGACTTTCCAGAGAAGTCATCAGCATAAAGTGATTTCAAGAGGCTGCTCGAAGATGAAATATAGATACATAGATATAGAATGAGAAGTCATATCCTGTTTCTCCAAGAGAACTTTGAAGGCCTATCCTATTTGGTTTTTGTTTTTGTTTTTTTGTTTTTTGTTTTTTGTTTTTGAGACAGGGTTTCCCTGTGTAGCGTTGGCTGTCCTAGACTCACTTTGTAGACCAGGCTGGCCTCAAACTCACAGTGATCCGCCTGCCTCTGCCTCCCAAGTGCTAGGATTAAAGGCATGCACCACCACGCCCGGCCCCGCCTATCCTATATCTTTCTGAGTTTCCCTCCAAAATTCATTCGTGGGTACCATTAAGCTGGAATAAATCTACAGTTTTGCTTTCGTTCCTTGGGCCCAAAATGGGGTGGGCAGCAGTGATATTAACACACCCATTTATAATGATGGTTTCCAGCTAGCATGAGCTTAGTATGTTCTTAGCATGTACATATCACTGTTAGGCTAAATCTTAGTCTTAACTGCAGCCAAAAGAAATAGGTACTATATGAACCCCATGTTGTCATGGGAAAGCCGCGGGTTAGTAAGCTTAAGCAAGATGCTTCACCCCACAAATCTAAGTCACGCTCATGGTCCTCGCTCTATTCTGAGGGCCCATAAAATGGATTGTGGGAGAATCATTGTCTTGTTCTTTGCATCTGTAACATTGTCCACCAAGAAGCTGGCAGCTTGATTGACAGGAGCTCCATCTTCAGTGTTCCAGGGTGGCTGGTCCCGTGCACTTCCCGGCCTGGGCGTTCTTCCACAGCCACACAAGATCCAACCCGAGTTTGCCTCTCACATCTTCACCTCATGGGGTTCCTGGGCGTTTCCTGCCCCTGGGGACTTGGATGGGACATTTCTTGGTTTGCTCTGGTTTGCTTCGTGTTTGCTTGTTTTCTCTTCACTGAACTAAGTGTTGAGGACAGCGTCTAGCCAGAGAGGGCTGCATCTTGTGGGCCCTCTGCTTGTTCTGGTGCTTGGAGCTCCAGAGAGCGTACCAGAGAGGTCGCTGTAGTGTCTCTCAGTCTCACAGCTGTGGGGCAGAGCATATGGGGCAGCATGTGGTCAGACTAGTGCTTGGGGTTCTTTGTTTGTTGACTGCCTTTGGGATAGTGATGAAATAATTGCATGTGGTGGAAGGACTGGGAGAGTCTTCAGAACTTCCCCGAAATAATCTCTTCACCATCTACAAATTCATCAATAAGGGAACCCAGCCTTTTTCCTGCCTTACAAGAACAGGGTGTGGTGGCACAAGCCTTTAATCCCAGCACTCACTGGGGAGGCAGAGGCTGGTGGATCGCTGTGAGTTTGAGGCCAGCCTGGTCTACAAAGTGAGTCCAGGACAGCCAAGGTTACACAGAGAGACCCTGTCTCGAAAAACAAGAACAAACACACACACAAAACAAAAAAAAAACAAAAACAAGAGGCTTGAGTGCTTCAGGAAGTATCTGACAAGTAGGGAGATTTGTATAGTTATGAAACCTTTGTGAAAGTGAGGCTGAGGCGTGTAGCATGAACCCTTGTTTAATCCCCTGCTCCACATGAGCCAGGTTTGGTGGTGCATGCCTGTAATCTCAGGCCTTGGGAGCTGGAGGCAGGAGGATCAGGAGTTCAAGGTCAACTTGACTATGTTGCAAGTTTGAGGCCAGCCTGGACTATGTGAGATCCCCTCTCAAGAAAACAAAAAAAAAGAAACAAAACCCCTGAAACGTTTACATACACATGAAAGATTGGCCATTGTTAAGTCAGGAAAACATTCCCTGGCCTTTATCCTTATACTGATTTGGGGGGAGGGTGGGAGACGGACACCCCCCAGTCACTCCAATCTCTTGGATGTCCCCTAATTCCCAGGGCAAGATTGTGTTAGTGTCACCTAAGAATTGTAGAATTTTTCAGGTACCTTATGAACAATGTGACTTTGCCGTTTGGTGAGCTGTTTGGGCTTCACTTGCTGCAGCGTCTGGATGTATTAATTAGCTACAGTAAAAGATCCTGCTGCGGTGGCAGCAAGAATCTAATGACGGAATGGCTTTAAAATGCAGAGGGCTTGTTTGTCTTTCTAATTTATGTAACGTGGAGATGTGGGAGGGACTGACAGCAGCTAGGCCATCTGCAACATAGCGTCTGTGCATGGGTCGCCTTTGACTTAGATCAGAGGGGCTGAGTGAGAAAGCCTTCTTGTCCCCTGCTCCATGGGTAAGAAATTAGTCATGTCACTGTGCCATGGCTCAGAAGAACCGCAGTGTCCTGTAGCTGAGCTGTGGGCGTAGCAGCTCTTCTAATACAGTGGAAGAAGTGTGGGAGGGGTTCATAGACAACTGGTGATCTCTGCTGCCACCAGCTCCTCTCTGGCCCCCAGCAAATCTCCATTCCCTACACTATGCCACCGTTGTAACTGGAGTGTGTGAGTGTGTGAGTGTGTGTGTGTGTGTGTGTGTGTGTGTGAGTGAGTGTAGACAGTGGGTAACTTGCCATTTGTTTACAGTTTGTAAGACTATTAAGAACTACATCTAGCAGCCGAGCTTGGGTGCACACGCCCGTGATCCCAGCACTCTGGGAAGAAGAAGCAGGTGGATCTTTGTGAGTTCGAGGCCGGTCTTGTCTATAAAGCAAGTCCAGGACATCCAAGAGAAACCATGTCTCAGGGGAAAATAACAAAAAACAAAACAAAACAAAAAAAAGCTACATCTAGGCTCAGTAGTTAAAAGGGCTTCCTATGCAAGCATGTCAACCTGAATTACACACACACACTATACATATATGTATACATACATACATATATACAATATATATATACGTATATACAATATATATGTGTATATACATGCACTCATAAATACATACACACATATATATACAATATATACATATATATAATGTGTGTGTGTATATGGTTCATATATATATACAACAGTGTCTTTTTGTTCATCATATGGCATTTGTCAGAATTTCCTTTTATGGCTGGCCTTGCACTTGTGATAACCCTCCTGAAAGCTAGGGTTGTAGGTGGGAGCCACCATGCCTAGGTTGTTTTCGTTTGTTTGTTTTTGCTTTTGTTTTGTTTTGTTCCTTTTTAAAGCTCAGTAATATTCTGCTGTCTGTAAAGTGCCAAACCTTTTCACACACTGATGGGCACTTGGGTTGTTTCTGTCTTTGGCTGGTGTGAATAATGTCACTCTCAGTGTGGGTTTCCATGTGTCTATTCGTGTTCTTGTTTTTGTTCTTATGATTTGAATTAGGTCCTTTTCTGTTGCTGGAATAAAATATATGACCAAAAGCAACTTAGAGGGGAGAGGTGTTTATCTTGGCTTACAGGTCTAGAGGCAGAGGACTGTTGTAGCAGGAAGGAACAGGAAGCCACTGATCACATATTATTTTTCCCCAGTTTTTCAAGACATGGCTTCTCTGTGTAGCCTTGACTGTCTTGACCTCAATTTACAGACCAGGCTAGCCTTGAACTCACAGATATCTGCCTGTCTCTGCCTCCCGGAGTGCTGGGATTAAAGGCATATGCCACCATGCCAGGCTTGCTGATCACATTTTTGTCTGCACACAGGAAGTGACAGAGAGATCAGGAAGCAAAACAGGGCTGTCTAAAACTTCAAAGCCCACCCCCAAGGCCATAATTCCTCCAGCAAGGATCTAGTTCCTAAAGGTTCCGGAACCTTCCTAGACAGGGCTGCCTACTGGGGATCAAACAGTCTCCATTCAAACCATTACCTGGGCAAATACGCATAGTGGAATTTCTGCATCATATGTTAACTTTATTTTTAACTTGTTAAGAAACCACTATTGTTTTCTAGTGATATGTTTCAGCATTTTGTTTCATCCTTCTATGGTGTTGCGGGGGGGTGGGGGAGCAGGGAAACACATATGTGCATGTACCACGGCTTGCTTGTGGAAAGTCAGAAAGCGATCTCAGGTTATTTGTCTTTACTTTCCATCTTATCTAAGGTGAGATCTCTGTTGTTTGCTGCTACACCAGGATGTTGGCTCAGGACCTTCCTGGGACTCTCCTCCCTCTGGCTCCTCCCTCTGGCTCCCATCTTATCCTAAGAGTGCCCCGACCAATATGTCTATAATCCCAGCACTACTACATCTAACTTTATGTAGGTTCTGGGGCTTTGAACTCAGGTCCTCACGTGTGTGCTTCAAGCGCTTGGCCGACCAAGTCATCTATCTCCCCAGCTGACTATGACATTTTAAATTGCCAGCAACAGTTCCAGTTCTTGGCCAGGCACGGTGGCACAAGCTTTAAATCCCAGCACTGAGGAGGCAGAGGTAGATTTATCTCTGTATGTTTGAGGCCAGGCTAGCCTACACAGGAAATGCCAGGTCAGCCAAGGCTATATAATAAGAGATTAAAACGCTCTGTTTTTCCATATTCTGACCAACGTTTGTTTTGTTTTTCTTGGCACTGGGTCTCACTACATAGCCCTTGCTGTCCTAGAACTCACAGTATAAACTAGGCTGGCCTTGAACTCACAGATCTACCTGCCTCTGCCCACCCCCAAGTGCTAGGATTAAATGCATGTGCCATCACACCCAGCTCGCATTTGTTATTTTTATGCTAGCTATTCTAATGGACATAGGATGGTTGTTGCTGTTGCCTTTCTTTAAAAAAAAAAAAAAAGTGGGATGAAATACACATAACAAAGCTTACAATTTCAGCATTTTTAAAAATTTATGTTTTGTGTGTGCATCTGTGTGTGTGTGTCTGTGTGGTGTGTGTGTGTGTGTGTATGTGCTTAAGTGCATGGTCATGCACACAGGTGTGTACAGAGGCCAAAAGGTGTACCAGACCTCCTAGAGCCAGAGTTGTGAGCCACCTGTTATGCTGCTGGGGACTACACTCGGGTCCTCTGGAAGAGCAGCCAGCACTCAAAGTCACTGGCTCAAAGGCCATCACTATATTTCAAAATGCCATGCAGCTATTACACCTAATGTCTAGCTCTTTCATCTATTTGTTGAAGTTTTAAATCAATTTTGTTGGGGGACAATCGGTCTACATGCTTTGGTGTGCAACTCTAGAAAGTAGGAACCTTGTCCCGTTGTTGTGAAATGAATCTTCACAAAGCCATGCTTGCAAGAGAGGGCACTTGTCATGGTCAGGGTGAGTGGTCAGTTACCCAGTCACAGGAGATGAGTAGAGAGAATCTGGTACTGTACCAACCTGAAATGGAGACTTGTAATTGACCTTCATTGTGCTTGGAGATTGGTGGAACTGGACATTTGATGACATCATCAAGGACTTATTTTTTCCACCTTCTTTTCAGTCGTCCTCAATGTGGTGGCTTTGGGTCCTCATATTTGTCGTAGTGTATATGGCATCAGGATGCCACAACATCAAGTAATGTACTTTTACTGCACCATCCCAAGTGAGAAAGAAGGGATGTGGGTGGATAAGGTTTTCCGTAGCTGAGGATACAAACCCTTCCCATTGGCTACTCAGAAGACTTCCTTTTGCATCTCACTGCCCAGGTCCAAGAAACTCTTGTCAAAGGAAAATGGGGTGGCTGTTTGGCTTAACTAGTGGTACCATATAGGGTATCCTTGAGCTAAGTGCATTGCTGTCCTGAGAAAATAAACTGAGTAAAATGTTCTGAACTAAGAAGAAGAGAAGTTATTTTCTCCATACTTGGGCAGTGTTTGTTACTAAGAGGTGTTGCATGGAAATTCAGACCATATTGGGTCCACATGCTAGTAGGAGGGAGTTCCTTTAGGGGTTGTGAGCTCCATCTATTTCTAAGAAAAAGAATCCATGAGTGTAGGTGGACCCTTACAGTCATCTGTTGGGTGAATGAAGGTGACTGGTTTTAGAAATCAAGAAAATGTGGATTTAAAAAAAAAAAAAAAAAGTCACTGCTGGTTCTGTTTAGAAATCATTTATATTTGGGAACCTTCACTATGAGTGTTGGGGCTTTGATTTGGTTTTTGTGTGTGTGTGTGTGTTTATTGTTGTTTGTTTTGCCAGCACTCTTGTGGTGGGGAGCTGACCTTATAGATTTAATGATGCCCCTTATATCTGCCGATCAGGAGGCCAAGTCATCACAGACTCTTAAGGTGACTCCAGGTCACCTGACTCATGACATTCAAAACTTAGGATGAAGTAAAAACAGCTTTTATCTCTGTGCTGATAACTTATCGGTTGGCCCCTTCTTTATTCCCCCATAGCTGACCTGTGTCTCCGAGTCTATAAGAATCATGGGAAAGCAAAACAGATAGCCCTTGTCATTCTCACTTCTAATTGCCAGTGAATTACAGCATAATGTAAGCCCTCCGCGTTTGCTCACAGCACTCATGGCAGAGACACCCAGGAGGCTCTGGTTCATAGCACTGCGACAGCCCTGGCCGTTAGTGGGTGGCTCCTTCGTCCTTTTTGCTCCTTACCGGCTGGCCCCAAAAAGCACATGAAAAATTGCTGTGGCAAGGAGCATGCCTCCTGATAAATTATGACTTGAAGGAAGATAAGCAAAGCCCCACATAGCGCTCACAGTGGAGTACAGAATCCTGTGTCACTCCTGTGTCACTTAACAACGGGGACACATCCTAAGGAGAGTGTCATTTGATGACTTCATTCTCGTGTGAACAGACTTCCACAGGCTGACTACGAGTCACCAGGAGTATAATCTCAGGAGACTATGGTTATATGTGCAAGGTTTGTCATGGACAGAAATGTTAGTCCCTGGCGCATGGCAGCAGTTAGCCGTCCCTGGGAGGCTGGCTAGACAGTTAGGAGTGTTTTTTTAGCCTTTTTGAAAATGGGGTGAGGTCTGTGCCATTATTCTTCCCACTTTACAGATGGGAAAACTGAGGCACAGAGCAAGTTTAACCAATGTCACCTAACTAGTAAGAGGCAAAACCCTTCCAAAGCCCGTGTCCCAAGCAGAGTAGTTACAACTGCCTCTCCCCACAGACCCAGGGCAGACAAACCTTCCATAAAGCACCATCTTAGCTCCTGCAGCAGTCACAGGTAAAAAAGAGTTTCAAACAATAAGATCTGGACTTTCCATCTGTAGGTGGGAGATGTTTTTCCATCATGCAGTATAATGGAAGATGTGTCTTCAAGGAGCATGTACTGGCCACAGAATGCCATTTTCCCAGGCTTTGATAGTCTTATTTATGCTGGAAGAACTACATGGTACTTGATAACAAAAGTATGAATGATGCTATTACCACCATTGTTGGCAGTTTCAAATAGAGCCCCTTTATGAAGCCTTTGCTGACTTCAAACTATGCCTGCCTCCCAAGTGCTGAGGTGACTGACATGAGCCACTATATGTTCAGTTGTGACTTTCACTTACAAAGTTCCCCCCTTTTGAACAAGTTAAAGTGTATGGGATCTTAGATAACAAGCTTATGTGGACATAGAATACACGCTTTCAGGAGAGTGTACCGTTCACTTGGGCGTTTGAAATCAGAGGCTTCCAAAGCGTCAGATATAAATGGTGGGAGATGCCACCATCTTTTAGCTTTGGTCCTTTTTTCCCCCCCTCTGGGGAAAAGCAAGATTTTGGGGGACACAAAAGGAGCAGAGGGAACAGAGGTTCTCACGATGTCACTCAATGCGCTAAGCACACACAGATTGGGTAAGAGTGCAGATCACTCACACTTGTGGAGTGACATTTATTGGATGAGAATACATGGTAAAAGGTACAAAGCTGGCAACGCTGATTCTGTGAGATGCGACCATCTGGATAACAGCTTAGCAAGTCATCTGGATAAATAATGCCCTTTGGAGGAGAGTTTTAAACTAAGGCTAAATGCCAGAACCCTTTCAAGACGGCTTTTGCAATCCTGGCTCTTTCCCCACTTCTGTCAGAAACTCATTAGATCACATTCCAGATCTGCTCGGCTCTTTGTGGCCAGGGGAACATTTATCCTTGGCTTTTCACTGTGAAATATTATTGGAAGATTAGTATCAGCAGAGTAAATACTACACTGAATGAAAGGAAACACAGTTTATTATACAAAATAAATTTTTTTAAGATATTTTATTTTCTATGTATGAGCCTGCACTATGTATGTGCCTGGTGCCCACAGAGGCCAGAGGAGGGCATTAGATGGCCTGGAGCTGTAGTTACAGGTGGTTGTTAGCCACTATGTAGGTGCTCGGACTTGAATCCAGGTCCTCTGCAAGAACAACAGGGCTTTGAGCCCCTGAGCCATTTCTCCAGCCCCAAATAAAATATTTCTTCTCTATCCTTGAAAAGGCTTCTTTAGCTCAGAAGACTGGAACTTATCCTTATGTCTTAGGTTACTGTTGCTGTGATGAAACACCACAGCCAAAAGTCACCGGGGCAAGGGAGGGGGCGAGAAAGGGACCATTTTTTCTGACACTTCCATGTAACAGTTCATCATTAAAAGCAGCCAGGACAGGAACTCAAGCAGGGCAGGAACCTGGAGGCAGGAGCGGAGGCAGGAGCTGAGGCAGGGGCCACAGAGAGGTGCTACTTACTGGCTTGCTCCTCAGCTCAGGGATGGTACTACCCACAATGGGCTGGGCCCTCCCCCATCAAACACTAGTTCAGAAAATGCCCTACAGCTGGATCTTTGGGTGGGGTGGGAGGCACTTAGGGAAGGTAAGTTTTTGGTTTTTCGAGACAGGGTTTCTCTGTGTAGCCTTGGCTGTCCTGGACTCACTTTGCAGACCAGGCTGGCCTCAAACTCACAGAGGTTTGCCTGCCTCTGCCTTCCCAAGTACTGGGATTATAGGAGTGAGCCACCGTGCCCAGGCTTCAGCTTGATCTTATGGAGGCATTTTCTCAATTAAGGTTCCCTCCTCTCCAGCTTGTGTCAAGTTTACATAAAACTAGCCAGTACATCTTACAAGTAAATGAACACTTTGAGTGATTTTTTTAAAAAATTTATGTGTATGTACTCATGCATGCATCGTATGTGTAGGTAGCAACATGCTTACCATGGCACATATGTGGAGGTCAGAGGACAATTTCGTGCAGTTGATTCTGTCCTTCCACCTTTGCTTGGGTTCAAGGGATTGAATTCAGGTTTCCAGGTTTACACTGCAAGTGCCTTTTCCAGCTAAGCCATCTCTCCAGCCATGGTGACATTTGCTAATGTAACTGCAACAGTGGACCAGTTTGGGCTCAGGAAATGTGGGGGGTGGGAGAGGATGGCAGGGGTGATGGAAGAGAACTGCCTTTCAGGCTTTTCCTTCAGTTCTTAGACTGGGGACACTGTCATAGACCAAGGGACTATTACATGTGTATTCTAGGTCCACAGGAGCTTGTTACCTAAGACCCCACCCACCCAACTTTAATTTGTTTAAAAAGGGGGATTTGCCAGATCAAACCTACAGCTGGACATGGTGGCTCATGTCAGTCACCTCAGCACGTGGGAGGCAGAAGCAGGAGGTGTTCAAGGCCAGCCAACACTCCCTTCTTAGACAATTCTGAGACAGAGTCATGAGAGTTGATTTGATTTACCAGGCCGATTGTTGTACACTTTCCCAAGGCTCGTGCAGTTGAGTACATTTTCTGAACTTGCCCTTGATCCCAAACAGCACACAGTCAGTCCTGCTTATCTTCTGGGACAACACACACACACATACACACACACACACACCTATCATACCAAGAATGGAGAGCACATCGGTTGTTTGTCAGCTGGAAATTCTTGTAAGCTGAGTGTGGTTCTCTGTGACAAGAAAAGAGATGCGTGTGTAACAAGGCCCACCAGGGAGGCAGAAAGAAGCAGAAACACCGTGATTTGTCACATGGGACATTGATGGGCTGATGAAACCAGAAGCCATCTTGAGCTTTTCGTTGTGGTCTTTTGGTCTCTAAAGATGGGCTTGACACCTAACAGGGTGATTTGCAAAGGAAAGGTAGGTAAGGAAGTAGAGTAAGTAAGAGGATTTTCTCCCTCCACGTACGCACACACTAGCACTGGCACATGCACACGCACACCTCTGGTCTTAAGCTCACACCTGTTAACCACCAGAAGCACACGGCAAGGTGGGGTCTACATGTCTGATGTGTGTTCTTCAGTACATGGATCTTCTATGACTTCGTCTGACTTAGCTCATCACATGTTTCTCAAGGCTTACCTAAGTAATTTCTAACGGTCTAGGTCTAACAAAACTCAGCAAGACAATGGAGACTCACAGTTTTAAAAGATAAAAAACAGGGCTGGAGAGAGGGCTCAGAGGTTAAAAGCACTGTCTGCTCTTCCAAAGGTCCTGAGTTCAATTCCCAGCAACCACATGGTGGCTTACAACCATCTATAATGAGATCTGGTGCCCTCTTCTGGCCTGCAGGTACACATGCAGGCAGAATACTACATAATAAATAAATAAATAAATCTTTTTTTAAAGATAAAAAACAGATCACACATTTCAATATAAAAAGGACATAGGGAAAGAAAAAATCTGAGATCAAGGAATAAGCAAGATGTTCCCAGGTTTGACATTAAAATCAGGACCTATAAAAAGAGAACTGGGCAGGTTCGGTTTTATGAAGTAGAATTCCTTGACTTCCAAAAAAAACCTTGTAAAGGAGCCAGGTTGTGGTGGACCATGCCTAGATCCAGGCTGCTAGGAGCAGGAGGAAGAACAGGAACTCAGGGTCACCCCCAGGCAGCGGGTGAGTTTGAGGCCAGCCTAGGCTATGTGTGACCATGTCTTAAAAATAAAAGTGAGATGGGAAATGTCTATGGGTAAGAGTCCCTGATGTACAGATGTGATGGCCTGGGTTTGGCCTCCAGCACTCTTGTAAAAAGTCAGAGGTGTCACATGCACCTGTAAAGTCAGCACTAGGCCTGAGCACAAACAAGAGGACTGCCATGGCTTGGTGACTGGCTAGTCTAAAGGTGGGAAGAGTGGTCAGCTCCGGGTTCAGTGAGAGACCCTGTTTCAAAGGCATAGTCGGGAGAGTGATGGAGCAGGACACCTGCCCTGGTCCCTGCACATGCATGCACAGATATGCGTATCCACGCACACATATACACAGACAGACAGACACGTACACAAACACAAAGATCCTGTAAAGTGCTCTTCAGTGGTGAGAGATGGTCTTTAAAAGAAATGGTTATGAGCCGGGCGTGATGGCACATGCCTTTAATCCCAGTACTCGGGAGGCAGAGGCAGGAGGATTGCTATGAGTTTGTGGCCAACCTGGCCTACAAAGCCAGTCCAGGCAGCCAAGATAACATAGAGAAATCCTGTCTCAAAAACAATAAATAAATAAATAGTTATGGATCTCTATGCTTTTAACTCAAAGTTGCCCAAAGCCCCAAACAGGAAGACCCAAAGTTATTTTAAAAAAAAAAAAAAAAAGTTAAGAACAGAGGAAAGGCCTCACAACACTGGATTTGGCAATAGTTTCTTGCTTTAGGACACTAAAACTCAGGCAACAAAGAAAAAAGTAGATACCTTAGACTTCCTCAAAAGTGAAAAACTCGGGCTGGAGAGATGGCTCAGAGGTTAAGAGCACTAGCTGTTCTTCCAAAGGTCCTGAGTTCAATACCCAGCAACCACATGGTGGTTCAAAACCATCTATAGTGAGATCTGGTGCCTTCTTCTGGCCTGCAGGTGTACATGCAGGCAGAATAATAAATAAATAAATAAATAAATATTTTTTTTAAAAGTGAAAAACTCACGTGTACTGAAAGATACATACTAACAGTGAGATGGTGAGTTACAATAATTAAAGAACTTGAATACATGTAGGATATTAATATCCAGGACATCCGAGGAACAGTAAAACAAGTGAAAACATGAAGGGACTATAGCTCGGTGGTACAGCCTTTACCCAACATGCACGAGAGCCTGAATGCTATACCGAGTGTTGCAGAACAACAAAGTATAAGCCAATTAGGTAGCCATTTCTATAGGGAAGATACACAAATGACCAGTAAGCGTGTGACCACACAAATATATGGAGACGGGAAATTTGTATAAAACTAACGGTGAAATGATGAACGAGAGTCAATATGAGCTGGCGAGAGCTGAATAAAGCTGAGCGGTCAGTTACTGGTTGAAGACGCTAGTCATTGACCGATATGCTAGAGATGACCAGTGGGGAGAGAGCGTGAGGAATAGACAGGATTTCACTGCACTATTTCTTACAACTCTGCGCATTTTGCAAGCATGTTAAAAGGGAAGAAAGCGTAGCCTGCATGAGACACTTTGGAAGAGGCACCAGGGTCATTCAGCTGCAAGCTAATAATGCGACCATTCATAGACACCCATGGCATCTCTCCATGGCAAGAAAGGGCAATTTTCATCTAACTTCAGGCGGGAATAAAGAACGTTTCCTATAATTTAGATTTAAGTTTCCCAGGGAGAGTTAACACTAGTGAAAAGAAAGCAATTTAGAAGCCCTTGGCCATGTTAGGTGTTTCTAAAGCAACAAGTAACACAAGAAACAAGTGAAAAGTAACAAAATGTTCCCTGCGTGGCAAGGAAAACCTGAGATCACAGCCCTTGGGAGGTTCAGGCAGGAAGATTGTGTTAGGGTCAGCCTGGGCTACATAGTGAGACTGTCTCAAAAAAAAAAAAAAGACAATAACAAAAACAGCAAATAAGGGAAGGGCTAAAAAGATGGCTCAATGGGTAACGTGCTTGCCATGCAAGCATAGGGACCCGAAGTTTGGATCCCCAACACTCAGGTAACGCTCCAGGCATGGTAGCACAGGAGTGGGGAATAGAGACAGGTGAATGCTTAGAACTGGCCAGCTGCTCCACGTTCAGTGACAAAGGCTGTCTCAGAAAAAGAAAGTGGAGAGCAAAAGAGGAAGACACTGACATCACCCTCTGGTCTTCACATGTGTGTGAACATGTTGACACGCCCCTTTCACACATGTAGCTCCTCAGTGGTAGAGAACAAACAAACAAACAAACTAAGTCTCAGGAAAACAGACCTTAAATATTAAGATGTTAAGATATTTTTTGGAACAGCATTTAAAGAAAAAGATTATTACCAGAAAAGCTATCTGTGCCTGTCTAGAAAAAGTGGCACCCGGAGAAGAAAGTATTGTTGTTCTAAGTTCTCCTCTGCAGATGGGAGCCCAGTGCCAGCACAGCAGCCTCTATAGTTGCAGGCACTTCGAGAACAACTAGCTGCAAGTCTCCTTACCTGTGCCATCATCAGTCCCCAGCACGACCCTACGAGGGAGAAATCACTCTATGGTTAAACTAAAGATCACATAGCCAGTGACGGGAGAGGGGAATCTGTCCCACTGCCTCTTTCACATCCTGAATCTGTCTCACTGCCTCTTTCATACCCTGAACCTGTCCCACTGCCTCTTTCACATCCTGAATCTGTCCAAGCTGCTCTGACCCACTGCCTTTTTCACATCCTGAATCAGTCCAAGCTGCTTTGTCCCTCTGCCTTTTTCCAGGAAATGGTTGCAAACAGCTACCTCGTGGCCATGGTTTTAGAGTTGATGTATTAACTCTCTTTATGTACCTCCCTGCTTCCAATCTTTGATTTCCCATAATTCTAGAAGAAGAGATGACGTGTCGGTCCATTTGACTGTTTGGTTTCTCACTGTACATTTGCAGGTTAGTCTTCTGATTTTGCTACCACACCAATGCAAGCAGGGTTCATCTACAGGGGCCTAATATGCTACCCTTTGGTGAACAACCAAGGTGCTACCACCTGTGATGTCTGGTCTTTGACGTCTTTCTCCATCACCAAATTCAACAATCTCCATGTGGTGAGACAAGGAAATGGTGCAGATTTCAGAAACTTAACTCAGGCCCAACAAGCCAGGTTCTGACCCAATTCTCTTTCCAGGGTAACCATCTTGAGTGAACTCATCCTGTAAGAACATACTTAGTGGGCTGGAGAGATGGCTCAGAGGTTAAGCATACTGACTGCTCTTCCAGGGGTCCTGAGTTCAATTCCCAGCAACCACATGGTGGCCCATGACCATCTATAATGTGATCTGATGCCCTCTTCTGGCCTGCAGGTGTACATGAAGACAGCATTGTATACATAATAATAAATAAATAAATCTTAAAAAAAAAAAAAAAAAAAAAGAACATACTTAGTGACAAGTTTCCTGACCAAGACACTGCTTTCTTCACTCCCTCTACAAATGTCAGCTGATGGAATTGTGGGTCTGTCTGTCTTTTTAGTATAACTGATAGCTTTACCATGGACCCACATACATTAATGAATAGACACTTATTATTCATATTCTATATGCTGCAAATGTTCAAAATGGTGCATTATATTAAAAAAGCCATTGGCCAGTAGGTCATTCAGTAGCTTTTATAGTAGTCGATGCCTATCCATATTCACTTTCTATTGTATTAGTTATCTACACTCAACCATGATCCAAAGATATTAAATGGAAAATTCCAGAAATGAGCATTTCATAAGGTAAATTCTGTGAGGTTTTTTTGTTTTGTTTTGTTTTTTGTTTTTTGTTTTTTTTTTTTTTTTTTTTTTTTTTGAGTGCTAAGGTGAACTCTTCCTAGTGTTTATAAAATCTGGCCCACAGGAGCTGGAGAAAGAGTCACGAGAACACACTCCTCTAATAAAGGACCCAAGTTTGGTTCCCAGCACCCAAGTTGTCAGCTGTAACTCTGGCTTCAATCTGACATCATCTTTTGGCCTCTGCAGACATCTGTGCACACACTCACATTCCTATACATGGACACACAGAGACACAGACGATTAAAAATAAAATTTAAAAACCTGAGTTACAAAAACAGTTAGCCTTTTACTAAATGAAACATTTAAGATATTTATTAGAGTTCTCCCAATAGACTGTTTCCCCCACATTAGGTAAATGGCATTAATAACCGTAGATCTTATGTTACTGGGAAAAACTTCAGTGTCTGTTAGTTTGATCCATTATACAAAACTTCATTATACCCATGAATTCCAGTCCTCTGGGTTAATAATTAAGTAAACAATTACTATTAATAAATTGTGACTCCCTCCAGCCTAAAGGGAAGGGACTGTGTATTTCTTTAAACCTATTATATTTCTAAGATATGCTATACATGTTATAAAATGGCTAATCCTGATTCTGATAGGAATTTAAGTAAAGACAATATTAGGTCATTTTGGTAGAACTGATTACCCCGATCCCTTTAGTCAAATCGTTTGGGGTGTGTAAGTTAGGGTTCCTGTCCCCTCCTTCCATTTTTTGGACAGTGTCTCAAAGTGGAGCCCTGCCTGGCCTGTAACTTACTATGTAGGCCAGACTAGTCTTGAATTCACAGAGACGCCCTTGCCTCTGTGCTCTGAGTGCTGGAAACCAAGGCGTGAAGTGGCGCTGGCCACGTGCAGGGTGGGTCTTCCCACCACAACTGACCCAACTGAGAAAATCTCACAGGCCAACACACACCAGACAGTTCCACATTGATATTCCACCTTACGTGAGTCCACAGTGTGTCAACTTGACTGCAAAACACCAGCCACCACAGGGACACCACATTTTAAGACAGTGCAGGTCTTGATTGAGGGGAACCTGGAAGGGGAGGTCTCTGTAAGAACCAGAGCCTCCGTCAGCTCACAAAACCAGGCAGAAGCAGAGCGTGGGGAAGGAGGGTGAAAAGCTTCCTCTGTATGTGTGTGTGTGTGTGTCTGTCTGTCTGTCTGTCTGTCTGTGGGAGTGTGTGTGTGTGTGTGTGTGTGTGTGTGTGTGTGTCTGTATCTGTGGGGATATCTATGGGGGTATCTGTGTATGTACTGAGATCGGCCATTTTTAGTAGTAAACAAATAATGAATTATGAATAAAAGACCATCAGATGACCAGTAACCATTTCTTTTTATTGGGGATCTACAGGGGTTGGATGGCAGGAATCCAGGCTTTAGTTCTGGAATCTAAACGCTATCTATGGTTTCTGAAAATTGCTATTATTCAACCAAAACATAAGAACTTCTCACAATGAAGTTGGCCGTGACTAAGATTCCTGACTTTGGCTTCTAGAGATGGGGGAGAAGCCTGCTGATAACTGGACTCAACGGCCTCCTTCTGGCCTACACCCCTGCCTTCCTTCTCTTCCTTCTCTGACACTTCAGAAAAGGTAGCCATCAGCTATCTTCAGTTACAGAGAGATGCACATACATGCCTTTTGTATTATCTTGGTAACTGTCCACTGTTTAAGCTCACCAAGGAACTAGCACAAGAGCTAAGATTTGACCCTGTCACTTGAGATTCAAGATCTACCCTTCTCAAAGCGCCCTTCAAACTCCCCTGGTCAGGATGCTCCTGGACTCTGTAAGAGGTTGAAAACAGAACAAAATGGCCCAAAGTCAAAGTCTTGTGCCTTTGAGAGCCAACTAAAAGGTTGTTGTATTTATATAACGTGAGCCTGTGGAGGGAAAGGCCAAGGAGAGTCTCTTTACTTAAAAGTCCCCAGTCCATCACTCGACCATCACAGTCCACCTAAAGTCCCCAGTCCATCACTCCACCATCACAGTTTAGCAAGGCTTCCTTTGTTAATTTCCACTGGAAAATAAAAACATCAGTTGGAAGATGTTTGTATCTGCAATCTCCATTTGCTAACTGGGCTCATTCAGAACCAAAGCTTGGAAATGGTAGATATCTCTTTAGACCATGAAAAACAGGAAAAGATTTTTGATTGTCTTGTTTTCTGTGGGACTTTCCTAGGAACTTACAAAGTTTCATGGTCTAGCACAATGTATACGGGTAATGTTAACTTACACATTATGCTATGTGTAGTTGGGATTCAACTCTCTTTGAATATGATAAATGTACTTGTTAATGTTACTGTGTCTTATGGTACCAAGGGAAAAATAAAAGGGAATCTGTAAGTAAGGGAAAATATTAGAAAGATGTAAGAATTGAAATGCTTTTAGTAAGGATGATTTATGTTAGGAGATTGAGATGGCAGATGCTTTTCCAGAATGGGAAAGAAAACTGGAAAGCCTAAGCAAGTCCCAGAAGCTCTAATTAAGTTACATAAGATATGTGGAAGACAAGACCCAGGTAACTAAACAAGATTTATTAAAGGTATTTGGGTTTTGCCTAAGCTCTAAATATTACACACTTACTAAAGTACCAGACTAGTGAAACAGACTTTCTGGCGGCTCATTCAACATACTAGGGGCGATCCTAATGTTGAAAGAGAGATTAAAAGGGACATTGTGCCCCTTGTCCTCCAATGTCAGCTATGTCCCAGGGACAATGAAACATGTCTCAAGATGACCTTGTATCCTGGTAAGTCAGCTGTTGCTTTGTTTGGAAACCTCACCAGGTGGACTCTAACCACTGTCCGTTCCACAAGAAGAATATCAGCACAGAATAAAACTGTCTTCCATGCTTCCAAGTGAAGCCACTGCCAAGTAGGGCCCTGACTAACCCTCCCAGTCATCTAACAACTGCTAACAGAAAGGCAAAGGAGCCAGGGGCTTTTCCTAAGCAACTCCCAAGGGCCAGACCTTCAACTAGCCTTAGCAAATGGCAAAAATGCTTCATTTTGGCCCCCTGCATGGTCTTAAACACACCGGAAGAAAGTATCACCCAAAGTGAGATTGTCAACAATACAAACCAAACAAACCATAAGCCAGGCCTTACAGCCTCTGGATGGGCTAGTGACGAGCCGGATGAGTGATCACAGCCACCTCCGCTATAATCAAATAAAGGTCTCTCATCCTTTTCTTAGCCATAAACACATTGCTTGTTTTTATATTCCTGGTAAGTTTGCTTTTGTTTCCCTTGCCATACAAAATCAAACTAAGAGCATGTCAACGTCCCCATCCCAATGGTAAAAAGGATATCCAGGTATTCGTAGTCAAGTTGGGTTAAATATCTCATGATCTTAGTACTGATGCTATTGAACTCTGAATCTTGTGCACTCCACTACTGTCTTAATTTCTATCTACTCTTTACAAAGTGTTCACACTCAGATGGTCCTGGAACCATCTAGCTCTATTTTGTTCCTTGGTCATCCTCCAGAAAGTCAATTAAGAGTAGAAACCCTGAGCCCTTCTATACTCCCAGCATCATCTAGAACATCCAGGTTGATGCTATGTACTTCTTTGAAATGACTTTAGGGTCTTAACTCTTGAGGGGAGAGCATTAGGTAGCTCAATAATCATAAGCAGGCTTGGAAGCCATCAAGAACGGCCCTCCTTCATGGCATCTTCTCTCTCCAAAACCTACATTAGGTGGGAAGATAGCATGCTTGGAGGCCACTGAAGAAGGACTGGTCCTTTATAGCATCCTTGTCCTTCAATACCAGAGACTGCCCCCATGATCCCCTGATGAGGATGCCAACCTCATCCTCTGGGAAACAGCTATATGGACCATGACTACACCTTTTCTGCCCATCCCTAGAAGCCAAAGTCAGCAGTATTAGCTGTGGCCAACTTCATTGTCAAAAGTTCCTATGTTTTGGTTAAATAGCAGCAGTTTCCATAAACCACAGTAATTAGCATCCCAGAATTAAAGCCTAGATTCCTGCCCCACCTGACCCCTGAAGACCCTTGATATTGGCTGTTCATAAAAGATGGTTTTTGGCCAGGCATGGTAGCACACGCCTTTAATCCCAGCATTTGGGAGGCAGAGGCAAGCAGATCGCTGTGAGTTCAAGGCCAGCCTGCTCTACAAAAGTGAGTCCAGGACAGCCAAGGCTACACAGAGAAACCTTGTCCCGAAAAACCAAATATATATACATATACTTGTTTTGGTTTGGTTTTTGTTTTGTTTTTTAGACAGGGTTTATCTGCGTAGTTTGGCTGTCCTGGACTTGCTTTTGTAGACCAGGCTGGCCTCAAACTCACAGCGATCCACCTGCCTCTGCCTCCCGAGTATTGGGATTAAATGCATGTACCTCTACACCCAGTGGAATTCTTTTTTTTTTTTTTTTAAGAATATAAAACTATTTATTGACCACTGTTCACCGTTATTTACAATAAAGTAAATATACAGTTGGATGACATTCTGATACAACAAAGTTACTTTTCTGGCTCATCGAACCGGAACCAAATACTAAAAACATTGATCCTACCATTAAGGAATGAGTCAGGGCGAAGAAAAAGCACGCAGGTCATTAACTGATATTAGCAGAGTTTCTTCACTTGCTTATGTCGGCAGGCCGTAAATTGCCAACATCTCTAATGACAATTCCATCTCCACAGCAAACAGATTCCATGAATCATAAAATTTTAGTACAGATTTCAACTTTCGACAGAGGAACGGCTCACCAGAGGAACCTTTGTACAGCCTGGCAGACTCGCTGTGGAGACCAGGCTGGCCTCTAAGTCAGAGACCCATCTGCCTCCAGAGTGCTGGGATTAATGGCATGCACCGCCACACTTGGCTTAAGTCTTGTCATTAAATCATACTGCTACTTTGTCTAATTTCATCTTCTGGAGAAGGAGTTGGTATGGACAAAATTTTGTAAATAAACTACTGTGTTTACATGATAATACATAAATTCTGAGGTGGTTGCCCTTAAAACTATCAAATAAATTACAAAATCTGCTTAATTTGAAAGGCTGTGGTTTCAGGAAAATGTTCATGATGGTGGAATCTCATCAACTTGTGCTTTTGTCTTTGGTTCTTTTGAGTATTTAAAGAAAACAAGACAAAACAAAAAAACAGTTTCACACGCATATAAACAACAACAAAAAACCAGAATGGTTCTTCTGTGTCCCAGTTAAAAATGAGTTCTGACGGAGGAATGACTGTAAAATCTCCCCAGCATTTAAGAGAAGCTGTTCTTCAAAGCCGAGGAGATACAACACGGTATCCAACATTCTGTTGTTAAAGGAAGCAACTACAGAAAGCTCTTATTTGCTCAATGGACTCAGCGCCTTGTGGTGCAAAACAAAACCTAGTAATATGCCAACCACTGTCAATACTTTCAAACCCAGCACAGCAAAGTCGATTTTCATTAGAACACTATGTTTTTCACACTGGTAATTCAAAACCCAAGATCAAGATTGCATGTGTGTGGTGTGTGTGTGTGTGTGTGTGTATATGTGTGTGTGTGTGTGTGTGTATAGTATGTATGTATATATATGTGAGTATGTATGTATGTGTTTATGCATATATGTATATATGCATATATATGCAAATAATTATTGCGCTTCATCTTCGGAACAAGAATGCCAAGCCAGCCTCTCCTCATAGAAGGCGATGACAATCTGAGGACATTTTATATTTATCCCTTTTGCTGGCCCCAAGCCAGCATCATCCAAATCCTTCCATTGCATGAGAAACAGTAACCCTCCATTGCTGCCGCTGGCACCGATGATTCGTTCAGGATCAAGACCTCTGGCAAGGCCCCTCGGTGTGTCGGCAGCATCTCTTCGATTTGCTATCATCAGATTCGCTGTCAGATAAAGATTTCCCTTTTGTACCATCTTTTTTTTTTTTAAGCCAGCTTTTTGAGAATTAAGAAATGCTTCAACTAACTCTGGACAATCTAAATTTTCTTCTGGTTCCCAAGTATTATCAGCATCTGTGAACCTCATTCACTCCTTTTCTACCACAAATTCTTCAGGCTCGGCCTCTTCAACTTTTTAACTCTTTCCATTCTGTTTCTTGCGCATTGTTTGCAATGTAGTTTTATTGGAGCCCTTTTTTTTTTTTTTCCATCGAAAATTTGAAGAGTTCACTATTCAGATGCTCAGGACCGGGGATCCTGCAGCGTCTCCTGGATGCGTGCTTCAACTCTGCCACATCCCAGAATTCTTTTACTTAAACTACTCACCATTCCGCTTTCGCCCTAGCAACGGCTAATCTTGAGTGGTTTTTTGGTTGGTTGGTTGGTTTGGGTTGGGTTGGTTTTTGGTTTTTGGTTTCTCAAGACAGGGTTTCTTTTGTCTTGGACTTGCTTTGTAGAGCAGGCTGACCTCGAACTCAGAGATCCGCCTGCCTCTGCCTTCCGAATGCCGGAATTAACGGCGTGCGCCACCACACCCAGCTCTAATCTTGTTTTTGTTTTTGTTGTTTTTGCTTTGGGGGCTTTTTTTTTTTTTAAAGCTCTCACCCTCCTTCCCCACACACTGCCCTGGGACCACCTCAGTCTGTAAGCGAATGGAGGCTCTGGTTCTTACAGAGACCTCCCCTTCCAGATTCCCCCAATAAAGACCTGAACTGCCTTAAAATGCAGTGTCCTTGTGATGCCTGGTGTTTTGCTGCCAAGTTGACAACACTGTGGCCTCACCTCGTGTGGGGTATCAACGGGGGATTTGTCTGGTATATGCTTGCCTGTGAGATTTTTCTCAGTTGCGTCAGTTAAGGCAGGAAGACCCAGCCTGCGCGTGGCCATCACCATCTCATAGAGCGGCCCTGGGCTGAATAAAAGGGCGAGGACAAACTGAGCACTAGCACGCATGCGCCGCGCTCTGCTCTACTCTGCTCTTGCTGCAGTGACTCTCCTTAACAGTCAGGACTGTGAGCTAAGACAAGCCTTTTCTCCCCTAAATCACCTTTGTCAGGATTTTGTATCACAGCAACAGGAAATGAACCTAAGATGTCCCCAAATGCCCAACATCTGTCGTTTGTCCAGCGTGCTTGCTGGAGCTAACAGAAAGGCATTCTTTTGCAGAGCAGTCATCTTGAGAATCTACTGGAACCACTCAATAACACGCCACGAGGGACGTTCAGATTTGCAAAACATTTGTCGTTTCCCCTGAATTACTAGTTTATTTATTTAGTAGCCATTGTTTCTAACACTCTCTTCTATAGACTTAAGTACACGTGAGATCCATAAGGCCATTAATATTAATAGTCGCTCTATAAGTACTGGGGACAACACTGTGGGTACTCAACCCTTCTATGGTCCACATTGCAAAGTGCTTTGTCCCCCCTCCCCCCCCTTTTTTTTTGTCCCTTCTTAAATAAGTTACTGAGTATGAAAAGCTGACCATTTTCATGAAAAACCTCCCACTGGGTCACAGCTACGATCCAGAATCTCTAAGCTGGTACCACACAATGCTCATGTGTGTTAATCACAGGCTTTCCTAATAAGGTCGTGGCAGTAATAATAGATTTGAATCATGGTTTTAAAAGACATGTGGGGGCTTTTTGTCCCCAGTTGGACTCTCCAACTTAAAGGCGTTAGGTGGAGTCTTGCTTAATTATTAACGCCCATCCATTTGGTTTCAGTGGCTCAGGCATGGACGGGAAGAAATGCAGCGTGTGGATGTTCCTGCCTCTTGTCTTTACTTTGTTTACTTCCGCAGGCCTGTGGATAGTGTGAGTATGCTGTGCTTAACAGTGCAGGGGTTCAAGGCAAAACACAGAAAATCCAAGCTTTGGTGTTATGACATATTTATATAAATGTTTTTAATAAACAACATTATATATAGCAATGGTTAGTTTTTCTAAAATATATGTTTATATGCATGTATACATATATATATATACACACACACTAATTCAACCTTACTAAAGTCTCCATTTTTTTCTTATCCTTTAGTACTTCAAGTAAAATAACAAAAATTGAATAATAAATTATGCAAAAATAGGTAATGAAGAAGACTGGTTTTATTTGTCTTTTTTTTCTTCTTCTTCCCCCCTACTTCTCTCTCTCCCTTTCTCCTCTCTCTCTCTCTCTCTCTCTCTCTCTCTCTCTCTCTCTCTCTCTCCCTATCTCTCCCCTTCAAGAAAAGGTCTTGCTATGCAGACTAGGCTGGCCTTGAACTTGCAACAGTCCTCCTGCCTTGCCTCCTGCATGCTGAAATTACAGGCATGTATCACCGCACGCAGCCATTTGTTTTTCTCAAGCTTTCTTTGTTTGTAAACAGAGTCTCACGCTGTAGGCTGGTATGGAGCCTGTACTGAGATGACCGAGTTATACCACTGTATATTTTGAGAACGTTGTATGAGTTAATATTTGCAAGATTTTCTTACTTGATACCAATGTGCTGTGGACTCCATTTGCAGTTTAGTTATGACAAGATATGAAGTGTTTATAAAATAGGTATCACTATGCCATAAGGCCTGGCTTACCACAAAAAAAAAAAGTCCCCTTAGTTGCAGATTTTAGTCAATATTTGTCTTAAGAAAACTCACGAAGAGTGGTGTGACTGGACTGGGGCTGTGAGGTCAGTGGGAGAGCACTTGCCTGGCACACACTAGGCCATGAATCTGTATTAGCCAGTGTCCTGTTGCTGTGATAGAACACCATGGCCAAGGCAACTGATGAAAAAAGAAAAGTATTTGAGTTGGGGCTTCCAGTTCCAGAGGGTAAGAGTCCATGATTGCAGAGCAAAACCACAGTGGCTGGAACATCTGGGAGACAGACAGAGCTAAGTGGGAATGGTGTCTTTGAACTTTAAATCCCACCGACTCCCCATGACACCAATCTCAACCAGACCACACCTCTTAATCCTTCCCAAACAATTCTACCAATGAGGGACCAAGTATTCACTCTCATTCAGAGCACCACAGGCTTGATTACAAGGAGTGGGAAAACAAAACAAAATAACAAAAAAGGAAGAATGGGAGTCACATATTTCTGAGGATTTTTGTTAATAATAAGTTTTATTTCCCCTCCCCAAGTCTTCAGATTATAATTATCACTGTTGACTTGGGGCCTCTTTTGAAAATTAACTCCTTTAAGGAGGTTTTTGTTTTGTTTTGTTTTGTTTTTTTTCTCATTATATGTATGTCTCTGTGTGGGTATGTGCATGAGCGTGTGTTTGTCTGTGAAGGCTGGAGGCATCAGATCTCCCTGGAGCTGGGGTTACAGGAGTTATGAGCTACCTGGCAAGGGCGCTGAGAACTGAACTCAGGTCCTCTGGAAGAATTACGTGGCCATATCTCTGGGCCATGACACTCAGTGAAGCTTTAATCATGGCATTTAGCTTTAAATCACTAGTGATCTATGGGCAAAGAACTTCAGTCGGCATGGCTGTGGTGGTGCAACGCCTGTAATCCCAGCACTTGGATGGCTGAAACAGGAGGATCGTAAGTTTTAGGCCAGCCTGAGCTACGTAACAAATTCCAGGCCAGCCAGGGCCGTAATGAGATCCTGCCCCGAAAGGAAAATAAATGTAGTTAAAGATCTTTTTCTGTTTCCTGGTTGGTTGGTTTATTTTTTTGAGCCAGACTGGCCTTATACTCCCTATGTAGCTGATGATGGTTTTGAATTCCTGATCTTTCTGCCTCCATATCCCAAATATTGGAGATACAGTTGTATGTGTGCAAACATGCCTAGGTAAGGAACATTTTTTAAATTAGAAAAACCTGGATATGATATAGATAAATTGGATATTTAACCCAATTAAAATGAAAAACTTAATTCTTAGGGTTTTATTTTAATTTGTTTTATAAATCAGCTATTCTTTCTTTCTAGGTACTTTATAGCTGTGGAAGAAGACAAAATTCTGCCATTAAATTCAGCTACAAGGTAAAGATTACCTCAAGAGAACACACTGTTCCCCCACAGTTACCCAGGGCTTTGCTTAACCAGCACCTCTGTTCTTTGTTATCTAGGAAATCTGGTGTGAAGCACGCTCCGTACATCAGGTACCTCTGATTCAGCCTGACCTGCTGAGTTTAAGGAGAGAGAGCATGTCAAATCCATCAAGCTACAGATGTGAGTAGCCAGAGTCTAAGGCTTGATCTCCTCCTTCCAGTTTTGCAGGTGATGACCCTCCCGCAAGCTGTGTGTTCAGCCAAGTGATGAACATGGCGGCCTTCCTAGGTAAGATGAGCAGGAGCAAGGGCTTCCTGTGCCTCTCTGTGCTCTGCCACAGCTCTGTTTTAAATCCTCCCAGACCCATATGAAAACACTGAGGGACCCGGCTGGTAATTTAGTGTCGTGTCACGCTGGTATGCTGAAGACAGCTTTTTGTTTTAAGGACCCCTTTCTCCCTCATAAATCCTTTTTGCCTTCCTCCCAGCCCTCTTCCCTTTACTGATGTCATCTTTTTTCTCCATACTCTGAACTTTATTTCTTTTGCCGCATGAGATAATATATATCACGTGTCGTAAAATCTTGCTGAGAACGTGATAGGGTGCCACATGGTTGCTTTGAAGACAATGCCTTATTTATTCTTTCCCTGATGATGATGGGAACTGAGGTAAGGCTGCGTGATGAATATCTTCATTAACATTGACCCGGGGCTGGAAAGGTGGCTCAGCAGTTAAGAGCACCGACTGCTCTTCCAAAGGACCCAGGTTCAATTCCCAGCACCCACATGGCAGCTCACAACTGTCTGTAACTCCAAGATCTGACACCCTCACACAGACATGCATGCAGGCAAAACACCAATGCACATGCAATAAAAATAAATAAATAAAAAACATTGACCCTAGGATGATGCCCTCCTGTGTCCCCACATACATATCAGGCTGCCATGTAAGGAGGTAGGTTTAAGAAAAAGTAGCATTTCTTTGGGGTCCAAGGCCCTTCCTTTAACATCCTGTCCCCCAGGATCTGCAAATACATACATGATGCTGCCAGTTCTCTGAAGATGGTAGGAAGTAGCTTTTTCCCTTGTTATTTTTGGTTTGGTTGGTTGGTTGGTTGGGAGTTTTTGTTGTTGTTTTGTTTTGTTTTTTGAGACAGAGTCTATGTAACAGCTTTGACTGTCCTAGAACTCATTCTGTAGACCAGGCGGGCCTCAAACTCACAAAGATCCAACTGCCTCTGCCTCCCGAGTGCTGGGATTTAAGGTGTGTGCCACCATGCCTGGCATCTTTCTCTTGGTGAAAACCCAAGCCAGGCCTTCTGGGTATCTTATGAGGGGTCATGGATTGACCTTGCTGGCATGGATGTCCGTGTCAGCATGCTGTGGGGAGACGACAACACGGATGTGTACAGGGACATCACAACACCCCCAGGTTTTTTTTTTGTTGTTGTTGTTGTTTGCTTTGAGGAATGTTTTTGGGTTTTGTTTTGTTTTGTTTTTGAATACTGAGACTTCCATTCCTAGCAAAAGATAGATCATACTGCAAAGACAGCGTCAGCTTTTGGCGCCCTTATTCCCTGTATCCATATAGTTAGTTTATGTACAGAGCCTTCCTTCTCTGCTCTGAAACAAATTTATTTCTTTTTTTTTTTTTGGTTTTTTGAGACAAAGTTTCTCTGTGTAGCCTTGACTCCTCCTGAACTCACTTTGTAGACCAGGCTAGCCTCGAACTCACAGCGATCCGCCTGCCTCTGCCTCCCAAGTGCTGGGATTAAAGGCATGCACCACCACTGCCCGGCTGAAACAAATTTCTACTCCTCCCTAATGTGTGTGCCTCTACTTTGAGATAGGGTTTTACGTAGCCCAGGCTAGCTGCAAACTCACTATATAGCTCAGGATGACCTTGAACTCTTCTGACCCTCCTGCCACTACTTTCCAAGTTCTGGACCTGTAGGCATGGGCCACCATGTCCAGTTCCTGTGGCTCTGGAGATAAAAACCCAAAGCTCTGTGCAATAGACAAGTGTTCTTCCCTTGAACCACGCCCCAGCCTCATGCATATTGTTGTTGTCATTGTCATCATCATCATCGTCATTCCGTCTACCTCTTTCTTTTTGTTGAGGCAGGATCTAATTTAGCCCAGGCTAGCCTTGAACTGACTATGTAACAGATGACTTTAAACTCCTGATCCATAACTTCATTACCATCTTTCCAGCCCCTATGTGTGTGTGTGTGTGTGTGTGTGTGTATATACACACACACACACACACACACACACACATATATATACACATAATTTTTATTTTTATTTTTTAATGTTTGCTTTAGGAAAGGGGAGGCCTGTAGAACCCTGGGAGATTGTTGGTCCAGTATGGAACATGAGCAAAATCTTAGTTGGTCCCAAGAGCTCAAACCACGAGAAACACTCTCATGACAAACATTTTCCCAGAGGGACTGTAAAGATAGCTTCTCTGAAGCTAAAAGATTTCTCCCTGGAGCCAAACGTCATCTTGACTCCACCTTTTCCTGCCCAGGTGTCACCTAACCTGGAAATTTCTGCCCCAGAGCTACCAGAAGGTCGTGAAGCTAGGTCATGGGATCCTTAAAGCAGCATTTCCTCCCTGCCCTTGACCGTGAGGATTTCACGACTCAGACGGTCACAGCATTTAAGGTCACAGCACTCAGCAGAAAGTACTTGTTGTGGGACCAGGGTTGGTCTGAATCGGCTGTTTGGTGATCCCAGCCTTTAGCCTCAGAACTGGCAGCTTTACACTCCTTGTTCCTTCTCTTGACACCTGCTCTTCTAAAACCACCCAAGCCAGGTGTAGTGACACCTTTACAGGTGGTCCCTTTACAGCCCAACAGGCTGGACACTGGTAGACATCAGGCATTTATAATCTGAAGGCAGAGGCTGATAGATACCTGAGTGAGGTAGCCTGGTCTACCTAGTGAGTTTCCAGGCTAGCCTGGGCTACATAGAGAGCCCCTGTCTATAAATAAACAAGTAAGTAGATAAAAAAGTAACCCAGCAAACTCATTCATAACCACGGCCGAAGTGGCCACTAACAAATGCTTGCGGTTGCCCCAAGAGTCAAAAAGCTGAAGAATCAACTTGAACCCCAGGGCTAGGGCGTCCCACAGGCCCTCTGCTGTCACAGCCCACAGGCTGACAGCCTCTGCACCGAGCACCCCTAGGGCGCAACACAGACATCAACAGCCAGGATTTCTACTCCAGCCCACGGCTGAGCGCACGCTAAGCAATGCCTCCTACCATCACAATACCCGGGACACTGCCTTCCCCCAAAGCTGTCCCAGGCCATCTTCCACTGGGCTTTAAAGAAACCAATGAACACGCCGGAAGCCACACATGATTTCCTTTGTATTCTATGCGCAAACTGATTTTTTTTTTTCCTGTAGTCTTTGGTATAGGATCTAAACCCGGACAGTTCGCACACTTCACAAGTTATGTAGTCACAAAGCCTGGCGTTAACTAGTTATGAAAGCATCTGCCGAGACAAGCGGTACCAGCCAAGCCCCTCTTCCGGGTGACCTTCGTCACCAGCTCATTCCCCAGCTCACTCCATTCCACCTAGAAACAATTAAGCTTTTGCTGGGGTACTGAAACAGCCAGCGCTCAGTCGCTGTTATCTGTCATCGTGTTTGATGCCCTCTGATTGAGACTAGTGTTCGGTGACAGCAAAGCAGCAGTTACTTATTTACCAGCACTGGGAGTGGGCAAGAAACACGGCACACACACCCTTTTTCTTTTTTTCCACTAAAGACTCTTGCTGTATATGGTGGCTGCTTTCTTCTCCCTAGGCCGGACCCTGGTCCACCTCAGGCTATATCACTTAAAACTCTCCAGCTGCCTTTAAAAATGGCCTTCACTGCCTATATGTCACTGCTTTTGACAGCCAGAGAGACTGTAATTTATAGCCTACAAAAGAGTCCATGTGGCATTTATTAAAATTAGTTAGCAAAGATCCTTTATCTTTCTGACAGACTAATCAAAGATTAAGTGCTCAGTTATTTTCTTCACAGAATTAGCCGCAATCTTCACCCTGAATGTACATTCTTCTCTTCACTGGGGGATGGGGGGTGGGGGGTGGGGGGGGTGGGGGAAGAGGCCTAAGACAGATGTGTTAAAAAGAGCTTTATTCCCAGCCCTGGGGCAGATACAAGGCTAAAGCTAATAGCTAAATGATTTCAGTCATCTCATAGTAGCCACCTCCCTCCTTAGGCCAAAACAAGCTGGCTGCTGTGTTTTGCTGTAGCCATAAACAGGAATCTCGGATACATAAACAGTCAAAATTAACAAAACAGAACAGAAGTTGTCCGGGTGCCAGGGTAGGACTGCAATGGGAGATGTTATTCTGCCTTCCCAACTTGAAAACTCCAGTCTTCACACGTTTCGTTTTTCAAAGCTGCTATGTTTCTATTTGCGTTTCTTTTAAAATATAGAGGAAAACTAGCTAGGCCACACCCAATAGAAGAACAACAAAAAACTTATGTAGGCTAAAAATAGCAGAGGGGTAGGTTGAAAAGTTCTTTTTCTAAAACTGTTAATAAAAAAAAATTTAATTTTATTTTGTTACATCTTATGGGGGGGCAGTAGCATGCATATGTCACAGTGTGTGTGTGTGGAAGTCAGAGGACAACTTTCAAAAGTTAGTGCTCTCCTCCTTCCATTTGAGTCTTGGGGATTAAAGTCAGGTTGTCAGGCTTGGTGTCTTTACCAAGCCATCTCACTGTCCCCAAATCAATAATTCTTTTATAGTTTATTTATTTTTATTTTATGTGCATGTATGTCTGTGGGTATCAGATTTTGGAGTTACAGACAGTTGTGAGCTGCCATGTGGGTGCTGGGAATTGAACCCGAGTCCTCTGAAAGAAGTCAGTGCTCCCAACCCCTGAGCCATCTCTTTAGCCCCAAATCAATAATTTTTAATGAAACTTAAAACCATATTTAATAATCAGTTGGGGGCTAGAGGGATAACTCATCTGTTAAGAGCACTGACTGCTCTTCTTGAGGACCAGGGTTCAAGTCCCAACATCCACATGGTGGCTCAGAACTATCCAGTCTGAGCCTGCCCATGTGTGGTGCACATACATGCAGGCAAAACACATAAAAATAATAATTAATTTTTTTAAGTTTTAAAGTTTATCTATTGGTCAGAAAGCAGCTGTGGGAGAGTAAACCAGCATATGTGATATGAAATGCCTTTGAAACTGTCCCATTTCCCAGAAGTTACTTTCCAGGTGTTATATCACTACTTGGTTGGAAATTGACTTTTTTTTTTTTTTTTTTTTTTTTTTTTTTTTTTCTTTTTTGGTTTTTCAAGACAGGGTTTCTCTTGTTTAGCCTTGGCTGTATAGACCAGGTTGGCCTCAAACTCACAGCAATCTGCCTGCCTCTGCCTCCCAAGTGCTGAGATTAAAGGCATGCGCCACCACGCCCAGCCCTGGGAATTGACTTTTTTAACAGATAATTTGGCTAGAGACAAATTAAGTTCATAAATTCTTCTAAAGCCAAATCTTTGTTAGTTCCATCTTTCTAAAACTTCAACTGGAATCTATCGGTGACAGAGGCTCTGTCTTTTCTGAGTTGATTAATATAGAGCTGGTGGCTGAAAAGGGCAAAGCCCGGTGTTTGGAATAGAACTGTCGGAGCTGGGTCACGTTATTATATTCAGATAAGTTTCCATTTGTGATAAAAGAACTCCTCACCCATATTCCAAATAGAAAGACACTACTTCCAGGAGGTGGACACACCCTTGTTGCTAGGCAGGACATGCACGGTGCCTAAAGTGACTCACATCTCCTCTGCTGGGCAGGGAGGAACATGCTGTCAGGTGGGTCAATATGAGAAGCTGGACTGGGCTCTGTGTTTACAGTGTCTGTCAAGGTTCTAACACAATATGCCCACAACTTAAAATGCCCAGCAAAGAGTTCCTTAAAAGAGACCAAATGTGCTATGTTTGTGTTTTGTCCTTCTGTGGTGGCATACAGTGTTAACTAACAAGTGTTCCCATGGGGCTTTGTGCTGAGCCCCTCAGTCCTGACCTAAGGCTGCTTTATCAGCTCTGCCTGTAATTAGCCCTCTCCCAGCTTCTCCCTCCTGCTCTCATCCTAAAAACTGACACAGCATCATGCTTATTCCCTCTCCTGCAGGATACAGTTTAATGAACAGTTCGAGCCTAACTGCAGTGATACTGGTTGGAGAAGTGTTGTCAACTTAGTTTTGCTTTGATCAATCATAGGCCCTGGTTGGAACACGTACCAAATCTATATTGGGATGAATAATTTGTATATCAAGGTTTGTCCATATTTTGACTACAAAATCCAGGATATGAATCAAGTTTTTTTCCCGTTGCTGGTCAGAGGTACTAAGAGTTACAAATGAGCTCAACATAGTGAAACCTAGCAGCGTGCGGGTTGCAGACATGTGGGTGGCTACTCTCTGCTGGTGGCTGGAAAAACGAGGGTCTGGAGTCAAGGTTAAACCCCTAGTAAATAATTTCCAGTTAAGTTGCTATATAAATAGGGTAATTTGTCTTGCCTGCTGAAATGTAATATCAAAATTGTCATAGGAGTTGTTAGTACATTCCCTTATATGTAGATATGATTTAAATTGTCAATTATCTTTAATCATTTATAGACTTAACTTTACATGTATACATATATGAACATATATATATATATATATATACACACATACACACACACACATACACACAGAACCTTTTCTGCAATAAGCAGTAATAAAAGGCGATTTTTAGGTTAGTGGCTTGAGTGTGTACTGTCCCCAAGGCATCTATTAGAAATGGGTTTCTTGCCAGGCATAGTGGTGCATGCCTTTCATCCCAGCCCTTGGGGAGGCAAAGGCAGGCAAATCTCTGTGAGTTCAAGGCCAGCCTGATCTACAAAGAAAGTTCCAGGACAGCCAGGGCCGCTACACAGAGAAACCCTGTCTCAAAAAACTTAGAAAAAAAAAGTGAGCTTTCTTTTTTTTTTTTTTTTTTCCCCTTTCCTATTTATTTAAACTCTTTACAGCCTGATCTAAGCCCCTGCCTCCCATCCTCCCAGTGCCACCCTCACACCTCCCTACCCCCATTCCTCCTCCCATGGGTACCAACCTACCCTGGCACATCAAGTCACAGCAGGACTAAGTGCATCCTCTCCTACTGAGGCCAGACGAGGCAGCCCAGCTAAGGGAAAGGGACCCAAAGGCAGGACAGAGTCAGAGACAGCCCCTACTCCACTCATCAGATAACCCTGAAGTGGGGTTTGTTGATATGCCATGGCTGGTTAATACCCATGGAAGGCCTACCTTTTTCTGAAGAATGGAGGAGGAGTGGATGGGGAGGGGGGAGGGACTGGGAGAAAAGGAGGGAGAAGAAATTGTGGCCAAGATATAAAAATAGATAGATACTTAGATGTAGGGCTTGAACTCTAACTTCCCCCTCCCATTCTACTTTTATATTTTCAATTCATTTTTTTAAAGTATCCTTTTAAAAATGAGTGATTAAACGTCATTTGAAAGAATTAGTTTTTAGGGAATGTGGCTTCCCTAGATGTGGTCACCTTGTCCTCTTTCCCGCATCTTCTGCCCTGCTGCTCTCACACTGCTCTAAGCTGAAGGTGACTGATCAGCGAATCCTGAATCCCTGCACGTTCATTTGTCCCTGTCTCCTTTGTTTGTGTGATGCCTCTGCAGTACTCTTCCAGCTGCTGTCCTTGCTGGTCTTGTTTTTAAAAACTCCTAGAACAGCATTATTAGCAATGCTGCCATCCTGGGTCACATACAGCCCTGCTGCTTCAAGTCCCCTCTGACCCCCAAAAGTGAAGGATAATAAAGCAAGCATCTGAGGAGTCTCAGCATTGAATGGAAAGTTCCTGTGAAAAACTGTCAAGAGCTGCAGGTAACTGAGCAATGCTAGGAGTGGGGAAAGCCTTCCCCGGAGGAGGAGCATACCAATTGGTTATCCAATACCAGATAATCAACCCAGAAAACACACAAACAACTAGCATTACACAGACCGAGCAGGTTGGATTTATATATTTAGGGATATATGTTGTATATACATACGCATACATGTGTGTGTGTGTGTGTTGTGTGTGATAACAACTAATGAAAAAAGAAGCCATGAGTGTATACAGGAAGGCTTGGAGGGAGGAAAGGGGAGGAGAAAATGACATGCTTTAACCTCAACAATCATCAAAGAAATAATCAAGAAAACTTGTCTGTGTTGAGATTTAAGGTGTCGTAGGAGAGCCACACATGGTGCATTCAGGAGGCTGAGGGAGGCAGATCCTGAATTTGAGCCTGGACCACACCCTGAGTTCCAGGCCAGCTTGGACTGCATAGTGAGACCCTATTGCAAACAAAGTTTTAGAAGAGTCTTACCTTTTTATGGACGTTGCGGTTTTAGACTCCTGCCTTAGTCTAGGCGTATGACTTACATACTTTAATTTTATGATTTGTTTTATTCCTAGCCCTCGTGGTAGCCGTTCTGCGCTTCATCCAGCTGAAACCAAAGGTTTTAAACCCGTGGCTGAATATTAGTGGTTTGGTGGCACTGTGTCTGGCTTCCTTTGGAATGACCTTACTTGGTAATTTCCAGGTACTTCCTCTGGTTTTGTTTTCCCCTTGCCTCCCTCTTACTCTGGTAAGATTATTGACGTCTAGATTATTGCAGCCTGAAGTGTAGTCACCCTATTAATTCTAAACTTCAGAAACAAGCAGACGCGTTGGTTCTGCATGCACTGTCCCCAGCGTCTCCATGCCTGTTCCCATCAGACACGCGAGTGCTGACTGCAGGTGTAGACCGTTTGATGACTGGGGAAGCAGCTTAGAACAGCTGTGTTCCCCAAAAGGCTTTTTTTTTCCAGCGTGGTTCACACTTTTCTTCATTACAAATTGCATCCCAGCGTGCTTTTCCAGATAATTAAACACTGACCAGCTGTATAGGATGAGAGCACTCATAACCAATTCCTATGAAAGTCCAGGATTTCCCCCAAAATCCCTGACTCATCCTCCTAGAGCTCAGACGCCCTCGGGCGAGCACACCTGGAAGAGGAATTGCCCTTGCCAATAAATACTGCCTCTTCCTCCATTTTTTTTTTTTTTTTTCTTTCCATAGTTGGCTGATTTCCCTGCCTCCATTTGCTCCACATTGTGGCCCACCCTGAGCGGCTACAAATTTTCTCATATGAGCAAACAAGAGATGTATCCAGTCCTCCTCCCGGACCTGTCAAATGAACTCCAAATGATACAGGCACTCGAGACCCTCAGTGGTCTACTGAACGTTCAGTCCTGTTCTTACCAAAACATGCTCGTGGGTTCTCTGCAGCTCTCCCATGCTCTACCCCTGACTCTTGCTTACTCATTAAACCAAGATGGTTTATTCCTCAAGCCTTTACCTTGGTGCACAGCAAACAAATGTTTTGCATAATGTGTTGTTGAGCCGTCCTATTTCTTATCAAGCTGGATAACAGGAGAGCTGCACCCTCGAGAGTGCATTGCATAGGATGCTACGTTGTCAAGAGCATTGCTATTGAGATTGTCGCTGAGATCTTGGTGGTGGCCATCTATCTGCCCTGCCTGTCCTGCAGATGTAGGCACAACTTAAGGAACACACCCATTCCCTCCACCAGAGCACCGAGCTTTGATGCACTGCAGTGCATGTCTCATTCTGAAGTCCTGGAAGAGCCCTAGAAATGGGCTGTCTTGGAGAGTGACAAAATGGAAAGCTATGAATAATGACAGTATGAGGAACCCTTGCTGGAGTATCTGCCAGGAGTGCCAGGGAACAAATAGTCAACCCTCGAGCATATGGGATAAGACATATGTCAATCCCTGACTCCTTTTATAAATTCATAAAAGTTTGAACCGTATGACTGTATTACCTATTTTTAAATTAGGCAAAATAGTGATAATAAACGAAATGGGTTGCACTCAACATGAGAAATTGACGTCCTGGAAATTAAATTTAACATGAGAAGCCATTATTTAAAATAAATATTGAAAATAAACCTTTTGGATTATGAGAAGGGAAAGTGGCTTCCTAGGAAAAGGGGGTTGGGGAGGGGGACCTACAACCAAAAACAATGGGAAAATTGTAAGGGAGAAGTATTACTGATTTGGTACAACACCAATGGGAATACTGCCAGGCAGTAAAATACCTAGGGGCGTTGTGAAGTTTTAAAATCGTAGCTCACTGTGGTTTAAAAGCTGCCTCTTGAGCAGAGTTCATCCTCCTGCATGCACAGTTAAGAAGCAGATGATTTCAGAAGGAGCTTTTAGTGATAGGCGCCCTGTGTAAAGCAGCTGCACAATGATTTTGGGGGATTTTTTTACATCTCTCTAACACCCAACTGCAACGGCCAAGAAGAGCCTTAGTCCTTGAACTCTGCAAAAAGCCTTGAGTATGGATCTTCAACACAGTTGCTCTTTAACGGCTTGCAGGTCTGGCGAACGAGCAGAGCTTGCCGTTTTCTTTATGACTCTAGGAAAACACAACCCACAGAATTCCTATTAACATTGAGTAGGATGAGTTACACAGACGGGCCAATTGTCCCAAGGGTATCACTGTGCGCCAATCAAATCTTCCCCTGCCAGAACTGGCGATTCTCAGTAAGCGCAGTGCCACATCCCCAGCCTCGTTCTCTGAGCTTGAAAAGCTGAGTCTGGGATGTGTGCCCATAGATACTTGACATTTCCCTTTTAATGCAATTCTCCTGCTTTTTAACTTCCTTTCCTTAAAAGCTTTTTCAGGAAAATAATTTCAGGGAATGCATTCTTGCCTCCTGCAGGGTTTTCTAAACAAATGTTTTTAAGTTTAGAGAAAACCACTTTTTTTCCATCCTCTCTGTGGATGCTAACCATTTGAGAATGAACACAAAGAGACTAGAGAGAGGTGTCCAATCTCTCATCTCCTGTCGCCCCACTGTTGAGAAGTTCTGTTCTCTCATATTTTCATCAGCCGACATGTTTTTCAAATGAGCCTCATATTCCTTCTCTGTTCCCTAGCTCACAAATGATGAGGAAATCCATAACGTGGGAACATCCTTGACCTTTGGGTTTGGCACACTGACCTGCTGGATACAGGCTGCATTGACACTCAAAGTTAACATCAAGAATGAGGGACGGAGGGTTGGAATTCCACGAGTTATCCTGTCGGCTGTTATCACTCTGTGTGTAGTCCTGTGTATCCTTTAAAGGTTCTTTGTCAGGGACAGTAGAGCACAGGTAAGTTTTATGACCAGAAGGCCCATCAACCTTCTTGGTGTGTAGAACTGTCAGATGAAAAAGTGTCAGACCAGGATGCCATAGTGAACCCATCGCTTTGTACTCTGGCTTTGAAAAATGAATAGCCAGGGGCCAGAGAGATGGCTGAGTGGTCAAGAGCACTTGCTCCTCTTGCTGAGGACTGGGGTTTGAGTCCCACAGCCACTCGGTGGCTCACAACTGTCTGTAACTCCAAACAGAGGGGCATGTGTCCTGGCCTCCTCAGGTACTGGGCACATTAGGGGTACACATAGATATGTGCAGACATCATTTTGTACACAAAAATACACAAAGAATAAAAACAAATCTTTTAAGAATAAATAAATATCGGGGCTGGAGAGATGGCTCAGAGGTTTAGAGCACTGACTGTTCTTCCAGAGGCCCTGAGTTCAATTCCCAGCAACCACATGGTGGCTCACAACCATCTACAATGTTATATGATGCCCTCTTCTGGCATGCAGGTGTACATGCAGGCAGAGCACTGTATATATAATAAATAAATAAATCTTTAAAAAAAAAAAAAAGTAAATAATAAAACTACCAGTCGAGTGTGGTGGAGCACAGATGTAATCCAAGAACGCAGGAGGAGAAAGCAAGGGAACTGGGAGTTTAAAGTCATAATGAGTTCAAGGCCACACTGGACTACATCAGATCCTGTCTCAAAAATAAAAGTAAGCGAAAAGTAATTTTTTTAAAAAACTACCAGACCATATTTTTATACCAAAACCAAAGCAGGTTCTGCTATCTCAAGATTATTTCAGCCTATGGGAAAGGTCATGCATTCTGTCTCCAGTCATATGTTCTATTTATGAAAACTACAGTACAAAAAAACCTGAGTGTTGTGATATTTTTATCTTTTTAAAAAAAAATCATCTATGACTTTAAGTCCTACTAGGGTTAGGTGATTGATTGGCCTTAAAATGAACTGCAAGGGATGAATGTTTATATCTTTCATGATTATAAGTGTTTCTGGAAAACAAATTCAGAAACTAGATCGCCTACGTGTGTGTAGTTTTTTCAGAATAAATATTTGAGTCTTTAGGGTACTGTTCATTTCCTTTTCTCCCCTCAGAATTTGAACCAATGGAGAACAAAGAAAAGCTAGGTGAAATCGGCCTTTATTCCTAGTAAGCTGGGGAAGAGGGCTCAGGCCCCATCCACACCCTGTAGGCAGTAAACACGGGAAGTGGGCTCAGGCCCCATCCACACCCTGTAGGCAGTAAACATGGGACGTGGGCTCAGGCCCTAGCCACACCCTGTTGTCACCAAGCAGAGGAAGGGAAAGGCAGCACATGCCTCCTTCCCTCAAGCCACAGACAAGTCCCAGAGAGGCTGGTGAGCTAATGCAGGGCTCACTGACACCACCAGTAGCCTGGTCCAGGAGAAGTCAGCAGTAGCTTTTTTGGTCACTATGATAAAATAACCTGACCAAAAGCAACTTAGAAGACAATGGACCCAGGGGGTTAGAGTCTGTCCCAGCGGAGCACGATGGCGGGAGCAGAAGACTGGCTGCTCACATTTTCACTCATACCCAGAAAACAGAGAGAGCAGGACGCAAAGCTATAAACCTTCAAAGCTTGTACGTTATAACATACTTCCTCCACCTCCTAAGAGTTCTGTAACTTTCCCAAACAGAACCACCTGCTGGGGATGGAGTTTTCAAATATGTGAGCCTGCGGTTGTCAGTTGTAATAGTAACTTTTTTTCCTCCATGCTCAGTTGTTGTCTGGGAGGCTGACTGCCTCCTTCTGCTAACCTAGGCCTAGCCCTGGATGCTTCTAGCGTTGGTACAATCTAACCTAGGTCTAGAAACGTTTTTAGCCTCTTAAGACTCACTACTTAATAAGCTCACCCTTACTTATTCTGAGCTCTGGTCTGGCTGGTTCAACTCAGCTGTTCCTGCTCAAACTCCTCTCCCAGCTGACTTACTTAGTCTGGTTTCTCTCTCAGCCTGGAACTGTTCTGCTCGGCCTCAAACTAACTCAGCTATCTGCTGTAATCTTCTGGCTTCTTCTCATTTTCTGGCTTGCTCCATTTTCACCTGAGTTCTGTCTCTACAACCCATCTCCCTGTTACTGCCCTGGTAAAACTTCCTCTCTCTGTGTAAAACTGTCTCTTAAGTAGCTTCCCTTTCCTCTCTCTCTTGAGAGTTGGCTGTATCCTCTGTCAAATCTTCTCTGATTTGTCACCTTTCTGCCACTCAATTAAACATCACTTTCAAACATGGGAGCTTCCTTCTACAAACTAACTTTACCTTTGTTTGGGATTAAAGGCATCCATCACAACACCTGGATCTAAGCTTTTCTTTACCTGATACTTGCTCTATACCAGGCTGACTTGGAACTCAGGATCTGTTTGCTTCTGTCTCCTGGATTAAAGGTTTGTTTGTATTCCAGCTGGATCACACAGACCTAAATGACCTTTGGATGTGATCTCTTGCCAGAACAGCCATGTTCTGAATTAACATTCTTCTACAGTCATTCAAACCCCTACTCGACCCATCAGTTACCCAGAGCACAGAGCAGATGGGGAAAAAACCATCTGCCTTTATTCCCAATTAATTGGGAAGACTGGCTCAGGCCCCATCTACACCCTGTAGTAACCAGTCTTTACTCACACAGGTTCTCCTCAGAAGCCAGAAGAGGAAGTCATGATTCCTAAGTGGTCACGCACAGCTAACACTTGCACACCTCAGTCATAGTGACCCCCCAGTGTTTCCTGAGCACTAACCTTCACTAGGCATCACTCTGAACACTTAACTTTCACTCACAGGCTGAGATTCACTGGTAGGTTAGTTTCTCCAGGCTCACACAGATTGTAGCAACCAGGTACAATATGATCAGAGAAATCAAAGTTGCCATTTCCCCAAGTTAACACAGCCCTGGTGACATTTTCTACCCTCGGTCAGAAGAATGTACACAGACTTTCAGGGACTTTGGGGCTGAGAGCTAGTGGTTCCCACTGCTTTGCATCTAAACACTTGGAAGAGCCCCTGCCTAAGTTAGGGTTTCTATTGCTGCAACACCATGACCAAAAAGTAAGTTGCAAAAGAAAGAGTTGGTTCGACTTACACTTCCGAATTGCTGCTCATCATCAAAGGAAGTCAGGACAGGAACTCAAGCAGGGCAGGAACCTGGAGGCAGGAGCAGCTGATGCAGAGGCCATGGAGGGGAACTGCTTACTGGCTTGCCCACCTCCTTTCTTATAGAACCCAGGACTACCAGCCCAGACATGGCGCCACCCACCGTGGGCCTGACCCTCCCCTAACTGATCACTAATTGAGAAAATGCCTTACAGCTGAGTCTCATGGAAGCATTTCTTCAGCTGAGGCTCCTTCCTCACTGACGACAACTCTAGATTGGATCAAGTTGACACAAAACCAGCCAGTACAGTTGCTTAGTCTCTGGGTTTCCTGCATCCAGGCTAGTTGAGAGACTAAAGATCAGCTGAAGTAGTTTCACCTGTTCTTTTATGCTCAAAGTCTCTGAAGATTTTAGGTCTGTGTATTAAAGATAGAGCACAGATATAAGTTCTTTTTTTTTTTTTTTTTTTTTGAATAAATGTTTCAGGTTCTCAGACTCTTTTCATGTCACAAAAATATTCTGTGAACTTTTTGCTCTTTTCTCAGCTCCTATATACATGGTCATATGCACATGCACACACATATCTATTACATGTTATTTTTTGATATTGGTATGTATGTATGTATATATGGGTATATGAGTGTCACCTGGTAATTTATTGGCATTTTGGGATAATTTGGGGTTTTCTAAAAGTTTTATTTTATTTTTACATGTATGACTGTTTGGAAAAATGCAAAATATAATGTATTTTGATCATATTCACACCCCTTTACTCCTTTTGTCCCTTCTTACTTTTGTGAACCTCTTGTTTTGAGATAGGTTCTCAAGTAGCCTAGAATGACCTCAAACTCACTGTGCAGATGAGGTTAACTGTGAACTCTGGATCCTCCTGCCTCCACTTCCCAAGTGCTAGTGCTCCGTGCGCACACCACCACACTGAGCTCACTGAGCTTTCTCAGTTGCCTCTCTTCATTTGGTTACATGGCGCCCCCCAAAGATTTATTTATTCTCTTATTATGTATAGAGTTCTGGCTGCACGTACACCTGCCCACCAGAAGAGGGCACCAGATCTCATTATAGATGATTATGAGTCACCACGTCGTTGCTGGGAATCGTACTCAGGATCTCTGGAAGAGCAGCCAGTGCTTTTAACCTCTGAGCCATCTCTCCAGCTCCATTGGTTACATGTTTTAATGTGTGACCATGAATGCCTAAAAGAAGAGCTAAGGGGGCACAGTATTAGCACTGTGAGACAAACACTGTAATGTTAAATTGTGTATATTAGAGTAGCAAAACTCTCATATTTAACCAGGCAGATGTAGAATTCAGTCGCGCATAGCCAAGGTGTCTGTGTAAATCCACCAATTCATGTGCTTGTGAGGATGACTTCAGGCAAGTTACCTGCTTGGCCCCTGTTTCTTGGCTGTGTGTAAACCTGTCAAGTGATGACAGAATCGTTGTGTTAGAAGAGATTATCTGCAACGACATCCAGAAATGTGCCCAGGAGAGCACACAGCTCACTATGACGTAACATGTGCAAATACCAGCCTTCAGTGAGCCCTGTGACATGGCTGCCAGCTTAGCCGGTGATGGGGGGGGAGACTGACATAGTGATGTCTGATGACCTTCCTTGACTGCTGTGCCCCAGATTTCATCCTCATGGCCCAAGATATCCACATGTACGCAGCCAGGGTGCAGTGGGGCCTGGTCATGTGCTTCCTGTTGTACTTCGGCACCCTGGCTGTGGAGTTCCGGCACTACCGCTATGAGATCGTGTGTTCCGAGTACCAGGAGAACTTCCTGAGCTTCTCAGAAAGCCTGTCCGAAGCGTCTGAGTATCAGACCGACCAGGTGTAACCCATCAGTCAGTCTGTCCTTGGGGGCTTGGTGAGTGTGAGTACAGGGGAGGGGCCAGGAGGATGCACTCACAGGACTGGACACACCACCTCATGACACTAATCACACACACGGACACACATTCACGGCCACATCTGACAAAGAGCTTTTTCAGGGCGGGCTATTTCTTTCCATGAACAAGCACAAGGCCTCATGTGTGGAAATACACGCCTTCACACTGAAAACACGCCCAGGACAGAGCCAGAAGCTTGTGCATGGTCACCTCCCCACCCCACCCTCCCAGGATGCCTTGCGCTCCATCCTCTTCACGTTGCAAAGTTGGCATCTTCCTCCAGTTCAATAAGGCAGGCTGAGTGTAACATGAGAATGATGCCAACTCCTCAAGTTGCCTTCAGGTCCGAAGGGCTAGGAACGAGCTGGAGGGCAATGTTCTTGGGTGGATGACTGAGTAGCATCTGGCTGGATGCATGCTATCCTGAAGCTGTGACAGCCACGCACTGGCCTATGAGAGGCACGAGCAGAGCTTTCCCACCAGGCTCCCTTCACCACTGTCCAGCGGTCAGCTTTGTAGATCCAGAGAGAGAACGTGCTGCAGAGAGCGAATGGGAGAGCAGACCGCCATCTGCATTTGGACTTGACTCATTCTGCCTGAGGAAAAATCTCCAAATGCCAAAGTTCACAGGGACAGTCTGCCAGGTACAGCATGAGGTATAGTCGAGAGGGCACGGTTTAGTGTTTGCTTCTACACTGTCATGGCTTGCCTTTCTTTTTTTAACAATGCATCTCTCATGGGTCTCTGTAAGGCCTCAAGGACAAAGGTGTGGACCAAAGGAAAGAACCTTGTTTTAGTTTCAAGTATGAAAGGGGTGATACCTGCAGGCTTAATTTATATTTGAAGCAAAAAAAAAAAAAGGGGGGGGGATTCCTGAAGAAGCACAAAGAAATCTGCACAAGGGGGGGAGGAGAGCTTTGGAGGGGGATGAGGGAGCCTATGGGCTCTGAGGAAAGAAGGTAAATGCAAGCCAGGGGAGACTTTCACACATATGTAATTGCCCCAATTCTATCATTTGGGGACTGGGAAATTTTCCAATTTGGAATTTGTAGAAACTAATTAAAACAACGCTTTCCCCAAAACCACACTGGCACAAACAGAGCTGTAAGACTGAACAGGAAATCACCCAATAAAGAGTTCAGAAGTGAGACCATAGACTCACAAGTTCAAGGCCATCCTAGACCCCTTGTGCCAACAGCGTGTGCCAAGTGCACAAGCACCTCCTCCCCAACCAAGTGCACTGTTTCAGGAAATCCCCTGGGGTTTCAGGATACCCCAGAATATGATGTGAAAACGCTATTTTGTAAATTCGACCCAAAGTGTAGCTTCCCAAGGGAGGGTTCAAATGTCGTCTCACCTAAATCTTCAATCCCAGCAGTGCCTCGCACATAGTAGGTGCTCAGTAAGTGTCCACAGAATAGATTGGTTGTTTCTGAGTAGAAGAAAGAAGTATCAAAGAGATTCAGGGATGAGAGACAGAGTGGAAGCTGTCTTGAGTGAGGAAGAAAGGAGTCATCACTACTGGGCAGAGAAGGCACAGGAACCCTCACTGGTGAGTGTGCGAAGGCGCCTCGAGCACAGCGCTCTCTTAGTAAAAAAGCATCTTACTGTAAATAGTCCAGGGTGATGCCCGTTGGTTTTGAAACTGCCTTGGGGTTTGTTTCTTCTTTTTCATTTTTTTATATTTTAAAGATTTTTATCAAAGAACAGTCTTATTCTACTGTACACACTCCAAGTTAAACAGCTTTTGGTGATGCACACGTCTGCTTTCTTAAGAATATATGTAACAGCACATCTTAACAGAATCAAGCAAAGACTGACATTATTCATTGGGATCTGGCCACTAAATAAAGGTGTTTTATGCAAAATTGTGACTGCCTTGTTTCTTACACTGACAGTTCTCCCTAAAACCACGTATCGACTCCCAGTTTGAACAGCTGGGACATCTCTGTTCCGCGGTATCTGGGTCACAGCTGGATGACTTGGAAGACAGGTGGTAAGCAGTGGAGGGCTGATTGATTCTGCTTGGAGCCTGATTCCTCTACACGCGGTGAAGCTGGGTTCCCACACAGCACGGGAGGCGGCCTCCTGGAGCAAATGTGCAACGGCCAGGACTTGACAAGAGTTCAGCCTAAAGGTCAGAGGACTGTGGCAGGAGAGTTGGCCCGTGGCTGGTTTTAGGTGAAGGCTTTTCCTGACTTACAGGCACTACCTTTTCACTGCACCTCACATGGTAGACAGGAAGGAGAGGAAGGGAAGAGACAGTCACAGGGCTGGGAAATAGTTAAACTGGGCACTCACTAGCCCTACTGGAGTAAGGCTTTGTCCTTACACCATTTACTTACTTATGTCTTCATTTATTGAGACAGACTCTTCCTCTGCATCTCTGCTAACCCGGAATTCATGGTCAGATCTTCCTGCCTCAGCCTCTCTGGAGCAATACTGGGATTTCAGATAGCCGCTACCACTCTTCCTTTAGTCTAGTTGCCTCATAAATGCCCATCCCAAAATGTGGCCACACCTATTGGGGACTTCAATATAAGAATTTCAAGGATCAATTCTCATGCAGACAGGGATCAAGAAGTACCACGGCATCCAGTCTGATGAGTCAAAGGGATTGGCTTCACTTTCCCTCACTTGAAAGTCGGCCAGTCCCAGGCAGCTATCCAGGGCCACTTGCTGAAATAGCACTAACCACAAATAGGTAAAATAATAATAATAAAATAACAGACTCAGCCAAGAAGCTTGTTAGGAAAGACAGAGTAAGATTTTGGTGAATTAGGGTGTTGAGAAGCACTGGGGTTTTCTTGGCTCATATGGATTTATCTATCTCCCCCTCCCTCACCTCTCCCAAATACAAAGTCTAATAGCTGGTAACACAGAGTGCAACCTTATTTAGAAAGAGATCAAAATGAAGGCAGACCCTCACTTGCATTACTACTGGGCCTTGTACACACTCTTCCTCTTCTGCGTGGGTTGCTTCCTGCCGTGGCTTGATCTCAAAACGGCTCCGACTCTTCTCCATCAACATAACCAAAACTCCGGCTTTAACAGCAGGCAGCTCTCAACCTCCATCTGCTCTGCAGCCAGGGCGGAGCCTGGGGCTCTGGGCTTGGAACTCGCTGCTTCCGGTTACTTCTGTATTCCTGTCTGCATCACCTTTCCACTTCCCACGGGAAGCCACTGTTTTTTCCAGCAGCAGCACCTATCCAGTTACTCAACCTGAAATCAAGTCCTATCAACCGAGTGTGGCTAGACACCTCTACTGCATCCTTAACGTGTCCACGTCTATTTCTACTGTAACCATTGCAAAGCCAGCCACTGCCACCTAGCCCCTCATTACCACAGTCTTTGATATTGGACCTGGCTGATAGAGCAATCAGAGGAGCTGGAAATTTTAAAACATCCCCGAGACATACCTACCTGTGGTTCTAGGATGGAATTACTCAATGAAATGTGGTAGTGTAATATAACAGAGAGAAGAGCGGTAATCTTCCGATTGCTGCTGGTGTGGGCCAACAAGGCCACTAAATCGAAAGTGTTTGGAGAAGTTGCAACCAATGGGCTTAATAGTCCCTGACCCGGCCAGCTCCGTGGGTGAGCAGCTGTGACAACCGTGCAGGCTTCCTACACGCACCACTGTGGTGCTTTCTGGTGTAGTCCCCCTAGTTAATTAATTCCTCCTCTAAGCCTCCCATCGGTTTGTATAAAAAGCCTTACTCCTTGTTTCAAACTCCTTTGTGATCAAAACACCGAGTAGGGGCTGCAGAGATGGAGCGGGGTAGCAAAAGACACCTGGCGCCCATGAAGAACCCACAGCAAGCAGGTGGTTCACAACTACCTGTGACTCTGGTTTCAGGGTATCTGATGCTGCAGTCTTCTGGCCTCTACCCACAAGCACACGATGGCACACCCATGCACATAAATACTAGAGTGTTTACTGCTTCCACCTTTCCACTCCTAGGTCTTAAAATCTGAGTCACCAGAATCCTCTACTCAGAAGTCTCCAGCAACTCCCTTCTCACTGCATTTAAGACTAAAGTCTAATCATCTTACAAGGTTCCTAATGACCAGGCAACTTCTACACCCTTTCTGTATCCAGCCACTGGGGCCCCTGACTCCCTGGTCTAGAGTGAGAACCGCCTAAATCTCCGGTTTTACGTAGTCTTTTGTGGGTGGATCCCAAGCTGCACCCCCACGCCTTATTTTGTGTTGTCTTTGTTTAGAGGTCTAACATCTCCAGACTATGTGTATTCTGACCATATGGAGAATATGCTCCTCATATGGAACTCAGGACTCACATCTTGACAGAATAAATCTGAGTGACCCAAGGATTATTATAATTTGCAAGACCTGCAGGGTTTTTGTTTTGAGATAGAGTCCTTGTAGCCCTAGCTGCCAGCCTAAAACTCCCAGTGTAAGCCAGGCTGGCCTCTACCTTCAGGGATTATAGATGTAAACCACCAGGCCAGCCCTGCACATTACTGCTGGGTACTGCTGAAGATAGTGTAATTTTGACATTACGAGACATATTATACTTAATGATTTTTCTTTGATAGGAATGAGAATTAGCTGAAACAAGCCCCTTTAAAAACACTGCTGTTAGAACTAGTGGGTAAGCTGTGGTTGGCATTACTGCCAAGCCTGCCCAACTACTTCGCTCCTGTAATAGCATGCTATTGGCTTAAAAATAAAAGAACTGGTTATTCATCTCCCTTCTCTCCCCTGTTGCATCTGATGGAAGGCTTACTTTTCGCAAGGTCTGTGGGGAGACAGCACCACCTGCTGGGCAGAGCCTGTTCTGCACCTATGTTGGCATTAAGACCCTGCTGTACAGCTTCCCTTAGGCAACTCTATAAACATCAGTCACTCCGAGCAACCAAGGCCAGCCTCAACAGCAAACCTCTCTATTCCAGAATTACTGATTAGAGAATCAGCTTTTGAGATTTCTCTCCCTCAAACAACTTGGAAGTCAGTGCTACTGAGAGAGAACAACCAAATTATATCTGGCTTGACACAGGCATAAAAAGCTACTTTTCCCAGAGTTCCTTGCCCCATCCTCTCTATAAACAAGGGGGGGGGGGGGAGTGACATTTTAATTTTATTATACATATATGAGTGTTCTACCGGCATGTATGACTGTGGACCACATGCATGCTAATGCATCAAACCTCCTGGGATTGAAGTGACATGGCTGTGAGCCACCATGTGAGTGCTGGGAATCAACCCTCCCCCATCCTCTGCAAGGGCAGCCAATGCTCTTAATCACTGAGCTATCTCTAACCCTTTAAAGATGTTTTTGTGTGCTTTTTGTTTTGATGGCTGATTATTTGTTTACTCTGAGAGTCTATGCAGCCTTGACTGTCCTAGAAGTCCTCAATACGTAGACAGGCTGGCCTGGAACTCAGTGGCCCTATCTCCACTGGGATTAAAGGCTCTTATCCTGGAGGCTCTGGGATTACAGGGGCATGCCCCACACCGGGCTCAGTTTCTCAATCCCTTACTCTTCTAATCGCTGTAACAAAAGGAAAATCTGCTCTGCCATCTGCCCGTGAACTTGTCTACAAATACATATATGAAGTCAATCCATTCATTAGTTTGTTGACTTTATCAGCATTTATCAATTCCCTTTTCTGACTTATATGAATTTGATTCTATTACCTGGTGGAAAATGTGAATCATTACCTAACATTTTTTTCTATCCCCTTCTCTCTAGTATTCACAAGATTTTCCCCCTTATTCAGTGCATCCCCCAAATTACTCCTCCAGGGTTTTCTCAATTAATTAGAAAAAATAACTGTTTCTTTCAAGTATTATCTTATATACCTTTTTTTAAAAAAATGGGATGGTAGTGATGGTGCATGACTTTAATCCCAGCACTCAAGAGGCAGAAGCAGGTGGATCTCTGAGTTGTGGCCAGCCTGGTCTACTGAGCACGTTCCAGGCCAGCTGGGGTTTCACAGAAAAACCCTGTCTCAAAAATCAAAAACAGCAACAACAAAGAGATGGCTCAGTGCACAAAGACTCCTCCCACCACCAAGACTCGTGAGCTGAGTTTGATCCCTGGGCCCCAGGTGTTAGAAGGAGAGAACCAGCCACCACGAACTGTTCGGTGTCACTCACACACGCACACCAATTAAAATGTGGGGTGAAAAAACATGGTGACCAAAATTCCAAGAAACTTCGCTCACACACTGATTGCTTACTGTCTGCATTCAGGAGCATTCAAATCCAAGTTCAAGCTGGGCAACATCTCTATTCTGTTAAAACAGACACGCGTACTGCACGCTCAACGTAAAAACGAGATAAAGTTCAATTCTCAGTTGTTCCAGCCTTACTTTGCTTTTGCTTCTGGCAGTATGAGGTACAACCCAACACATCTATATGAAACTGAAGAAGAAATGCCTTTATTAATGATTACGCAAAACTGACATGAAATCCTGTCAGAACGTTGTCAGGAATAAACAATGCTGTTACGAAGTTTACACCTTCACACCCATTTCAGAGAAAACATTACACACTAGCATTCTCTGTGGTGTTATACTGGTTTCAATAAAACATTTTTTAAAAAATAGTCATTAACATATAATCTCCAACTGTGCTAAGACATAAAAAAGCAACTATAAAACGGTGCTAACACTGGCAGAGTTCCTGGAGCACATCACCACCTTAGTGTTCCACCAGCACTGCTCCAGAGGCTGGCGAGCGCCAGCGCCATTCGATGCCTGACTCACCAGAGCCACCTTTCCCCATTTTACTCATTCCCACCGGTCAGGGGACAGGGACAGGGACAGTGGGCTCCTCACACAGGTGCCTTTGAAGCACTTCCAGTTCTTAAAATAAGGTCTCTGAATAATAATTTCTTAAAACTAGCTTTTCATCTTGGTAATAAATTTGATAAGCATCACACATTTGATCTGTATTTTTGCAGTTTCTTCTATCAAATACACTGTGGCCTCATAAGACTTAGATTTATGGTTTACACACAAAGCATCTTTACATGAACTTGGTCCTCACGGAACTGACAAATTTACTCACATATGTGCGCACGGAAATTACTCTGAGCACACATACATTCTATGCACTTGCGTGTGTCTGTGTGTACACCTAAGTAAGTTACTTTGACAATTAGAATAAAGCCAGACACTACGGGACAGGGCCTCGTCCTCAGAGGCTGCTCTACGCTGATGGCAGGTAGAGCTCGCTGAAGGACGTGATGAGGTTGTAGGATGTTTTCTCGTCATCTGTCAATCCTGCATTGCCAGGTCTCACCACCACAGCCACGTGCACATCTGCTTCCTCAGCAGCGCTGGCCTCTGTGAAGATCAAAGTACAGGTGAGACCCACCAAGCCCGGGAGCCTGAGGTGACAGCTAAGGCATCAGGGAAAAGAGTACAAGGAGCGAGTCTGGCCTGGCTTTTGTTGCAGCTGAAAGACAGGCCCAGCGAGGAAGAGTGTAGCATTTTATATATATATATAAACAAACTCTATGCTAGGAAGCACTTAACTGTATGCAGCAAGCACACAGAAAACACAGCCAGTCCTATCCTGGGCTTTAATTAGAGCTACCGATGAATGCAGCACAAGCCTGCTCTGGCCCACGCCCTTTGTCCATTCTTGAAAATTAGCCCCAGAGAGCTGAGTTGTTTCTCAAAGGGCAGGCTGTGGGGTCTGACACCAACTGTTAGATAGATTAGAGCAAAGGAGGCCTATGATCTAATCTAGCTAAAGTATATGCTCTCACCTCAGGCCCCAACATGTCATGGCCCCTGCCCACACTCCAGATCTTTTTTATAAAAGGAGCTTTTATTCTCCTGAGCTAATGGCTGTCTTGGAGTTTTACTGCTTCCTTCTGCTAACCTAGGCCTAGTCCTGGAAGCTTCTAGTCTCCGTACAATCTAACCCAGGCCTAGAATGTTTTAGGCTCTCACCGGTACTTGTTCTTTCTGAGCTCTGGGCTGGCTGGTTCAACTCAGCTGTTCTGGCTCAAATTTATTCAATCTGGCTTCTCTCTCAGCCCCTGAATTGCCCTGCTTGAACTCTAACTCAGCAATCTGCTCTAATCTTCTGGCCTTTTCTGTCGTCACTTGTGTCTAGCTTGTTCTTTCACTCAACCTCTACGTAAAACTCTCCCATAAAACTGCCCCCCCCCCCCGCCCGCAATGCCCCTTAAGTAGCTTCTCTTCCGCTCCCTTCCCATGAGAGTTGGGCATATCCTACTCTAGCCCATTTTCTCTTTAAATCACTTTTTCTGTCACTCAATTAGACATCACTTTCAAACATGGGTGCTTCCTTCTACAAACTATCTTTACCTTCACTGTTTGGGATTAGAGGCGTATACCACCACGCCTAGACCTGAGCTTTTCTTTACCTGAAACTTGTTCTATACCAGGCTGGCCTTGAACTCAGATCTTCTTGCCTCTGTCTCTTTAATCTCTGGATTAAAGATGTGTCTGTATTCCAGCCAGATCACACAGACCTAGAAGGTCTTTGGATGTGATCTCTTGCCAGAGCAGCCACATTCTCAATTAAAATTCCTCTATACCTACTCTTCAAGATTCTACTCAAAACACACAGCGCCATCCCTCTATCAGGAGCACACGACACCTGTACTTAGCTGCCATAACAATATGCTTTATTACTGTTCACCCCCTCCTTAGACTGTGAGTACATTATAATCAGTGACTGGGATGGTGTTGGGTGGAAAAGAGTAGAAACAAGATCAGTCATATTAAATTAGGGAAGTTTGGCAATTATAGGAGCTATCTCTAATATACCTTGGGTTATAGTCATCTTTCCACTGTATTTTTTATTTGAAAAACAGCAGCTAATATCATCTCTAAAAACATCTACTATGTGCTAGGAACCATTATTGGACAAAAGATATGTAAACAACATGTGGCTCCAACCCCCAACCTACCCCATGCCACCCCCCAGTCTACAGATGTGGAAGCAGAGTTAAGCAAGCAGCAGGCCTAAACCATGCAACAGTCAGCCTGACACAATACCCAATGTTCTAAAACAAAGGCTGGCAAATCACAGCATGCCACTTTTGTCAAGTTCTTTTGGCACACTGCTACACCCGTTCTTTTGCATCCTGTTTGTGCTGGCTTTTGCACTGTGAAGACAGGGCTGAACGGCGGTGACAGAGACTCTGCACTAAAAGGTGCACATTTACCACCTGGTCTTCAGAGAAAGGGCTTGCTCACTCTTAATCTAGACACCCATACTCCAGTAGGCTCTACAGACACTACGTGCTACAACCCCAACAAGCCTCTTAGTTTCCTCTTTCATACTGTAGAATCATTTGAAACTTCAATGGTTTTCTGCCCTGCCTTTGTAGTGAAGGGATGGACACTTGGTATAAAAAGCCACAGGACCAGAGATGACAGAAGAGTAAAGCCAGCAAAGCCAGCAATCTCTTACTTTTTCCGTCCCAGCAACAGATCACGCATGCTCTGGCCTCCTGACTAAAGGGCGGGGTCCTTGTTGGACACGCAGATGCCGCTCATTTCATTTGAGGCAACTGATCCTACTCTTTAATGCGGGGGACTAGAGCCAGGCATGGCTTATCGTCCACGCCTTTAATCCCAACATTTGGGCGGCAGAAGCAAATGCCAGGCCCTGTCTCAAGACAGTGAACAAAAACAGAGTTGGGACTGTACACTCTGATCTCTTCAGACAGTATACGTCTCCTTTTACTCAGGTTAGAGATTAATTTCTAGAGCTTCAGCCCTAGGGAATGGCTTAAGTTAAACAAGAAAGGCTTGGAAACTGCAGGTGTACACAATTTTAAAAGTACCTAAAGGGCTGGAAAGATGGGTCAGAGGTTAAGAGCACTGGCTGCTCTTCCAGAGGTTCTGAGTTCAACTCCCAGCAACCACATGGTGGCTCATAACCATCTATAATGTGATCTAATGCCCTCTTCTGGGCTGCAGGTGTACATGCAGGCAGAGCACTGTATACATAATAATAAATAAATCCTTTAAAAATATTAAAAAAAAAAAAAAGTACTTAAAGACAAAGAACATAAAGAAAGCCTAAGTAGTCTTAGAGGAGTTGTGGACCAGAGCGCTAGCTCAGCCAAAATTGACACCAAACCTGATGACATAAGCTCCATTACCCAAACTCACATGGTAGGAGGAGAAAAGTGATACCCCATCTCCACCTCACACACAGTGTCTTCTATTCTGTGTGCAAGTACCACGTGTCCCCACTCCCATGATACGTATACAAATGTACAAGTGAACAGGAGTTAGAATTATTATACGTGCATACCTGTCTGGATACATGTGCATGGAGACAAGAGGACAACCTGGAGTGTCACTCCTCAGACACAGACGACAACAGAGTATAGTGTAGGTGACATGGCTGTTGATTTCACATGGTCTGGCTACCTGTTCTAAAATAAGCCTTGGGCTTGAGAAAGGAGCACTGGATGTTTTTCCAGAGGACCTGGGTTCAGTTCCCAGCACATAAATGGCAACTCACAACCACGTGAAATTCCGGTCCAGACGGCCCAGCGAGCTCATCTGCCTTCCACAGGCACCAAGCATGCATATGGCAGACATTCAGGCGGCCAAATCATCCATGAATATAAAATATAAAATAAAATAAAAAAATACATCTTTAAAGAATAAAATAAGTTTTGGCTTGCTTTGTGCATGTTTTTCTTCCAGTGCAACCTTTCCAGAAGTGGAATATAAGCAGTTTACAGAAGTTCAGCCCAGACAGACATGCAAGAGGGACCCTGGCCCTCGCTAAGTCTACTGCTTCCAAATCCCAAGAGTAACAAGCCACTGTGAATGGTGCTATCTGCCCAGACTACAAATTTTTTTACCAAGCTACCAAGGACCGAAAATGTACTTTTCTTATCTATATTAATTGCACATGGTACCAGGATCACTGTGCCAGGCTCATGCATGCATATAACCATTTAATTGTGTTCTTACAATCTGGCCTGTCTGTCTTGAAACAGAGGCTCTTCTCACTGAACTACAGCTCCTTGTCTGGGTTAGGCTGGATGGCTAGCAAGCTCCTATAACACACCTCTCTTCACTAAGACTAGGATGTCAGCTAGGTGCAGTTATGGCTATTATGTTGGTGTTGGGGATTTGAACTCAGGTTCTCACGCCTGTACAGCAAGCACTCTTACCCACTGAGCCATCTCCCTAGCCTGGAACCCTTCCATAATGGTCCTTTGGAGTGGCGAAACACCCAATTATGTCATGTTAAGACAGCACACATGCTGGGCAGTGGTGGCACACGCCTTTAATCCCAGCACTTGGGAGGCAGAGGCAGGCAGATCGCTGTGAGTTTAAGGCCAGCCTGGTCTATAAAGCGAGTCCATGACAGCCAAAGCTACATAGAGAAACCCTGTCTCAAAAAACCAAAAATAAATAAGTAAATAAAAAGACAGCACACATAAGAGAACTGCCATGGTGAGATTCTGAACTGTCCCCTGCAGGCTCAGGTATTTCTCTGGGCTCTATCAGGTGATGCTGAGGCTGGGGAAGCTTTGGGAAACAGGGCCTACCTGGCACATGTGGGTAGTAGAGGGTTATAGCCCACGTGTGACTATGTGAGGTAGGGCCACACCTTTCCCCACCATGACGGCTCCATCCTCTGCACTGAAAGCCAAAGCAAACCTCCCTTAAAGCTGCTTCCCCCAGTACTGCATCACAGTGACACAAGAAACAAGCGAACAGCCTACCACTCACCTACAGTAACGTCTGTGAGAAACAAGATGTTGTTGGTTGAGCAGCCAATGCTATCTGCGATCTTTCGGTAACTCTCACTCTCCACTTTGTGTCCAATCTTGGTATCAAAGTAGCCATCAATAAGCTGAACAAGGAGAATGGAAAGGAGTATTCAGTACGAATGCACCTGCAATCTACCATGTCTGTTCTTCCTCTGAAATGCATGCCAGTCACATTGACTCCATCCCATAACATTTATGAAAATATACCTAACAGAGTACTTTATAAAAGCTTCAAAACACAAAGACACTATGGTAAAAATACTTGGAAGAAATCTACTAATTAAACATAAGCTCTATTTGATTGTCATTAGCATTGTTTTATGCCCAAAATCACTTCAAATATGCATAAAACACTGTTCACATCCAAACTACTTGGACTGAGTTTTGCTCCGATGAAAAGTGTGTTAGTGCACGCCTATCACCCCAGCAGCTGGGATGTGCTTACCAACGGGTTTGCCACCAAGGCCAGCCAGGGCTCCACACAGACCCTGCCTCAAGAAGACAAAGCATGAAGAGCTGTCTCTAACCAGCACCTTTATTAGTCGGTTATTACTCTGTGTGCTGTTCTGAGTGAAAAGGGCCCCACAGGCTCATAGGGAGGGGCACAAGTAGGAAACGTGGCTGAGTTGAAGTAGGTGTGCCCTTGTTGGAAGAAGTGTGTCACTAGGGGTGGGCTTTGAGGTCAGATGTTCAAGCCAGGCCCAGAGTGTGTGTGTGCGTGTGCGTGTGCGTGTCTATCTCTCTCTCTCTCTCTCTACTGCCTGCTGACCCAGATGTAGAACTCTCAGCTACCTCTCCAGCACCAAGTCTGCTGTGCGCTGCCATGCTTCCCGCCATGATGACAATGGACTAAACCCCTTAACTGTAAGCCAGCCCCAGTTAAATGGTTTCCTTTGTAAGAGCTGCCATGGACATGGTATCTCTTCACAGCAATAAAACCCCAAGACATTCCCTGTTTTCAAAAAACTTTCCTTTTCCTTCTGTGACAGGATTGATTGGAGCCAAGGCCGGCCTTGTACCTCTACCTCCCAGCTGCTAGGATTGCAAGTACACACAATCACACCTGGCTTCATCTTTGAACACTACCCCTGAGGTCTTGGACATCAAATCAAATCAAATGCTTGCTCATTTAACCAACAATAACTAAATTAAGTTCATATTTAATACATTTAGCTGTGATTGGATATCTTTTACCAACTAAAAACAAGTTTAATGATCAAAGACAAAAAAGGAGTATTGGGTTTGGGGTTTGGGATTTGTTGAGGCAGGGTTTTTGATGTAGTTTCTGCTACACTCTATAGTCTAGGCAGTTCTCCCTGTAATGGTGTGGAGATGACAGATGCTGCTACCATGTCTGACTTCTTTTTAAATGGGTTCCAGGAACTGAACTCAGGTCAGCAGACTTGCCTGGTGAACCATCTCTCAGGCCCCCAGGTTTGACTGTTTCTTTGTTTTTTAACTATTAAAAATTGAGACAGAAGTTTGACATACTTCTCTTCTCCATTTGCCTCCCTTGGTAGCTGGAGAATGAGACTTTTACTACTGAAATCAGTAGGTAACTACCATGCCCAATGTAGCTTAACCTTCTGTGTGTCTCACTAGACATAAAGTTGTCATCTGTATCTAGAAAAAGCCATCACCGATTAAAGGTCCCATTACTGGTTTGCTATCTGCTATAGAAGATGAAAAGAATATAGACTGAAATTAGAATATGGCACTATCCAAAACCAAAACGTTCCTACATACCCAACAAGAGTCCAGAAAATACTAATTATAGAGACAGGAGCACTGCTAAGTGGCAAAGCTTTATCAATACTCTCCTAGTATTGATAAAGGCCTGGGCCAAACTAATTCTGTTTAGTCATCCCTTCTGGAGAGGAAAGCATTTCTTTTGAGTTGCTGATTTCTTTTTTATTAACAAAATAGGACATTTACTTTCTGGTGGTGAGTCAGCACATTCATACATACTTGTTCCTTTTTATACATGCAGAGTAAATAAATGTAATAAATATATATATTAATATTAGTGAATATTAGTAAATACATAGTAAATTATATAATAATTATATAGTAATTATAGCAGTAATATATAGTAAATATATATTAATATTAGCATAACTGGTTTTAGTGCTAGCCTCACCAGAATTACTAAGGGTGAATATTTAAATGTACTCTTGACCTCTACTGACAACTGAAACTTCCTAGGAAACAGGGCACTGCTTCTCATACTTTGATGTTTCATCTAGTAACGCACTATATAGCCTTGTGGACTTCAAACTCACTATATAGCCAGGCTGGCCTTGAAAGGTTGCTATAGTTACCTTAACCTCCCAAGGCCTGAATTCATGTGTTCCACCATTTTCTCTGTTTGTGTACAGGTGTGTGTGGTCGTGCATGAGGGTATGTATGGTGGAGAGGCACTCGTCCATCACTCTCCACTTACTCAGCTCATGAAGTTGGATGTGAGTGCCTTGACCCACGTACCCTACTTGCCAACCCTTCCGCCTTATTTTTTGAGACCTGGTCTCTCACAGGTCCTGGAGCTCACCAGCTTGACAAGCTCAAATAATCCTCCTGCTTGCGGCCATATGCCCCAGTCCCATCCCCACTGCTGGGAAGCTTGGCTTCCACTTGAGTGCTGGGACTCAGACTCAGGTCCTCAGCTTGCACAGCGAGCACTTTACCAGCTCCACTGACCCAGCCTCCAGAATCCGCCTTTTAAAAAAGCTTCCGCTGGTCCTCGGGCACAAGGCACACTTGAGAGTTCCAATTCAAAACTGGTACTACACAGAACACATCGCCTGTGGAAAGTCAGGCAAAGCCAGGCTTTCGCAGAGGCCCCGATGAAAGGACAAAAGGAACAAAGTTCTTTGCCCTGGGACAGACTTGGCAAGGTCAATCTGGGGCTGGAGACGGGGCCTCAAAGGAGTTATGGTTTCTGTTCCTGAGAACTCGCCCACCCAAGAGTTCTCACTTAGCCAGGGTTGCTGTGCTCAATCTGTGGCACAGTTGAGATGTCACATGGTCCCCTTGTGCGATATTGCTTACTCTGTCCCATTTTCCTGGCAAGTTGTACATAAGATGCTCTATTTCTTAATAAACTTGCTTTGCATGAGCCATCAGCTTGTGTATGCCAAACTCTCCTGCCTTCTGCATCTTCTCGTGCCCAAGCATCTCTCTCAGGATCCTGCCACTGAAGAATGACTCAGGCCACTCTCCCCTCTGTATAAGGTACCCTCAGTTTTCCCAAATCTTTTTACAACAATGAGTACTACTGTCTGGATGTTAATCTAGCTTATTTAGTGAATGTCTTTTACTATTTAAGATGCCATGTTTTGACAGTATGAAACAAAATAATGCAGTGTACTGGTTAGTTTTTGTCAACTTAACACAAATTAAGAGTCACCTTTAAAGGAAAAAAAAAGCTCAATTGAGGAACTGTCTCCATCAGACTAGCCTCTGGGCATATCTGTGGGGCGTTTTCTGGAATAATGAGTAATGTGGGTGGTGCCACCCTCAGGCAGGTGGCCCTTGGTCTCATGAAGAAGCAGACTGAGCAAGCCAAGGAGAGAAAACCAATCAAGCAGCCCTCCTTTGTGGTCTCTGCATCAGTTCCTGCCTCCAGGTTCCTGTCTGAGTTCCTGCCCTAACTTCCCCAAATGACTTGATGGGGACCTATAGCCAAATACGTCCATAGGACTTGTCACAGCAACAGCAAGCCAAATAGGACACCAAGTAACCTACCTCAAGAATGTCTCCCTCTGTGGAATGCCCAAAGAGCAGCTTCTGTGCCTCCACGCTCCCTGAGGAATAGATATAGACCTTCATTCCAGCCTCTCTCCACCTTCTGACTGCCGGCACCACATCTGCAAAGAACCTAAAGGAAAACCAGGCGAGTGACAAGGCAGAAGAAACACACCATCGAGCCACCAGGTGAAAATCAGACAATGCACAGATACCATGTACTCCTGTGCCTGGTCTGAATGGTGAGTGAGAAGCAACTCCATGAGACAGGGGATTCCTGTAGTTCTAATAAACAGGTCACTGGACCTGATCATCACAAGTCCAGGTCCAGGATTACAAACTAGAAGCAGCAAGTTTGGTGGAAAGAAGAGTACTTGGCAATAAGAAATGAAGGGGTGAAATAAGGGCGTGACTAGTGGGTGGAGCCAGAGCACTGGCTGCTCTTGCAGAGGACCCAGGTTCCCCCCACACAGCTCACAGCTGCTCCTAACTCCAGGTTCAGGAGATCCAATGCCTCTTCTGACCACCCTGGGCACCAAGCACGTAAGTGGTATACTTACATCTACGCAGACCAAAGACTTATACAAATAAACAAATCTAAGAAGTGAGTAAGTTTAATTCTCAAGGAGCTAAAGTAAGAGTGGCACAAATAATATTGTATTGTTATTATTGTTGAAGTGATGTAAATTACAAGAAAAGGCTAATTTACCTTCATTATGCTTCAAGATACATGGAAATGCTTTCTTCCCCATTTTTAAAAGATTCGTTTTCAAGTTTAGTGTTTTGCTTGTATATATGTAAGAGTGCTTCTTGCATATATGTAAAAACATACTGTGAAATTCTAATGCTTCCTTTAAAAGGCAGATCCCTGTAGGGCTGGAGAGATGGCTCAGAGGTTAAGAGTACTGGCTACTCTTCCCGAGGTCCTGAGTTCAATTCCCAGCAACCACATGGTGGCTCACAACCATCTATAATGAGATCTGGTGCCTTCTTCTGGTGTGCAGGTACAGATGGAGGCAGAACACTGTATATGTAATAAATAAATAAATTTTTTTTAAAAAGGCAGATCCTTGTAGCAACATAAAAAATGACATCTCACTTAACAAAATACATGACACACAAAACAAACACAGACAGCTGAGAATGGCCTTGAATTGACTTACATAAGGCAACTGACTAAAATCCTTAAATAAAACAAAACAAAACAAAACAAAAGAGTCTCTAAGGTGAGTTAAGTGTAGAAAGACACATCTACAAATACCAGCACTGAGAAGAATGACATGGGAAACTCCATGAAAGCAGGCTGGGCCACACGCAAGGTCCAGGTCAGCCTGGGATATATATATACTGAGACCTTACCTTTAAAATGTGTTTTGTTTTGTTTAAGACAGGGTTTTTCTCTGTAGCCTTAGCTGTCCTGGACTTACTCTCTAGACCAGGCTAGTCTCAAACTCAGAGGTCAGCCTGCCTCCACCTGAGTACTGGGAGTGCTGGAATTACAGGCATGCAGCACGGTGCTCGGCTTTAGAACTTTTTTTACATCATATTGGGGGGGGGAGCATGTGTGTGTGTGTGTATGTATGTGCATGTGTTCTCAAGTGCCCCCACACACCTGTACGCATAAGCACATACCACAGCACACATATGGAAGTCAGAGGTGAGGCTGTTTATCTCCTTCCACAATGTGGATCCTAGGGCTTAAACTCAAGTTGTCAGGCTTGGTGGCATTTGCCCTCGCTCACTAAGCCATCAAAAGAGTTGTTGTCGTATTTTTAAATCTCAGCAATACAATACTCAGCAGGAGAGGCATCAGAAATCCCGGACCCGAGACTCTGAGATTATGACAGTGCACAGGGGAGCAGAGGAAGTGACAATGCTAACAACCTCAAAACAACAAACAGGGGCCTGGCCTCACAGCAGTCTTACTTCTCTTCTTCTGGTTTTATTTATGATTTTATATGTATGAATGCTTTGCATGCCTATATGTATATATGTGCACTACCCGTGTGCCTAGTGCCCGAGTTCAGAAGAGGGTACTGGGTCCCCTAGAAATGCAGCTATGGATGCTAGGAATCAAGCCTGGGTCCTCAGTAAGAGCTACAAGTGCTCTTAACTGCTGAGCCATCTCTTCTCACTTCTCTTATCAGCAAAAAGCATGGTGGTTGTGGGGAGCAGACCAACAGTGCTGTCACTGTGTCACAGAAGGCTCAGCAAGTCCAGCCCCCAAGTGCTGGTATCACCCATGTACAACAACATACTAGGCTGAAGTTGCCACTTTCTAGGAAGCTATTTTAAAATAGAACTAAAAGTCTTCCACCCACCCACCCACAAAGCCCCACATGCAGATCTCGGCGACTAAGCAGAGTAAAATGCTTATGAAAAAAGAAAACAACTCATTTGCTAACAAAAAACAAAACCCAATACCAGTCCTATCTTTTTTGAGACAGAGTCTCTTTAGTTAACCTTGGCTGGCCTGGACCTCAGAGACCTGCCTCTCTGCCCTCTAAGTCCTAAGATTCAAGGTGTTCACTACTGTGCCTGCTACTTTATCAATTCTTACTAACTGCAACTAACAGAGCGGATAGCGAGGGGTGCACATGCGTTTGCGGCCTGTGACATGCTCTGTCACTGCAGCACATACTCTGCCTTCACGCGGCCAGCTGTGAAAGCCGCCTTCCACATGTGGCCCTGCAGCTGTTTGAGCGCTGTGGTCTTGCGGTCGTGAGACATCTGCCAGTCAACGTTATCAACCACAGCCTGGATCATCTGCTGTAGATCATCCACTGCGGTTCCAGATGCCCCAGGGATTGGGACAGCCCCATCCAGGTGTGCATCTTCTTCAGCCTTTGAATCAGAAACAAGCACATTTGAAAAGCATTATATCCACACACGCTTGCGTGCACATACGTATATCCATGCATACAAGTGTGTTTAAAAAAATAAAGCAAAACCAGGCAGATCAATTTTCTCCAACTACCAATTTTCCTGAGAGCTGCTAAAAATTACTCTTAAGGGAATAATGTGGCAAAGTGGACTGGTAGGTAAAAGTGCTGGCCACCAAGCCTGATGGCCTGAACTCGATCTCTGGGACACAGACGACCAAAAGCAAAGAAACGACTCTCTCAACTGTGCTCTGACCGTCACACATGCACCATGGCACATGTATTTGCACTTGTGTGCACACATGCGCATGCGCGCACACACACGATAAATTAAAATAAACGATTATAAATATAGTTTGTATTGCCTTTCTTAAGATTACTAACCCAAAAGGTATGCTACATGCTAAGAGAAAGCATGCAATGGTTCTAAGACCTGGTTTGTTTAGTCAGTCAATAGCATAAACAAACCAGAACTTCAATTAATTAGATATCATTAATTAGTTCATGGCTAATGGAAAGAAACCCAAACAGTAACAGTATTGGTTCACTCCTGCCTCTCAGGCACGAGGCTGGAGAGGTGCTGGGTGGTTAAGAGTTTATGCTGCTGCCGGGCGTGGTGGCGCATGCCTTTAATCCCAGCACTCGGGAGGCAGAGGGAGGCGGATCGCTGTGAGTTCGAGGCCAGCCTGGTCTACAAAGTGAGTCCAGGACAGTCAAGGCTACACAGAGAAACCCTGTCTCGAAAAACCAAAAAAAAAAAAAAAAAAAAAAAAAAAAAAAAAAAAAAGAGTTTATGCTGCTCGTGTAGAGGACCCAAGTTCAGTAGCCACTGTAGAAGAGCCAAGCTGAAGGCAGCACAGGGGCGCACACCTTTAATCCCAGCATTTGGGAGGCAGACGCAGGCAGATCTCTGAGTTCAAGACCAGTCTGGTCTACAAAGCAAGTTCCACAACAGCCAAGGCTACACAGAGAAACCCTGTCTTGGGAAAAAAGAGAAAGAAAAACCCAAGTTCAGCTTCCAGCAGCCATGTGAGATGGCTGACAACTGCCTGTAAATACAGCTCCAGGGGTATCTGACACCCTCCTCTGGCTTCTGCAGGTAATGCATTCATGTGCAAGCATATCATTAAAACAAATACATAAAAATTAAAAATAATATATTTACAAGTACCTTGTTAACAACGCAATGCATTACCTGAACATAAAACATGTATGTCTAGAGCCTGTGTTGAGACAATAAAAAAGATAACCTCAGGTTACCCAGAGAACTCGGCAAACCCAAACACTACATGACTCAGAGGCTATTACGATCATCTCTAATCCAAACTTCTCACCACAAGTAAAAGACCTGTAGATAGTAGACTGCATCCTACGGCCCAGTGTGGGAGCTGCTGGTACATGCTACAGACATGGAAGAGCTCTGCCGCTGAAGACGGGCTCCACAGCATGCCATGTGGAAGGAGAAAGAGAGGATGCAGACTGGCTACAGTGCAGAGAGCAGTCTGAAGACTGAGCCGAGGAAACACTGTGAAGAAGTCTGTCAGGTATCAGGATGTGAGGACCTGCGAGCACTCCAGATGGGGCAGTTTCATGCCATGACATGGGAGAGTTGAAAATGACAAGGGCTGTCACCTGGTGACATTAGTGAAATGTGACGAGACTGCACAAAACTTTTTGTATTCCACCAGAAAGGCTTAATTTCACACAAATACATGAGGTTTTTACGCAATTTAAATAGTTGCTGAAAGAAGCAATTCTACAGGCACAAATTGCTATGACTTGCTTGTCTTATTACACGCTGTGAATTCCTAGGCAGGCAAGTCAGTGCAGTTGTCTATGAGAACCCAGGGCACTGATTTGCAACACGCTCACAGCATGTTCTAAGACCCCAGGGAACGTGGAAGAAGATCGTCCTAACCTGCTTCCTCAGCAAGCTGACATCCTGCTGACACTCCTCCTCGGCCCAGTGTGTCTGCAGGTACTCCTTAACATTTTCTCTGATGTAAGGAAATAAAATGTCCTGGGGGAGGGGGGAGAATAAAACAAGAATTAAAAAACAAGGGTTAGTTATTTTTTTTAATTGCACCAATGATCTACATCTTTTACAATCTTACTTTAACTAATAAATTCAACAACAGAAGTCTCAATGGAAATTGCTGCTGTGGGTCTACCAGTGGGACACAAAGAGAGGCAGGTTCACTAACCCAGGAACTGGCTGTGTTTGTGGTATTTTATTGGAATACAACCACAATTGTTTACTTCCCTAGCTTCAGGCTATTCTGGGGTCACAATGGTAGAGTTGAGACTGTTTAGCCCGGAAAGCCTAAAACCCATTCCCCAGCCATTTATGCGAACCTAACTCTCAGACCACAGCTTTTCTTGTTTGCTTGATTTGTCTTTGTTTTTTAACTACCTATTCTTATTTTATGTGTGTGAGTGTTTACCTTTGCACATATACCCACAGAGGATGTCAGAGCCCTTGGAACTGAAGGAGTTAAAACAGGTAGGAGCCACCAGGTGGATGCCTGGATGCTAGGGACTGCACATGGGTTAGCAAGAGCAGCAAGTGCTTTTAACACTGGATCCTGGGGACATGGAACGGCAGTGCCTTACTCAAAGCACAGCACAGTATATGACTCAGATATCTGCTGGATGGTACCTATATGACATTCACTGTAAAGTAGAGCAAGAAACTTGGTAGTCAGAGATCCTACAGAGCATCCTATGGCAGATGTGCAGGTAGGCATAGGCCTTAGACTTGTGAACAAGCACTCAGACACTAAGGCAAAAGCAATGCCTCAAGACAGACTTAACCCACAATATTTAAGTGAGTTCCAGGCCAGTTTTGGCTACAAAGTAAGACCCCGTCTCAAACAGAAAGAAGTGAGACAGAAGACAGTTATATGCAAAGCAATTCATTAATAAATAACATGTCAGTAACTCGTGCACTGAGAGTATAAGCTCTCATTTATCAAATATATTTGGGGACTACAGAAATGGCTCAACAGTTAAGAGAACTGGCTGCTCTTGAAGACCCAGACTGGACTCTCAGGACAGACATGGTTGCTCACAACTATCTGTAACTCCAGAGCCTCTTATCTTCCTAGAGTATTTGCAAGCATATGGTGCACAGACATTCATAAATGCGGAGAAAACACCCATACAAATAATTTCTTAGTATTGTTTGGTGCCAAGGACTGAACTCAGGGCTGTTTGTCAGCACCTTCTCTTTTTTTAAGATTTATTTTTATTATTTTAACAATGGGTGGGGGTATCTGCACATAAATGAAAGTACCCACAGAGGTCAGAGGTTATCAAGATTCCCCTGGAGCTGGGGTTACAAGCAGTTGTAAACCACCTAATTGAAACGCTGGGAATTAAACTCAGGTCCCCAAAACAGCAATATGTGCTCTAACTACTGAGCTATCCCTCTAGCCCTCTGCTTTCTAAGCTTACGCTCCATTGATGCACTAAACTCTTGGCTTCTCTTCAGTCAGAATCTCCAAGTGTGCATACCTCTCAAATTATACGGTACATTTAAAAGTTTCTCTTGAACATTTCCTGTGTATCAAGACACGGTAGCTGGTACTTGCGTAAGGAGTGGAGAAGTGAGCTACCATACTTTTCAGACCTTAAGAAATTGGAGTGCGCCTTATGGTCCAATTGCTGTTTTTACTGATTTTCTTGTTTTACTGCTCTAAAAACTGGGTGTATCTTATAGCCCGAAAAATATGATAAAAAGAGAAGTCTCAGTCAGTGTGGGTGGGAAAACACATTTCACTGCAGTGAAGTGTGGAACAAGCAAAGTGCAGGGTTCTGAGCAGGTTCAGGATGTACTGGTTGAGCCAGTCTTAGGAATAAATCTTAAAAACTTGAAAATAGACTTGTGCTTGAATGTAGAACCCATGCACACACTGCAGAGGTCTTACATTTTAAGTGAAATTATAAACTATGAATCAAATTCAAGAACCATGCTTAAATTTGCTCTACTTATTTAAATCTGCTGAATGCCTCCTCTTTTGTGAGATGGATTCCATTCAGCCTAGATTGGCCTCACACTTGGCAATCCTTATGCCTCAGCCTCCCAGATTATAAGTATACACTCTATGCCCGACTAAAAGGTTCGTTAATTTAATAAATGCTGTAAACATTAAGATATACATAGGTTTGGGGTTTTTTTGTTTTTCTGTTTGTTTGCTATGTCATCAAGGCTAGCCTATAACCCCCATCCTGCTGCCTCAGCCTTCTGAGGAACAACTACATTACAGGCATAAGCTACCATACCCAGTTCACATGCTTTTATTTTGGCCCAGAAAAAGAACTGAAGGAAAGCTTGGGAAAATAGTAACAGAACCAACCAAAGGTTCTAAGACTGTAACTCACAACCCTTGATGGAGTGTTCTGGAACCTTCTGGGGCCCAAAGGTCAGAGGACACTAAGTGTTGATATTGTCAATGCTAATAAAGACGTCTTCTTGTTGTTATTGTTTTGACTTGGTTTATTTTTTTGTTGTTGTTGTTGTTGTTTTGTTTTTGTTTTTTAAAACAGGGTTTTTCTATGTAACCTTAGCTGTCCTAGACTCTTTGTAGACCAGGCTGGCCTCACAGAGATCCACCTGCCTCTGCCTTCCCGGGTGCTGTGATTAAAGGCCACTGCTCCCAGCTGATAAAGACATCTTTATGGGGAAGTTAGCAGAGTGACTTTGAAGCAAGAATCATTAGTTTCTGATAAATGTTAAGTTGCCACTGCCCTCTTCTTTTCCTTCCTTTCTTTGCAGCAGTGAGAGTATGCCATGGGGTTTTCCACAGGCCATCTCTACAAATACCAAATACAGACATAAGAATGCAGACATTGGGGCTAGGGAGGTTGAGAGCTCTGGCTGCTCTTGGAGGGGACCCAGGTTCCATTCCCAGGTGTTTTGTTTTTTTGAATTACAAAAGTTTATTACAATGTACAATAGGTTCCAGGACAACACTTCATTCTAGCTGTAGGTGACAAAGATGTTATTATGGTGGGTAATCCAGATGTTTAAATAGGAATGGAAGAGGCCACCATCCCTCAGACATGAGGGACAGCTTACTTAATTCTACCCGTGGCCAGGGACCCTTCTCTGCGGCCTTGGCTTTCAGCTGGAGTCTCTTCTGCTCCTCCTCCTGTTTCTGCTTGAAAGCCTCATCTTCCTCATCCATCTCCTTGGCCTGCTTCTTGGGCTGTTTCAAGGGCATCTTTTTGCCACCTTTGTGGCCCAACATGGAGCCTAGCGGATTCCCAGCTCTTACACAGGGATTCACAGGCATCTCCAACCCCAATCCCAGGGACACAGTGCCAGTTCAGAGCCCTGCTGGGCGCTGCATGCACGTTGTGCACACACATGGCATGTAAGCAAAACACCCATATACAGAAAACAAGTAAAGATTAAGAAATATAGATGTCTTCAATAGTAGACGTTCAAGGGATGTACACAGACGCACTCCTTTTCCTGGCTTTAAATGGCATGTTTAAACCAGCCCCATTTCCTCCAGATACAGGGCACATGTCATGGAAGAGGAGGCAGAAGATGGAAGGAGGGCTGTAAAACTGACACGGCTCTTGGACTCACAGCAGCAGTAGTTAGCTGTACAAAATCACGCCAGCCAAAATTCCAGCATGAATGAGAAAAGGGTACACAGAACCCACACCTAAGAGAGGACCTATTGGCTGCTGCTGGCTGCAGGGGGCTGGGGGGGGGTGTCATTTTTCCTTGAGGATATAGCCAGTAGCAGGTTGCCCATTGTTCTAATTTCTATTGTTGTGATAAACCATTCTGATGAAAGCAGAGTAAGGGAGGAAAGGATTTATTTGGCTTATAGTTCTAGGTCACAGTCTACCATTGTGCTGGTTAGTTTTACATCCGCTTGACACAGGCTAGAGTCAAGAGGAGGAAACCTGAACTGAGAAAATGCCTCCGTAAGTCTAGGCTGTAGGCTGTCTATAGCGCTTTTTCTTATTAGTGATTTATGGGTGAGGGCCCAGCCCACTAAGGGTGGTGCCATGCCTGGGCTGGGGGTCCTGTGTTCTATTAAAAGACAGGCTGAGCAAGCGAATAAGCAGCACCCTCCATGGCCCCTGCATCAGCTCCTGCCCCCAGGGCCCTGCCCTGCTTGGGTTCCTGTTCTGACTTCCTTTGATGATGAACTATGATGTGGAAGTGTGAGCCGAATAGACCCTTTCCTCCTCAACTTGCTTTGGCCATGGTGTTTCAAACTAAGACAGGCACCGAGGTGAGGGCAGGAATTCAAGCAGCGTTTCATGAGGCAAACCCTGAAAGGCGGCTGCTTGCTGGCTAACTTAGGCTCACAGCCAGCTAGCTTCCTTATCCAGGCCAGGACCACTGCCAACGATGGTGCTGTCCGCAGTGGGCTGGACCCTCTGCATCAATTAATAATCAAGATGGCACCCTACAGATACAGCCATCAGCCAATCTGATCTACGAATTAATCAAGGCTTTCCTTGCTGAGGACTCCAAGCTATGCCAAGCTGATAACCCATCTAGGACACTGTTATAGGATATTGGTGATTGTACACAGAAAACCTAGCTGTTATCAGGATGTAAGGGCTAAACAGATACTGTTTGTCAGATGCAGTTAGGAGGGTCCTGAAGAGATGATGCTCGGGGTGCCTCCGAAAGCCTCCATAGACAAGACTGCCACAGAATGGAAAGTCCCTGCCTATTTAAGGCAAGTTGCTTGCCAGAGGTCTTGTGGTCTCTGCTCTGTGACCTGAGGCAAAGTCAGCTGGGTGACCTCCAGCTACCCTACCATACCGACAAAATGTTTCTCCGGCCCCTCCTAATTTGGCTTGGAGCACCAGCACCACTGCGATGACATGGCTGAGCCTGCCAAGGGTGTAGGGGAAGAGCTGGAAACTTCTTTTAAGCAACTGGACTTTTTAATAGCAACCCCCCCCCTTTTTTTTTAGGCTGCTGAGAGCCTTCTTGAGGAGCTCTGGGTAAGGGCTCTTTTGGGGCTTTCAGAAACAATAGAGAGGCAGCTGGAAGGATGCAGGTAAAATAGAATTCTAGGAAAGAGAGAGAAGGAACCCTCGGGTTCGGAGGAGAAAGGCAGGTTAGCCAGGTAAAAGGACACAGAACAGATAGAAAGAGACTTCTACAGAGGTAGCAGTTTAGTTGTAAAATCAGGCTTGTAAATAGAGATCTTGTATACAGTACAGAAGACAGATAACCCGCGGAGCTGGCAGGGTTCTATCTCAGTTTATGCCTCACATGTCTTCATTGGCACAAATGCTAAATACATTAAACAGTAACACATTAAGGGGTCACATAAGGATTGGAAGGAGGTAGAGGTATAAGAACACAACAAAATAGATTTTAAAAGACGCCTACAGGACACCAGCTCAGAGGCTGGCCCACCCACTGACCATGCCACACCCACAGGACACCAGCTCAGAGGCTGGCCCACCCACTGACCATGCCACACATGGACCCAAGGGGATATTACTTTTAAAAGAGGATAAAGTTGAGAAGGACAAGTGTTGGGGGAGTAGGGTCTAAAGGAGCTGAAGAGGAGAAGTGGTAGGTGGTATGGGGAGCCATATCAACCCACGACTTTCTCAAAGGCCCGGATGAAAGGACAAAGGGAACTTTAGCCCTGTGTCCTTGGCCAGGAGTGGACTTGGCAAGGCCGGTCTGGGGCCAGAGCCAATGCCTCAGAGGAACCAAGGTTGCCTTCTGGGGCCCACTCTTCCGTCTGGGCTGGGTTATCAGTCCTAAGGCAGCTGAGTCTGTAGTGTCCTCTGTGCCCTTTGCCAACACTGCCTGATACGGCTCTCTGCTGAGCTTGGCCATCTTCCCCTTGCAAACAGTGTATATGATGCTGTACCTCTTTTTTTTTTCTTTTTTTTCTTTTTTTTTCCTTTTTGCCTTTTCGAGACAGGGGCTTTCTGCATAGCCTTGGTTGTCCTGGACTCGCTTTGTAGACAAGGCTGGCCTCGAACTCACAGCAATCTGGCTGCCTCTGCCTCCTGAGTGCTAGGATTACAGGCTTGCGTCATGGCTCCTGGCACCTATGGATCTCTTTAGTACACCAAACATCTAAGGGGTTTAGACTTAGCAGTACACAGAGCAAAGGGTTATGTGCAGGGCTACAGCGCAGTGGCAGAGTGCTTGCCTAGCATGTACAGGGACCTAGGATTACTCTCGGGGGGTGGGAAAGGCTAGAAAACTAAATGAGAGTGTTTGCTTTTCAGGGAACTATGATTAAATTCCACTAAGTGCTGACGGGAATACCATGAAAACAGCAATTTATATTACTCCACACAGCTCAATGATAGCTCATGGAGAGAGGCGGTTAAGACGTTTCTGCCAATGTAATTGTAGAAGTTGCCACATAAATGTTTAGAAGTCAAAATATGGCTGTGTTTTATGGCTGTAGTTGTTTTAATGAGAAAAATCACAGAATCAATAAAAATAAAATAGTGGCTGCAATATTTACCTAAGTTCCCTCTGAAGAAAATGGGGATGAAAGATCCCTCCTAAGAACAGAGCTCAGCTACTTAAAGTATTTTAAAAGTCTTTCGGGGGAACCACAGAGTGCAAGTGATAGTAATTGAAACCTTAAAAATTTTTTACCCAGAAAATAAAAGAATACAGAGGCAATACTGAGAGGTTACTATCCCACTAACCTCAAAGGAAATTAAGTGGCTTAATGGTTCGTAAAAATAAATAAAATTTAAAGCAAGAAATAAGAATCAATATTAAACAGTTTGCAAGGCAAAGCCCTGTTGTGGGCGATACAGAAGGAAATGGAGGACACAGCCCTAACAAGACTCTGCTGGGTGGTCACACTGCCCCAGGAGACACTTCACTCAACCTTGTGTGAGGCTCTAAAAGCAGTTAATGGCAGCTTCTTCAGTGCTGCAGCCACCTTCCGGGTCACCAAAGAGAGACATGACAAGCATAGGAAGGTGGCAAGAAGGGGCCATGGGGGTGAAGGCGACCAAAACACTCACAGGCATGTGCGAAACCATCGCAACGCAGCCCATCATTTATCATTAATATATTAGACTAAAACCTTTACACAGATAGACCTTCATCTGTCTGTCTTTCTAGGCGAAGGTCTCTGTCTATCTCAGGCCAGTATGGAGCGTACACTGCCTCCAGCTCCTGTCCGACTTCCTAACTTGGTCTCTATAGTGCTAGTGGTACAAGCTGAGCCACTGTAACACGCTCTACTTTCTGCCGTGTGTGTGTGTGTGTGTGTGTGTGTGTGTGTGTGTGTGTTTATGCGCACGTGCTCACACATATGTATGACGTGTGCATTCCACTGCATGTCTGTATATGTGAAGGTAAGAACTCAGTTCTTTTATTCTACCATGTGGGTCCTGTGGGTGACTCCATGTCAAGAGGCTTGGCAGCAAATGCCTTTACCATCTCACTAGCCCAAAAACATATAATTACAGTACAGCACAAAATTGACAAAACTTGCCAGGCGTGGTGGCGAACACCTTAATCCCAGCATTTGGGACGCAGAGGCAGGTGGATCACTGTGAGTTCAAGGCCAGCCTGGTCTACAAAGCGAGCCCAGGATAACTGAAGCTACACAGAGAAACCCTGTCTCGAAAAAGCAAAACAAAACAAAACAAAAGTCAACCCAGGTGTGACAGCAACAGGACTATCATCCCAGAACTTGGGCGAAGGCAAACAAATCAGGAGTTTAAGGTCATCCTTGGCTACATAGGAGGCTTAAGGCCAGCCAGAGATATGTGTGATCCTATGTCAGCAACAAAATCAGATTTCACGGTGTGAGACAGACTCTTACCACAGAGCCCAGGCGGGCCTGAAACTCAACTCTCATGCCTCAAGTTGAGTGTTGGCTTTCCAGGCATGCGCTACCACCCTGGGCTTGCTGGTGTGTTTTAAATAAGCCACCCACTATAAAAACAATTAGAAGACATTTGCCCTGAATGAAATTAGGAGAAAATAAGTGCCAGGGACAAGAAGAGCTAGTCATATATAACTATGGCTAAAGAGTTCAGTAAAACCCAAATTCCAATCTAAACGGTCAGACTGTAGACTCAAGAAAGCAAAGCCGCATCAACACAGGCAGTGAGCCGCTGGCCACTGTGAGTCTGAAGACACTTTTCTCACCACAGCACCTTCTGTGACTAAGACAGATGGACCTTCACATATAACATCCCCACAGGGTAGTGTCACATATTGTGACAGTATAGTGGAACTTAGGGAAACCTGCTTTAGGTTACACATTCTCTTTTTTTTTTTTTTTTTTTTTTTTTTTTTGGTTTTTCGAGACAGGGTTTCTCTGTGTAGCCTTGGCCATCCTGGACTCACTTTGTAGACCAGGCTGGTCTTGAACTCACAGCGATCCGCCTGCCTCTGCCTCCCGAGTGCTGGGATTAAAGGCGTGCGCCACCACGCCCGGCTCACATTCTCTTTCAGGGATTGCGTAATGATAAAGTGAACGTCAGGAGCATTCCTGAGCTCTTGTTTCCGGGAAGCCTGGCTCTAGATCAGACTTGTTTTCCTAGGAGGAGACAAGAGGGCAGCTATACAGACGCCATGAGTGGCCTTGCCAAGTCACCCCTGAGCAGTGAGGAGTCTCGTGTTTGCATGCTGTGTTTGCCGAGGCTTCCTGAGCAGGGGGACACCTGCGCTTTCTCCTCCAGGATCAGGTCATTGTGAACCATCCTGCCTCTTCTCAGTGTGCGCAGTCAGCAGAAGGCAAAGGGGGCAGATGATGAGGCCTGGCAGCTAAACAATCCTGTCATGTCAGAACAGTGAGGTTAGACCTCCTCCTCCTCCTTCTTCTTCTGTGGGTTTTTTTTTTCCCCCAAGACAGGGTTTCTCTGTGTAGCCTTGGCTATCCTAGACTCGCTTTGTAGACCAGGCTGGCCTCAAACTCACCTCTGCCTCCCAAGTGCTGGGATTAAAGGCTTGCCCCACCACTGCTCAGCTCTTTTTTTTTTTTTTTTTTTTTTAAGATTTATTTATTTATTATGTATACAGTGTCTTGTCTGCAAGTACACCTGCATGCCAGAAGAGGACACCAGATCTCACTATAGATGGTTGTGAGCCACCATGTGGTTGCGGGGCAGGGCACAGTGCTCTTAACCTCTGAGCCATCTCTCCAGCACCTAAAAAATTTTGAGAGTTATCTATTTAATATCATGTATCCATTGTTCTGCCCACAAATACACCTGCACACCAGAAGAGGGCATCAGATCGCATTATAGATGGTTGGAAGTCATCATGTGGTTGCTGGGAATTGAACTCAGGACCTCTGTCAGAACAGTCAGTGCTCTTAACTTCTGAGCCATCTCTCCAGCCTTTAGACCTTCTTGACCAAGGAAGTAGAATGTGTTTTGTAAGACAGACAGAGCTCCTCCACACTGGTGTGATGACAAGCTTCTCAAAGAGGTTGTTGCCTTTAGCAAGCACGGCAAGAGTTGTCATACAGGACAGTGTCACACAGAACAGATAAAAGAATTCCTGTGACTTTAGAGAAAGCTACCCACCCCTGCCAAAACAAGTTAGCTCTTTCATAGATATAGGTTATAGTGTTGCCCCGTCTCTCTCTTCAGGATTAGCTAGCTCTGTGGGCTGAGGGCACAGCTCAAGGACAGGGAGTGGGATGTGTCTATGTATCATGCCCGCACAGTTTCATCCCCAGCAGATGAAAGGAGGAAGATGGGAGAGATCCAATCACAGGCCTCAGAGCCTCACTTAATTCACTGATAATATTCAGCCCACAGAGTGGCTGGAAGGCCTACATCGGACAATTTACATCTTTATACTCTCTGGCTTCCTAAGGTCTATTTAGCCTAACCATCTGACTCGTCTCTGCAGTAGGGATGCATGCTACTGAAAACTGAAGTCTATGGACATGCTGGAGGCTGGCTTTCATCAGTGAGGAGTGAGGTACCCATTACCTATTCTGCCAGGCACTTTCCTTGGACCAAGGCAGCGTGACTCACCGGCAAAAGGAGCTCGGCTTTGACTGTGATTTTTGTTTTTATCTTTGGAATTTTTAAAGGCAGGGACTAATGGGTAGCCTACACTGCCCTCAAACTCATCTGCCTCCAGGAGAGCAGGGATGTGCCACCATACCAGGCTAAAATACCTCTTAAGCAGCCTCCAAAACATTGGACACTTGTAGCAATGGGAATCACTTCATAGAATGGTCCATTCCGTCTGCCAGAACCATTCAGTTACAGTACTGAAGATTAAACATCTTTCCTGAGGACACCAGAAACTAAGTCTGAGTGTTTCTGTGCTCTGGGGGGCCAGAAGCTCTGAACTGTCTCTCTCTGTCCCTCTCTCCATGAGGCGAGTAAGGCAGAACCCAAACAATGAATGGGTGTTCCCTTTGGAAAACGCCATCTGTGCTCTAAATAAATCAAGAAATGTGCTCATCTTGTAAATCCCATTAAGGAGGTTAATTGTAACTGAAGGAAGATAAATTCTAATATAATTAAGTGTGATAAATCTCAATGAACAAGGGAGGGTTAACATTACAACTCTCCTGGGACTGGACCAAGGTTTTAAAGGAAGCTCAGAAGACAGAATGTCAGATTCTCATGAGTTCCTGAGAGGCGGCCAGGGCAGGGTCCTAGCGGGGAAATAATTCACATTTATTGAAAGGAAACAAACTCTTTTTAGTAGATGAAGAAGCTGAGGCTCAAAAAAATTTAAGTGTCAAATCTTTCTAGAAGATTATAGATGACGCTGGAAGCAGTGGCACATACGTATAACCCCAGCACTCAGGGAGGCAGAGGCAGGTGGATCTCTGTGAGTTTGAGGCCAGCCTGGTCTACAGAGTGAGTCCAGTACAGCCAGGTCTACACAGAGAAACCCTGTCTCAAAACAAAACAAAACAAACAAAAAGATTACAGATCAGATTCAATATCATAAAAAAAATAACTGTTAAATTTAACTGGGTATAGCCAAGAACTGAACTGTAATCTTGAACCATATGGTCCAAGCCCTTTCTTGAAATTATTACATTACATGGATAGCTAATTCTCTTCCTTGGAGAGAGTCTCTCTATGTAGCCTAGCCTGAGCTAAAACTCTCAATCCTCCTGCCTCAGTCCGTCCACTGCTTGGACATTACAGGCTTGTTATCAAGTCTAGAAAACAAAACAAACAAACAAAAACCTGTTCAAAGTTTTCCAAGGTGCCCACATCTGTCGGGGATGGCAAAGGATGCCTACTGAAGCACCCACACAGTAAACAATTAGCCTTTCCACAGTTTGTTGGTGGCTCTGCTTTATAAATGGCCCTGCAGTGAGTGCTCACCTGCTGATCAGCGCTTCCTCAATTCTAGGTAACTATGATGTACCTTGTGGACAAGACACAAATAGCTGCACTGCGACATTAATGAATATATATACATAGTATAATAACATATATATATGCATTAAATAAGGAAAGCAGAAATATATAAGTCTGTGCATTGATCATTGATAAAAATAGGACCAGGGCTTGCAGAATTGAACCGTGTCGGGTTTCTGACCCAGCACTCACTAACGTGGCTATGCAGAAGGGAGCTACCACAACATGCAAGGACAACAGCAAGCATTTTATCAAATGAGAACATTCCTGCAGCTCGGAGGTGATAGCTGGGTCTCAAGGAGGAGACCGCAAGGACTGCTGACTGCCGCTAGTTTGCAATGTGAGCACAATGCCCAAGAAAATGCCCATTATATCACCACAGGTTAAAAAAAAAAAAAAAAAAAAAAAAAGACCAAGCGGTTGTTCCATGGTATGTGTGTGCCCTAACATTCCAACAGGATAAAAGAAAACATTTATATGAACCATTAATTATCAGTTAATTCAACTACATTAAATTACTCTTTTAAAACTTAATAGTACAGAAATGTGCAAATAGATTTTGTACTGGCAATGCCTACACAATTCTGCTGATGTACCTGACCAAAAATGCTGACAAATGAGAAATGCAAAAGATCAGTCCGATAGCTTGGGGGGGGGGGGGCGGGGGACAAGTTCCAGAGGCAAGGAGGGGCAGAGCTGGTGGCATTCAGGACAAAGAAGCTGTGGGAAGCTAGCTGTATGGCCCTTACCCAGGACAGCTCGCTGGGGTCCATGTCTCCTAGAAATTATCTGGCTGCTGCAACGTTCTCAAGACGTTCTGGCCAGGAGCCCATCATGCTCCAGAACTATTTTTAACTCAGAAAAATCAGAGATGGTAAGCAAAACCGCTCTGTGACACTGCCTGTAATCTCAGTGCAGAAGCAACAGAGACCCAGCAGGAGAAATAACTACCACCCAAGCCAGGATGGTGGGATCACAGACCCAAGATTGTTGACACTGTATAGACATTTACAAGAATTTATATACAACAAGTTGGGTTTTGGTTTGTTTGGGGGTTTTTTGTTTGTTTGTTTTGTTTTGTTTTTCTTTCTCAAGACAGGGTTAGTCTGTGTAGCCTTGGCTGTCCTGGATTCATTTTGTAGATCAGACTGGCCTCAAATTCACATCAATCCGCCTTGGCCTCCCAAGTGCACATTGCCCAGCAAGCTCAACAACGAGGAGGAGAAAACAGTAAGAGTGCCAGCAATCGGCTGCTATTCCACTCAGTGAAGGTGCTCAGCTCCCAAGCTAATCTCAGCTCCCCGGAATCTCTTACAGTGAGTGGCTCAGTGTAAGGCCAAAAATGACATGGTGTCACCCAAACCTCCAAACAGGTCTCCACCTGATAATGCTCAAGGAGGGAAGCAGGGGCGGGCTGTAACCTAAGACAAATGGCTGCATTCGCCTTTCTTAAGAAAGGGCTGGGGAGATGGCTCAGAGGTTAAGAGCACTATCTGTTCTTCCAAAGGTCCTGAGTTCAATTCTCAGCAACCACATGGTGCCTCACAAGCGTTTATAATGAGATCTGATGCCTTCTTCTGGTGTGCAGGCGCACATGCAGGCAGAATACCATATAAATAATAAATTAATCTAAGAAGAAAAAAGAAAAAGAAATGGAAACTGAGGCTGGGTGTGCTTGCTCAGGCCTTTATCCCAGCACTAGGGAGGCAGAGGCAAGCTAATCCCAGAGTTTGAGGCCACCCTGGTTTATATACAGAGCTCAAGGACAGTCAGGACTACATAGAGAGACCTTGTCTCAAAACAAAACAAAACAAAATTTCTAAGAAAAAAAGGAAAATGAATCTTTCCAACGAGTACTGCCAAACTCCATTTTCTCAGTCCACAATAACCACAGAACCAACTATGCAAACAAAGACTACTTACTTATTCTGGTCCAAGGGTTCACGTCATCAAACAGCAATATAAACTGACTTTTTTAGCCACATATGTTCATGGTATTTCATAGTAATTAAAGTGTTCCTTTATCAACGGTTACAATTTAATTAGTATAATAACCAACCAAAAGAGACGGGTAGAGGTCAAGAGTACGTGCCGCTGCGGTAGGTTCGCTTTCCTTCAACCACTACTAACTCCCGTCCCATATCTCATCTGACCCACTCCTTTGCCTCCATAGGCATCAAGAGCACACGGACCACATACATACTCTTGCACATAAATAAATATAGCTAATTAAATAATTTCTAGAGATGGGATAAAATACTTTTTCAAATGCTAGGCTCAATAACAGAAATAATGAGAGGGTGGCTTTTTTTTTTTTTTTTAAGAGAGGGTCTCATGTAGCCCAGGCTGGCCTCAAAGTTGTTCTGTAGCCAAGGATAATCTTGAAATTCTGATTCTCCTATGTCTACACCCTTAGTGGTGGGTTTACAGACCTCCAACACCACACCTGACGTCATGGCTGGTGTTCTGCCATGGAACCTAGAACCTCACCCACTGAGCCACATCGCAGCCAAGAGCAAGAGGTTCTGATCATGACGATTTCAGTTAAAGTCCCAGGCATTTTATACAACTTTTTGAAGCCTTATTAAATTCAGATAGTACATACATCTTAGACAAGTTCAGTATCTTAAATGTAAACAGCACTCAAATGTCCTAGGAAATACGGCAAGCTCCTAAGTAATGATAATGCTGAAAGTGTTTTTGAAACAGTGTCTCTAAGCACCCCTGGACATCCTGGAACCCACACTTTACAGACATCCACCTACTCCTGCCTCCTAGGGCTGGGATTAAAGGTGTGTCAACATGCCCAGCCCTTAGTTTTTTAAAAAGGTTTTTTTTTTTTAATTCTTTTAATGTGTATGAGTGTTTTGCCTGCAGATATGTCCACGCACCACTTGTGTGACAGATGCCTACCTGAACCAAAACAGGGCATCTGGCTCCCCTGGAACTTGGGATATAGACTGTTGTAAGCCACCATGTAGGTGCTGGGAATTGAATGCGGTCCTCTAGAAACGCACCCAATGCTCTTAACTGCCGAGCCACATCTCTAGGCTCTATATTTAGTTACTTTTGAGATGAGGTCACATTATGTTGCCCTAGATGAGTTCAAACTAGCAATCCTCCTGCTAGCACCACACTTGGTTGCTAAAAGCTATACTTTAATAGAGATTCCCAAGTCATTATGTTGTAGCTAGCCTTGAATGTGTATATATTCTGGTATCAAGCTGTATTTTAGGTCACTAGAGCATTTTTGTTACAAGATTTCAGAATAAAACTGCCCAAGGATTAAGAAATGGCTCATAGCCAGGCGTGGTGGCGCATGCCTTTAATCCCAGCACTCGGGAGGCAGAGGCAGGCAGATTGCTGTGAGTTCGAGGCCAGCCTGGTCTACAAAGTAAGTCCAGGACAGCCAAGGCTACACAGAGAGACCCTGTCTTAAAAAACCAAAAAAAAAAAAAAAAAAAAAAAAAAGAAAGAAAGAAAGAAAGAAAGAAATGGCTCATAGTCACCTACTGGAAGGCAGGTCAAAAACGGGTTTACTTTTTATAGGGGGAGAGGTATTACTGTTTCTAAGCTGACTTGTATGAGGTTATTCAACAAATCAACTTTCCAAAGTGGTTCGTATCCAATGCCAGCCACATCATGACCTCTGCTGCCACTAGTCCTGCTACCCTAAGGGACAATAGACAGAGAGAGAAGAGAGCTAGTGAATGCCCCACCCCCACAGAGCAATTAATTATGTAACAAGAAAAACAAAGTGGACATAATTATCAGCATTTAGTCAGTCTTGAAATTTTCCACTGTAATTAAAATCCTGGGGAAATGGCCTACTAGACTTTTTCAGGACCTCTGCTATGTGTCCAAAGTACCGTAATTTTTCTGAGAAAAAAAAAAAAAAAACAAGAAGTAAACAGTTGCCAGGATTGGTGGCACATGTGGAGGTTGAGGCAGGATTACTGGGAGTTCAAGGCCAACCTGGGTTATACACAGAGGTAGAGTGACCCTGTCTTAAAAATAAATAAATAAAAATAAAATCGCTGTTACATTTGGAGACCTAAAGTTGTGTACAAACATTATGGCCTACACCTATAAAAATCAGGAAATTGTAAAAAGTAAACAATCAAAATAAAACTTAAAACAGGGTGCACAATTTACTGGACAGTGGGTTTTCCAACTCTTTTCCTATACTATCTCAAGTAGTGTACATAAATATCTGCAGTTATTATGGGTGTTTAAGCCAGGCGGTGGTAGCGCATGCCTTTAATCCCAGCACTTGGGAGACAGAGGCAGGTGGATCTCCTGTGAGTTCGAGGCCAGCCTGGACTACAGAGCGAGTTCCAGGACAGCCAGGGCTGTTACAGAGAAATCTGTCTCAAAAAACCAAAAACAAAAACAAACAAACAAACAAAAGCCAAAAAGGTGCTTAAATTGAATACATGGAAGAAAGCAAAGCCCTGACCCTGTCAAACAGTGTTAACGGGACAGAGACTTAAAAGCGTCAGGATTGCGTGCTTTTCCAAGGAAAATGAATGGAATTTGGGTGTGATAGCCTAGTAGCCAGCCAAGTGAGATGGTGTGAAAACCAATTGCTATTCTGCACAAGGAGCCACCTGAAAACTCCTCTTTCACTTTAGTCTTTGCATTGGGACGTACTAAACCTCAAGGACCACTAAATCAAGGCCAACACCTCTCCAGGCGACAAGGTACACACCAACCAGCCAGGCCTCCTGTCACCCTAACTCTTCCCAGTTCACCTGCCCCTCCCAAGCCATTTCTGAGAACACCTCCACTTCTTCCTACCCTTCTCCACCTAACCAAAAGCAGAGACAGGGGGAGGGAGAAGATGGTGGCACGAGGAAAAGCACCCCACCCCCCGCAAACTGCTGCAGCGTCTCTCCCCGGTTCCGGAGACGCAAAGCCACACCACCTCTCCTGAGCCTCGGATCTCTAAGGCAAAATCTGCAACACTTAAAACTTCTTTTTCAGATGCTTTTAGGCACAAACAACTTCCCCGCTCCCTTCCGCCCCTCACCTTCACGAAAGCAATCGGGGTTGTGGTACCTTCGATATCTAACAGGATTACGGTGACTTCGGCGGGCACCGAAACCACGACCATTTCCCTGCCGGATGCTACCACGGGCTTGACCTTGCTGGGTAAAGAGGACTACACCGCCTGCGCCTCAGGACGACCCAGCAACAATCGGGGCGCTGGCAACCGCGAGCGTAGGGAGGCGCGGAATCCCGTCGGCTCCGCGGACCCGCAATTGCAGAGGAAGCCGCAGGAGGAGGTAAAGCACCCGACGAGCCAGCGAGCGGCGCAGGCCCAGACCACGTGGGCAGCCGGAGGGGCGGGGCTCCAGGTTCCGAGGGAGCGGGGCATAGCAGGGCGCGCGCGCCTATTGGCCGCCTGCGAGCCGCGAACGCGATCCGTCAAAATGGGCCTTGCGTGGGCGGGAACAAAGAAGCGAACGCCGGAGCCCGGGAGCCCCGAGCGCGGGCGCCAGCCCTCCGCAGCCTAGTGGAGCGGGCGCGAGAGGCCCGGGGCACGTGCAGACGGCAGCCCCTTGCGTGGCGCGCCCGGGACGTGAGTGCCCCTCGCCTTCTCCTGCACCTGACCCCTTCCCCGCCCACCGCGTGCGCTTTGGCGCTGCTCCAAGTCATCCGAGCAGGCCCCGCCCTCCGCCGCGGCCCCAGCCAGCCCGGGAGGCCGCCGGGACGAGGTGCGGGGATCCTACAGCCAAAGCCCCCTGCGCTGACGCCGCCCCGAGGCGACGGCGGAAGGGCCGCCCCCTCCAGGACGGAGGGGGGTGGGTCATCGCGCTCCCGCCTTCTGTTCGGCTGGTTCCAGCCGGCACGGGGACACAACACGCGTGCGCCAGGCGGGCGGGCGCGCTGCGGCTTCAAGCAAGCAGCAGCTCCGGTGCACGCCGCCTTTCTACCAGAGCAGCCGTGCGGTAACAGCAGCAGCTCCGCGCTGAAGGACTGAGGGCGCAGCAAGGCGGTGAGCCGGACCGGGACGCGCGACACAAAAGACTTCTCAAGGCAAGAGGGATCGCGGTCCTGCGGCAGCGCTGCGCGCGATTGTCTGGCTGATTTCTCCTGCTATCTCCGCCCGGCGCGACTTGGCTTCTCCCCCGGAGCGCCGCGATGGAGGTCCCGCCCCGGCTTTCCCATGCGCCGCCGCCATTGTTCCCCTCGGCTCCCGCTACTTTAGCCTCCCGCAGCCTCTCCCATTGGCGGCCCCGGGCTCCACGGCAGCTCGCCCCGCTCCTCCCTTCGCTCGCTTCCAGCTCCTCCCGGCAGGGGGCGCGCCGGACCCAGCGCCACGTCACCGCCCAGCAGCCCACCCGATTGGCGGGCGGGGCGGCTATAAAGGGAGGGCGCAGGCGGCGGCCGGATCTCTTCCGCCGCCATTTTAAATCTAGCTCCATACAACGCTCCGCCGCCACTACCGCCGGGACCCGAACCGCGCGCCAGCCCCTCGCCGACGGCTCCGCCACCATGGAGGACATGAATGAGTACAGCAACATAGAGGAATTCGCAGAAGGATCCAAGATCAACGCGAGCAAGAATCAGCAGGATGACGGGTACCGCACGCTCCGCTCTTCCCCTCCCCCAGAGCCCCGCGCGCGCCCTTCGTCCCTCTGGAGCCCCGCGCGCTGCCCCCAGTCTTTCCCCGAGTCGATTCTCCGCGCGCCCGCTGGACCCCAGTAGCTTCCCCACTAGTGGAAAGTAAGATGGGGTGACTCGAGAAGGCCCGCCGAGGGTGGGGGAAGGGAGAAGGGGGTTGGTGGAGGAGGGCGGTGCCGTCGGTGTCCCGAATGCGCAGGCGCCGCGGGGGAGGGGCCGGGTTCTGTGCGCCACTTGCTGCAGCTGCCGCCGCCTCTTCATTGTGTGTGTTGCTGCCCGGGCGACTTGGCCTAGAGGTTTGGGGAACTTTTGGTTTAGGCACCAGCAGGCGACTGGTGATAAAAGTTCTTTAGGTGGCAAGTTGGCTTTAGAGCTGTGGACAGAAGTCTACATAAGTTGTGGAGGGTTCAGTGTAAAAGTTGTGCTTTACAACCCAAAGTAATGGGAGCAGAACCTCTATTAGATTATATTGGTTCCTTTCAAGTTTTATGTTTGGATAGTAGAAAGCAACCTGTCAGCTGGTTTGAAAAAGCGATCTTAACGATTTTCGTGGTCAATTGTTAGTGTTTGTAATCAAAACAGGTTTCTTGCACTTGGTGAATAAGTTGCTTGTACTTAAGTCAATAACCTACTGTTAAGCCTTTTTTTTTTTTTTTTCTAAATGATTTTATTTCTAGTAAAATGTTTATTGGAGGCTTGAGCTGGGATACAAGCAAGAAAGATCTGACCGAATATTTGTCTCGATTTGGGGAAGTTGTAGACTGCACAATTAAGACAGATCCAGTTACTGGAAGGTCAAGAGGATTTGGATTTGTGCTGTTCAAAGACGCTGCTAGTGTGGACAAGGTAGGGCTGGTTGTGTGTTGTGCCCATTGGGTTGCTTGCAGATCGTTCTAGGCTTTTAAGTTCTGTCAACCTAACTTGTCTTCTAGGTGTTGGAACTGAAAGAACACAAACTGGATGGCAAATTGATAGACCCCAAAAGGGCCAAAGCTTTAAAGGGGAAGGAACCCCCGAAAAAGGTTTTTGTGGGTGGACTGAGTCCAGATACGTCAGAAGAACAAATCAAAGAATATTTTGGCGCCTTTGGAGAGGTGGGCTGTGTTTGTATACGTGTGTCTGCTTACACTCACACTTGGTCAAGTTGCATAGGGTTCACGTTAATGTTTCACAGGCTAGGGCTGGGTCACGTACTCCTCAGTGTCTTCCACTGACTACGTCTTGATTGCTGCTTTCTATGCTGCAGTAGAAACCAGCATCTGATCCCTTTAGCCAAAACCCAGGGGTTTAAAGTGGTGGCCAGTAGACTGTCTGGGGGCATTTGTAGAGAGCCTGTGGCGTTCTCTGCTCCTCCGCTGACTGGTGGGTGGTTGTTTTGTTTGTGCACCTGCTTCCAGATAGAGAACATTGAGCTCCCCATGGATACGAAAACCAATGAGAGAAGAGGGTTCTGCTTCATCACCTACACAGACGAAGAGCCGGTGAAGAAACTGCTGGAGAGCAGATACCACCAGATAGGTTCTGGGAAGGTAAATCAGTGCAGTCCGTGGAGATGGAGGGAGGGTGCGGTGTGAAACCTACTTGAAAAGACTGGTTTTGTGTTTAGAACGTAGAACGTCAGCAAAGATTCTGCTTGTTTTTAGTGCGAAATCAAAGTTGCACAACCCAAAGAGGTGTACAGGCAGCAGCAGCAGCAACAAAAAGGTGGAAGAGGTGGTACCGCTGGTGGAAGAGGTGGAGCTAGGGGACGTGGAAGAGGTGAGACAGCTCTGGGGAATGGTGTTTTTAAACTGGAGCAGTGAGCTGCTAGGTGTCATGAGACAGCTAGCTAGGCTGAAGCTTTTACAGTGGTTCCCACGTGGTGCCAGCTGGTGTGTGGGGAGGTTTTAAGCTATAGTGTAGGGGACAGGAATGCATCGGTTTGTGTTAGGATTGGGACAGTCCGAAGTGTTTCCTAACAATCATTGTGCATTGTTTCAGGTCAGGGCCAAAACTGGAACCAAGGATTTAATAACTATTATGATCAAGGATATGGAAATTATAATAGTGCCTATGGTGGTGATCAAAACTATAGTGGCTATGGCGGCTATGATTATACTGGGTATAACTATGGGAACTATGGATATGGACAGGGATATGCAGACTACAGCGGTAAGAATACTTAACTTAATTCTATAAACCAGTGGTGTTAAAGTTCAGTTTTGAAGTTGTGTGTATGAGATTTTTCTTAAGATGTTTGAGTTAAGTCATGTTGTGTAGTCATAGGAAAGTAACAGTGATGATGATTTTAAAATACAGTTCACAGCTATTGACCGTTGCTGGGTATTACATTGGTTTATTTCAGTATTGAGCATGCACAGTTTTTTTTGTTTTGTTTTTTGTTTTTTACACACAGGGTGCTTTTTTTATGTTTCAAAAACAATTTTACAGAGAACTTTCTCAGTAAATAAAACTTCTATCCTTTCAAAATAGGTCAACAGAGCACTTACGGCAAGGCATCCCGAGGGGGTGGCAATCACCAGAATAATTACCAGCCCTACTAAAGGAGGAAGTGGAAGAAAGCAGGTGTGTGTAAGAGTACAAGAAAACATTGGCAATGTCTAATTTAATTTAAAGATCAATAGACAAAATGAAAAATACGAGTAAATCATATCTTGCGTAGTCTTTACTAAATTGTTAATTTTTAATTGCTTTATAAGCCTGTTTTGCCTAAAGTGTCTATAGATCTTTAACTTTAAAGTCTTACCTCACCTTTTTTAGAATTACAGAAAAACTTAAGAGTTTTTCTGTTTGCTTTGTGTACCAGGAGGTGTAGAGGAATAATTAAACTTTTTTAGAACTATTAACAGGTAAAGTACTGAAATGGGTACAACTTAAAGAAAACAAGAATGTTGTCTTCTAACTCTGACATTATACCTTGTTTGTACCCGCCAGCGGGAACTTCATTGCAGGCCGTGTGTCACCCTGACCACGTCTATCTCTGGGGGTCGCACGTTGCGGGCAGAGCGCAAGGCATACACCAGAAAACGCTGTCCTGTGGTATGGTCTCTTCCAACTTCATGTACCAGCGTAAAGATTAAAGTGGAAAACTTCAGACTTTGGCTTCTTTTTTAATCTTTTTGGAGATTAAGTGTCTAAACTTAACTTAAATGGTTTTTTACAGGAGTTAAAGTACATAAATGCCTTTTTACAGCTTAATCATTTTTGGTCTTCTGTTTAGTGTTGTATTTCAATTGTGGAGCCTCATTTTAAGTGTTCATTCTTTAAGATTTAATGCTTGCTTTTTCTTTTTATAGCTAATAGTGAAATCTACAAACCAAAACAAGAACTTTTAAATCTGGGATATCAGTTAAAGATCATATGCACAAAGCAATTGTCATGCTAATATTGTGGCCCTGCCTGAAGTCTGTTTGGTAGCATTCTGCCTGGCTCACTAGAGGTGCTGCTAGGCTGGCAACTGGGGAGATCGAATTCCCATGTTCTAAATTAAATCCATCTTGTACAGCATGTGGGGACTCCAGTGAGTTTCAATTCCCAAATTATATTTTGCTAATGACTATGCATGTGATCTTTAATTATTGAAGAAAAGGATAAAGTGAGGACTTAAAACAATTCATGAAAGTGGACCTTTGCACGCTTGTGAGGATTGCACACATCTAATGGTTGTTTTGTTTTTGTTTTAGGATGTGTAAAGAAACCATCTTACAGGACGACATCGAAGATTGCTTCATCTTCTGTTGACCTAAGATGACTATTTTGTAAAAGACTTTGTAGTGTATGTGACACAATTGTGTCCCTGTACATAGCTGCCAATTAGTTTCTTTGTTTTTACTTTGTCCTTTGCTATCTGTGTTATGACTCCGTGGATTTGTGTTTATACAAATTTTTATTTGTATGCTTTCATGTTAAACCTCAAATAAATGTTTCCTTATGTGATTGTTTTTCTGCGTCAGGTACTGCATAGTTCTGTGGAAATGTAATTTTATTTTTTAAAAAAAGCAATAATTAAGGCGCAGCTTATTTTGTAGGGGGTTTGGTGCACAGGAAGAAACTGGTCCTGGTATCCCCTTGCTCCTGGTTTCTGTGGGTGTTACTCTGTGCTTAAAGTCTAGTGCTTCATCTCTGTTGAGTGAGATTCCTTCCACAGCTTTTGACCGATGTTTCCCAAGGTATCTGGAGACTGACACTCTGTTAATTGGTTGGTGAATCTTTGTGCCACCTGGCGTGCTTTCAGACTACAGTTCTAAGGAACGCGCCTTGCTGGGCTAGGCCTGTGCCTCCCTGCCAGTGCTCTTTGCCACAGAAGCCTATTAATTGGCTTTCTTTGCTTTGTGCCTATCTGACAAACCATTGTATAATTTACAGGTTACTTAATGGCTTGTCAGCTAGAAAAGCTTTAGCTGATCACCATGGCTGTTGGGTTTCAAGAAAGTACTGTAGGTAAGTGTGAGGGAAGGACACTCAGCTGGTAACAAGTTTCATCAGATACATCTGAGATTGTCCACTAAAGCTTGGGTACAGGGGGGTGAGTCTTTAGGAAGCTCAACATTAGTCCATCCCACCATAGTGCTTGAGCTAATTAAGTTTAAGCAGTTCCATATTCAGGCAGAGAAAGGGAGCAGTGGGGGGGAAATGTCATTAGTCTGTCTTCTGGTGTGTTGAGAACTTTGTAGGATTCAAGGGTAATACAAGCTCTGAGTTTTCTACTGAATGCTTGGACTTAGAAACGGTGTCTCCATGGTTTCATGGGAGCTTCTGGGTTTGAGATATGTGTTAAGAGTACCTGGTCTTACACCAGTGTAAGCTTTTTATACTGATTTTTTTTTTTTTAATGCCTACAACTTTGTTCCAGTGATATTTGTACATGCTAGGCTGTCGGGTCATCATGCCTTGGCCTTGTTTTCCTCTGGCCAAATACTGGTGTTGGTGATTAAAAAGAACTGTTTGGACGCAGCAGCCAGTAAATGGGAGGGAGATCCTGTCAACGTGTTAGTAGGTACAGCATCCAGGATAAGACTGTGAGTTCAAGCTTGCAATTAGGTGACAAGTTGACACTGAGATTGTCATTTCCCCTGATCAAAATGAATAAAGTCTTTTAAAAATAAAACCTCAATTAAGCCTTTATGTATGACTTTATAATTAGAGATGGTTTACTAAGGATTGAAGGGATGAAGATGTACTTGGTCACTAAGGTGCCTTGAACTTTGGAAATTCTTTGAGAAATATGAAGCTGCCGTGGTTAAATATTAAATAATCTGGGCGTTTCTTAGTTGGATTATCAGAGGGCGGTGCCAGCTCCGAACTGACGGGAGTGAATACGGAAGTGAGATGGAGGAATCGGTCCATGCGTCTCACTAGTTTATTCTGACAACATCTTGGCTACTTGTGTAAGATGAGGATTATGTCATTGTTGGTCTGCTGAACTTGAGTAAGCAGAGCCTCTTACTGCTAGGTGCATTTTACATATAAAATGGCAGGGAGGCATTAGTAAGAGAATACAACACATTTTTAAGTTATTACCAGGACTTTTATCACGAACAAATGGTCATGTAGTTCTCCGATTTAAAAGGGTACCTGGAGGGCTGGGTAGATTTCTTTCACGTTCAAGACAATATGAAAAGAGCTGGGACTGATAGTGTATAAATAAATAACCCAGCTCTTAAAATGGAGGCTCTACCTCCTCCTCTCCCACCCTAGCTAAATTGATAAACTTAAAATTCACTGAGAGCCTTTAATCCTAGCACCCAGGAGGCAGGTGGATCCCTGTGAGTCCAAGGCCAGCCTGTTATACAAATCAAGTACAAGGTAGCCAAGGCTACACAGAGAAACCCTGTCTGGAAAAACAAAAATAATTGCAAGCTGCTTTGGGGGACCAGGGAACTGAACCCAGGTCCTCTGCAGAAGCAAGTACTCTTAACTGCTCAGCCATCTTGGCACAGCCTCAAGTTTCTGAGGCCTTCTCACTTGAACTTGGAAGACAGGCAAGTGTACTGCCACACCTGCCTGTGTAGGTCCTTGGAGGGTAGTTTTAAGGAAGTTTGAGTGATGTGGTTTCCAACTTTGTCATCATCAGAACACTTTATTTTCTCTTCCCATACACTGGATTTTGTTTGAGCACAATTTCCCCATGATGTATTTGAGTTCCTCCTGCTTCAGTCTCTTTAATGCTGGATTGCTGGTGTGCAAGACACACTCTTTGCTGACTTGTTAAAAATGGGGGAGGGGGTGATTTTCATTGTCCTTTGGCATTTCTATTAACCAAAGGTAGGTAGCTGTCAGAACGCTGAGAGATGGTGGGCATCATGCCAGTTAAAATCAGATAAAATGTTCTTGTCATGCTGTGCAGATATTTCTGTTGATTTCTGCCACACTAGAATACTGAAAATAAGCCCAGGAAATTTCACTCTTAGAAAGACTTTAGCAGCACACTTAGCACATCACTGGGGGTGAGGACATTTAGGAAAGCGTCACCGCTGTGATCTGGGAAAGGGAAACTTTAAAGCACTAGACGATGTGCATACTTAGGGATTTCCTAAAGTTAGCATTTAAATGGCTTTGGAAATAAAGACACTGCCTCCCCCCAGTTTTGTATAATACACTCTGTTTTCAGTAGTTAATGTTTGTACACAAAAGTCTTAAGAGTCCATCTATTCTGACCCAGTTCATTCCCTGTTTAACTTTTTGTTTGTTTTTATTATTGTTGTTTTGAGAGCCGGGTTTCTCTGTGTAGCCTTGGCTGTCCTGGACTCACTTTGTAGACCAGGCTGGCCCGGAACTCACAGAGATTCGCCTGCCTCCACATCCCAAGTGCTGGGATTAAAGGCGTCCACCACCACGCCTAGTTTAAAATTAGCTTCGTTTGGTGGCTCACAATTTTAATCCTAGCACTCAGGATGCATAGGCAGATGGATGGCTCTCTGAATGGAAGGCCAACCTGGTCTATAAATGGAGTTCAAGGCTAGGCAGAGCTACACAGTGAGACCCTGTCTCAAAACCTATAAACAAATAAAAAATACAAGTTAAAAGTCAAGCTGGGCAGTGGTGGCGGCACATGCCTTTAATCCCAGCACTTGGCAGGCCAAGGCAGGAGGATCTCTGAGTTCGAGGACAGCCTGGTCTACAAAAGTGAGTCCAGGACAGCCAAGGCTACACAGAGAGGCCCTGTCTCAAAAAACCAAAGTTAAAATTCAAGTGACTCATTCCAGTTCCAATTCTCTGTTGCAGATGGAATTAGTGGCCGGGGGCAGGGACAGGGGGTGTGGTTTGATTTGGTTTTTTGAGACAAGATTTCTCTGTAGCTCTGGCTGTCTTGGAACTTGCTCTGTAGACACGACTGGCCTTGAACTCGGAAATCCCTCTGCCCCTGCCTCCCTAGCGCTGGCATTGAAGGCACGTGTGTGCCACCATTGCCTAGCAGAGATTATTGGTTTAATGTGCTGGGCCCCCAAAAGAATTTCATGATGGATTTTCCAGTGATGTTACTACTCATCCCTTTGGCTAAGATAGGTGTAGGTTTTCCAGTGACACAGAGCCAGCACCATGAGCTTAGCAGGCTGGAATTTTTTTACCTTTTTGCATTATTTTCGAGGGAGCTTTATGTATATGTGTATGAAAGGCAGAAGTTACTGACTCTCTCTCTCTCTCTCTCTCTCTTTTCCTCTTGGACATAAATATTCACCACTTGATAAAAGCATTAAGTGTCTAACCTTGTTTGCAACAACCAAGTAGTGAGTCAACCAGAAAATTAAGTCACTATTGATAATTTGGAGAACGTATGCAAGCAGGTAGTAAAACCTGGTTAAAAATGGTGGTTCGGGGCTCGAGAGATGGCTCAGAGGTTAAGAGCACTGACTGCTCTTCCAGAGGTCCTGAGTTCAATTCCCGGCAACCATAGGGTGGCTCACAACCATCTATAATGTGATCTAATGCCCTCTTCTGGCCTGCAGGCATACATGCAGGCAGAGCACTGTATACATAATAAATTAATTTAAAAAAAAAAATTGTGGGTTGGGATGGAGACATAGCCCAGATGGTAGCATGGTATCTAGCTGAAGCCCTGGGTTCAATTCCTGACATCTCATAAATAGTGTGGTGGTACTCCAGGAAGCTGAAGCAGGAGATCAGAAGTTCAAGGTCATCCTCAGCCACATTATGAGTTTGAGGCCAGTGTGGGATACATGAGACCCTATCTATAATAGTAATCATGTACAGCTAGCTGTCACAGTTTAACTGTTTATTGTCAGAAGCTGACCTTTCCTCAAAATGTCAAAAGTCCTCAGAATTAGCCCAGAATTCACTCCTATTTATGTTTAGAACTACATATTGTCCGTATCGGTGTGATTTTAGGATCGGTCCTTAAAGCTTTGTTACTTACACAATGAAATACGACTCAGCTATTAAAAACAAGGAAATCATGAGAGAGAAAAAAGAGAACTACATATTCACAGTCGCGTACATTAGAGTTGCCCAGTATATATATACTTTTAAGAGCATGTGTGTAGGCGTACTGCACACATCCACAGTCTTCATATCAGGCATCGGATCTTTTCAAGAGAATGAATATACGCGGCTCTACATCTAGAAGCTGCGGTCTAGGTTCAGCTCTTTGCAAACAGAATGAGATATTCAAAACAAAACAAAAACCCTGAAAGCCCTGGAGAATTAAGCAGATACTGGGACTCACCCGGCAAGCCTTGGGGGCAGGCACAGGGGCACACTCTTGCTTTCCCACGGTACAGGAGGTTTCTGTGGATGTCTCAGGTTCCGGCCAACATGCGGAATTTAGGAAGACACTTCTCACGGGTAAAAAAGACCAGAGAACCTAAGCTTCAGCATTCTGTCTGCCAAAGAAGTTAGTTCCGTTACTTTTGAATCCAGCCCCACTTGGGTTCCCAGGATAAGTGTGGAAGGCAGCCAGACTCTTCGTCACAGTGTAACGCAAGTGGCCTCGAGCCAGATACACAGAGTCCTCGGTCCGCTCGGAAACCAGCCTCTGCAGCATTTCTGTTGGCATTCTGGTCTCCCAGACTCCCACAGAATAACCCGTTCATTTCTTCTGACAACATTCTAGAGCTTTTCTAAATGCTTTGACATTCCTTCTGTAAACCAAGTGCAAAGGACCACGGACCACGTGGTCAGTTTTGTCACGGCTTTAGTCCATTCTTGATACCAGTTTTCCGTGTTTTACTGTTCTTGGTGCTATGCCAAAATTCCAGGCAAAAAAACAGCTTAAGAAACAGTCAGTAAAAAAAGAAAAGAAAAGAAAAGAAACAGTCAGTAGTTAAGAGCACTCACCACACCTGTAATCTCAGCACTATGGAGGCAGAGGCAGGTGGATCTCTTTGAGTTCGAGGCCAGCCTGGTCTACAAGGAGAGTCCAGGACAACCAAAGCTCCTCAGAGAAACCCTGTCTTGAAACAACAACAACAATAAAAACCACAGAAACACAAAAAAGACGCACTTGCTACTGCTACAAAGGATCTGAGTTTGGTTTCTAGCTCTCACAGGGTAGCTCACAAGTCTAGTTCCAGTTGCAGGACATCTGACACCGCCCTCTACTGGCCTCCATGAGCACTGCACACACATGTGGTACATAGACATATATGCAGAAACATTCATACACGTTTTTTTTTGTTTGTTTGTTTGGTTGTTGGTTTTTTTTTGTTTTTGTTTTTGAGATAGGATATTCTATGTAGCTCTGGGTATCCTGGAACTCTGTGTAGACCAGGCTGGTTTCAAACTCACAGAGATCCACCTGCTTCTTTCTTCAGAATGTAGGTATTAAAGGGGTGCGCCACTCAAAAAGAAAAAAGAAAGAAACTAAAAGAAGGGTTTGTTTTGGCTTACAGTTTGAGGGTGCAGCCCACCACGGCAGGGAAATCACAGCAAAGGGATAAGCAGCCTGTTGCAGTAACCAGCAGACAGGAAGCAGAGATGAATGCTGTTTCTCTGTTTATTTTCTCCTCTTTATTCAGCCCAGGACTCCAGTCCATGGGTGGGGCCACCTACATTTAGGGTAGGTACTTCCCTTTTGAAGTTAGACCTTTCTAGAAATACCCGTACAGACACACTCAGAAGTGTGTTTCTTTTGTTTGTTTGTTTTGGTTTTGGTTTTTCGAGACAGGGTTTCTCTGTGTAGCCTTGGCTATCCTGGACTCACTTTGTAGACCAGGCTGGCCTCGAACTCGCAGCGATCCACCTGCCTCTGCCTCCCGAGTGCTGGGATTAAAGGCGTGCGCCACCACGCCTGGCTCAGAAGTGTGTTTCTATGGCCATTTTTAGTCCAGTGTAATTACAATCAAGATTACTCAGCACAGGGCTGGACAGTTGGCTCAGTGGTTAAGAGCACTGGCTGTTCTTCCAAAGGTCCCGGGTTCAATTCCCAGCACCCACATGGCAGCTCACAACTGTCTGTAACTCCAAGATCTGACACCCTCATGCAGATGCACATAAATTTAAAAATTAAAAATATTTCAAAAAAATTACCACATAAACATTTAGCCCATAGCAAGTATTGCTGGAATCTGAATGTGGTCTGAGCATGTTCTCTGAAAGGATTCCTGCACGGGAAATCTGGTCCTCAGTGTACGATGTTGAGGGCAGGGGATCTGTAGGGGGTGAAATTTGTGCTGCAAGTCTTTCTACCCACTGACCCTCTCCAGCCCTCATGAGCTCTTCACTGACGCTGTGTGTACATCATAGTTTTGTTATGGGAAGGTTTTCATTTTGGAGGCTTAGTGAGAAACAGTGTGCCACACAATATAGAGAGGGAAGAGTCACCCTCCTGGACTTCTTTACACCAGAACCCAGATGTGTGAGGCCAGCTCTATCAGAAATCGCTCAGGCCAGGGCCTTGAGCAAAGTGATGGCGAGACAAAGAAAGAAGAATGCTATGGAACCAGTGCTGGGACGGGACAGTCATGGTGTGGCAACCACTGTTCAGAAAACCTAGGGGCTTGCTTGCTTTCTTTCCTTCTTCCTTTTTTTTTTTTTTTTTTTTTTTTTTTTTTTAAGATTTATTACGTATCCAGTATTCTGCCTGCAGGCCAAAAAAGGGCACCAGATCTCATTATAGAAGGTTATGAGCCACTATATGGTTGCTGGGAATTGAACTAAAGACCTTTTGGAAGCACAGTCAGCCCCCTTAGCCCCTGAGCCATCTCTCCAGCTCCCTCACAGAAGCTTTCTTTCTTTCATTCTTTCTTTTTTGTTGTTGTTGTTTTGTTTTGTTTTGAGAGACAGGGTCTCTCTATGTATCCTTGGCTGTCCTAGACTCACTTTGTAGAACAAGCTGACCTTGAACTCACAGCGATTTGCCTGCATCTGCCTCCTGAGTGCTGGGACTAAAGATGTGCACCACCACTCCTGGCTGCTGCTGCTGCTTCTTCTCCTTCTTCTCCTTCTTCTTCTTCTTCTTCTTTCTTCTTCTTCTTCTTCTTCTTCTTTTGTTTCTTTCTTTCTTTTTAAGATTTATTTACTTATTATTTATACAGTAATCTGCCTGTATGCCAGAAGAAGGCACCAAATCCCAGTACAGATGATTGTGAGCCACCTACCCTGTGCTTGCTGGGATTTGAACTCAGGACCTTTAGAAGAACAGATAATGGTCTTAAACTCTGAGCCATCTCTCCAGCCCCCACAGTAGCTTTCTTAATGACACCCTGTATTCAACCTTGATGACGTCAGGGCTGAAAGTGGTGTCACCTTTGTGTAGCAAGAACAACAGCCACAATAGAGACTGCCATGTGTACGGAGCCTCTACTGTGTGTACGGAGCCTCTACTGTGTGTACGGAGCCTCTACTGTGTGGTTCCTGCATGAGGATGACCAGATATGGTTTCCCAACTCCTTTTGAAAGTCTGAGATACCAAAATAGCCCCTCCTCTCCCTCTCCTTTTGATTTATTTATTTTTCATTTTTTTGGTTTTTCGAGACAGGGTCTCTCTGTGTAGCCTTGGCCATCCTGGACTCACTTTGTAGACCAGGCTGGCCTCGAACTCACAGCGATCCGCCTGCCTCTGCCTCCCGAGTGCTGGGATTAAAGGCGTGCGCCACCACGCCCGGCTTCCCTCTCCTTTTGAAATAGGCTTTCTCTTTCATGGAAATATGAGACGCCTGTCCAGGATGGAATGGTTCTAAGGTGTTCTAAGGTTCTAATGGTTCTGAGCCCTTTGTGTGCTAAGTTGGCTCAGGCTTTTGCTCTGGCTCTGGCCCTTTCAGGTGGCTCTTGCATCTGTGACAGTGGCCATTAATAAGCCCACAGTGTGCAGAGCGTAGCAGCTAGCTGACAGAAGCCAGTGGGTAGGCAGTGCCAGAGACCTCCTGCAAGCTGAGCAGCTGCACAGTCAGACCGCAAGGGATCATGGTTGCCCTTACCCTCTAAAAGCACTGGCCCCCTAACGATTTGTCCGAGGCTTTTCCTCAACTCACAGTGTAGCCAAGGGTGGCCCTGAACGCCCAATCCTTCTGCCTCCACCTTCTAAGTGCTGGGGTCACAGGCGTTTGCCACCACAGCCAGTGCTGGGGACTGAATGTGTTCTGCGAATCCAGCCACATCCCCGGGCCTGTCATTGTCACTATGACAGCATTCCCACTGCATTCACAGACCCAACTACACAGCATAGCCATGTTGTGGAATTCATTCGCAACCCCAGAAAATAAACAACCGGGGAATGAAGACTGGAAATGTCATAAATTATAAGTCAGTAGCATTTCCAGGGGCTGGAGAGATGGCTCTATGGTTAAGGGCATGTATAGCAGAGGACCCAAGTTCAGTTCCCAACACCTATGGCAAGTAATACACTTCCTATATATCCAGCGCCAGGAGAACCCTCATACAACAACTTAAAAAATAAAAATATATCATTAAAAACAAAAAGTATTTTCATGAGAACAACAGTGTGGATGCAAAACTTGACTCCACAGAAATGCAGAGGACAAATAGAGAAAATGCCCAAACCAGGAGTTTTCAGAAGCCTGCAAAGCCTTACAATCTGAAAAATGTTTGCTTTTTAAATTTTTTTTTAAATTTGATTTTATTTCAGCAGGAAACATGAGCTTTGTGACACTTTCGATGTCTATTGCTCTGGTCTCCCTTCTGAAGGTCCATCAGTGGCCTGGAGACTCACAACATCTCAGTACAGTGGATGAAAAGCGGTGCCAGCAGGCTCCTCCTCAGCATCCCTTCCCTGCAGGCTCCTCCTCAGCATCCCTTCCCTGCAGCTTCCCCTCAGCATCCCTTCCCTGCAGCTCCTCCTCAGCATCCCTTCCCTGCAGGTTCCTGCTCAGCATCCCTTCCCTACAGGCTCCTCCTCAGCATCCCTTCCCTGTAGGCTCCTGTTCAGCATCCCTTCCCTGCAGGCTCCTCCTCAGCATCCCTTCCCTGTAGGCTCCTCCTCAGCATCTCTTCCCTGCAGCTCCTCCTCAGGATCCCTTCCCTGCAGCTTCCCCTCAGCATCCCTTCCCTGCAGCTCCTCCTCAGCATCCCTTCCCTGCAGGCTCCTGCTCAGCATCCCTTCTCTGCAGGTTCCTGCCCAGCATCCCTTCCCTACAGGCTCCTCCTCAGCATCCCTTCCTTGCAGCTCCTCCTCAGCATCCCTTCCCTGCAGCTCCTCCTCAGCATCCCTTCCCTGCAGCTCCTCCTCAGCATCCCTTCCCTGCAGCTCCTCCTCAGCATCCCTTCCCTGCAGCTCCTCCTCAGCATCCCTTCCCTGCAGGCTCCTGCTCAGCATCCCTTCCCTGCAGTTCCTCCTCAGCATCCCTTCCCTGCAGCTCCTCCTCAGCATCCCTTCCCTGCAGGCTCCTGCTCAGCATCCCTTCCCTGCAGTTCCTCCTCAGCATCCCTTCCCTGCAGCTCCTCCTCAGCATCCCTTCCCTGCAGCTCCTCCTCAGCATCCCTTCCCTGCAGGCTTCTGCTCAGCATCCCTTCCCTGCAGGCTCCTGCTCAGCATCTCTTCCCTGCAGCTCCTCCTCAGCATCCCTTCCCTGCAGCTCCTCCTCAGCATCTCTTCCCTGCAGCTCCTCCTCAGCATCCCTTCCCTGCAGCTCCTGCTCAGCATCCTTTCCCTGCAGCTCCTTCGCCCAGACACAGCTCTCCCTCTTTACAAACACATACCCTGAGGCCCTTTCTCTCTCACACACACAGCTGCCCTAACAAGGCAAAAGCATAGGGCTAATTACATGTTGTCAAAAAAAAAAAAAAAAATGAAGAAGAAATGAGCCAGTGAGGGCTTTTAAAAGCTTTCATAGAGAGAGGCCTTGAACCCTAGAAGGTCACATGGGTAGGGGGAAGGGGGAGCCATACACATGTCCTGAAAACAGAAAATAGAAAATAGCAGAGGATACTTTTTTTTTCTCTTCTTTTTGGTTTTGGTTTGTTTGTTTGTTTGTTTTAATTTTATGTGCATTGTATGTCTACGGGTGTCAGATTTTGGAGTTATAGACAGTTGTGAGCTGCCATGTGGGTGCTGGGAATTAAACCCGGCTCCTCTGGAAGAACAGTCAGTGCTCCCAACCACTGAGCCATCTCTCCAGCCCTGGTTTTGGTTTTTTGAGACAAGGTTTCCCTGTGTAGCCTTGGCTGTCCTCGACTTGCTTTGTAGACTAGGCTGGCCTTGGACTCACAGTGATCCACCTGCCTCTGCCTCCCGAGTGCTGGGATTAAAGGTGTGCACCACCACTCCCGGTCTGATTTTTTTTTTTTGTTTGTTTGTTTTTAAGTTAAAACACAAAGTAATAGACTTCATACATGAGTCGTTATATTTTGCTCTAATTCTTTTCCCAGCCTAATTTACATCCCTACCAGGATTCTAAGTCCATGTTTAAGTCTAGGGGGAGGTACCCGGCCTCAAGAATAACTTCTCAAGGCAGAGAACTCCTGAGCACTGAGGAGACAGCATGGGCTGCATAATGAAAGATTCTGGCAGAAAAGCAGTTGGGGCTGGGCAGTGGTGGCACACGCCTTTAATCCCAGCGCTTGGGAGGCAGAGGCAGGCGGATCACTGTGAGTTCGAGACCAGCCTGGTCTACAAAAGCAAGTCCAGGACAGTCAAGGCTACACAGAGAAACCCTGTCATGAAAAAGAAAGAAAGAAAGAAAGAAAGAAAGAAAGAAAGAAAGAAAGAAAGAAAGAAGCAGTTGGGCCTGGGATGTAGCTATTGGTAGGGTACTTATTTGCCTTGCACACACAGTCAGAGACTTGGCTTAGCTCCTCAGCATCATATAGGGGTGTGGTAGTGCACACCTGCAATCCCAGAACTCTGACGGTGAAGGCAGGAAGACCAGTAGTTCTAGGCCAACCTGGCCTATATGAAAGGCTGTCTCTTTGAACAGTTGTACCAAGTTAAAAAAAAAAAAACCAAGAACTCTCAGTGCAGAAATAAAGGTGATCATTTTGATGTAGCTGGAACGGAATGATGGCTGTCAAGTAAGTCAACCACTGCAACAGAAAGAGGGGCTCCAAACAGCCATGGGACAGAGAGCTTTCCCTAAATCTTTCCTGAGGCTGTCAGTACTTAATGTTAGGTCTCAAAGCCAGGATCAGTGGCTAACTGAGGTGCCTAATTAATAGGGTAGTTGAGCTTTCATCTGCAAACGGTGACTTTTCTATTATGGTTTTTCCATAGTAATTTTCCTGAACTCTAGCTCTGGCAAAATAAGTGTTGGAACTATAAAATGAAAAGTACATCATGGGTGGATGTGTTGGCACACACCTTTAATTGGGAGGCAGAGGGAGGCAGATCTCTGAGTTCAAACCCACCCTGGTCTATGGAGAGAATTCTGGGCCAGCCAGGGCTACATAGTAAGACCAAATCTAAGTGTGTTCCAACAAACATATTTAGCCCGTTGATCGACTCTGTCCTGCCTCACTTTTCTTTTGTTTGTTTGTTTGTTTTGTTTGTTTGTTTGGGTTTTTTCGAGACAGGGTCTCTCTGTGTTACACTTTTCTTATATTGGGTGCCAAAACATGGGACCCATTTAGGATCGGTCCTTCCTCCCTGATTAGGAGCATGAACACCCTCTGAGCTCACCACACAAACCAAACAGCCACCAGTTGTCATCCGAGATTGCAGGTTCTGTGACTTCTGCCTCCATGAACGGTGCAACTACCAGAGGCAGAACCCTGGAATTGTACCAGTGCTCTGTGTAAACCCAGCCTGGCCCCAAATCCCTGCTCTCCTGTGGTCCTCCCACTCCATCTTCCTCCCAGAGTCTTTGAGAGTCTGAGAGGCCACTGTCAGCTATGCACCCAAATTCTTCAGGCCAAGTCAAATCCCTGGGCTTGACGCAGAGGCCCCCTGACCAAACCCCTGAAGCCCCAGGAGGTTCTCATTCACTCTTTCACCAAATCACAAACTTGGAGGTCCTGGGGATCTCCCAGGTTTAACTGTGTGATTTCCCTGGGTCTTACAGTTGGGGAGATGTCTCCTCCTAATACTCAGGTCTATCTTCCTCCTCTCCCGTTTGAACCTGAGAGGCCCCTCAGGTCGTGGGATTCGACTCTTCACTAGCCCCGTCAGTCGTTTCAAATTTGAAATTTGAATAAAATTTTACAAAATTGGGCTCTAAATTATCATTCCCAAAAGACTCTCTCTCTCTCTCTCTCTCTCTCTCTCTCTCTCTCTCTCTCTCTCTCTCTCTCTCTCTCCCTCTCTCTCTTCCTCCCTCTCTCTTTCTTCCCTCAGGCGGGCCGAGTTCTGGGATTAAAGGCATGCACTACCACACCTGGTTATAGCACTAACTCTACCCTCACTCAAGATGAGAAGGGCTGTATATGGAAGGCAGCCAGCGACCATGCTGATAAACTCCATTAACAAAATGACACTTCCTCCTTTTAGGAAGAGGATAATCCCTTTAAAGTACTCAAATTAGAATTACCAGCACACAAGCACCAGGGTAAAACACCTGCTGTTAATGATAATTTATTTAGCTGAGGGCGTGCAACAACACCCAGTCCAGAGTTAACTTCGGCAAACTGAAAGACGTCACTCAAGGATCCGGTGAAAACCCTGCTCTTTCCTCATCCTGCTTCTCAGAGGAAATAAAGTATCAATGTGGACGATGACTCCACCCGGAACATGAGTAGAGACCACTCCGAAGACTACAAAAGGGACCCGAGCATCTCAGAACCAACTTCTAGATACGGCCTTCGAGGTTTTCAACAAGAGAAGAGGAAACTGAAAAGGAAAAGGCAAGCGATAGCAAGATGCTAGGCCAGAAGATGGTGCCTGCTTCCAGTTCAAGGAATGGCATTTCCGACCCAGCAAAACCCACTGCCCCAGGGAGGCGGCCTCAGGCCTCCACCCTCCATCCTTGTGTTCAATGCAATCAGACCGGCCACCGGACTAAGGGGTGTTCCGATCCATGGCCACCCTCCAGGGATTGTCCCAGCTGAGCACAGTGGTGCCGTTGGAAGACTGACGTCGGGTTGCGCCAGTGCCCCACGCTCTGACCTCCGCGGACATTCCTCAACCAATGTCTTGGTCTAGCGAAGGGGTCCTGAGTTCGGGGCCTCCTAACAGAGCCCCAGCTCTTCTCATCAGAACCCAGCATGAGAGCCAGGTGTGGTGGCGCACGCCTTTAATCCCAGCACTCGGGAGGCAGAGGCAGGCGGATCGCTGTGAGTTCGAGGCCAGCTGGTCTACAAAGTGAGTCTAGGACAGCCTACACAGAGGAAAACAAACAAACAAACAAAAACCCAGCATGGATGCATGGATGGTGCAGTGGGTGGGAGAAAGACTTCTTTTCTGTTCTTTCTTTCTTTCTTTTGTTTGTTTATTTGGTTTGGTTTGGTTTGGTTTGGTTTTTCAAGACAGGGCTTCTCTGTGCAGCCTTGCCTGTCCTGGACTCACTTTGTAGACCAGGCTGGCCTCAAACTCACAGCGATCCACCTACCTTTGCCTCCTTAGTGCTGGCATTAAAGGCATTCGCCACCACACCTGGTGACCATGACAATACTTATAAAGGAAAACACGTCATTGGGGTTGGCTTACAGTGCCGAAGTTTAGTCAGTTGTCATCATGGCGGGAAGAACAGCAGCCTGCACGTCGACATGGTGCTGGAGAGGGAGCTGAGAAATTTACATCTAGCGCTGAAGGCAGCAGAAAGAGAGACACTGGGCCTGGCTTGAGCATGTGAAATCTCAAAGCTAGATGCCAGTGACACACATCCTCCAACAAGGCCACACCTACTCAGGGAAGACCACATCTCTTAATAACGCCACTCCCTGGGGGCCTACGGGGGTCATTTTTCATGGAAACCACCACAATACAATGTATTCTGATTATGGTTTACCCTCCCCCAACTCCTCCCAGACCTTAAACTAAACCAAATAGAACAGAAAAAAACAAACACAAGAAAAATAGAGTCAAGTGAAAAACACAAGAAACATATATAGACACAGATAGACACACGATCATTCAGACAGGAATCCCATACGAATACAAAACCAGAATCCATCATACATACCCAAGTGACCTGTAAGGTATAAAAAAGAAAAAAAAGAAAAAAAAGAAAAAAAAAGAAAAAAATGTTCTGACTTGACATCGTGAAACAAAGAACCTCCAAAGATGCCACTGAGTTCTCTTTGTGTTAGTCCTCTACTTCAGGGCATGGGGCCTGCCCTTAAGAGTGATGGTGGTGCACACCTTTAGTCCCAGCACTCGGGAGGCAAAGGCAGATGGATCGACGTGAGTTCGAGGCCAGCCTGGTCTACAAAGTGAGTCTAGGACAGCCAAGGCTACACAGAGAGACCCTGTTGGGGGTGGGGAGAGTGATTTGTTTCCCCAGTAAGACTCCATTGGAGAAATAGTTTATTGTTTGTGAGTGGTTTCAATAGGAAACATCCCCATAGGCTCACAGGTTTGAGTCTTGGTCACCAGGGAGTGGCTTTGTTGGAGGAAGTGTGTCACTGGGGACTTTGAGGCCCCAAATGCTCAAGCCAGGCGAGTTCTCTCTCTCTCTCTCTCTCTCTTCCCCCTCCCTCTCCCTCTCTCTCTATCCAGAGATGTAGAACTCTCAGCTCCTCCAGCACCGTGTCTGCCTACATGCTGGCACGCTTCCCACCATGATGATAATAGACTAAACCTCCGACCCTGTAAGCCAGTCCAAATTAACTGCTTTACTTTGTAAGGTTGCTTTTGGTGTCTTTCCGCTTTTCCTCTCAGCCCAAGAGCTCCATCTGCTGCAGACCTGTGCAGACTCTTCCATGCTACCTCAGTCTCTGAGTTCATACGTGCAGTCAGTCAATCCTGCTGCATTTAAAAGGCCTTGTTTCTTTTTCTTTCTTTCTTTCTTTCTTTCTTTCTTTCTTTATTTTTGTTTTTGGAGACAGGGTTTCTCTGTATAGCCTTGGCTGTCCTGGACTCGCTTTGTAGACCAGGCTGGTCTCGAACTTACAGCGATCTGCTTGCCTCTGCCTCCCGAGTGCTGGGATTAAAAGCGTGCACCACCACCACCCGGCTGAAGGCCTTGTTTCTTTGTGTCTTCCATCCCCTCTGGATCTTATACTCTTTCCACCTCCTCTTTGGCTGGGTTCCCTGAGCCCTGAGGGGAGGGGGTTGATGGAGACATCCCATTTGCCATACTGTCTGGCTGCGGGTCTGTGCATTTGGTCCCATCTGCTGCAGGAGGAAGCTTCTCTGATGATGGCTGAGCAAGACACTGATCTATGGGTGTAGCAGAAGGTTGTTAGGATTTGTCCCTTGGTGTCCTCCTCCCGTGTGTAGATGAACTTTAGTGAATTCTTTCCACAGACTAGTGTCCAGTGCTCCACAGCCCTACTTCAGTCTCTGGCGGCTTGGTGCTCTAGGCTCTCTAACCACCAGTCACCTATGTAGGCCTTTCAATCTCACAAGAAAGGAGACCTGTATCCTGAGCCAAGATAAAGGAACTCCTCACCTACCCATCCTACAAGCCTAAAATGTGAACTGCTCACATGATTAGGCCTCTTTGATTTCTTTTTTTTTTTTTTTTTTTTTTTTTTGGTTTTTTGAGACAGGGTTTCTCTGTGTAGCCTTGGCCATCCTGGACTCACTTTGTAGACCAGGCTGGCCTCGAACTCACAGCCATCCACCTGCTTCTGCCTCCCGAGTGCTGGGATTAAAGGTGTGCGCCACCACGCCCGGCTTGATTTCTTTAGCGTATGGATTCCCAACTTCTCCCTCACTGCTCAGCCTCTTTATGAAGCCACTAGAGGTCCCTAGAAGAGCCACTCTTATCCCAGAAATCCCTCCTTTCTCCCAGGAACCTCCTCAAGTCCACCCTCTGCTGTGCCTCTTTGCTGGCACTTCCAGACCGACACAAACCCTCCCTCTTCTTACGTGCTAACCAAAGACAAGCCCCTGTAATAAGTAACTTTTATTCACTTGACGTGATTGCCATATCGGAGGTTTACTGCCTTTGTCTGCTAACCAAGGCTTAGTCCTAGGTTATGGACGTTAGCCTCCATAAAATAGAACTTAGGCCTAGAATGCTTCAGCCTCCGAGACTTCTTTCTGAGCTCTGGCTGGGTGGTCAACTCAGCTGTTCTGGCTTAAACTCCTCTCCAAACTGATTGACTGCTTCTCTGTTTCTCACCGAATTGCTCTGCTTTGCTTCATACTAACTCTAGCAATCTGTTCTAATCTTCTGGCTCCTTCTCATTCTCTGGCTCGTTCTGTCTTCACCTGTGTCCAGCTTGTTCTCTCTTCAACCTGTCTCTAAAACTCTCCTGGTAAAACTGCCTCCTCTCTCTCTCTCTCCGCACTGTTTTATTAAATCCTCTCTCTCCGAGTGAGAGTTGAGTGTATCCTATTCTGTCAAATCTTTCTCTGATTTGCCACTTTGTCTCTCCACTAGATGTCACTTTCAAACATGGGTGCTTCCTTCTACAAACTAACTTTACTTATATTGTTAGGAATTAAAGGTATGTACTAAGAATGTGTCTGTATTTCAGCCAGAGGGATTAAAGGTGTGTGCTAAGGGGGTCTGTGTTCCAGCCAAAGTCGCCTTGTTGCTGCATTAAAATCCCTCTACAAGCCCTCACAATGCTCTGACACATGTTACCACATAGCCTATTTCTCCAAACAGCTAAATGTGGTCACCAGAGGCTGGTCACCCTGCCTCTAGTCCCTGGCCACAATGGCACTGCTTGTCCCAGAGGCAAACAAGATCCTGACCCACACATCCTCACTACACTCTCACTCTGGGATCTCATCAATTACCATGACTTCCTAACTCTCCCCCTGTCTGGTCCAGCTTCCCCATGTTTACTTACTAAATCTCAATCTCCTCTTTGAGCCATTGCCACCCTCAACCCCACATTCCTCCCCACTAACCCTTCCTTCTAGCGGGGAGGTGGTGGACCACTCCTTTAATCCCAGCACTCAGGAGGCAGAGGCAGGTGTATCTCTGTGAGTTCAAGTCCAGCCTGGTCTACAGAGTGATTCCAGGCCAGCCAAGGCTACATAGAGAAACCCTGTCTTAAAAAACAAAACAAAGCAAAACAAAAACAAAAAACCAACCCTCCAAAACAAACAAAAATAAAAAACAAAAACCACCTTTTCTTGTCCTCACATCTCCTTCACTCTTGCTCTGAGACACTCGACCCCTCTCCTAACCCCTTTGCCCATATCTTGGATTACTCCCTGAAAAGCTCCAGAATGCTTTACAGACAGCAGCACCCTAAAACAAGCCCCTAACACAACAGGAGGTGCCATACTTTAGGGGATCTGATGACCCCCACAAGCCCACATGTACCAGAAGTTAAGACTCCTTCCCACAATGTCCCTCAGGCAGAGGTAGTTCTCTCTCTCTCGTTTATTTTTTTAAAGATTTGTTTATTTATCATATACACACAGTGTTTTGCCTGTATGTACACCTGCACGCCAGAAGAGGGCACCAGATCTCATTATAGATGGCTGTGAGCCATCATGTGGTTGCTGGGAATTGAACTCAGGACCTTCGGAAGAGCAGGTAGTGCTCTTAACCTCTGAGCCATCGTTCCAGCCCCAGAGTTAGTTCTCTTAAAATAGCTCTCACATTTGCTTCCAGCCTTACAGTCAACATACACTCAGACTCCAAATACGCCTACAATGTAATACACTCCAGCCATCTTTTTAAAGCTTTTTACTGAATTTTAGTAAGTTTCACATTATGTACCCTAGTCCTGTTCATTTCTCCAACCCTCTTATCCATCCACCACCCTTGCAACCTCCCCTCCAAAGGAAAATTAAAAATATACAAACAAAAATAAACAAGCTGGGCATGGTGGCGCACGCCTATAATCCCAGCACTTGGGAGGCAAAGGCAAGTGGATTGCTGTGAGTTGAAGGCCAGCCTGGTCTACAAAGCTAGTCCAGGACAGCCAAGGCCTCAAAAAAAACTAACCAACCAACCAACGAAACAAAGTATAGAAAAATCTAATTGTAGTGCGTCACCGTATGTCCCACAGCACACCCCTGTATTGACACATCTTCACTTGCAAATGTTCATTGCAATGAGTCATTGATCTGGTTGGAGGTCTCTGGCTTCTGTGACACCATCAATAATGGATCCTCCTTTGGACACTTCCTGGTTATCCTGCTGTTGCCCTGTGTAGATCGTCTTTTCTACTTTATGGCTTCTTCTTTTCTCAACCTTTATCCCCTGGTTTCAACCTCCTATCATTAGATAGGAGAGAAACAAGGATAGAGGGGAGAGAGGAATTAGGAAAACCCCTGAATCTAATTTCTTTCCTTTTGTTGCTTCTTTGGGCACAGCTACTAACAAACCACAACCAACCTCCCTCAACGACCAACAACCGCCGACCCTGCCTCTCGGGGGCCCTTCTATTTATGTTCCCTCTGAAAAGTGGCCAGAATTCCAAGTGTCACTCAATCGCAGAAACTATTTGCAGCTGTCAAACCCACCCTTCTCCTAGAGCACAAGGCAAACCATAGCCAGCTGCTGCGGACAGCCTGAAGCAGCCCCACACCTGGGATTAAAGAGAAAGCACATTCTTACCAATATTCCCTGTTTTTAAAGACACCAAAATTCCAGAATTCTTACAAATGTCACTACAACCCTGTGTCACAGAGCCCTGCAGCTTTGATCAGCAAGACCAGCCCTTTCACAAGCTCCTCCGGTTCATAGATGATGTAGGTTTTTGGTGGGTCGACTATCACCAAACTATAGAATTAAAACAAGGTGAAACTCCTACCCTAGGGTCTAACCAAACTCCAAGGCTTGTGAAGTAAATCCCCTCCCTAATCAGTCCCTTTGAACTCATGTACAAGAGACCCTCATCTCTCCAGGGACTCATAGCAGTTGTAGCCCAACTTCGGTTCCTAGCTCACAGCCTCTGTCTTTTCTCTGTACACAATACAGAACTCTGGAAACATACTGATTCTGCCATATCCTCTGCTCCATAGCACATGTGCTATAAACCTACTGACTCTGACTCTACCCTATAGCGCATGTGCTATAAACACACTGAACGGACTCTGCCCTATAGCACATGTGCTGTAAACACAGTGACTCTGACTCTGCTCTATGGCACATGTGCTATAAGCACACTGACTCTGACTCTGCCCTATAGAACATGTGCTATATACACACTGACTCTGCCCTATGGCACATGTGCTATGTACACACTAACTCTGACTCTGCCCTATAGCACATGTGCTATATACATACTGACTCTGACTCTGCCCTATAGCACATGTGCTATGTACACACTAACTCTGATTCTGCCCTATAGAACATGTGCTATATACACACTGACTCTGCCCTATAGCGCATGTGCTATAAACACACTGACTCTGACTCTGCCCTATAGCGCATGTGCTATAAACACACTGACTCTGACTCTGCCCTATAGCACATGTGCTATGTACATACTGACTCTGACTCTGCCCTATAGCACATGTGCTATATACACACTGACTCTGCCCTATAGCGCATGTGCTATAAACACACTGACTCTGACTCTGCCCTATAGCACATGTGCTATAAACACACTGACTCTGACTCTGCCCTATAGCACATGTGCTATAAACACACTGACTCTGACTCTGCCCTATAGCACATGTGCTATAAACACACTGACTCTGACTCTGCACTACAGAACATGTGCTATGTACATACTGACTCTGACTCTGCCCTATAGCACATGTGATAGAAACATACTGACTCTGTCCCTTGACAGGTTCAATCATTATATTCGTTCTAACTTTATTCTTTGGTCCCTGCCCTTTGATCTGACTCACCACGTTCCTCCAACAAACACTACAAGCTTTTACCACCCAGAGGGGCACTGAATTTCTCAGGGCTGAAGACGACCAGACCAAATCCAACTTGGAAGCCACCCCCTCTGCCTAGCAGGAAGCAGCCTTCCCAAAATTCCCGCCCCTCTGCTTTTTCCCTTTACCCTTCCAGAGCCAGGGGTATATTGAGTAATGAGTAGCCTCAGGCCATGAGGAATTGAGTCAGGCTGTATTGAGGGATAGCCATAGGCCATGAAGAATTGCTTAAGCCCAGCCTGAACTATCTGGTCCACCTGCAAAAACAGTATTCCTTGGAGGACGATAAAAATTCACCCTGTCGTCACCAAAAACAGCTGTAACTTTCTGATAGCTCTGTGTGTGCGTCCCTCAGCCTTGTCAACTTCCATGCTGAGGAAAGGTTGTGGCCCCTCATTTTTCCAGTTAACAGTCTCAGCCAAATGAAATGGAGTTTGTCTGCTCTCTCCCTCACTTTTCTTTCTTCTTTTCAGATTTATTTATTTATTCTTATGTATACAGTGCTCTATCTGCATGTACAGCTACATGTCAGAAGAGGGCATCAGATCACATTAGAGATGGTTGTGAGCCACCATGTGGTTGCTGGGAATTGAACTCAGGACCTCTGGAAGAGCAGTCAGTTCTCTTAAGCTCTGAGCCATCTCTCTAGCCCCTCCCTCACTTTTCTTACATCAGGCTCTTTTTTTTTTTTTTTTTTTTTTGAGACTGGGTTTCTCTGTGTAATAGCCCTGGCTGTCCTGGACTCACTTTGTAGAACTCACGGTGATCCAACTGCCTGTGCCTCCTCTGGAGTGCTGGGATTAAAGGCCTGCACCACTGCACCTACCAGGCTGTTCCACCAGGTTCTTATCGCTTTGGAACTGCAAGCTCAGATTAACCTTTCCTTTTTATACATTGCCCTAACCATGATGCTTTATCACAGAAGCAGAAAAATAACTAATACAGCTTTGCCAGAAACAATTGTTGTCTGTGTGTATGTGTCGTATGCATGATGTCTACATGTGGATACATAGCCTGGAGGTCAGAGGTCAGCTTCCTGCCATTACTTCCAGCTTTTACATAGGTGCCAGACACCTTTGCCTGCTGAGCCATCTCATTATCCCCTTTAATATGGTTTTAAATATGCATTTTATTTTATTTATTTTATTTTTTTGGTTTTTCGAAGCAGGGTTTCTCTGTGTAGCTTTGGCTGTCCTATGCTCACTTTGTAGACCAGGCTGGCCTTGAACTCACAGAGATCCTCCTGCCTCTTCCTCCTAAGTGCGCCACCACACCCGGCTAAATATGCATTTTAATATGTGTTATATACATCTTCAACACACACAAAAAATAATTATTTTTGTCATATTTCTCCCATCATCCTTCTTATCTACTCTTCCCTCATCAAAACTCTTCCTTCCAACAAAATCTCTTGCTTCTTCTCTCTCTCTCTCTCTCTCTCTCTCTCTCTCTCTCTCTCTCTCTCTCTCTCTGTGTGTGTGTGTGTGTGTGTGTCTCCTACTGCATTTAATTAGGATCACTTGCATGAACATGGATGGAGGGTTGTTTATCCAAACAGGAGCAACTTACCAGTGACTACACCGCTGAGGAATAGGGCTCTCTTTTCTCCAGCAACCATTCATTAGCTGCCTATAGAGCTTCAGGGAGGGGGAGGGGTTAGTGAAGCTCCTCCTCCAGTGGAGGTGGTGCTATCGTGACATAACTAGAGGGAGACACAACAGATCTGATATGGAGAGATTTATTTGAGGGAAGGGAAGGGGAAAGGACTTAGGGCCTGAGTGGGCCATGAGGGTAGAAAGAGACAGAAACAGAGAGGCAATGTGTGTGTGTGTGTGGAGAGAGAGAGAGAGAGAGAGAGAGAGAGAGAGAGAGAGAGAGAGAGAGGTGTATCCCTTAGAGAGAGTGCAAAACAGGTAAGAGAGAGACAAGGTGGCAAGTTGGCCCTTTTTTATCTGCTGCCCAAGTGAAGGACACCTGGCACACACCTGGCAGTGGCAGCAGGTGATAATGTCATAGGTTGTTAAATAACCTAGAGGCAGCTGCCTATATGCTAATAGGCAGCCTTATGCAGGTTTCACAGCCGTATTGTGTTCAGCTTGCTTACTTTTTTTTGTTGTTGTTGTTGTTGTTCCAAGATAAGATGTTGATATAACCAGGTTTGGTGGCACTGGCCTTTAATCCCAGCACTTTGGAGACAGAGGCAGGTGGATCTCTGTTAATTAGAGGCCAGCCTGATTTACAAAAGTGAGTCCAGAATAGCCAGGACGGCAGAGAAACTCTGTCTTGATAAACAAAACAAACAAACAAACAAAATAATTGTTATTCATGTGTCTGGAGAGATGGCTCAGAGGTTAAAAGCACTGTTTGTTTTTCCAAAGGTCCTGAGTTCAATTCCCAGCAACCACATGGTGGCTCACAACCATCTATAATGAGATCTGGTGCCCTCTTCTGGAATGCAGGCACACATTCAGGCAGAGCACTGTATAAATAATAAGTAAATAAGTCTTTTCAAAGAAAGACGTTGTTATACACTCTAACGATTACTCTCAAATTCATGAATTCAAATGATCCTCCTGCCTCAGCCCCCAGAGCTGCTAGGATTGCAAACAATCTTCTTCACACGGGGTGAAAGCATTTGTTTATTCACTCATTTATTTGAGATAAGGCTCAGCCAGCACAGTCTAGCCTCAAACCCACTATGACTTCTGACTCTCCTGCCTCCGTCTCCCAACTGCTGGGGTTGTAAGTGGTGTGTCAGTATGTCCAGTTTATGTAGTGCTAGGAGTGATCCCAGGCTCTATGCACTCTACCAACTGAGCCACATCCCTGGCCTTTCACATCATCAATCTGCCTGCCTGTCTGCTGTACAAGTACTGGGATTTAAAGTATGCATGCCAAAAAAAAAAAAAAAAAAAAAAAAAAAAAAAGTATGCATGCCACCAGGCCTAGCTTAAGTCGTATTTTTAATGTCATTAAAATGTGCTTTTCTGAGCAGATAATAGCATTCAGAAGAATTAAAAGCCTCATATAAACAATATTGTTTTCCGTCTATTGACAGAAGAAATCATCCAAGGGGCTAAAACAGTCAAGATGTGACAGTAACACTTTAATTCATCGCTCTAATGCCTTTCCCATAGTACACTGTCTACACAGCATCTGTAATGACCCATTTAAAAGTTTAAGGAAGTCGGGCACTGTGGTGCCGCCTGTAATCCCAGCATTCAGGGAGGCAGAGGGAGGCAGATCTCTGTGAGTTCTAGGCCAGCCTGTTCTACAAAGTGAGTCCAGGAAAGTCAAGGCTATAGAGAGAAATCCTGTCTTGAAAAAAAACCCAAAAAATAAACAAAATAAACAAATTCCTAAACCTTTTATTTTATCAATAAAAATTCAGGAGCCAAAAAAAAAAAAAAAAAAAAAAAAAAAAAATCAGGAGCCAGATACTGGGGTGAACACCTGCTAGCTCGGAGAGGCAGAGAAAGCACCCGGCTGACCTTCCTTATTCAGCTCACATCACCTGATGGAAACGCCCAAAAGGCTCACTTGCTCAGCTGACAGCCCAGGAAGAAAAGGCCAAAAGAACCCACAGCCAAAGGCTTGCTAGCTCAAAGCTCATAAAGCTCCAAAAAACAAAGACCACGAAGCTCAAGATGACCTCAAGAGCTATAGAGCTAAAACCCCAAGAGCCCCTTCTATATCTACATGCTGTTTAAATATCCCTCAACTCACAGTTTCTTCTACTCTTTAATCTCTGTCAGCTGGTTTCTTGCTCTGCCTCTTGACCCAAGGTTAACTTTATTAAATCCTGTGTACAGGCCCGGGTGGTGTTGGCACTTGCCTTTAATCCCAGCACTCTGGGAGGCAGAGGCAGGCGGATCTCTGTGAGTTAGAGGTCAGCCTGGTCTACAAAGTGAGTTCCAAGATAGCCAGGGCTACACAGAGAAACCCTGTCTCAAAAACCAAAAACAAATAAACAAACAAAAATATCCTGTGCACAGAAAGCTCTTGGATTAAAGGTGTTAGGGCTGACTGAACCACAGTTTAGCCACCTGTTTACAATAAACTGAAAGTTCTTGGATTAAAGGGCTCAATCATGTCAAACAAAAGACAGGTGTTTACAATTCACAATGTTGGGGATCACAATGGGATCAAATATCCTGCAACATTTAGCAGCTTAAAAAAAAAAGATTATACATGTGTTAAGTGCATGTATGTATGTGTACTGCATAAATGCTTAGCACTCTTGGAGGCCAGAAGACGGATTCAGATCTTCTGGAACTGGAGTTACAGGCAGCTGTGAACTGCCATGTGTTGGGAACCAAATCCCAGTTCTGTGCAAGAGCAATAAGTGCTAACTGATGAGACATCTCTCCAGTCCCCATGGCATCTTATTTTCCTGGCACTACCTGAAATTATGTCATCGACTGGTTATTCGTCTTGCCCACTAGAATGTCAGGTCCAGTGACTGGACACTATTTGTTTCAGACACTTATATTCCAAACCCCATGCCACTTCTTACATGGCTGATGTGAGGAAAGCTAGCTAGAAACTATGTCTGTATTTAAGAAACATTCTTTTTTTTTTTTTGGAGACAGAGTTTCTCTGTGTAGCCTTGGCTGTCCTGGACTCGCTTTGTAGACCAGGCTGGCCTCGATTCACAGCGATCCACCCACCTTTGCCTCCCGAGTGCTGGGATAAAAGGCATGCACCACCATGCCCTTTTTCTAAAAAATTTTTAAAGTAAGATATCACCCTGTAGCCCAGGCTGGCCTCAGAGTCAAGGCTGCCCTCCTGCCGCAGCCTCTCAGTGCTGGACGCCAGAGGTACCCATCCGCACACCAGCTTATAAAAACAAACAGCTTTGTTTGTTTGTTTGTTTTTGGTTGAAAGGTCAGCAGACTCTTTTATTTGCTTCTGGGAAATGGGGCTCAGGAGTTCTTGGTGGGGCGGGTCCGTTTCCTCTTCACCACCACAGGCTTCTGGCTTCGCAGCATGGCACTGGCACCACGGATGGCTGCCATCTGAAGATCAGGGCGGTACCTGTTCTTTCGGATCATGTGCCTGATGCTGCAGAGGGTGGCCCGAGCGTTCTTGTTGATGGTGGTCCTCACCTAAGAAGGAGTGGGTTTTTGCTGACCGGATCTGCGTTTCACGACCACCACAACCCCATTGCCATCGGCTGCGGGCTCCACTCCCACACTCTCGCAGAGAGCCATGCCGCTGTGGTTGAAGGAGTTGTGAGCTGCCTTCAGATTATTGGGCTCGCTGCTATGCGCCTGCTTGATCCTCTTGATCAGGAAACTGGAAGCAGTTCCGAACCATTATCCACTGCATGTGCGCGGACATGTCGGCGGCTCCTTTCTACAGGGCCGCCGGAGACGGAAAGGGCCCAGGTGCATTTTTTTTTTTTTAAAGATTCATTTATTTATTAAGTATATAGTGTTTTGCCTGTATGTACACCGGAAGAGGGCACCAGACCTCATTATAGGTGGTTGTGAGCCACCATGTGGTTGCTGGGAATTGAACTCAGGACCTTTGAAAGAGCAAGCAGTGCTCTTAACTTCTGAGCCATCTCTTTAGCCCCGCCCCCCCCCCATGCATTTAAAAAATTTTTTTTTTAATTTACGTGCATTGGTGTGAGGGTGTCAGATCTTGGAGTTACAGACAGTTGTGAGCCGCCATGTGGGTGCTGGGAATTGAACCTGGGACCTTTGGAAGAGCAGACAGTGCTCTTAACCACTGAGCCAACTCTCCAGCTCCCCCCCTCCCCCCATGCATTTTTAAAGTAGGAGTTGGTGATTGATTGATGGGTGGAGTGAAATTGAAATGACAGGCGTTTTTGGCAGGGGTGCAGGAGTGGGTGGAGCTGTAAGGAAGGTGGAAGATGCAGATTTGTGGGCAAGATAACAGTGCTGGACGTTTGAAACTCAAGAACTCTTTGGTTCTCAAGGTAGACGCATTACCTAGGATGTAGTTTTGCAGTGACATGACTAGATTTTCTTGTCATTTGGACGCTTTTTCCAGTTGTGTTTAAAGGCACCCTTCTGATGTTTCAGTTGCACAGGTAGGACTGATTACGGTAGGCAGATTTCACTGCTAAACAAACCCTGACTGTCACAGTCAATGAGCTTCTGTATTATCTGAATAGAGTGAGCACTTCTTGATTACTAAAACTAATACAGAAGGGTTACTGTCTGGGAATCGGGTAACTTCACCTAGGCTCACAATACTAGCTAAAACTTTTTTATGATTTGAGGTTATAATGCAATTATATTATTTCCACCTTCCGTTTCCACACTCTAAAGCCTCCTACATACCTCCTCCATTGCTCTTTTATAAATGTATGGCCTCTTTAAATGTTAAATACACACACACACACACACACACACACACACACACACACACACACATACGTAAGTACATAAATATAACCTGCTCTGTCTGTATGTTACTTATATGTGCATGTTTTCAGGGCTGATCACTTGGTGTTAGGTAACCAACTGGTGTCCTCTTCCTGGAGCAAGATTATTTCTCTGATCTCAGCAGTCCTTAGTTGCCTGTACTTTTATGTGTGTGGGAGTTTTGCTGCACGTATGTCTGTGTACCACCTGTGTGCCTGACACCAGAAGAAGCCAAAACAGGGTGTCAGATCCCCTAGGACTGGAGTTACAGAAGGCTGTGAGCCGTCTTGTGAACGCTAGGAACTGAAGTCAGGTCCTCTGGAAGAGTAGCATATGCCCTTAAGCACTGAGCCATCTTCCCAGCTCCAAAGCCCACCCTTAACACCGTGCTTCAGTCCTGCTGAGGGTAGTCTTTAGGCAAATTAATGGGTCTGCCTGGGTAAGTGCTAGTTAACATGATTAAAGCCGCTGGCTGGGCTTGTGGGTCTTTTGTAGCAACGAGCTGGCTCCTCTTGCTGTTTCATCCTGTTCATCACTACTTAAAATCTAAGCAGAGGCTTTGGCCAACACCATCTGTAGATTGGATGGAGAAGATTTTGTTGTTGTTTTTTGTTTGATTGGTTTTGTTTTGGTTTTTGGTTTTTGGAGACAAGGTTTCTCTGTGTAGCCTTGGCTGTACTGGACTCACTTTGTAGACCAGGCTGGCCTCGAACTCACAGCAATTTGCCTGCCTCTGCCTCCCGAGTGCTGGGGTTAAAGGCGTGTACCACCACACCCGGCTGGATGGAAAAGATTACAACTCTCTTCTTGACTCTGGGCCATCTTGCCCTGGAGAAAGTGACACAGTCAAAGCATCAAAGCAATTTTGATTTTTGGTCGTGCTAGGAATTGACTGACACCAGGGTCTCCAGCATGCTAAGCCTCACACAACATCCCAGGGTTGCCTGAAACATACTCAGAGGCCGCTGAAATGATGGAAGTTTTGATGGCCTGGACACTGGGAGGTGATATTGCTTCCTTTCCAGTGGTTTGGAAAAGTCAAATACAGCACCTCTAGCTACATGAACATTACATTTGTACGTATGAATGAGTAATAAAGCTTTAAAAATAAAAAACCCTTTTCTTCTTAAGAGAGTTTACACACAAAGTGAGTCCAGGACAGCCAAGAATATGTAAAGAAACCCTGTCTCAACAAACAAAAAAACCAACCAACCAACCAACCAAACAAAAAGATCATGCATCAAGAAATTCCCAGATGTATTTAGGCCAATGATAAAATGAGGTGAGCAGAGTGCCATTTGAAATCCCTAGGTTAAAAAAAAAAAAAATCTAGTTTGTCTGAAAGACCTCAAATCTAGCCAATTGGATGTACCCTGTATTTTGACTGTTTAAAAAATTCAATGGGCAATTACTGTGTCAACACAGTATTTGTTCCATACTTTCCACCTTTATACAGTATCTTTCTATATATGTGTGAATAACAAAATTAGGATATATAGGAATGTTTATTTCTGTTCTCCATAAACTAATGGTGTCTAGGCGGCTATGATTAAGACCAGCAGAGATAAAGAAGGGTAGTGGGCTGTGTGAAGGGATGATTAACTCAGCTAATGCCACAGGTACAATAACACGGATTGGGATTTTGAAGGATGGATAGCTTACCGGGCAGGTAAAGTTTAAGTTATATGGTTGGAGGAAATGGCACAGGATGTGGACTTTAAGGCCACAGTCTGGAAATAGTGGCTCATCCTTATAATCCCAGATTTCCTGAAGAGGCCACACTAAGCTATACAATGAGCTCCAGGACAGTCTGGGTTAGAGATCCTGTCTCAAAAGAGAAAATAACACAATGCAGACACTTAGGCCACAGTATGAGGAACTGAGTACCATTCAAATACCAGAAGCTACAGACTTGTCTGTGGATTAGACTTTTTGGGAATTTCAAGGTCTTAGTTACTGTTCTATCACTGTGAGGAGACACCATGACCAAGGCAGTAAGAGAAAAAATATTTTAACTGGGGGCCTTGCTTACAATTTTGGAGGGTCGGTCTGTTATCATCACGATGGGAAGCAGGCAGGCAGGGCAATACAGAGCAGTAGCTGAGAGCCTGATGTTCTGATCTGCAGGCAGCAGGCAGAGAGAGACACTGGGCTCTGCATTGTCTTTTGAAACGTCAAAGCAAACTCCCAAGGACACACCTTCTCCAACAAAGCCACACCTCCAAATCCTTCCCAAACAGTTCCAGGCCACTGCGACTAGACATTCAAATGTATGAGTCTAGGGGGCCATTCTTATTCAAATCGTCACAGCCAGTGTTTCTAAAAGGTGTATCATTTGAATCTAAAGGCTGGGTAGTTGTAGCCTACCTATAATATTTGACTTGAGTCCAAGGCCACCGTATTCGGTGCATATTTTGGAAGGTGCAGACAAATGTGGAATCACTTCTACTACTCAGCTGTCTTGACGTTGCCTTTCTGTGATTTGCTTAATACGGTTTTGTAACATTGTACTTTAAAGAAATTCCCGTCACTTGATGCATGTTCTTTCATTGTAAGTATTGTTAACACAAACTCTGGCGACTCATGTTTTGTTTTAATCTTTGGGATTTTCGGGTTATGTATATGCTGACTTAACTACACCATGGGACGCATGTATTTATACTTTTTTTTTTTTTTTTTTGATGTTTTGTGAAGGGGTTAACGCCAGGTTGGCCTCAACAACCCGCTCTACTTTCTCCCGAGTCCTGGGATTACAGTGTGCACCAAGTCAACAGGGCTGAACTCTTGGGGCTCTATGCAGTCTTTTGTAAACTTTTCCAAACCCAGTTTGGAAACTGGATACTAAGCAGTCAAGTGGTTGACAAAAACAAAACAAAATCTATCTATCTGTATTCAATTTACTTTTAAGAGTCTTGCAGGCAGTTGAGTAAGAATTCTGATAGGTTTCTTAACGAATAATTTAAAAATTTGAATCACACACCTAACGGTGTTTCATTTTTCTTTTTATAAAATCGCCACCTCAACACCACAAAACCAGAAACCTCGTAAAGATGATTCATGACATTTATATATCCTATTTAATACAAGGACTGGAAACTCATTAAAAAAAAAAAAAAAAAAACCCTGGCGTCGACTTCAACACACTTCCCAAGCCCCAGTAACTCCAAGGAATCGTGGCTGGCTTTAGGCTCTTCTAATAACGGAAGCACAGCGTTAAGAGTTGGAAAGCAACTCTAAGAAAAGGCAGCCTGCGCCCTCAGCGGCCTTAAGCCAGCAGCCGGCGCCGCGGCGGGACCTCCAATGTCACCCGCCGCAGGCTGGGACGGCGGGCGGAGGAGCATCGGCGACCCGTACACACCCGTGGCCGGCCGTCCCATCCCACGCAGGCCACGGGAGCCAGAGCCGGGGGGTGGGGTGGGGTGTTCCTGAGGGCATCTGCCGAGGGGGAGGACGAGCCACACCCCTCCTCCTCCGAGGAGGCCGGCTCCAGCCAGCCGCAGCCCCAGCCAGCCTAGCGAGGGGACTCCAGGAATCCGCGGAAGGGCGGGGCCAAGGGAAGCGGCCTCTCTAGCCGACCCCTCGAACCTGCGCTCCTTGTTCTCGATGGTCCCCGCGCGGACCCTCTAAAGCACGCCACTTCCGGTTCCCTTTAAAGGCCCGCGCCGCGCGGCGGAGGAGCGTGAGACCGAGTATAAAAGGGAAGGAGCGGGCGGGCGGGCGGGGCCGTGGGGAGGGGGTGGGGTGGGGACTAGCGGGTGGAAGGGGCGGAGGAGGCGCAAAGGGCGCGCTCCGGAGTCACGTGACCGGGACGCGCCGTTCTTCCGTCGGCCATTTTAGGTGGTCCGCGGCGGCGCCATTAAAGCGAGGAGGAGGCGAGAGTGGCCGCCGCTGCTACTTATTCTTTTCTAGTGCAGCCGGGGGAAGAGTTGAGAGTGCGCGCCGCGCGAAGAGTGGGAGGCGAAGGGGGGCAGGCCGGAGAGAGGCGCAGGAGCCTTTGCAGCCACGCGCGCGCCTTGTCTTGTGTGCCTCGCGAGGTAGAGCGGGCGCGCGGCGGCGGCAGCGGCGGCGGGGATTAGTTTGCTGCTAGTTTCGGTTCGCGGGCGGCGGCGGGTGTCGTCTCGGCGGCGGCGGCGGCGGAGGAGGAGGAGGCAGTAGGCACTATGTCGGAGGAGCAGTTCGGAGGGGACGGGGCGGCGGCGGCAACGGCGGCGGTAGGCGGCCCGGCGGGCGAGCAGGAGGGAGCCATGGTGGCGGCGGCGGCGGCGCAGGGGGCATCGGCGGCGGCGGCGGGAAGCGGCGGCGGCGGTGGCGGCTCTGCGGCCGGAGGCACCGAAGGTGGCAGCGCCGAGGCAGAGGGGGCGAAGATCGACGCCAGTAAGAACGAGGAGGATGAAGGGTGAGTAAGGGGCGGCCCCGGGCAGCCGCTCGCCAGCCCCCTCCCCCCCCCCCCCCCGGCCCCGCCATTAGGCCTCGCTCCCGCGCCTGCTCGCCCGCAGGCCCCGAGTGCAGCAGCCGCTTGCTCGGTCGGCCCCTCTTCTACCTCGGGCTCCCCGGGGCCTGCATTTCCTCCTTCCCTGCCTGCTCGCCCCCCTCCCCCATCACACGTTTCCACCTTTAGCCGTCACCATGCTACTCCGCGGCCCGCCCTCTTTCCTCCCTCCCCACGGGTCTCCTCCCACCGACTTAGCCGCCAGGATTTTTTCCCGCCTGTCGGAGCTACTCTCCACCCCCTCCCCCCCAATCTATCCCGGATTTCTAACGTCTTAGGCTTAAAAATGCAAACGCACAGAAAGCTTTTTACCAGGGTTACCGAGGTTTGCTGGGTGCTTCACCGCCACCCCGAGACGGTGCGATTATTTACACACGCTTGCTTTGGGGAAGGTGTAGGCTGTCCACCTCTTTTCTCCCGCGTCGGCCACAGGCCAGTGGTTTTTCGCCTTAGGACTCGTTCGTTCTGTCCGCTGTCACCACGGCGCTCTCAATACAGGCCCTGCATTTGTGCTATAGACAGACTGGGCCTGCCGATGCCCCCCCCCCCACCCCCCCGGTCTGATGGCGCGTTGGTTGGTCCGGCTCCGCGGGCTCCGTTTAAGCCCTTCCTGGTCGATGGGGCCTGCGCTTGACAGGGGCTCTTCTACCTCCTGCCTGCCTCTGCTTGCCCTTCCCCCATTCTGCCAAGTTACTCTCCCTGTTGCACCCTTTTCGCGCCCTCTGATAATGGGTTGCCTATTTGTGCAGATTGTAGTCTTTCCTTACTTATTCTGGGCAACTTAAAATTTTTTTTACGTCTCTCCCGTCTTTTCAGTGCCCTGGAGCCTGTTTTGGTTTCTTCTCCGTCTCGCCCTCTCACTATTGTTGAAAGAAGCCCACTCGCCCTTTAAATTACAATAAGTCCTGTGTTGTTCAATGGATTGATTTTTGTTTTTCAGGATTTTTCAATACTAACTTGCTTCCTCTAATTGAAGTAACCTTTATATTGCCACCAAAAGTTGCTTTTAATATGTTAAAATGCAGCCTTTGGGAGCAGAGTGTCATACGGGAGATTAGGAAGTGGGGGGGGGGACGGGACGGCTCGATCCGGGTCTTTAGATTTTCTTGTTCCCATTACAGATTGCTGATCTTGAGTTAACGGTTTCGATACTTTTTATAATGGGGCTGTGCGTATGCAGTTTTTTTTTTTTTTTTTAAAATTATAACGAGAAAGTTTTGGTGGGAAGTTTAAAGTGTCATTTTAACTTGGTGTTAGAAACCGTGATTTCCATTAGTGGTTAAGAATATAAGATTTGTAAGGAGGTTGGGACAGCAGAGAAGTACTTGGAGTATAATTTCTAAAGAACTCTCAGTTCGGGCTGACGCTTAGTCAGCTACTGGTTGTGCTGGCCTTAGTGGAGGGTCAGGGGTGGGAGGGAAGAGAATTTAATAAATGGAGCTAATCTTGAATGATATGTGGCTTAATTTGAGAAAGGAATACATGGTAAATATTAGAAGATTTAAGTTTCTAACATTTTGGGTTTTGCTTTCTGAATTATGTTCTTTGGACAGAGGCACCAAAATGGTTAATTGTGTAACTGGGGCAGGCTTTCTATTACCCCTGAAATTTGAAGTTAGTAAGTAGCTAGCTGTCTTTGTAGTTATTTTTTTGTTGAACTGAAGTATAAATGAATTAGTTTTTAACCCTAACAATGTCAAAAACTAAAACTAGAATTTTGATTGGTTGCTGTACCGGTTGTTAATTCCCTAGCCATTCAAACTCCTCCCCACGACACACTGAAGCAGCGACGGCACAGCGGGAAGAATGGTAAAACTTTTACATTTTATTTCTGTCTTATAAAGATTTCAGTAGTCATAACATGCAGAGGCTCTGTAATTTAGTTGCCCATTGAGTCCCAGGAGATTCTGACATTAATACGGTAGGCTGAGTCTTGTGCCTGGGATATAAAGCCTTTCTAGAGATCCTAAGTGATCTGTGGGCAAAAATGATGCCATTGCGTGGTTTGTGGTAATGCATGATGTGTTGACAATTTGGCCAACCTAAACTAAATGTAATTAGTAATTTTTCTTTTAAATATGGGCAAAGAGAAAAGTTACTGTACTTTCATTTAGTTTTTATTAGGTTGAAATATTTTTGTTTAAATTCTAAGCTTAATGCTAAATATAAAGGTTACTTTATAAAAATATTGTGTGTTGAAATGTCTTGCATGTTATACTGAAGTAGTCTGTCAAGTAGACAGTTCCTTAAGTATTACTGCGCTTTACGCAAAGTCCTATGTCTTCACTGACAGTATAAATACTTAAATCATCGTGTATGTGGTATTCATAGGTGGGCCAAATGTGGCTTCCCACTACAGCTCTTACCAGATTTTTTATTTTCAGTGTGATTTGGCTGGAATGTTAATTACAGTTGGTTGACATGTGTTCACATTTGCATGACTTCCCTTTGGAGGCTGGTAGGTTGAGTGTTCTTTTATCCCACTTCTTCTCCTAAAATGTCAGTCTCTGCCCTTAGCATCATATTTTAATTCCCCTGGGATTGTGTCTTTCACCATTAGAAGTTAGAAAGCCAGTACATTGCCTTATGTCTGTACAAACCATATTCTATTAAATTATTTTGGAATATGTTTAAGTTTTATATGGGGTTTATTTTCTAACTATTCTCATTTACTGATGCTTGTCTAGTTTTAAGTTGGAAGTAAAGTAGATTAACAGACAAAAGAAAAAGCAAAATGGAAAAAAACTTAAGACTAGGGCCTGAGTGTGATATAGTAAATAATGTTTAGATGAATATTTTATTCCGGTGTCCTCTGGGCACAGTTAGTTGAGTAATAATCGCAAATTAAAATTAAACTGACTTTATTTGACTTATTTGAACCTTAGTTGTTTGTAGGAAGTTGAATTGACCATGTTTTGGATTTGAAGGTCATTGTTTTTACTCTTAAGAGAGTTATCTTTGCTCCTTCATTTAAGTAGCAAAAACGTGTAGAGCTTTCTGGGGCCGCTTTTGGAGAAAATTTGGTAACTTAGGTAAATGTTATGGAAGAGTAGTAGGTTTTACTCAAGGTATTTGTGCTTCGAAGGCAGTCTTACCCTCTAAGGTTTTGGAGACAGCCTCACTATGTTGCCCAGACTTAGGAGTCTCTTTTTTCAGGCTCCCAAGTCTCCTGGACTACAGGTGTGTTGGCCACTATGTGGCCAGATTTCCCCCATCTATCCATCCATTGATCCATCAATCCATTGATCCATCCATCCTCCCTTCCATCCTTCCATCCTTTCTTCCTTCCTTCCTTTTTTCTTTTCTTTCCTTTTTTCAAGACAGGGTTTCTCTGCGTAGCCTTAACTGCCCTGGAACTTGCTCTGTAGACCAGGCTGGGCTTGAACTCAGAACTCAGAGATCAGCCTGTCTCTGCCTCCCAAGTGCTGGGATTAAAGGTATGGACCACCACCCGGCGGTCTCCCCTATCTTATTCTCCCCTCTTCTCTAATTTGATTTGGTAATTGTCCATTTACCCAACTCCATTTTGTTGCAGATGCTAAACTTTCTAAATAAAACACTGAAGATCTTTAAGCATGTGTTTTTGTTCCTCATGTGTTCCTGTCTTCCACGTCAGTTTAATAATATAGTCTCTATAGTGTAGATGAGACTGGTTAGTAGACTAAAAATCATGTAAAGTTAAATTTTTAAAAAATATTTATTATTTATATATAGTATTCTGCCTGCACACCAGAACAGGGCACCAGATCTCATTATAGATGGATATGAGCCACCGTGTTGTTGCTGGGAATTGAACTCAGGACCTTTGGAAGAATAGCCAGTGCTCTTTACCTCTGAGCCATCTCTCCAGCCCTAAAGTTAATTTCTTAAACTCTTCTGTGTGCAGTTCCTGTTAAAAAGAGGTTTCATCCTGAAGTACTGTTTTTGAGGCAAGGTCTCCTACATGCCTGGGCTGGCCTTGCCCTAATAATATTCCTATCTCTACTTCAAGTGCTGGAGATTGTAGGTATATGCCGCTGTTCCTGCCAAAATATTTTTACAGGTGAATTTCTTTGACATGGTTGCCTTTTTGAATATGAGAGTGAACAGTTATTTTTAGAAGAGTACCCTTGTTTCAAGATAAATAGGGTTTGGCAACAGTGGCTCCATTACCATAGTAAATTGGCTTTCTGAGTTCACCTTTAAATTATTTTTGATATTAGGTTTATTTGTGCATCAGTGCTTATGTGGAAGTCAGAGGAAACTGGTAAGCGTCTGTTCTCATTTCTGTAATGTGGGTCCTGGGGGTTGAACTCTGGTCATCAGGTATGACAGCAAGTTCCTTTACCTGTTGAGTCATTTTGCTGGCCGCTTACTTTGTCTGTTTTTGTTTTTTGAGACAGAGTTTCCCTGTGTATCCTTGGCTGTCCTGGACTCACTTTGTAGACCAGGCGGGCCTTGAACTCACAGCGATCCACCTGCCTCTGCCTCCTGGGTGCTGGGATTAAAGGTGTGCGCCACCATGCCTGACCCGCTGGCCACTTAATTTAAAATCTACAACTCTGAGATCCCTGTTAGTTTTTATATATAGTAGTAAGTTGCGTTGGAATTTCTCATTTTGATTTGTAGTGAGTAGTCTGCAATGCAGTTCTTTGGGGATAGGTAGTGTCTGGTGAAATGTGTATGCTATGTTGTAAGATATGGGGAACAGTTTTTAAAATTTAAAGACCACTGAAAACAATACTATGTCAGTTTTATCAGATTAGATACATGACTCACCCCCTCCTCTAAACATCCTCCCTACCTCTGCAATGTGGTTGATAGGAAGCACAGCAGTTTCATTGAGTTGTTAAGAGTCTGACACTGTCCTGCAACCGTTAGTGTGATTCTCCTTAGAAACGTTCTGTCCTGTTTGAAAAGGGTCTCATTTTTTGTTTAAAATAGTGGAGCGTATAATAGAAACCCCAGTGTTTCTGGGACAGTTTAAAAATTGCTTTGAAAAATAGTACTTTTAGAGTAGTCAAAAGCCAGATTTACTAGGATTTTGATTTAGTGAGATTGGATTTACAGCCAAGACTGTAAGTAGATAGGTCTCCCTGGTCACTTCCTATGGTAATGTTGTGGAAGCTGAAGCCTCAGATTTAGGGGAGAAGCCGTCGGTGTTTTTCCTGTCGATGATGGAGATGAGACTCAATGCCTCGCAAGAGTGTGGGCAGCGTTATACCCCATCTAGGAGTGCTGGGTTCCCTTTGTCATCTACAGAGAGATAGGAAATAATGTGCAGGCCTCCTCTTGGCAAGTGCTCTTTTTTTTTTTTTTTTTTCCCCGAGATGTGGTTTCTCTATGTATCCTTGGCTGTCCTGGACTCACTTTGTGGACCAGGCTGGCCTTGAACTCAGTGTGATCCACCTGCCTCTGCCTCTGCCTCCTGAGTGCTGGGATTAAAGGCATGGGCCACTACGCCCGGCAGCAAGTGCTCATTTTTGAGACAACACCTTAAACTTGGGAGACGTTTTCCTTGAGCTTAAGCGACACCTGTATAAATGCATAGATAGTTTTAGTAATTTATCTTGGGTAGTCTGAAGTATGTAAGACATCCCGTATCTATGGTTAGATTGGTAGATGTGTGTATGTATGTATGTGTAAGTGTGTATGTACGTACATATGTACCTAAAGTCCACTTTGCTATGATTTAAGGCCATCAGGAAAGATAACTAGTTATCTTTTAGTCTTTAGATGAGGTTAGAAGCCATGTCTGAGAACATAAACATGTAATGACTTTCCCGTTTCACTTGGGGCCCTATGCTTGGAATGTGCATGCTTGCAAATGCAATGATAAAGAACTGGCTACTTAGTTTGATTTGACTATAGTTGTGCTTCAGTATTATAGTAAATAGGACACTAAACTGGATGCAGGAAGCCTGGGATTTGTTTCTGTTACTTCCGTAAGTGTGGTCTTAGGTAATAGAACACATTTCTACTTGGTTTTCTGATCTATTTCCTGGAAACAATGCTCACTTTAGGAAGACTGACTACACAGCTTGCTTTCATCTCTGTGTGTATTTGTCCAATGCCCTAATAGTTGCTACTGCCAGTGATTTACTCCTGTGGAGTAAACAAAGGTAAGCATATCTTAGTTTCTGGAGTGTTAAACCTAGTATGTTCATGCTTTGTACTTGAGTATTTATTTTATAGTGGGGGAGAAGACATCATACTGGCATGATTGTCCAGTAGTCATAGTGATAGCTTTAAGTGTTGGGTTCTATACCAGAAGATGTGCTCATTTACACTTGGAGACAGAAATGTATCAAGCAGATAGATCCACTGAAAAGGCAACTGATAAATAACATGTCTTGGAAATGATTTCAGGTTTTTGATACATTAAACAGTGATTAGATTTTTAAAAAAAGAGTTGTTATTACTGGGCTGCACAAACACCTGCAGGCCAGAAAAGGGCATTAGATTACATTATAGATGGTTGTGACCCACCATGTGGTTGCTGGGAATTGAACTTAGGACCCCTGGAAGAGCAGCCAGTGCTCTTAACCTCTGAACCATCTCTCTAGCTTGTGATTAGATTTTTTAAAAAAATTATTTATTTATTATTGTATACAATGTTCTACCTGCATGTACACTTGGAGGCCAGAAGAGTATCAGATCACATCGTAGATAGTTGTGAGCCACCATGTGGTTGCTAGGAATTGAACTCATGACCTCTGGAAGAGCAGTCAGTGCTCTTAACCCCTGAGCCATCTCTCCAGCCGTGATTAGATTTTTTAAAGCATTGAAAGATGTTAGGGGTTGGGGATTTAGCTTAGTGGTGAAACACTTAGCCTATATTCCTAGTTTAAGAAAGGTAAACATCCGTTTTTTGTTTTCATTAGTGACATCTAAACTGATACCGAATAGATAATTTCTAATATTGTGAATAGGTAGTGCTCTCAGTTAACAGAAACATTAACCTCTGGATTAAGGAAACACCAGTCTTTAACTTCTAGGTAAGTGGAAGTGTACTTTGTAAAGGTGGAGTTTATTTAGAAAGTTAAACAGTATGTATGTTGGAAATACTGGGTTAAACAGTTAAGTCTCATTCATTCATTCATTCATTCACTCACTCACTCATTCATTCATTGTTTTCTTGAGACAGGGTTTCTATGTGTAATAGTCCTGTTCTCCTGGACTCACTTTGTAGATCAGGCTGGCCTCAAACTCAATAGTAAGCCACTTGCCTCTGCCTCCCTGAGTGCTGGGATTACAGGCATGCGCTTAAGGTTTATTTTTAAAAGCTGTCGTGTTTAATTTATTAGATGTTATGTCTGCCTGCCTTCCTTTCTTCCTTTTTCTTTACATTTTTCATACAGGATCTTACTCTAGCCCTTGTTGGCTTGGAAGTTACCAACTGGCCTCGAACGCCCATCCATCCTTCTGTTCTGTCTCCTGAGTGCTGGAAAGATGTTTTCAATCTAGTCATCTTTTTAAATGATGGTTGATTTGGATTCTTTTTGAAGTGTTGAGATTTAATGTAAAGGAATTTAAAATCTTGCTTTGAATGTTTGCTCTTTTTATGTTTAGTCTTGAATAATAGGATTCTTTTTCACACTTAGCTTTAGAAAGCATAATATAGAAAACTTAGGGGAGGAATTGCCTGTTTAATAATGGGCAGATAATATTGGGATATAGATTTTTCTGATTAAAGTTTTTTTGACTAGCTAAACTTAATACAGTTTTAAATAGTTAAAAAGTGGTTTTCAGGGCCAGGCAGGGTGGCATACGCCTTTAATCCCAGCACTTGGAAGGCAGAGGCAGGTGGATCGCTGTGAGTTCGAGGCCAGCCTGGTCTACAAAGTGAGTCTAGGACAGCCAAGGCGACACAGAGAGACCCTGTGTCCAAAAACAAAAAAAAAAAAAAAAACAAAAACAAAAAAAAAAAAAAAAAGAGAGAGAGAGAGAGAAATTGGTTCTCAAGTGTCATAAACCACATCAGATACTACTGTCAAAATTTGTCAGGTTATTTCCAAGGTTAGTTTTTATGTTGCTTGTAAAGTCACTCCCTACCAAGTCATAGTTCTCCAGTATTAAAAAGTAATGGCCTTATTCTTAGAAGTAACTCAGAATTTCTAAAGAAAATGCTCATTAATGCATGCCAGCGAGATTTTATTGGAGTTTATTGTAGCATTTTGAAAATTGAGCTTTATTGATGGAGTACCAGAAGAGTTATGTAAATAAGTGTGCTTGGATAACTTTATTATAAAGGGTATTAATGAGTAGGCGGTCACGGCTAAAAACATGTATCACGCTAACGCTCGCTATGAGTTTGTTTATGTAAGGTAATGTGTTGTTGGAAGTGTTTAAACATTTTATCTCAAAATTGGGGGTTAGAGTAAAGACTTGGTATAGAAAGCATCTTAAATACAGTATATAGTATTGAGTGTTAAGTGTTAAACCTAGTGATCACCATTGTCTGGAGAAAATTAGTTTTATGTATTGGGGAGAAGAAAGGGGTGTTTTAAAAATTTATTTATTGGGGCTGGAGAGATGGCTCAGTGGTTAAGAGCCTGCTCTTCCAAAGGACCCGGGTTCAATTCCCAGCACCCACATGGCAGCTCACAACTGTCTGTAACTCCAAGGTCTGACACCCTCATACCAACACAGATAAATTAAAATTAAATAAAATATTTATTTATTTATTTTTATTTTTTATTTTTTGGTTTTTCGAGAGAGGGTTTCTCTGTGTATCCTTGGCTGTCCTGGGCTCGCTTTGTAGACCAGACTGGCCTTGAACTTGGAACAGTCCGCCTGCCTCTGCCTCCCGAGTGCTGGGATTAAAGGCGTGTACCACCACTGCCTGGCTTTTTTTTTTAAGATAGAATCAAACAATAGCTCAGGCTATTGATCCTCCTGCTCCAGTTTTCTAGGTGCTAGGATTATAGTCATGGACCACCATACCCTGCTAATTAGGATTTATTCAGGGGCTTTCTGTCAGCCCTCACTGCTTGTTAGGTATTGCTTTGCATGCCGTACTTACTCAAAAATACTGGCGTATGTAGGATAGAGTTGTTACTGAGAGGACTTTAGAAGCTACATTCATTCTATCAGGATCAGAGTCAGGTAGGTCACACCACCTGTGCCCCAGCTCCAGGTGCACCTGCAGTTGTACATGTACACAGCTCTCAAAAACACGTGTAGAAAACCATACACAATAGCCCTTTTTTAAAAAAAGAGAAGTATTATTTTTAGGCCATGTGTTTTAACCTATAGGTATTTAAATGTTTTCTACGGTATTTTAAAATTCGAGGATTGAACATACATGATTATATTTAAACTTCTTTAGGTTTTTTTGAGACAGGATTTTTTTGTTGTAGCCTTTGCTGTCCTGAACTAACTTTGTAGACCAGGCTGGCCTTGTCACAGAGATCTGCCTGCCTCTGCCTCCAGAGCACTGGGATTATAGACATGTACTACGCCCAGTTCTTACGTAAAACTTTTTTAAAAGTGTTTAAATTTATGAAGCCTTTCCATTTGAAGACGGAAGCATGTTAATGAAATTTTAAGTTATGTTTAGATTGTGTTTTGCCTTTAAAGATAACTTTAATTGAATTAAAATACATTATTCCTTTAAATTATGTTAAGGCCATTTTGATTAGTGACTGCAGATAATGTTAACATTTTGAAAATTATCACTCTATCCCCTTTAGGACTGTATAGTTAGTAGGTGGTGGAACTAGCATATAAAACCAGGCAGATGATTCACTGTCTCTAGCCTTGTAGAAAAAAAATCAATAAAATGTTCTACAAAGGTCTACCTGAGTGACCATTGAGAGCGGGGCAGTCTTCTGTCCTGTGTCGTGTAACTATGCTTGACACACATAGCTATGAAAACACAGTATTGAGTAGCTGTTTTAAATGGACTTTTGTATTTTCTTCTGGCCACTGAAATACTTTGCTTATATTTGTTTGCTTAATAAGTTAGTTAGGTATGGTGATGCACATATATTGCTCCAGTACTCAGCACTGGGGAGGTTGAGGCACAAAGATTGCCACAAATTTGAGGCCAAGCAGTATTATATGAGACTTCATACATGGAGTAGGGAGGGACAGATGACCACTGTAGATTAAATTCTTTAGTTGCAATTATTGGTTCACCTACAACTAAGGATCACATTTAAATTTATATTGCAGCATTGGAATCATTTTGTTTGTTTTTTCTTGAACAGTTCTTTTGATAGTTTTTTTTTGTTTTTAAGACAGGATTTCTCTTTGTAACCCTGGCTGTCCTGAACTCACTTGGTATTGTTGTCTAGGCTGGCCTTGAACTCAGATCCCCCCTGCCTCTGCCTCCCAAGTGCTGGGATTACAGGTGTGCACCACCATGTCCCTCTTCATGCCTGGTTCTCTTGATAATTTTAAATGGCTGAGAAATTTCAAAGTTCTTTTGAATTACTAAAAAGTGTTTACATCTCTGCAGGGGTGAATAGCAACTTGAAAATAAACCTCTCGTGTAAGGCTTTATATTGGACAGACAGTAGGTACTTTGCTTTACACAAAATATGGCTGTATAAAGTAGTCCAAGCTAGTGTTACTTACTCTTAAGTGATCTCAGAATAAGGAAGTTCATGCTTCTGTTCATAAAGGTTAGCAGACATTCTCCCACTGTATAGTTAAACCTTGCCTTCCTTACAGAATAAAAATGGGGTGGATTTCATACTTCCTGTTCAGTAAAGGTAAAATACAGTGTTGTTTTTTTTAATAATGTATTTTCTGTTTATCTTTTTATCTTATCTTTTTTTTAAAAGATTTATTAATTTATTATGTATATAATATTCTGCCTGCACATACCCGCAGGCCCAAAGAGGGCACTGGATCTTATAGATGGTTGTGAGCCAACATTTGGTTGCTGGGAATTGAACTCAGGACGTTTGGAAAGCAGTCAGTGCTCTAAACCTCTGAGCCATCTCTCCACCCTCCCTTTAGCTTTTCTTAAAGCAGAAAAAAAAATCCAGAGTGCTTTTGTGATACCAAAACACTGATAAATTTGTCATAGGCTCTAGCTCAGAAGCTGTTGTGCTTCCCACAGGATTTGGAAAACTTGGTACCTGGCTCATTAACAAGTAGTTAGTTGCTTGTTGGTGAATTGAATTGCTGGCAAAACTTAAAGAAAATGTGTTTTAAAAGCTAAGCAACTCAAATGCACCTAATGTACTAGTTAAGTAACTATATTCAGAGAGAAGGAACATAACCATAAATCATGACTGTTGAACTGAAGGCCAGGAGTATAGTTTGTAGAAGAATATATCATTCCTTGAAGCCAGTTGTGGCAGCTCCACTACAGGTGGAGGTTGGAGAATTGCCACCAATATGAGGCACTCTTGAGCTGTAGTATAAGACCCTGTCAGAAACAGTCTTAAAACATTTGGTTCAAAAAAGTTACAGATTAAAAACGGGATTAGGCAGCGCAAGCAGTACTTGAAGAACAGTGTAATACTATGCAATATGTAAAAGTGACAGTTGACCGAAATATTATTCCGGATAAAAGGCTTATTTGTTAACAGAAGGGTGTTTGCAGTGAACATTTTCAGCTCTGTTGAGGGTGGGAAAGCTTTTGTTTTTTTAAGAGCACTTTATTGGGTCAGTTGATAATTTAACTTCCTATCTAAAAAGCAGTTACATGGCTTGAAAATAGTAGATACCTCATTCTATGTGTTATGTTGCTATTTTTATTTTTAGGACGTATATATAACAATTTTAAATTGAGGACATTTTCCCTATACATTGCTTTTATGAAGTAAAAATGAATTCTGTCTTGATACTTGTCAAGACAGAAATTTTCTATTCTTCCAGTTTACCCTTCTATACTATTTTTTATTATAATTTTCTTTAGACTGAAATAATTTTAAATTATTCAGCAGTGGGAAATTTCTGTAATCACAGATGGTGATCAGGTAGTTAAATCTCAGCCGAATTTGCTGTTAATGGATACCTAAGCAAGAGGCCATTGCTTTGGTAGTCAGTGTCTTCTTTTAAAACAAAAAACAAACAAACAAACAAAAAACCAAAAACCTAGAATCTATCTAACCTTAAAAGGGTGAATGTTGGTAATGAGTTTTCATTCATGAAAGTAGTATTTTGGACCTGTAGTTTAAAAAATGCTATTTATAGTAGTGGTTATTTAAATAAGAGTTGTATTTTGGGAGTTGCGTTATTCAATTGAAAGATGTGTATTGAGAAGTCTTAAGCTTTTCATTGAATTGGCAATAAGCAGACACTTAAAATGAACATGTGAGTTTTGGTTATATTCATTTGATTATAACATTACTGTATGGTTATAAGTCTTTAGGACTATACACTTTGAGGAAGTCTTGAAAATTGGGGCCTGCTTTATAATATGTTCTAGGTTAAATTTAAATGGAAAACTCAACATGCTACCTGAAGTAAGAGTTTGTACTCAGAATTGGCTTTGTTGTCAGTATCAAGTTAAACTTGGCAGTAAGAATGCGTAGCACTACAGCTAAGCAGACACAGCAGAGGTGAAGATAAGGAGCAGCCTACCTTCCCAGTGGGCTGTAGTGGCCGTTGTTAAAAGCCTGTGACATGGAGATGCTTTCTTTCCAGAGCTGACGGTTGCTGCCTCATCTTCCCCTCATCATCTCTTTTCATGACCCCCCTCTCCCCCCAAACAAGCATGATTTTATCTTGGTAGTAAAATTTTTAGCCCTTTTATGACTAATTATAATAATTTACTACTAAGTTTCCAGTTTGACTTTTTTAAAGGGTAAAAGGTACAGTCTTGCTTTTATTGCTACTATTAGCTTATTGATAAAACAAGCAGATAGAGAAATAATCACAGCTACTGCCAGAACTCTTGGCTGTTGAGACATAATTTGCTCTTATAGATGGTCTTTTCTTGTTTTGTTTTTCGAGACAGGGTTTCTCTGTGTAACCTTGGCTGTCCTGGACTCACTTTGTAGACCAGGCTGGCCTCGAACTCACAGAGATCTACCTGCCTCTGCCTCCCGAGTGCTGGGATTAAAGGCCTGTGCCACCACGCCTGGCTATAGATGGTCTTTTCTTGGGTGTTTTGCACTTAACATGTTACAGGCCTAAACAGTTATTACTTGTTAACTCAGGTTCTACTGTCAGTAAATGATCTAAGTGAGATGTGATGTGGTGGGTAATTATTTTTGCCATTCCGTTTATATGACTAACTTTGGTCCTTTTGTAAGGACTCCTACACATGAAAAGGGCTAGATCACAGATTAGAGGACTTAGCAATTTTTCCATTTTATGTGCTAAGAGTTCTGCAAATGGGAAAGCTATTAAAAGTAGAAAAGAAGTTTCAGCATAGACAGGATTCTGGGGGCAATGAGGATTTAATAGACTTTAGAAGCTAAGATTTTATCTGTGAAAAAAAACCCTAATGCTTTTATTTGGCATGCAAATATATATCAGCAAATTGTTTCTGGCTCAGTATTTTTTAAAAAGATTTATTTGTTATTATACAGTATTCTGCCTGCATGCACCTATACACCAAAAGAGGGCACCAGATCTTATCACAGATGGTTATGAGCCACCATGTGGTTGCTGGGAATTGAACTCAGGACCTTTGGAAGCTCAGACAGTGTTCTTAACCTCTGAGCCATCTCTCCAGTCTCCTCTTGCTCATTATTGTTTTTATCAGAAGGAACAGTGCTAAGTGAGACTTTAAACAGTAGGGTTTTTATATGTGTCTGTAAGAATAACAATTTATTGTACTAAAAAAATGCAGTTTGAAAAAGGTGTGCTACTGATGTGAATAATGTAAGGCAAAGTTTATTTTTCTTAGCATTTTAATACTGCTTTTTGTCTTTACAGGAAAATGTTTATAGGAGGCCTTAGCTGGGACACTACAAAGAAAGATCTGAAGGACTACTTTTCCAAATTTGGTGAAGTTGTAGACTGCACTCTGAAGTTAGATCCTATCACAGGGCGATCAAGGGGTTTTGGCTTTGTGCTATTTAAAGAGTCGGAGAGTGTAGATAAGGTAGTGTGTTACATATATTCTGATTAATGAAACATGGAGAGTTTGATACAATAAACTTGTGTTACTTGTGGGTCCCCTTTTATAAGAAAGAAGAGATATATTTGGTCCCCTTTTATAAGAAAGAAGAGATACATTTCTCACCTGTTTTTGTTGTGTGAAACAAGGTTCCAAGTAGCTTGGGCTGGTCTCAAGCTTGCACAGGTAGCTGAGGATTATCTTTGACTGCTTGCCTCTGCCTTCCAGGTGCTAGGACAGCGGAGGTGCACTACTAGCACACCCTGTTCTTTCTCTATGTTATTTGAAAGGAGAGGCAGAATCACAGATTATTTACTGACTGCTTTCCATGTATCAGCCTTTTTAAACTAAAAGGAACTTTAAAAAGACTTGAGACTTGGCTGGGGCTAGTTCATGCTTAGTATGTATATGGTCTGTGTTTAGTCCTAGCAGACCCCTCCAAGAGGGTAGAGGAGGATTTTTTAAATCTAATTTAAAAAGATACAGTATGGCTGGGCAGTGGTGGTGCACACCTTTAATCTCAGCACTAGGGAGGCAGAGGCAGGTGGATCTCTGAGTTGGAGGACAGCCAAGGCTGTACAGAGAAATCCTGTCTAGAAAAACAAAACAAAGACACAGTATGACAAGCTGGCAGAAAGTGCCTTCCTCACAGTTCTGTTAGGCAAGCAGTTTTCCTACCCATGATTCTCAGACTAGAGTAGGCAATTATATGCATAATGATTTACTTTGGATTAAGAAATTATTTTGGTTCTGGGCTGAGGGGAAGTAGGGATGTTGTTATCAGTTAAAGGTGATGGTTACCTAGTAGTCAGCTCAGTTGCTGTGGTACTTCCCCTCCATCAGTTCTCAGTGATTTTTATCCTTGGGCACTAGTCTGTATTAGCTGACAGTTAATCTTAAGCCAGTTAACCTAATGTTGGCATTAGGTGCATTGTGTAAATTATTTTTAAGTAATTTATTTCTAAACATAAGTTAAGCTTTACATTTTAAAGTGAAACACTTAATTTCTTTAGGTCATGGATCAGAAAGAACATAAATTGAATGGGAAAGTCATTGATCCTAAAAGGGCCAAAGCCATGAAAACAAAAGAGCCTGTCAAAAAAATTTTTGTTGGTGGCCTTTCTCCAGATACACCCGAAGAGAAAATAAGAGAGTACTTTGGTGGTTTTGGTGAGGTATGTTGTGTTTTGATCCAGTTTATGTCAAAATTAGTGTGTGATTGTACATTAAGTGCACCTGGCCATTGGTATTTTTTCAGAGTTGCAAAATATTTTTGATAATGATATTGTTATGAGCAGATCTGAAGACTAGGTAACATTTTTCTTGTTGAGCATCTGTGTGTTTCAAGTATTAGATATATAGGTGGAATAGACAACCCCATCTCCAACCCCAAAGAAGAGTCTTGCTAGGTAATCCAGGCTGTCTTTGAGCTTTTTCTTTTTCTCTGTAAACTGAAATTGTCATCTTCTACCTCTGTCCTACATAGACTACAGGAGTCACCCGTTATGTCTGAATTGGACAGCAGTTTAATCAAAATTAGTACAGGGAGGAAAAGTATAGGCAATATGAGGAGGAAGTCATGATTGAGTTACCTGAAATATAGAAGGAAACACTTAAGAATAGGACGTAATAAGATCAGAATAGTATAGTAGGTTACCAATTTAAATATGTGTAAGTGCCAGCTTAATGAGACCTACCAGTTCCCTTTCATAAATTAATAACTAAACTTAACCTGAGGTATTTTGGGCCGTGGTCTCCAAGGATTGCATGGTGGCATTTCTTGACTTGAATACAGGCTGAGGCAGGCTTGGTGGCTCGGGAGGCAGAGGCAGGTGGATCACTGTGAGTTCGAGGCCAGCCTGGTCTACAAAGTGAGCCCAGGACAGCTAAGGCTACACAGAGAAACCCTGTCTCCAAACACACACATACACCAACAAAAAAAGGAATACATGCATGCTATCACTTAGAAATGGAATGCCTAATGCCAATAAATATTATACACAAAAACCTGGATATAGATTTTTTTTTTTCTTATGTAATTGTAAGAACAAGCTGTCTTTTTGTATAGGAGCAGTAAGATTGGAATTGTAGCTTCTACCTGGAGTTAACTACAAGTTTGCCAGTTTGCAGTATTGTTGCCAGATCACATTTTTATTTTCAAATGCAGAGTCTGCCTTGTTTCTTCTAAAATGACTGTTGTCTCGTCGATCTTTGTGGACTCTGGGTTTGTGACTCTTGAGTTAGGTAGAAATATTGGTAAATACTGAAGATTGATTTTGTGATTAGGTGTGTGAGGCCTTAGGGAGTTTGGAGATTCTAATTGAAAAGACTAGAAAAATGGGGAGAGACAGCGGAATAGAGCTTGAGGGTTAAATGTGTTTTCTTTGTGCCTCCCTTCCCCTACTGTGGAAACTTGTTACTAATAACATTAGAACACAAACTAGAATACCTTGTCTTTCTTTTTAAATATCAGGTGGAATCCATAGAGCTGCCTATGGACAACAAGACCAATAAAAGGCGTGGGTTCTGTTTTATTACCTTTAAGGAAGAGGAACCAGTGAAGAAGATAATGGAAAAGAAATACCATAATGTTGGTCTTAGTAAAGTAAGTTAAAATATCTGCTGAGTCGCTTAGGAAATCTATTGTTGTAATACAATGTTTTGCTGTAGGATCTGGGTTGCTTGCTTGCTTATATTAGGGTCTTAGTCGCTTTATACTTGCTGAGTCACTGGTGAGCTTTTCACTTTCATTGCCGAGCAGCGGGGATTTGCTTGTTAAAATAGACTTTTATTATTTCTTTGTTTTGTTTTGAGACAGGGTTTCTCTGTATAGTCCTGGCTGTCCTGGAACTCGCTCTGTAGACCAGGGGTAGCCTTGAACTCAGGAGATCCACCTGCTTTGCCTTTCCAGTGCTAGGGTTAAAGGTGTGTGTCAGCACCAGCATTAAAATACTTTCTTAGGACCTAACAGAAAAAGTACTAGATCTCCAGCAAGCACGTGGAGGGAAGGGTTAACAGCAAGCAGATTTAAACAGTGTTGCCAATTCTGATTACAAACTTGTGAGTAACTTTGTTTTCCTGAGTCAATGTAATAATTGGTTTTTTTTTTGTTTTTTGTTTTCCCTTCCCTTAGTGTGAAATAAAAGTAGCCATGTCGAAGGAACAGTATCAGCAACAACAGCAGTGGGGATCTAGAGGAGGGTTTGCGGGAAGAGCTCGTGGAAGAGGTGGTGGTAAGCTATAGCCTAAGTTGACTCTATCTTAAGCTTTTCTGCTTTTACTTACCCTGAAGTAAAGATCTTTGCTGATCTGACTTTAGTGAACCTATTAATGTGCTGCAGGCCCCAGTCAAAACTGGAACCAGGGATATAGTAACTATTGGAATCAAGGCTATGGCAACTATGGATATAACAGCCAAGGTTACGGTGGTTATGGAGGATATGACTACACTGGTTACAACAACTACTATGGATATGGTGATTATAGCAGTAAGTACTATACTTTTTATATTAACTGCTATTTGACATTTACTTTGTGCAAATTTGGATAGGTAGAAAAGTTAGTATAGCCTTGCCAAGGGCAAACTTCTTCAGGTTACAAATTCCTGGAAAGTAAACTGCAGCCA